>NC_143398.1:240298451-240952991 GCF_052110815.1 Crocodylus siamensis | reverse complement strand
TTGATTGATCATCGTTAAAGTCAGCATTTGCCAACAGTTACTGCACAGGAGAAGTAATTGAGCTGCGACTAATCAGAGACGTTATGATAATCCTGAATCTTTTGCTTTAATATATACTTGAATTCCCATTGATAGAGGCAGAAATTTGCACGTGCTCCACTGTTTCTGGAGGCAAGTTGCTGCCAGGCCGCATGTTTCAGCATTGGAGATACGTTTCAAACGAAGCAAAATGGCATGCTTATAATAGTATACGTTATCTGTAAAAATGAGTTGTCTTTCCAGTCTTCATCTTTTGTATTTCAATGATTATAGATGTACAGGAAAGAGCCACTTTAGATGGCTGTAGTATCATTTTATATTTTCCTTTATCTTTTATAAATATCGTAGTAATAAATCCCGTATTGCCTGTCATTGAACTTGCGTATGCTGTATGGCTCAGCATCATTTAGGAGGATAATCAAGTACTTGTCAGAGAGCCTGCTCCTCAAGTGATCCAGGGAGCCTGACCATCTGCCTAAGGCACTGCAGATCCTGAGGATGTACCAGGGTATGCATAACCATGCCGGAGAAGAGCATACCTGGGTAAAGCCTCTATAGACCTTAATTTGTCAGCATGCAAACTTAATTCAGCAAGAGAGGAAAAGGAGAGGAGCCAGTTGTTGCGATGTCGGTACCTTTTCGCTATAAATGCACTGTATTTACTTGAAGCCAAGATTAGCTTTTCCCCCTATTTAAAATGCCGGGGGCATGGAGCGCGTGTTTACTCTTGCCCCAGCCTGGCCCAGTAGTAGCGGTGGTGGCAACAGCGGCTCTGGATACAGCGGAGGTGGTGATGTGGGGAGGCAGAGATGGTAGTGGGGACAGGCAGCAAGGAGGGCCAGCTGGGGGTCAGACCAAGGTATGCAGACAGGAGGGGGCAAATAGCAGTGGGGCAAAGAGGGCAGGTGCTGGCAGCAGGGGGAGCAAGTGACGGGGAGGACAAGGAGCACAGCGCAAGGGGCAGAGGGTCAGGCTTCTTGACTCCCCCACCGCCTGCTCCCCTATTACTTCCCCACCCCCTGCTCCCCTATTGCCTCCCCACTGCCTTCTCCCCCACCGCTGCTTTCCCCGCCGCTGCAGTCGGGGGATGAAAATAATTCATTCTTTGAGCATGTGCTTTAGGGATATCCTTCCTCTAAAACAAGTAGTAGTATAACAATGGCATTGTTACCAGGTTTGGGGATTTCACGGCAAGTCTATGGTGTTTGATGGGGTTTTTTTAAAGCTTCATCCCATGAGTTTCACTGCATTTAGTGAATTGTGGTTTACCTTGACAAAAAAAGGGAAGTTTCTAGGCTCGTGGTGGTGGAGAAAAAGTTGAAGATTTAACCTGAGTGCTTCTGAACGTTTCAAAAACCTGGAAGTAAATGAAACCCCCCTGAAGGTATTATTAGTTTTAAAGGTCTTGACACTTAAAATGATCTCATAACCGTTTAGGAAAAAAGGCTCATGATTTTAAGATACTTAGGGTTGAGAGCTTGAGCTCCTAAAGATAAAGGACCCAATGACAGTAAAGAAAAGCAGTGGGTCCAAGGGCTTGTTGAGAGATAAGGGAAAAGGATAAGGTATCTCCTTGTGAGTTTTAAGTTGAATTTTCAAGGGCTAGTGGGAAGATAGGCCTTTAGGTGGTGGAACGGAAGGGTGGAAATTCATGAGACCATTTGTGAACCAGGACCCACAGGGGTACTGAAAACTCGCCAGACTAAACTGAAGTATGTTAGATTATAAAAAGAGAGATTGCTTCTGGGTGACATACTCATCTGCCAAATTTTCATCTGCCATCAAATATTTACAGATGAGTTTCTAAAACTACCAAACTTTTTTGAAAAAGCAAACAGGTAGACCACTAGGTTGTATGTGTTTTATACGGATATTGAAGTCCACTGAATATTTAAAATGTGGGTGAAACAGAGTTTAAAGCTACAAGGACATATTTGTTACATTTACAGTACAGTATATCATTTCAAATGTTTCATTTTAGTTAAATGCATGGAAATGGACTTAACTTCTCTCTCTCTGAAAGAGTTAAGTCCATATATATATATGTCTGTATATATATACAGACTTATATACATTACACACATACATACATACATACATACATACATATATATGTATATGTATACATGTATGTATGTGCGTGTATATATGTGTGTGTACACACACAAATGTATGAATGATAATATATTCAGTAATGAACATGGAATAAAAACTTGGACAAATACCTATACCTAGTTCCTGGCCTTAGAAATGTCAGTAGGCCTGCATTATAATCTGCTGGGGACAGACTAGTGTACTTACAAAGGGATGGGGCAATGGGTGTATTTGAGAAGACAATATGGGTTTTTTGGTGAAGATATGGGTTTTTTTAAGTAGCTTTTTTTCATTCCTAACCAATTTTAAAAATATTTTTCACTCTCGTGTTATCATTTTGCAACTTTGTGTAAAGGGTAAATTTTGAAGACAGTGGATATTTCATCCAAAACCGTAAACTTTTTTTCACCAGTCCTGATTTCAAAACACCTGAATGCAATTGGGCCGTGACATTCTTCCTTCCATCATGTATTATTTGTCAAAGTTAAGGATATACAGGGTGTATCTACATGAGATGCTTACTGCGGAGTTGCTTAATTAGCTCTGCAGTAGAACATCTGTCTACAGGAGCTATTGGGCTGGAGTAAATTAAGTAACTCTGGAATAGGTTAATACTGCTCAATACAAGTACTATTTTACAGCGGAGTTGTTTACTTTGCCATGACACACGTGTAGATGTTGATGGGGCAGGCTGGGGCCCGAGGGCACTTCAGTGTAGGGGCAGCACTAAAACATCCTGGTGACCCAGCCAGCCCCTCTGCAGTACGGTGACCCAGGTTGGGGCAGCCCCGGGCTGGCAGGCTGTCCCCCAGAGTCCCCTGCCGGCCAGGGGGAGCGGGGGTACTTCACCCCGGCTACCTGAAAATGCTGCACCAAGGAGCAATAAACTCCAGCATGAACAGTGCCAGAGTTTATTCAGCCAGGCTAATTTCATGCGGGGATGTGCCCACAGAGAACAGTGTGTAACTTAAGGGGGGCTATAGCAGTCTGTAACTTAAGGGTAAATGTGCGTGATCTGCTTTGTATGCACGTGTATTTATAAATTAATGCCATGTCACAGTCCTCCAAAGAGACTTCACAGGGATTAATTCCTAAAGTTGTTTTTGCAGCATGTCTGGTATCTTTCTGAGGACCGAGGGATTATGCTTGCTCTATCCTGAAACCTGTCAAAATTTGACTTTTGTGATCTCTCTCCGAGTTTTCTATCCTTGTCATTTAACTTGTCCCCTCCACATCGATTATGAGACTATTAAACACCTTTAGTTTTCACCAGCCAAAAAAGATTGTTAATCTCTGTGCCAGCCATTAGAGCAGGAGAGGTATTTAAACGATATGTATACCGTGGATCATTAACATACGCCGCAGAGGTAGCTAAGAAACAGTACTTAAAGTAAACTGAAGCAGGAGAAGAACTCTTAAGCAAGCAGAGAAGAAAGGGCATCAGGGAGCTGTATTGCAAGTGTTGGTTTTGCAAATAAGGGAGAAGAGAGATGTTTGCTTTTGCTTTTAGTTGGCCAGCGTGACGGACAAATGGTTTTGGCATTACCAGTTATTACAATTTTATTCTGCCACCTGTTTAAGGAGACGGACAGATCCAAGAGGACGTGCGCCTCTTGCTTGTGGAAGTCGTGGGATTTCCTTCATGGTGTTATTGGCACAAGGCTGGTTAGGTATCAGTCTGGAGATGGCTCAAGAGGAGCAAATTCTGTATTTGCACTGGAGCGAGCCCTTGAGGCCCTCCCAACCCTAGGATAGTGTGATTTTTAAAAACTCCTGAATAGGGGCCATAACTTCCATCGTGAACTAACCATGACTTTCCTCTCTTGTAGGCACTCGACTTAGAATGAGATTATTTTATCCAAGAAAAAACTTTCCTCTGAAAGTTATTGCTAGTACTTCATTCAGACTAGTTTCAAATATTCAGTAAATGAATATAATTTATCTCGGCTGCAATCACAGCCCTGCATCCTCAGTTCTGAATTCACTTGCCCGTATCAAAGCAATCCTGCGTGTATTTTTTTAACAACTCATTTATGGCTTTCCCAAATGTCTTACACTGAACTCAGTGAACAACCTCTTATCAGATATTTTAGGGCTCCAGAAATTGGCCTGTATATATAGTTTTTTATAACAAAAGCCTAGAAAGGGGAACTCTAAATTGTTAATCACTTCTACCATTTTCTCCATGGAAGTATCAAGCTGCCTGCCTTTGAGAGGGGGAAAAGGCCCTTTTTGCTCTACATACAAAAAGGTTTTCTTTGTTACACCTGCCAGCATGAAAAGGGATTAATTTTAACAGAGCTTAACCCAGCCATCTAGGGGAAAACATTTAAATGACTCTATGTTCTGCTTACTTTTAAGGGCATTGCTTTGGTGACTTCATTTAGTTTTACAATATATGAAAACTTTCTAAGCTACACAGTTTTGGGGCTTTTTTCTTCTCTTATGTCTGCTCTGGGTAGTACCATGAAAGACTGGCTGTGGAAAATGAACGGGAGGGACCTTTCTAATGTTTTACTATCGTCTTGATCAGGGAAAGCAGATAAAAAGTTAGAAATGCATTTTTATTTTCCCTGGGATCATTTTAGGTAGCAATGAATTCAAATCTTTTTTCTAGTATAGACAGATGGAACCATCCTGACTGCGTTTCACAAATACAGAAAGGACAGAAAATACCTTTTGTACTTTGAGTATAATTTCTCAGTTATGCAATTGGGTCTTTCTAGTCTATGATATTTTAAAAATGACATGGTCCTCTTGGAGAGAAGGCGGCTCAGAGTTTCTGCCCAGAAGGACAGTGTGCTAGAAGAAAAAATGGCAAATGAAAACAAGAGCTAACCAGTTGGTTCCTGGTAGCAGTGGCTTCGCTCTACGTTTACGATTCGGATACTTCCCGCAATGATTAATCTAGGCAGCTATAAATCACTAGTGGTTTTATGGAATATATTTTGTATAAGTATGAATGCTCATTGGCAGTGGATCACTTTTATATACAACTAGAAATCCCTCAAGCCAACGATTTTCAAACCTATATATTCTTTGTGCTTTGGGAGCAGCAAAGACTGGCATGGAGCCATCCACTCAGTCATGGCCCAACAGCAGACCATGTATCTCTTGTTGTAGTCTGCTGCATCGGTTCCTTTGGTACACGTTGATAAATAAAATAGATAGCGTATTTTATTTTATTTTTTTATCCTGTGATCTTATTGATAACTTTGCAAACATTTTAAAGCGACCACTGGCTGTGGTGGCCTTTAATTTTAAAACCTAGGATTTGGAAAGTCTCTATATAGATGTCGCAGAGCTGCTTGCAGAGCTATAGAAACACAGGGGTGGAAGAGTTTCTCAAGAGAAATGCTATCTCGCCTGCCCCCTTTCACTGGATGAGTGTATGCAGACCATCACTGATCATTTGCTTAAGAAGAAATCGAGTGTTGCAAGTTAAAAGAAGTAATTTTTTTTTCCTACTGGAAACTATGGGAGATTGTAGGACAGTATGAACGATGCTACTCACCAGACCTGGACACAGGGATGGCGAACCGGGTGGCCATCTGGGGCCTGGACAGAAAGTGGGCCCGAAAAAATTACAATTGCAAAAAAAAAGTTTGAATATTGCATATATATGGGACTGGCAATATTATCAACTGAGAATGAACTATTTAAAGCCATCGATACCACAGATGTGATAAAGACTTTTGCAATAAAAAAAAATCCTTATTTCTGGCAAAGGGGAGGCCCAATACTAAAAGTTCGCTTGGGGCTGCCAGGAGTCTAGGTGCACCCTGCTATGCACATACAGTAACTACTAAGAAGCACTGACATAACAAAAACTATTCACATTGCACTTGTGGGTATTTGGCTGGAGGGGAGCAGGGTAGGGGGAAAGAAAACAGTTCTTTTCCTTGACTTCCTACAGTTTGTTTTTCCTATTCTTGACATTTCGCCCATGGTAGCAAATGCTTCTTTATTTGCTTAAAATTATTTATCATGAATAACCACACTAAGCTGAAAAGTTAAACTTGTGTGACGGTCTGGGTGGCATCAGCTTTTGCAAATACTCTCGAAAACAGCAGCAGACAAGAAATACTTTGGTACTTTGGGTGGCTAGGGGGGGTAGAAATCCTTGAACAAAGAAACAGATGGAGCCCAGTTATTTTGTATTGAGCCAATACCTAAGAAAAATCTTTATACAGTTGACTTACTCACTGAACTCTTTTACTAGGCTTAGATTGAAGGGTTATGCCATTTAGGTCCAGATTGTGGATGCAACATTTATTTTAGGCAAACTAAATTAACTTTTCTTTTTTACTAAACTTCCCTGAGGTGCATCAATCATTTTAATTCATCTTATCTAAAAATAAAAGTTTTAGGATCCCTGGAACATATAGCATTCAAATGAGCAAACTGTGTTTAGAAATTCCCGTTTTTCTATTTCGTAGGTATAAATGAGAGGGCATCTGCTAGCACTTGTTCTACCCATTTATAAAGGGAACGAAAAATGGCAACTTACCCTTTGAAGCCAGATCATTTCACGTATGCAGCAAGTCTTTTCCCTTCAAACAAGAAACGAACAAATCCCAGTCTTTTTTGGAGTTTCTTTAATTCCAGTGGCAAATATAAAGTCAAGAATCTTTTTGAGTCCACCGAAGTTCAAGCAAAGTAACTGCCCCAGCAAACCTAATCCTCGAGTCGCGGATGTAATGACTCGGGTGCTAGTTGAAAGAGACTCAGGACAACTTTTGTGAACTCGCCGAGTCTCAATAGTCATATTTATTGCAGGCATCGGTTGACTGACATTTGTACACCAAATACGTTTGGCAGACACCAGTTGGGCAATTGTAGGATTGGGCATTTCAGTTTGTTTTGAAGCCTCGGGACTTTGTCCAATCCCCCCCCGTCTCAGCCGGTGTGACCTGAAAGGCCTTTTCACTGCTGTGTCTAGCTGCTCATGCCTATGTAGACTATAATTATCAGGAAGACTGCTACACAAGTGTGATTATTTTTTTTTAATACTTGAATAAGCTTTATGGGCAAATAGTTTTAGAAATGAGTTTATTGTGGTGCGCACACAAATCTGGAAAAGGACCCGTAAGTGTAGAAGCAATATGGAATTTGTCTTAAATCATATTAAAACAATTGTAGCTGGGCTACGTCAAGAAATGGATAAGGAAAGGTGTTGGTTTATGCTTAAAGATCTGCTTCAAATGGGTGTATTCGGTGGCAACCGGCTATGAGGACAAATGTGAATTATTTAGAGCTAAACGGTGGCGTTGTTCCATTGTTGAAAAAGTGACAGCGTTTCCCCTGAATGACAATAGCATGAATCCAATCAGTTATACTGAAATTAAAACATCTTTGCCATTCAGTATGCAGGATTCCTGATTCACAGCTCTACTGTAACTCCCAGTGACTGACCAATGCAGAAATCCCTCCCTGATGATTCACTTCTTCTCTGAGAACATGCGAGCTGCCCTGGCCACAGCAAACACAACCTCCTCCACTTCCGAGGATATTTTTCATTTTGCAAGTTTTAAATCATGATATCCTAAAGTGTTCGACAGGTTTATGGAGCTGGATGTAGTTTTGTGAGCGTCTGTATACAGGAACACATGGCAGCTCCCTTCCTGCGTATGTCCGCCTGGCTTTCTCATGTTTGTAAGAGGGGCACATTTACATTCTCAGCGTCCCTTGGAGGGAAGTCCTCGTATCCCATTTACACATGAGCAATTGAAAGACTCAGGCTGTGAACCAAAACTACAGCTCCTCATTAGTCACCTATGCCTTTATGACTCGGATACTAAATGACTTGACCAATGTCACACAGGAAGCCAGTGGCAAAGAAGAAATTTGAATTTAGGTCTCCCGAAAGCCAGGCTGCCCCCTAATTACTAGACTAAATCATCCTTCTTCTCAAGAGACTGCAGGTTTCTAGACATACCTATCTTTTTTCCCCTTGTTTTTTCTCTCTTGCCTCCCTATATCATCCTCAGTTTTGGGGGACCCCTTTATGCAAGCATGTGCACTGCTGTGGGGAGCTTCCAGGCCTTCCCTAGGTAGAAAAATGAAAAAATAGAGTGGGGAGTTGAAGCATGGTTTATATCTTACCTGGGTCAGAATGCCTTACCATATAAAACTAACATTTTAAGATAAAAAATAAAATATAAGGAATCATTGCTGCTATGAACCTCCATGGTGACTGTATCAGGGACTTCTAGACCCTTTCCTGTCTGTCGGTCAGCCACAGAAAGCTGCAGGACAGGAGTTTGTGGCAACGTTAAACTTACTTTAAAGTATCCTTGCTCTTTTTCTTTCTAAATTTCCTGACCAAGTCACCTGGGGGTGACAGTGGACAACAAGCTGAATAGGAGCCAGCAGTGTGGCCTTGTTGCTGAGAAAGCTAAGAGCATCATGGGCTACATTAGTAGGAGCACTGCCAGCCGATTGAGGGAACTGTTTATTCCCAGTTATTCAGCATTGGTGAGGCCACATCTGGAGTCCTGTGTCCAGTTTTGGCTCCCCCATTACAGCAAGGACGTGAACAAACTGGAGACAGTCCAGCAGAGGGCAACACAAATGGTTTGGGGGCTGGGGCACAGGACTTGTGAAGAGACGATGAGGGGACTGGGCTTAGTGAGTCTGGAGAAGAGAAGACGGAGGGGGGATTGAATAGCAACCTTCAGGTACCTGCAGGATGTTTCCAAGGAGGATGGAGCTGGACTGTTCTCAGTGGGGGCAGATGACAGGACAAGGAGCAATGGGCTCAAATTGCAGCAAGGGACGTTGAGGTTGGATGAGAAGGGTAGTAAAGCCCTGGAACAGGTTACCCAGAGAGGTGGTGGACTCTCCATCCTTGGAGGTTTTTAAGACCTGGCTTGACAAAGCCTTGGCTGAGATGATCTAGTTGGGGCTGGTCCTGCTTCGAGCAGAGGGTTGGACTAGATGTGACCTCCTGAGGTCCCTTCCAACCATAATTTTATATGATTCTATTATTTGAGACATATTTTACTGTCAAATATACCTTGGAAGCAGCATCTGCCAAATTATGCATTAAAAGATTCAAAGCTTGGCATTTTCTATCTGTGAGGTAGTTCTGACAAAAACCTTGCCAGCATATCTGATGTACTCAGGAGTTTGTCTTCCATCTCAGTGGGTGCATCTACATGTGCAGCTAATGTGATTGAATATACTCTGGCTCAATTTGAGCCAGAGTAAACTAATCCCAACATCACTGTTGGCGTACGCATTTGAGTGCAGTCATTGACTACACTGCCAGATACCACTTGCATCTGATGGGACTGTCCAGCGGCCCTGTACATTAGTCTACTGATCCCTAATTGCTGCACACATGTAGACAGTAACACTTACTGTGCAATAAATTAGTCTGGTGCACAGTAAAGTGTCTTGTGTAGACATGCCCAGTGTCTTGCTGCTTGTCGTCGAGAGAAAGCATTTTTGTTTTTTATTGAACATCTTATTCTACCCTCTGGGACCTACAGCCTGAGTCTGCTCCCCCTTTCCCCCCTATAGTTCCTAGGGAATGGGCCCACATATAGACTTTTCTGTTCTATGGGTGGCATCAGCTGCTATCATGGGTCAAGCTACTCGAGCTTCTCTTGTTAGGCTTATGGCACATGATGGGCGCCTGTGTTTTCCCTTATTCTCATTTCATGTATGGGGAGAAAATATCTCTTTTATGTGAATACATTATTTTGTATGGCAACTAATGTCCAGTTCAAGTTTTAGGACTGCTATCAGGATACTTCCTTTGATTCTCTTTGGTTGTAGGCTTTCTTGTTTTAAACCAACCATCTTGCTTGGATAAGGCTACGTAGGGTGACTTCCTCATAATACCACCATCTTATTTTGCCGTTATGTTTTCCTTTAGTATCTCTGTGAGAATCCACGCTGTCCAAAGAGCAAAATTTGTTACCCACTCATAAGGTTTTACTGATACATTTGACTTCTCAAACTTTAAACAATACAGTTTTGGATCTCTACTTTTATTTCTTCCCCTTTTTGTAGTGTAAGGGAAACCTTACAGTGTTTCTCTCTCTCACCTAGTTTTGTTGAGGTTTTTTTTGCATACGTTTGTCATTAAGCTTGTTAGGGTTTCTACTGGTGCTGGACATTTTCCATAATCATTGTTGGCTTTATTCCTTATTGGCATATTGTCCCTTCCTTATCTCTCTCTTTTCTGTAAACTTTGTCCTCATTTATTTCGCTGTGGTTCAGACAGTCCTGAAATCTGGCTTCTGAGCTTTAATTTGGCTCGCCTTCGTTCTCCTGTTGCTGTCTTTTTTGGATAGCACATCTGTTTCCATGATGAGTTTTTCCTCTTAGATTTCTGTTTTGTAGATCTAAACCCTTTGGAAAGAACTGATGCACCTTTTAGTACTGATGCATCAATAGGTTATTGCTGTCCTACAACAGGAAGAACAACAACCCGATTTTCAAGTTTCAAATGAGTTCTGAAGCGTGCTCTTTCTGCTCGTCATCATTTCCCTCCTGGGATATGTGGGTGGCGGTGTATATATCCTGCGGTCCTGCTGCTGCCGCTGTTAAAACAACAGACCACGTTTTTGGCAATTTGATGTTTGGTTGGCTTCTATGAACCTCCATGTACTATTCAAACCTCTCTTTCAACCTTTGCCATCCATTGAATTGTTGACCTGTTTTCAGCCTCTGAGTTTACCTAATCAACAGCCTGGCAATAGATCTGGGAACTTTTTCACCCAGGGTACAGTTTCTTCGCAAAGGGGCAGAAACTTTTGGTAATCATCTCACGTTATTTTGCAGTAAATCGACCAATCCATTTTCTTGAGCTGCTGCCTATATTTGTACCTGTATAAATCAAGATTTGTACAGTATCTACCTGTCTATCCTGTTCTTCACCCTGGGAATGATGACAGGGCTGGTTTCCTCTCTAGCTGACATCTGCGAGAGATGATGAGCTTTGAAAGGTCATCTCTTCCCTCCCACTGGGGAACAGCAGTTGCAAGATCAGGTTGGCTTCTCCTCGTTACCAGCTGGAAACAGCATCATCAAGATGGGGGCTTAGGGATTTCTTCTTAATCCTCTTCCCATGAGGCTGAAGCGCTGCCTTTTTCTTCTGGCCCTTCAGCTAGTCCATCTGGCCCTGTACCCTTTCTCCAGGAGCAAGTAACCAGTGCTTCTGAATCCCACCTTCATAGACCTGCTGCACTGTAATAGTGTGCTAGTAAAACCGTAGAGGCAGTTGAGTTTCTTTTTGACCCAACTGATGATCAGGTCTGATCGCCATCGAATTGTTATGCTCAGTGACTTAGCTGCAGCAGCTGCTCTCGTTGCCTCTTCTCTAAAGAACATTAGAAATGTAGGTTGAAATCCTTTGGTGATTGACAGACACGAGCATTATGTAATGACGTCTCCTTGCTTCAACTATTCACCCTCTTTGTATCATGTTCACACAGAAGTTAGCAAAATCTGCTGTTGGCGAAAGCTCAGTTTGAATGTAATTGCTTTGACGTAAGCAAGACTTTCTGGGGCCTTGGTTTATCTTAACAAATCATGATCTGTTTTAACTTCATTCTACTTTCTAGGGACAGACTTGCATTATGCTCAAGCTGCCTCGGCATACACGGTACCCTCTGAGTGCACTGGCCCTAGGACTAAACTGCTTGTCACTGCACATTTCCATTTTCCAGCATCACATCTCCCTCTAGGGCCCCGTTTGACTCCCACTGAAGTCAATGGCAAAACTCTCACTGCCTCCAAAGGAAGTAGAATTGGATTTCATAAAGACTATACTTTTTGGTATGTTAATCAGGATAGTTTGCTTCTGCATAGCCTCTCTCACCAATTATCTTTTAATGTAGATTTAAAACCCCTGGGGTCCTTATAAATGCACTTTGACCGGTTCTCATTAATTACCTGATCCCAAGCCTGTTGAACTGAATGGAAGTTTTACTTTGCTCAACAGCAGACAGCAGTTGTGCAGGTTTAAAATGAAACCGGTTCTTCACCTTGACCCCGGGTATTAGCCCAGCTTCAGACATGGCAAGGTTATGCCTTTAGACCAGACTCTAAAATTACGTAAGTAATACATTCTCCTTTAACCTTTTGCTTACTCCTGAGTGCCCTACTGTGTCACTCCTTTTGTCATAGTCTCTTTTGTGGTTTCTATTGTCATACAATCTTCAAATAATCAATTCTGGCACAGCAGCCTGTGTTTTTTAATCATCCTGCAGGTCGGCATACGCAAATTCATCATCCTCCCCTAGTCCCGTCAATGTGAAAACACTGATATGCCCTAACTAATCTTCATGTAACACAAGTACACAGCTTGTTCTTACACAGCATGCCAGAGAGACAACAGACCCTACAAATGTCAGGGGGCTGATAAATAAGGACACATCCCTGCTTCCATTATCAAAGGTTGCTCGTGACTGTTTGGGATGGGATGGGGTGGGTGAAAGGGTCTACTGTTGGAAATACTTTTTCAACCACAGTTGCTTCTTATCTAGGTAGCTTGTGATCCCAAATAGGGAGAATGCAGCCAGAAAACTCAGACACTGTTGCTATACCCTTGTCTCCCTTTCTTTATAGCTAAATAGATGGGCCTCGTGATTGAATAGGAATCCTGCATCTTCAGTTGATCACTTTTTGCCTAATTCTCAGAAATAATTCACATTCATTTCATCACACGGTGAATTCATTTGCTATTCAGAAATACAAAGGCATATTGAACAGCATGGACAATAGCATCATTTGGGCAGCAGAGCTCAAGAGCAGAAATCCCTCGTGCAGATTTAAAATGAAACTATTTCTTCTCTTTGCTCTGTGCATTGGCTCGACTCTAGGAAGGCCTTGGAGATATGGCAAGATTTCAGTTGCTGCTTTTCTACCCCAATCAGCCTGTTTCTGCTAACCATTTTGCATTCGGGGCTCTCACCAAATTGCACTTGCTACATTTCAGTGTATGCCGGTTTGTTTATGCAAAAGCTACAAGCGTGAAACCGTTCAAGAGGGAAAAAAAAAATCATGTAACTGTTGCGACAGCTGAAAATGTAGCAGATAGTGATAAAAGGAGCTTTGGGCAGCAGGCAAATTATGATTATTTTTCTGTTCAAGTGCTGACAGTTCTGGGCACAGTACAAACACCTAAGTAGTGACAGTCCTTACGCTATGTGTAGTGTGATTCAGGCACGTTTTAATTCTGTGCTATTGCAATCAGAATAGTTTGCTTCTACATAGTGTCTCTGATCAAATTTTTTTTTCAGTAGATCTCAAACCTCTTAGTCCTTTATGGATAATTTCAGACCAATGCTCATTAAGCCCCTGGTCCAAAGGACATTGAAGTGAATCCAAGCTTTCCATCAACTTCAGTGGCTTTTAGATCAGACTCTAAGGGTGTTTATACAAGTGCTCTGAGAGTGAGGAGTGGGAATGCTTTAATTAGAGCAGCTCTGAGAGCTGGGAGTGTCTCACGTATCAGCATCCCGGCACTGAAAAACGGTGGCAGGGGGCGCTTTAACTAAAACTTATTGGACGAGATTTAGTTAAAATGCCCCCACTGCCATTTTTCAGTGAGGGGACCCTGATACACGAGATGCTGGAGTCTGCTGGTGATTACCACGCTCCAGCAGACTCGATTAATCAAGTCTGCTCTGATGTGCTGTAATTACAACGCATGAGAGCAGCTTCGCTGCATGTGTATAGGCGCCCTAAAATTACGTAAGTAATACATTGTCCTCTAACCTTTTACATACTCCTGAGTCCTATAAGTATACCCCCACTATACCACCCCACTATAAAAATATCACACTAACATTGTGGGGTAAGGTACAAGCTGAGTGTTATGTTAGGCTGAAAAAAATTGGAGAACTGATTACGTAGTTTAAATTGTACTGCTTCTGTAATCAGTAACTGTACGCACACAAACACGATGTCACCTGCGTAAGCTCTGGATTGGGGGAAGAGATGATAAGAAAGGCAGAATGGAGGCTAGGAAAAATCGGTAGGTGGGCAGTAGCATACAGATGCTGTTTTTTAATGTGGTTGTGGAAGAGATATAGGTGCCGATTTTGGTTTTTGCCATGAGTGCTTTTATTATTTTTTTTTGCATCCCCACACGCGCCCAAAGAGGCAGCGTGTTATTTGAACCCAGCTGACTTGACATGGGTCGTGGGTACTGAGCACCCACTAATTGTTTTCAGTGGGTGGTTGAGCCCCAGATCACCCACGGGGTCAGTGCCTATGGGAAGAGAGATGAAAAACCTGCCTATAAAGATAAAACCCCAGCATCTTATTTTTTTTTTTTTCCTGAATGCTCTGAATCTTTTACCTCTGTCTCATTCTCTGTAGCAACTAAACCATAGCGGTGTGTGTCCCAACATTCAGGGAAGGGCTCTAAAGAGATGTGTGAGTATATTTGGGGTCCAATCTTCCTCCCAGTGAAATGAACGTGGCTTCACTGACTGCAGAATTTAAACAGTCTGGTTTCCAAGAGGGGGAGAAAAAAAGACCCCTCTTCCATCACCTCCTCTGTTTGGAATCACTTTTCTGTGCAATGAGATGAGAGACAGTTGCTCTAATTACAAACAGCAGCAGCAAAGCTTGCAGGTTAATCCCAACTGGGAATGAGTGGCCAAATAAGAGACATTGACTTGTTGCATGTTTGTGGCATTACTTAAGTGATATTAAAACAACATGTATCACTATTATCCCGTAGACAGTTGACTTGAGCATCCTCATTCTACTAGTTATGGGTCAAGCAGTTGGTTTTTTCATGTCTTGTTGTCCCACCTGTGACCTTATACTGCTAACAAAAGTATGGATCTTTTTTGTGGCATATTGCATCTTTATTCACATGATTGTTCCCCTTATTTCATAGATTTCATAGATGTTAGGGCTGGAAGGGACCTCACAAGATTATTGGGTCCAGCCAAATACACTGTTACCTCTATGACCCCCTATTTTCCTTTTGTTGGCACAGTGCCTACCACTAAGCCCAGATTTTCCTTGAAGCGTGTCTCTTTCTCATTCACAGAGGTGCAAGATCTCAGGATGATGCCAGAAGAAGTATAACCAAGACATGCAGTATGACTATTACTGAGATTTATATTTTAATGTGGCAAGTGCAGGGTACTTCTGATGGAAGTTGCACTGATTTGAACATGCAAGTAATCACTTTTCTTTTCTATTAAGGATGTATGTGTTATATATGAATGTTTTAGAAAATCCCTATTGTAGAAGTTTCCCAAGCTGTAATGTTTCACATCCCCTTGGGCCATTTACCATAGTGTTCCCGGGTCTAATCGTCACATAGTGAAAACATCCCATGGATAACCATGATTAATTCATTTGACCTCTCCAATGAGGCTGGATAAATCCATGAATAAAGTATTATTTTTAAACGCACCAATACATTATCAATCGCTTCTTGGAAACTTAAGTGAGCTTTCCCTCATTGATAATACCGTTTAGTCATTACATTACTGGACTGAATGAAGATCCTGTCTGTCTTCAGCTAAGGATAATATTATAAGAACTGCTGTGCCAACAAGCAGGTTGACTATCTGATGATGGGCAGCCTGATTCTTCTGAGCCCAAATGAAAATGTAACTAAGGGAAACTGTATTGACGTAGTCGCCATAAATATTATAGCCATACCTCCAGCAAAGACATGGAAGTTCAGTATTTAAAATCTGTTCTGATGGCATTGAGCATCATTTGTACGGTCCTTGGAGGAACTAGCCATAATGTAGAGCTCTGTTGAGTTGCATTTAAATCCCGTCTGATGCCATACCGTTGGGGGCACTAACAGGCAGCCCAACCTGGGCTCATTGCCTAGTGGGCCACACCTGCCTGGAGCTTTGACTGGCAGCTGTAACCCAGCTAATGACTCCAGCTGGCCACCGTCTGTGCCTCTTGATAGGCTACCTCAATGGCCTACCCAATAGGCCACACTCTAAAACCCAGTTCATTAAAAAACCTGTGTTGTCCTAACTATGCTAGATAAAGGATGTGTCTACATGTCACTTTATGGCGATGTTGCTATGGTGCCATGTTTTAGCACTTCCTTTTGGAAGTACTAAAGCACAGCGTAGTGTAGGCAATTACTGTGCCATGTGGGCAGTGCACACTTAGATTTCCCAGCTACATTGCTGGGGAGCGTGCCACTGTGGCGACATAGCTGGCGATTGTGTGTAGACCCATGTGATTGCTACATTGCCGTAGTGGGCCATATGGCAATGCAGCATCGGTGTGTCACTGTAGGACAATGTCTAGAAGTGCCCATGGAGTGCTATAATTCATCTTTGAGTAGTTGTTCATGTATATTCCAACTTCAGCAAGCATGAAAACAAAGCTGGAACTTATTTGAATAATAGTGCCTGTTGGCTCATGCTGTACATGATATCCAGTGCTTGCTGTTTGTGGCTGTAGAGTGGAAAGTGCATTGTTTTCTAATGAGTGTTTAGGGCATGGGCATCTAAAGTAAGTGGTGTGCGTATGGTGAGGTGGGGGGAAGAGGATTCCATGCATCAGCTTTTTTTGTGTCAAGGTCCTTGTGCATGCTCTTATGCCACAGAAGATGAAAGAAGGGCAGCTTAGCTCTCTTTTAGCTCATGGTTTCGTAGTTTGTAGGGTCAGAAGGGACCTGAGCAGATCATCGAGTCTGACCCCCTGCCATGGCAGGAAAGAGTACTGGGGTCAAACAACCCTGGCAAGGTGTACATCCAACCTCCTCTTAAACACCCCCAGGGTAGGAGCCAGCACCACTTCTTTTGGAAGTTGGTTCTGGATCCTAGCTGCCCTGACCGTGAAGTCGCGCCTCCTGATGTCTAGCCCAAACCTACCCTCTGCCAGCTTGTGACCATTATTCCTGGTCACTCCTGGCGGTGCTCGGGGGAACAGGGACTCCCCCAATGCCTGCTGATCCCCCCTGACTAGTTTGTAACAGGCCACTAGATCCCCCTCGGCCTTCTCTTGTGGAGGCTGAACAGGTTCAGGTCCCATCACCTCTCCTCGTACAGCCTGCCCTGCTGCCCCCTGACCATACGAGTGGCCTCCTCTGGACCCTCTCCATGTTGTCCACATCCCTCCTGAAGTGCAGTGCCCAGAACTGGACGCAGTACTCCAGCTGCGGCCTGACCAGTGCCGCATAGAGGGGGAGGATCACCTCCCTGGACCTGCTCGAGATGCATCTGTGGATGCATGCCAAGGTGCGGTCGGCCTTCCTGACTGCCTCCCCACACTGCCGGCCCATGTTCATCTTGGCATCAGTGATGACTCCCAGATCCTTTTCTGCCTCTGCACTGATGAGAAGGGAGTTCCCCAGCCTGTAGGTACGTTGCCGGTTCTTCCTCCCCAGGTGCATCACCTTGCACTTGTCTGTGTTGAATCCCATCCTATTCTCGTCTGCCCAGCCCTGTAACCTGTCTAGGTCCAATCGCAGCCTATTCCTCCCTTCTAGCATGCCCACATCCCCCCACGTCTTAGTCCCATCAGCAAATTTGAACAGGTGCTTTTTACCCCCTCGTCCAAGTCACTGATGAAGGTGTTGAACAGTGCGGGCCCGAGGACCGAGCCCTGGGGGACCCCACTGCCCACATCCCTCCAGGTCCAAAATGACCCGTCCACCACCACTCTCTGGGTGCAGCCCTCCGGCCAGTTGGTGACCCATTTGCTTGTGTAGGTGTCGACACCACAGCCCCCAGTTTTTTAATGAGAACGGGGTGAGAGACAGTGTCGAAGGCCTTCCAAAAATCAAGGAAGACGATGTCCACTGCTACCCCTGTGTCTAAGGATTTGGTGACCTGGTCGTAGAAGGCCACCAGGTTGGTCTGGCAGGACCTGACTCGAATGAACCCGTGATGGTTGTCCCTAAGCATAATCTCCCCTGCTGGCCCCTCGTGGACATGCACCAGGATAATTCTCTCAAAAAGCTTGCCCAGGATCAAGGTAAGACTAACTGGCTTAGAGTTTCCCGGGTCCTCCTTCCTCCCCTTTTTGAAGATGGGAACCACAATGACCCTTTTCCAGCCCTCTGGCACCACACCAGAGCACCACGAGTGCTCGTACAGCCGTGCCAGGGGTCCCACAATGACCTCAGCTAATTCCCTCAGCAATCGGGGGTGGAGATCGTCCGGACCATCTGATTTAAATACATCCAGTCCCTCCAGAACTTCCCTAACTAGTTCCTCACTAACCCTTGGCCTGTGTGTGCCTCCCCTGGGGTCCAAGAGGGGCCCAGAGAGGGGGTGGCTGTTCTGGCCCCTGCCCAGGAAAATGGAGGCAAAGAAATTGTTCAATATGTTGGCTTTGTCATCTGGTGTGACGACCAAATTTCCTAGCATGTCCTCAACAACAAGGGCCCCATATTACCTAGAACCTTCTTTTTGCCCCCTATGTATTTAAAAAAGGATTTCTTGTTGTCCTTGATCGGGGTTGCTAGTCCCAGTCCCATCTCTGCCATGGCCGTCCTGACTGCCCCCCTGCATCCCCGAGCAACCGCAGTATAATCCTCCCTGGGGATGGCCCCTCCCTGCCATTGGGTGTGCGCCTCCCTTTTAGCTAGGAGACATTCCCGGATGCTTTTGGTGAGCCATGGGGGCTTTTGTGCCCTCCTGCTCCCTTTGGTCTGTATTGGGATTATCTCCCTTTGGGCTTGGAGGATCGTCTCCTTAAGGAGCGACCACTCTTCCTGGACACCCGGCTCCCCTCCCCTCCGGGACCTCAGTGCTTCCCCAACTGTTCTCCTTAGCTCATTGACGTCCGCCGTCCTCAAGTCTAGGGCTGCTGCCTTGCTGTAGGCCTTTGCCACCTTGTGCTGGATGGTGAATCCCAGCAGGCGATGATCGCTGTCGCCCAGGTGGTCGAGCCCCCGCACCAGGTTGTCGCCCGTGGCCAGCACCAGGTCCAACAAGGTGTCTCCCCCTGGGGGGGCTGTGCATCTCCTGGGTTAGAAGGAGGTCCTGTATCTTGGCTAGGGACCTACATGAGCGGTCAGACCTGGCTGACTGCTCTTCCCAGCAGATGTCTGGAAAATTCAAGTCTCCCATGATGACCACGTCCTTTGACCTTACTACCTCCGTCAGCTCACTTAAGAATTTCTGGTCTAGCTCTTCCCCTTGGTTGGGGGGTCTGTAGTAGACCCCCACCATTAAATCTTTTTCCCCTCGACTGCTTTGTATTCTAACCCAGGGCACTTCAGTGTGCCCCTCCTCTGACTCTGTGGTACCGAGTTTCATAGTTTCTAGGGTCGGAAGGGACCTGAGCAGATCATCTAGTCCGACCCCCTGCCATGGCAGGAAAGAGTACTGGGGTCAAACGACCCCAGCAAGGTGTTCATCCTGATGAGGATGTGTATTCCTCCTTAATGTAGAGCATCACACCCCTGCCTTTCCTCCCTGTCCTATCCCTCCTGTACAGCCTATAGCTCTTGACATTCACTGCCCAGTCATGCCTTGGGTCTCACCACATTTCAGTGAGCTCCACTATGTCTGGGCTGGTGTCAGCTAGCAGGAGGGTAAGTTCCTTCTGCTTGTTTCCCATACTACGAGTGCTTGTGTAGAGGCATTTGAGGCCTCCTGTGGATGTGCGCACTGGCCCCCTAATCACAGCATTACCCTGGCCCCTGTTGCTTACCTGTGTATATGTCCACTCGTCAGTCCAGGCTGGGCTGTACTTGTGGGTGTTGCTTGGTTTGGCAGTCCAAGGCTTCCTCTGCCCTTGTCTTCCCCTTCCCCCAACAAGCCTAGTTTAAAGCCCACCAGAGGAGATCTGCCAACCTAGAAGAAAACACATGCTTACCTTTAGGGGAAGGGTGGAGCCCATCCCATCCGAGCATGTCTCTTGTCATGATGTGCGGGTCGTTGTCGAGGAAACCAAAGCCCACCTCAAGACACCATTCCTGAAGCCGTCAGTTGGTCTCTGTGATGCACGTCGCATGCCATCTTCCACGTCTACTCACTGGTAGGACAGAAGAGAAAACCACCTGTGCGCCTATCTCCTTCAGCATGCTCATGGTAGCTAGTTTATGTACTGATGTCCTTTGCTGTAGTTAGAGTAATTAGTTTATTCTTCAAGTCATTGACCTATTCAGTGAGTAGTACACTGAAGATGTGAGCATGTGACATTTTATTCCATACAATTTTGGAGTTTCCATTACCAAGGTATGCAGAGCAGACTGAAACCCCCCTATATGGTGTAGACAGAAAGACTGAATTAAGGGCTGTCTTGTGTTTCCTGGCTATGTATTCCCTGGTTCCCAGTAAGAGAAAATATAAGCCTTTGAACTATGAGAAGTAGAGACAGTCTGTCCTTCAGCCGCTATGGATAAGAGTTGTCCATGAGAATGAACCTGTGAAATGTTCACTATGGATAAGAGTTGTCCGTGAGAATGAACCTTTTTGCCTCTTCCTTCATCACCAAACACCTTTAATCAGTAGATTCACCAGTAGCCCAAGACATCCAAAATGTCAGGTTCTAACTTCCCCTATAACACCTGAAACTGGATAACCTCAAACTAATATATCTCCATAATACTGGCCAATGTGTACTTTATTCATTTCCAATCCCTCCCCTTCCTCCTTTCTCTTCCCGATGTCTCTCTAAGTCTTGCTCATAAAAGGCAGGGCACTCTTTTCTGTGACTTGCAGGCATGGAAGAAGTGCCTATGAAATTCCAGGGCGGAAAAGTTTTCTCGTGATTTCCTTCTTTCTTGAATTTCATTCAAGACGTCTAGCAGCTCAATAAAGTCATCCTTAGATTCATTTTCAGGGTGTTTATTCCAGTGTTGAGATGTCTTACCTTAGAGCTAGGGAGTTTGGCTGGAAACTCTCTCTTGCTTTTCTTCACTGTAAGCTTGGTGATAGGAAGCAGGGAAAAGGGGAACTGTTCGGGACGAAGGAGCAGTGAACAAGTTAGCTTACAGAAGAGTTTCTTAGGGAAGGTCTGCTTGTAAAGAGGGGAGGAAGAGAGAGACGGTGGATTAAGAGACCAAGAGAAATGGCTGGAGAACATTGCAAAGCCAAAGTCACTGCTGCTGCCAGTTCTTCTGCTTACACCTGTCAGACATCTGTCCAGGCAGGCCTGCGCACCATTGAGGTTTGACCCAGGTCCTGGTTTAGTGTTGTGAAGACTGCAGGTTTCTTCCATTGACAGCCAGGTAGGGGAGTGAGTGGTGCCTGCTGGCAAGAGAGCTACAGAAGGAGGTCGTGAGGACTCCGAATCATCCTCCGCCATGAGGACTTCATCAATTTGATGCTGAAGGAGACCTCCAGGAGTATGGAGGAAGGACTGCCAGAGGCAGCACTAGAGAAGGAAGAGGACATGGACTCTCAGGAAGAGGGCAGCTGGAAGCTTGTGACCTCTGGCAGCAAGCAGAAATCTTCATCTCCACCTGCAGCGGTTTCCCTGATGAACAGATATGGAACCCTAGCAACAGAGGAGGAAAAGCACCTTCCATTGATGGAAGAGGCCAGGCCAGGTCTCCCCAAGGTTGGAAGGACTGAGACCACCACCACCACCAAAAGGAAGCCATGGGTGGTGGTGGTTGGAGACTCTCTTCTGCAGGGGACAGAGGCATCCATCTGCCGTCCTGACCTGTTGTCTTGGGAGGTTTGCTTCTTGCTCAGAGCCTGGATCCAAGATGTCATGGAAAGATTACTAAGACTCATCTGGCTCTCTGACTACTACCCCATGCTGTTCATCCATGTGGCGACCCATAATACTGTCAGGGGTGACCCTGGGCAGATCAAAAGTGACTACAGGGCTCTGAGTGCAAGGGTGAAGGGGATGGGGACTCACAAGGTGTTCTCCTTGATCCTCCTGCTCTAGGGGTTGGGCCTGGGCAGGAATAGATGCGTCTTGCAGATCTGTGCATGGCTGCATAGATGGTCTTGCTAGCAAGTCTTTGATTTCTTCAACCATGGGAGGTTGTTCCAAAAAGAAGGACAGCTAGGAAGAGATAGGAGCCACCTGACGAAGAGAGGGAAGAGCATCTCTGCAGACTAACCCAGTGAGGAGGGCTTTAAGGAAAATTCACCAGAGTCTGGACTGTAGACTTCAGAAAAGCAGACTTTGACTGACTCAGGGAGCTTATGGGCAGGATCCCCTGGGAGGCCAGTCTGAGGGGGAAAGGAGCCCAGGAGAACTGGCTGTGCTTTAAAACAACCTTACTGAGGATCCAGAAATGAACCATCCTAATGTGCAGGAAGACTAGCAAGTATAGAAGAAGACCAGTTTGGTTTAACAGGGGACACTTCAGTGAGCTATACAACACAAAAAGTAAGCTTACAAGAAGCGGAAACTTGGATAAACAACTAACGAGGAGTATGCGAGTATTGTTTGGGTGTACAGGGATGAAATCAGGAAGTGCAACTGGAAGGTAGCAATGGAGGTGAAGGGTAACAAGAAGGGTTTCTACAAGTATGTCAGTAACAAGAGGAGGATCAGGGAAAATGTGGGTCCCTTACTGAATGGGGGAGGCAAACAAGTGACAGAGGATGCAGAAAAAGCTGTAGTATTCAATGCCTTTTTCACTTCAGTCTTCACAGGAAAGGTCAACTCTCAGACAACTGCACTGGGCACCAGTCTGGGGAGGAGGTAAGCAGCCAAGAGTGGTATAAGAACAGGGATGATTTAGAAAAGCTGGATGTGTTCAAGTCCATGGGGTCAGATATGATGCACATGAGGGTGCTGAGGGAGTTGACTGATGTGATTGCAAAGCCACTGGCCATTGTCTTTGAACATTTGTTGAAATCGAGAGAAGTCCTGGATGAGTGGAAAAGGTCAAATATAGTGTCTATCTTTAAGAAAGGGAACACGGAGGAGCCAAGGAACTACAGGCAGGTCCACCTCACCTTGGTCCCTAGAAAATATAATGCAGCAGGTCCTCCAAAGAACCCATGTCTAAGCACTTGGAGGAGAAGGTGATTAGGAACGGCAACATGGATTCACCAAGGCCAAATCTTGCCTGACCAACCTGATTACCTTCTATGATGAAATGACCTGGTCTGTGGATATGGGAACAGCAGCAGACATGATATACCTTAACTTTAGCAAGGCTTTTGATATGGTCTCCCACAACATTCTTGCAAGCAAGCTAAGAAAGTACAGGTTGGATGAATGGTCTGTAAGGTGGATAGAAAATTTGCTGGATCATTGGGCTTAGAGGGTAGTAATCAATGGTTTGATGTCTAGTTGGCAGCTGGTATCAAGTGGAGTACACTGGGTGTCAGTTCGGGGGTTGGTTTTCTTCAATATCTTCATCAAAGACCTGGAAAATAGACAAGAGTGCACCCTCAGCGAGTTTGCAGATGACACCAAGCTGGGGCAGTAGTAGATACACTGGAGAGTAGGGCTAGGATTCAGAGAGACCACAGCAAATTAGAGGATTGGACCAAAAGAAATCTTATGAGGTTCAATAAGCACCTGCAGTTACTGTGGACAATAAGCTGAATATGAGCAAACCAGGGTTCAAATTACAGGGGAGTTCAGGGGGGCTGAACCTCCCCATAAGAGACAACAGCCCCCCACCCCATAAGAGATTAAGCAGATCAAGCAGCGGTGGCAGCCAAAACCTAAAAGGAGCTGCCACCGCCACCTGAACTGCTTAGTCTCCCACAAGTTGGTGTGTAATTCAAACTCTGGAGCCAGCAGTGTGCCCTTGTTGCCAAGAAGGCTAACAGCATCCTGGGTTGCATTAGTAGGAGCACTGCCAGCAGCAAGGGAAGTATTTATTGCCATCGACTTAGCACTGGTGAAGCCACATCTAAAGTCCTGTGTTGGGCTCCCCACTACAAAAAGGATGTGGAAAACTTGGAGAGAGTCCAGAAGAGGGCAATGAAAATGGTTTGGGGGCTTGGAAACATGACTTCTGAGGTTTGTTTAGTCTCGAGAAGAGAAGACTAAGAGGGGATTGAATAGCAGCCTTCAACTCTCTGCAGGGGGGTTGCAAAGAGGATGGAGCTGGCCTGTCCTCAGTGGAGACAGATGGCAGAACAAGTTGGGCTTCAGTTGCAGCAAGGGAAGTTTAGGATCGATATTAGGAGAACTTTCTCACTAGGAGGGTGGTGAAGCACTTGAACAAGTTACCCAGAGAGATTGTAAACTCTCCATCCTTGGAGGTTTTTAAGATCTGGGTAGACAAAGTCTTGACTGATGATCTAGCTGGGAATGGTTCTGCTTTGCAGGAGGTTGGACTAGATGACGCTCTAAGTTCCCTCCCAACCCTCATTTTCTATGATTCGATGACTATTTCAACTGTCACTGAGTGGCCGTTCTGTCCAGTGGACCTACTTCTCCCCCCATCTTGGTGTCATCTGCAAACTTGCTGAGGGTGCACTCCATCCCATTCTCCATCTTGCTGATGAAGATATTGAACATTTTCTCTGATTCTGTGGAAACCTGACCCTTGGGGCACTCCACTCCTCTCTCTCCTTGTCAGGTGGCTCCCATCTCCTTCTAGCAGTCCTTTTCCTTGGAACAACGTATCATGGTCGAAGAAGCCAAAGCCCTGCTGGCAACACCATCTGCACAGCTGTGCATTCATCTGCAAGATGCATCTGCTCTTGCTTGGGCCCTTCCCCTTGACTGGAAGGATCAAGGAGAACACTATTTGAGTCCCTCTTTCCTTTATCTTTGCCAGCACTGTTGATTTCTTCAAGGTCATCCCTGGCAGTATCATTCATGCCCACAAGGATGAGCAGCATTGGGTCAGAGGGTCAGATGAGTCTCAGTAATCCTTCCATGACATCTGAGGTCTGGGATCCAGGCAAGCAGCAGACCTTGTATCATAACAGGTCAGGCCAGCAGATGGATGTCTCTGGGGCCATGTCTACATGAGCATGGATGTTTGTTTCCACAGGGACAAGAAGCAGCAGTACACCTTGTGGGAAATGCCTGTACCATGTGGCAGGTTACCCTGGGTGGGGTAGAGGAGGCTGGGGCCAACACCCTTACCTGGGATCCCGAGGGCCTTGGGAAGCTGCAGCCATGGTGCTCCTGCAGCTGGCAACCTGGCTGCCAGCTGGAGTGTGGCTCTGGTCACCCAGGCTCCAGTTTCGGGGGCATTTACTTCTACTACATGTGCTGCCCTGCTTTTTTGAGGACTGGGTTGTTAAGGATTTCCTGGGGTCAACACCCCGCCTCCCACGTTGCAAGGTAGCAGCAGTGTGTGGTGCTGCAGACAGGTCTCTGGTGCTGCATACTGCACTTCCACGCTCATCAGGACACGGGTCGGGGGTGTATCAGACTTGTTACACAGTAACAAACTTGAATCTACCTGAGCAAATTATGATCCACCTCACTAACCTTAGGGCTAGGGACAGACATTCAACAAGCCAGTGTCTGAATTGATTCAATCTTTACAGGTTAGTTTAACCTGGGTGGATTGAATCAACTTGGCAAGTGAACAGACATTCACGTTTGAGTCCAGAAATGCAGGCGGTTACCTGCAGTGGCTCAGGCGAGAAGCCAAGGGGTGCTGGAGTGAGCTCTTGGCTGGAGTAAAACTAAGCAGGAGGAAGGGGTGTGGCTAGACCTGGGTAGGCCTGAGTATGATTGGTGGAGGGGTTTAAACCCCCACCCTGGCCTGCAGGGAGCCCAGCCAGGGTGTGCCTGGAGTGGGGGGGGGGGAGCAGCCCCCACCCCCCAGCTCACTCAGTGGCTGGCAGCATGAGTGGGCCTGGGGCCAAACCCCGGTAGTCTGAGAGGAAGTGGGGCATCCTCATTGTAGTGGGGTGTGGCATGGGCACCCATGGGCTCCGCTCATGCACCCATTGCCATGCACTCAGGGCCGCGGTGTCCAGACACCAGTAGCCTGAGGGGATGTGGGGGTTTAATAACGCCATTGCAGGCAGCAGTGGCTGGGGCACCAGCACTGACACCGCCCTGGGCTGAGTCCCTCCGAGGAGTGGCCAGCCAGCTGTGGGGAGGGACGGGGGGGAGGTGACCTGGCTGCAGGGGTGGTGGGGGGAATTGAGGCTAGCTACAGAGTCCAACTCACTGTTGCCTCCCGCTGCAGCAGCTCAGCCCAGACTGGGGCAGCCCCAGGGGGTGGGGGTCGGTGCCCTCCAACTCCTGCCTCCAGCCCCATGCAGGGACTGTGGTTTGCTGGTGGTCTGCAGCTGCAGTGTGGTTCCCTGCGTCTCTCCCTTTCCTGGAGCCAACTGAGCAAACTTACCCTGGCAGGCAGCCCCTGTCACCTGCTCGCGGTGGTGCTGGCCACTCAGGGCAGGCTGTTGCGGGCCAGGGGTGTGGGCGGTGGTGGGGGGAGGTGATGGAGCACCACAGCCCGAATTAAACCCCCACTTCCCCTCAGGCTACTGGGGTCTGGCCCCACCCCTGCTCCCAAAGGGGTGAGGGGTGTGGGGGGCGCCTGGCAAGGGCTACTGCCCGTCTTCTAGGCAGACTGGGCAGCACTCCAGAGCAGGGCTTCCCACTCCCAC
Organism: Crocodylus siamensis; assembly: GCF_052110815.1. Taxonomy (NCBI): domain Eukaryota; kingdom Metazoa; phylum Chordata; order Crocodylia; family Crocodylidae; genus Crocodylus; species Crocodylus siamensis. The sequence goes on along the minus strand of NC_143398.1, from coordinate 240,926,424 downwards.
TCCTTTGTCAGCCAGCTGGAGCAGCGATAGTTTTCCAGCTAGGGAGGAGAGGGGTGGGGCCAACACTGCCCTGCTGGAACAGACAGCCCAGCCCAGCACTGCAGGGCATGCTGGGATGCTGGAGGACTCTGATCCAACTTAAACCAAGAAGGGGTCTGGGACACTAGTTCCATAAACCAGTTTGACCGCAGTCAGTTAAATCTCGTACTGCATTCAGCCAGGTTTATCTCAAACCAGTTTCAGCCATTTTGAAACTGGTTTATGGGCGCTGAACTTCTGTTCTACTACAGGTTTAAAGCAGTTTCTGATTACCTAAACTCGTCCATATGTAACGTCTATCCCTAGCCTAAAAGACTCTGCAGTTTCACCACAAAATGTCCCAGTTAGGGAGATCTGAAAAATAACTATCATTTGATGCCTTTACTTTGCACTACAAGGGCCTCCAGGTTTGACTTCTGCTTCAACAGAGTAGTCCTGCAGCAATTGTTTTAGCTCCAGGCACCCACCTCACAGTTCTGAGTTATTGCTTATGTGGTTTTCACAAGACACAAGGACAGTCATTTGAAGGGGAAACAATTGTTCTTTACATTGATGTTGTTTCCCTTGGCCTTTATTTAACATATGTGCATCTACTGTAAGTAACTACGATCTTTTGAGATGCATTATCCACATACATTCCTTGGCCTGCCTGTCTTGCCTGGTTTTTGTAGCGGCCTTGTGAGTGTAGATTATCTTTGGCAAAGGAACTCAAGAGCAGTTGCAGCTTCCATGCCTATTATGTCCTTGGCTGATTATGATCTTATCCGTGCGGGGCATATGCCCACCAGAAATGCAATGCCTGCAGACCAAGCATCTGGAAGATGCTGCAATGGTTGTAGTGCCAGTAATTTCTCTTCATAACGTACCCACTTGGAAATCCTTGCTGCCTTGAACTGCAAACTGAAATCAGAAGTTCAGAAGTGCTAGAATTTTCCTACAACTTCTCTGGTGAATCAGGAATAAAATCAGTTTAATATTGACTTTTCATACTCATCTTCCGAAGAAATCTTTGGGCACCTTTGAGACCCAATAAAATGTAGATGCGTTTAATTTTTTTCTTACGTGCTTTCAGGCAGCCCTAACGTTTAAATGGTTACCTGCATCCGGCAGCATCAGAGCATCTTTTTTCTGATCGTGTGGGAAAGGTGTACACTGTTAATAATAATTTAGCTCAGAAACGAAGGAACTAATTCAGCTCTTAGGGAAAAAAAACCAGTCACCTTTTGGCTTGAGATCAAACAGTCTAAATAAATTTGTTTGAGAAAGTTATCAGCAACTGAAAAGAGGTAAGGGAGAAGGAAATCTAAACTGAACTTTAACAATTACTTTTAGTTGCATGCGAGCAGTATAGTTACTGTGACACACATTGCTCTTTGCATAGGACAAAAATATAACCGATGTATATTAGGTTATATTCTGATGTTTGGTCATTGGAGTTAATCCAGATTACCATGGGTATAACTGGGATTACTATCTGACATGTATTCTTCTATTCCTTTCATGACAATTAATGTCGATCCCAAATTTCAAAATGAACGATTGATATTATTGTGTTCCCCACCTCCTTTATTTCTGAATCAGCTGAAATATAACTTGAAATATCCTACAGTGATACACACCTCTCCAGTCCACTACTGTCTGTTTGCTGCCTGCATTTGTTGAAATTTGCCATCAAGTGAGAGAAAATGGCTGTAACTCATTCTTGCTAGAAAGCAGAAGAAATATTGATTACCTTGGCAGTTGAACTTACCAAAACATAACCACAGCTAATCCAATGTGTGGATTTGGATGGGTGAGGATAAAAATATGCACTCCAACCATTGACACATGATAATATGCACAGTTTCACAGCAGCAGCTTGGACAAGCCCTGAAAATAGGGAGCCGTAGAATGAGCAGTTAGCTAGTTAGTTGGTTTAAACCTACAGTCACGGCTGCGGTTAAGGATAACCAGATTAAAGGCAGTTTTATTAGTCAATTATCAATGTATTATTTAATTGATAATCCATTTTGAATTGGCATTAAAACACTTCGGTTACATTAAATGCAGCCAAACTAATCAGGGTGTAGCAGTTCATTTGAAGTAAAATGACGTAACGTTAATTGTTTCACCGGGTGTATGAATTGCAGTAGTATTGCTTTCATTTCCATCTTGCAGCTGCTGTAAGAATTACAGGTTCTAGTCTATACTCAGCATACATTAAAGCACCTCACCACAAATTTGCAAACTTTTCCGGTGAATGTAATCCGTCTATAGTGACCCAAATCCTCTCCTCCCTTTCCCTCCTGCAGACCAGTTAACTGAAGTGGATTTACATAGGGTGCATCTAAGGGCACAGTTTGGCCCAGTGACTTTAGAAAGGAAATCTGATGTGTATATTTCTTCTTTCTGTAGAGATCAAAGATGGTTTAGTCAATGAACTAGCAAGGGGCAGTTCAGATTTATGGCATCAATTTAGAGAATTAATAAACCATGCCATAAATCTTGTTAAGCTCACGCTGTATGTGGTTGTGCCTATATGCAGGCATGGAAATTTGGTATTCTTCCAAGTCAGAAGACTAACCTTCTTGAGCTTAGTTACAGTAAGTAATTAAATTTATGCCCTTTAAATAATGGATCATTGAAGAACGCTTTCTTGTTTTCTCCAAAGATTTGAAAATCATGTGGCCAACCCTTCAAAGCACAAAGTGGTTGCAACAGCATTTGACTTTGCGGCATCAAATGGCTTCATCTTGTAGCATCTGGCCCTTGAGACTGGCTGAATCAAAGCACCTCTGAACTTGGAGTTTGAAACTAGCTGCAAATGGTGAAGCCTGCGACTCAAGTCCAGCTCTATTAGAAAACCAGTGTTTACCGTTTGCCTGGTTTTAAACTACAATAGCTCAGCAAGTATGGTGTGTACAACAGACCGAAGGAACATGAATAAAAGAAGAATGATCTCATGAATAGAGACGTTCAAAATAGATGGTATAAAAATAGCTTGTTACTTAGGAAATGTTCCTATCTATGAAAGCTTAAAGAAATGCAGGGACTTGAGCTGCAGTTTTTGGCTTTAACTTCTCACAGGTCAAATCCTACCCTGACTTCTGTGTAATCCCCTTGGAAGCAGCGGGTTTGCAGGGAAGTCAATCTGATTCAGCACAGCGTTTGGTCCACTGTTTCTCCGTTCACCTCCTTCCAAATGGATTGAGCCTTCTCCAGTTGGCAGATGCTCTCACAAACTCGCATGTACTTTGTTGCATACCTGTATTGGAAAGTACCTGATCGCTGATCTGTAAACCAAGTTGGGTGGGCGATCATTCCTTTAGCTGCTTGTGAAGTGCCAAACCCGAGACTGCAGGTGCTGTGTTAACCATGACGCATCTTCTCATTGCTCAGTAAACAGGGTTGGCAGATTTTTTGTTAATATAGGCACATGTGTATTTTTACAGAAGTTATCCACATTTCCCAAAGCTCTTTTACCTCCTGGCCTGATAGGACGTTGTTTAAGGGCACTAAGTTATCAGCAGCTGGCACCTATATAGTCAGGGACAAGGTGGAGGTGGGATGCAATCTATGAAATCCAACACCCAAGCAAACCCCATCACAACGGGCCCAGGAAGAGCTTCCAAACCCATCCAGACAGACATATGTACACATTAACTGGGGGTTTTTGGGGGCACTGTGGGTGCATGATACCTTCCACAGGAGCTGCACAATACTAGTAAAGCTAACAGACAAAATGATGAAGACATCTAAAACCTGGTGAGGGCATTTAATTTGTCTGCCCAGCCACATGGTATAGAGCACGCTGCAAACTGCTGTGAACATAATTACACCTAGCAAATGATGAAGAGTTGAACAATACATGCCAGAAATGTCACACCTCTTCCTGGTTTGCATGTGTGAAAGGCAGAGGGTGTGCTTTTGAAAAGGGAAAATAATAAAAATAGATGGACATAGAGCAGGAGGAATTCAGCTTATGTCTGACAAAAAGAAAATCTAGATCTATTTAAAATATAAATTATCACATGTTTTGCCTCTCATTTAGTTGTTTGTGGACTTTGTACCCAATCAGCGGCCACCCAGGGAGTTCACAGTTGTTCCTTTGCCACGGCTGCGTAGTACAGTCGCTTGCAAATTCATGGTGACAGGAGGGACAGGGCTGAGTCTTTTGCTGTTAGTAATATAGTGCTTGTTGCACACACCAGACCAGCTTGGATTGCAAACCTTAAATTGCAGGATCGGCCAAGAATGCCTGCCAGCTTTGGAGAGTGCACTTGTAATTGCATCAATGGCTCCAGAGATCAGGAATGATTTACTTGTCACAGCATTTTATTCGTATATATTGGTTCATTGCAAACACGCGCGATGCTGCATTTCAGTGACATATTCAAAATATGAGCATCTACTGTCAGGAGAACTCGATGGAGAAACAGCGCAAACCCGGAAATCCTACAGTTTTCTTATGCTATTCACATACTCATCAGCCAGGGATAATTAGGCCTGTTGAAGCCAGCGAATACTGAAAACCCGGAGAAGCCTAAAGGATTTATTTGTTGCACAGAAGTGGTGCAATAGCAGGGTTGGCTCCTTTTACTGTTTGCTTGTCAATCATACTTTTAATCACCTAATTGTTAGGTCTTGTACCAGCAGATGCTGATTGGCAACTATTGGGTAAAAGGTCTAATAATTTTACTATCAACAGCACTCTAGTTTTTCACTACAGGGAAAGAAAACAAATGCAGCCTTCAACACAAACAAATGGAAAGACCAGCTCCAAAAGCAGCGGGACGCAAAGAACAAGCTGGCTTAGTTTCACTCAAATGATCAAGATACTGTAAATGTCAGGTGCCGTGTAAAGATAGCTGGTTATTAGCATGAAAATAAAAGGGAAAAGAAGTCTGGATTAAAAAAAACAAGAATCAAACATTTACTTAAACTTGAAACGAACATCCATTTGGTTAGCTTGCTCTTAATTCAGAGCGAGGATTTTCTTATGTATCCTATATATAGGATGCTTTCTATCTCCCCAAAGCTTTGCTGTTTACCAGCGAGCTTGTCCTGAGATTTTTGAAAGAATAAAGGACCAAATCATCACAAGCATAGAAACAAGATAGGGGGCTGGTGGGGGGTGGACTTTGGCAGCAATGTGTAAACAGCACGATATCCTTTTGGAAACTGCACACGCGTTCGTGGCATCTGCGTCTTTCCTCTGGATGGATGACACATGCCCACACCGTGCTGGGGGAATCTCCATATATGATGACATTTCTCAGAAGTCTCCGCTTAAGGACTTCCAATTTTATAGCTCCCTCGCCAAACCACCATGACTCAGGGTTGCAAAGGACGTCGTTATGGATCAAGAAGCTCATTCCAGGAAGGTTGGAAACATCAAACATCATGTGTTTCTGTCCCAAACAAGTCTTATGACTGGAGACAAACTTTTTTCCCCCTTTGTGCACAACATAATACCTTGTGGTTGGCATCCCTTTTGTTGCCATTAGTACCTCTGCTTAGTTGCTATATTGCTTTGCCATTTCTTTATAAATAGACGTACAGCACATACCATTTCATTACTTTACAGTACGGTAGAGGACAGCGCTTCAAAAGCAAACTAGCACCACTGTACTGGGGGCTATACAGCTGATTATAAAGGCATAGTTCCCCCACCCAAAAAAGCTTACAATACAGTGTACAGCGAGTTCACTTATGTTTGAATTTCATTTCTATTTGTGTTTGGTATCTTTTTAATTATTGTGTGGGAACTCGAACCAGAAATGGATGCTTTATTCATGCCAAATAAAGCATGGAGCCCTAATGGTGTATTTGACATTACAAAATATTTAATCAGATCTCAGGAGTTAGTAGTAAACACTTTTTTTTGCCCTTAGGAGCACCTATCGGACAATGAGAGTTATGATGAGGTAATGCTTCTATTTGATATTGCATTGCTTAAGTGATCTTTCACTCGGTAGCCTGGCAGCATCAATGCTTTGGAAAGCTCAGTTGACTTCATCTTGCAACTGTGGTGCTGGCATTAATCTCGGTAAACACAGTTATTTTTACTAATTCACCTGTGAACTCTGACATACTATTACTACAAACCAAACACTCTGTTTGCTCCGGGCAGACCAACCTGTAACCAGGGATTGTTCTGTAGTCCACAAAGAATAGCCTATAGGGTAATGTCAGGCTGGCTTAGTTTTTTCTATTAAATGTTATTGCAAGCTGCTGTGAATTATATCATACAAAACAAATAAGCAGCAATGACGTCCATGAAACAGGCTACACCTGAGCTTATTTCCTGGTTCATTTCCCCCCCCCACTTTAATATATATATATTTGCTTTGTAGTGATCCACAGTGTGCTTCAGCTACAGGCGTGTTTATGATTTACGGGCCACATCCAAAGGCCACCAAAGTCCATGGAGTGGCTGCTGTTGATTTCAATCTCTCGCTGGGCGATCTCTGAATGTTTCAAAAGCATTTAAGGGATTCCTCCCTGCAAAAGCATTTAAGGGATTCCTCCCTGCAAGTACTTAAAAAAAAAAAAAAAAAAAAAAAAAGACTTTAAATGATACTGTTATTCTGGGGGTGGAGGTAGGGTGTTTTTTTTCTTTTAATTATTGCAATATTCTTATATCTTTTTGATATGCCTATTGTCAACCACCACTAAAGGATTTAGTTGTTTCCAGCTGGAAATAAGGTGGTGGAGAAGAGGACGGTGTTAGTGGTCCTCCAGTAGAAATCACCAGGGAGATCAGCACAGCACAAGTCAATAGAGGCTGCCTGAAGGATTCGCACAGGATCTGCTGAAACACACACCATAGGGATATGAACCACTGGTGGGTTTTCAGGTTCTTACTAGATGCACAAAGATAGGTACGTGATTGGGGATTCGGTGAAATGGCCGATAACCTGGGGAGTGTAATGTCTACTCATAACTCTGTGCTTGTGCAGCTCTCTCCATCGGAAGATCTCAACCTCCTTTACATATAAATGCACTGAATCCCGTGACATGTCTATGCTTTGGGTTAATAGAAAGTTTCTTTTTCTTTTGTTCTAAATTGAAACGGAGACATTGTTAAGGGATTAATCCAGGGGGATGCAGGACATGACAGAGATCCTGAATGCTCTGTGGCAATCCGCTCCTTTCAGATGCTAGGTTTCCTTGCGCACCGCAACACACTCGAATCACATGCCTTACACTGTGCTGATTGCAGTTCCAGCAGCAATGACGATGAGCTCCTGTTCAACCCAGAAATATAGAAAAAGGAGAGATCCACCCTCCACCCAACTATCTGTCACTGAGAACAATGAGACTGTACTGGCTTTGCTCAAAAAAATAGTAGTTACACACCCCCTCGTTGTTTTACATAGCTCCTGCTGGGTGATAAAAGGACAGGGGTCTTCAAGCTTGTAAAAGTAAAGTGGCAACTCAGTAGAGCTACTTATAGAGATGCTGCTGTAACAGGTAGATTTCTAGCCATGGGCTGACAGATTGACTTTCTGCTGACTTCTCCCATCTTTTCCCTCCTCTAGCCTGTGCTTCACTCTCCAAAGGCCATGCAGGTTGCTAAAAAAGAAATAAATTGGTGGCTGTTTCTTTTGTGTGTCTGCTGACTTTCTGAAGCCAGAAATTGTGACTATACAGCTCACTGGGGCTAAGAGCAGACAGCCAAAAAGCCTGAAGCTGAATCGATTCAGTCTTCTCAGGTCAGTTTAAGCTGCATAGATTGAACCAATAAGCAATGAACAGACATTCACTTTTGAATCTGGAAATGCAGCCACGTGCCTGCAGTGGTCCAGCCCTGAAGGTAGGGGATGCTAGAGCATGCCTCCCTGCTCAGTTGGAACAGACAGCTTGGGCCAAGGCTAGGCCGCTCACCCTGCAAGTGGGGCTTACAAGGGAGGTGCAAAGCATCCTGGGATGTTGGGGGACTGTGAGTTAACCTGAATTTGGAGGTGATCTGGGATCAGTTCAATAAACCAATGTAACCTAAATCACTGAAGTCTGATACTGTGTCCGTCCAGATTTATCTTAAACTGGTTTCAGCCATTTTGAAAGCCGTTCATGTGCACTGAACGTCTGTTGTGTTACAGATTTGAACCGTGTTACTGCAGTACATGGGGAACTTGTTTCTGCACTGTTGCTGCCTACACTCTGTTAGGAGGGCTCTTGATTCTTTGTATGGCTCATACATCTCATTTTTTTTCACTTTGCCACAGGCAGAGATGCAGAGGAGGTTGGTAGCATGGTTGCACCTCCTTTTTGGACTATACTGCAGGAACAGCTGCTAGAGACTTTTTTTAAGTCTCCAAAGCAGGTAGGAATCCCCCCTGACTTGACAGTCCCTTTCTTTCCTTTCATGCACACCAGCAACTTCCTTCCCCTCCCCTCCCCTCCCCTGCCCTACCCACCACTGGCACTAACTCTGGCTGACCTGGGGGTCAGGGGAGCTCCAGAGCTGCTTCTGCCCTGATCCATCTAAGCTGTGTGAAGAGCTGGGCTCAGCCAAGGGCAGTGACAGTAGTGGTGATAGTGGGAAGGTTTCCCCCTTCCTCTCTGGTCCCCCTGGGTGTTCCCTGCCAGCCTGCTAGCAGGCACTGGGAGGGAGAACCTGTCTGTTGTTGCTGCTGTCCCTGGTAAGCCTGGTTCTCCCTGCAGCCCAGCCTGGGATCAGGCAAGAGTGGCCAGGAAAGCTGCAGCGGTGGGTGAGTGCCTTGCAGATGGTCTGCCCACCTTGTGGGGGGGAAGCTGGGAGCAGGGCCCTACAGCCGGCAGCTACCCCTGCAGCACCAGTTGCTACTCCTGGATCCACTTATGCTCAGTTACATCAGGCCAGCGACAAAAGAAGCTTTTCATCTGTCTTCCTGGCCCCAGTCTTGGCTGTGGCATATTTGCTAATTGTGCTTTGTTAGGTGTCTTGTTTTCCACAGTTGTCTTCGGTTTTATCTCCACTACTCTTCTGAGTGTATAGCTACACTGTCTGATTTTGTATTCTACTTTAGCTTTGACTGTTGTTTTTTTGCATTTTTTTTGTGTGGTTATTTGATGATTGGACCTAGCTGACGTGGCCTCAAGTCCTAGATTCCTTTGTGATAACAGGCTGTCTGCATAGTTTGGCATTGCTTTCACTGTATTATCTGTTGGTTCTCTGCTGGCCTATGGCAGAGTTTTGGTTTACTTGGTACCTTTCTGTCTATATTTCATAATGCTTCCACTTAGTCCAGAAACTATTATCCTCGCCTTGGGCAAGCTGAGATGGGTGTGCCAAAATGAAGGCTTTGGATTCCCCAACAAGGTATGGATATTTTGCGGAGAAGTGCTGCTATCAAGAGACTGGATTCATCTAACCAGAACTGGAAAGACCATCTTTGGGTGTTGTCTGGCCAACTTAGTAAGGAGGGCTTTAAACTAGGCTCCACAGGGAATGGTAAACAAACCCCTTCAGCAACAGAGCAAACAGTCCAGAGGGGACAGGACTAGAAGAAGCATTTCAAGTCTAGGAGAGAGCCAGAGAGCCATGGGACAGAAGCAGGTGATGCAAAAGAGAAGCCTGTATGTTGAAATGCAAAGTATGTCCAATGTATTTATACAGATTAGAAGTATGGGAGCAAACAAGGTGGGCTGGAAGTTGCAACCTGTGAAACAAACTATGATCTGACTGGTATCACAGAGACCTGGGGAGACAAGTCTTGGGACTGGAATATCAATGTTGAGGGCTACACTGTTTCAGAAAGGAAAGAATAGGTGGTGGTTTTGCCTTGTATGTTAAAAACACACGCTTGTGTTCTCTGGAGGAAGAAGATAGTAGATCAGAACGTAAAAGGTGAAACATACAGCACCAATACAATGGTGGGGATTTATTATAGGCCACCACATCAGGAAGAGGTGGATAAGGCACTCTTCAAGGGGGTGACAAAGTTATCCAAAAGTTATGAGATAGTAATGATGAGAGACTTCAATTTTCTGGACATCTGTTAGAAGAACAATACAGCCAAATATAAAATGTTGAGCCAGTTCCTAATTTGCATGGACGACAACTTTCTGTTCCAGGAAGTTGAGGATGCAATTAGGGGATCGTTTATCTTGGATCTTGTCCTGACCAATAGGGAAGAATTGGTGGAAGTTGTGAAGGTGATGGGAAACTTGGGAGGAAGCAATCACAATATAATAGAATTTATGATCCTGAGATGGGGAAACCAGGAGGTCAGCAGAACTAACGCACTAGATTTCAAAAAGGTGGATTTCACAACTGACTCAAGGGGTGCCTGTACACACCACGAGTTTTGAGCCATGAGTTTTATAAACCTATGTAAATTAAATAGGTTTATAAAATTTAAACTTGTTTGTTTTGGAGCGTCACATCTGTGTTTACATGCACTAGGTTTTCAAGTAAATTAAGCCGGGCCCCTGGCCAGTGCCACAGGAGAGTGGGATGGTCCAGCACTGCCCTCTGGCCCAGGGCCCCCCTCTCACTCCATGCCCATGTCCTGCCATGCAGCTGTGGAAGCAGGGAGTCAAAAACCACACAAGAAAAAAAAAAAGCCAAAGCAATTTGAAGGGGTGAACTACAAAAAAAATCACAGCATCATCTGGTGGACAAAGAGACTTATTACACATATTTGATTGCCTTTGTGTTTGCATGCAATGAATCCATGCATGCGACACTTTAATTTCCAGCAAGCTAAAATAAATTACATTCAAGGAATTTTAGTTTAGTACACCAGAAAGACTTTTAAAGAATCTGGAAAACCTGCTCGTACAAACAGTCATTCACTTGCAGCGCAAGAAAAGGCAAAAAAGGTGGTGTGGAGAAAGGCCCAGGAATTAATAGGCAATGGTACCATGGGAAGACAGACTGAAGGATAAAGATGCCCAAGAGAGCTGGAAGCTTCTAAAGGGTACAATATTCAGAAGGCCAACAAGAAACCATTTCACATGATGAAAGGACAAAAAGAATGGTAGGATATAAATGTGGGTGCAGAAGGGGCTTATAGGATATCTCAAATTAAAAGGAAAGCATAGAAGCAATGAAAGAATGGGCAAGTCACCAAGGAAACATACCAGGAAATAACAAGAAACTGCAGGGAGAAAATCAGGAAGGCAAAAGTAAAAAAATCAACTGTACCTAACAGCAAAGGAGGTTAAGGACAACAAGAAGAGGCTGTGTTAGTACGCTGGCTATAAGAGCGAGACCAAGGAAGCGGTATGTGCACTGTTAAATAGCTGAGGACAGCTCTTAACAGAAGATGCAAAGGAGGTGGAATTACTCAATAATTATTTTGCCTTGGTTTTCACAAAAAAATTAAGCTGCAACCAGGTGGCCAATAAGGGCTATTTGGATAAAGAAGGGGACAAGCTGTGGTATGAGATAACAAGAGACAGTCAGAGAGCTTTTGATGGGTCTGCTGAACTTCATCCCAGGGTACTGAAGGAGATGGCAGAGGTGATCCTGAAGTCTTTTGCTGGTTGCCATGTGAAGCTGGGAAGGAATCCCCCCCTTTTGCTGCTACTTGTGTCAGTGGCTGCTTTTTTTCTTTATCTCCCACCTTCCTCAGAAACATTGGGTGTTGGCTGCAGCCAAGGCCGAGTATTTTGACTGGGGTGTGCCAGTGCTCCTGCTGGCAGAGAGGCTCCTGGCTAGTGGGTCCTGCCTCCCCACTCAGGATCCAACTGATCACTGTATTTGGGGTCAGGAAGGAACTTTACACCATGGTCAGACTGGTGTGGACTGTGGCTTTTTTTTCTCTTCTTCTATAGCACAGGGCATGGCCCACTTCCTTGGATCTCTTGAACACATTTTAACAATGTTGGCCTTCATGGTCCACATGCTTTGCCTGTGGCAGGTAGGGTGTTATGTCTTGTGGTCATATCAGGGTTGACTGTGTAGTTTTGCTGATAGGTTAGACAATGAATTTGTATGGGATGGTTTGGATAGGAATGATCCTGCCTGGGGCAGGCGGGTTGGATTAGATGATCTCTGGAGGTCCTTTCCAGTCTTACTTTTCTATGATCCTATGAGTTATTGCTTGAAATAGAAGGGATGGCACCTTTGTCAAAAATACCCCCTTTCTGAAACTGACATTACAACCACTTCTATGACATCTTGAGGCATAGTGGGTCCCCTTTCCAGAGTGTCACTGAGCTTATGTCATCTACACAGTTCCAGAAACTCTTTTCTATCTATTTTCTAAAACTCCTTCCAACATGTCATTTTATAACCTACAGTGTTGTTTCTTTGAACCTTCACTTATTCTCTTGGAACATGAAGGGGGATTATACCTGGCTGAAAGCTGAGGTCATCATGGCCTTTTCTAGAGGACACTCACTTTGTTGCAGAAGAGTCTTGGAAATGAGAAAGGACGTGAGTTGGTAGAGCTGTGTCTTGCTGCCCCGCCTCAAAATCCAGAAGCATCTGTGCTTTCCCATAGAAAACTGTCAGTGTATATAATATTACTGATGCTTATGATAGGTTTTTCATAATTAGAGCCCCACTAGATGGGGCCAAAATGATAGAAAGACCCAGTCTCAGACTTTGTAGATACTTTGCTAAGCTTTTGAAGATGTATGCACCCCTAGCCTGCAGAGATCATAATTTTAGATGGCTTAAATAGGGCAGTCTGTCCCTTTAAGAGGGAACAGTCAGGCCTGTGGAGAGACCCTCGCTGCAGAGTATTTGTACAGGCGGAGAGTGTCCTGCTAGGAGCTTCAGAAAGCTTCCAGAAGAGTAAGACGTAGAGGAGGAAACAGACTGTGAAGACAACTGCTTGCTACAAGAAGGGAGCCCGGCTGCTGTGCTGTGTCGGAGTCAGAGGGCTTCTTGAGTGCCTGGGACAGGGCACAAGGGGATTTGTTTTATTTGTTGGGTTGTTTGTGTCCTAGAGACTGCGTTACTTGAGACGACTATCTGAGGAGCTCTGCAGGGAGCACAAGCCTGCCTACAGAAGCCAGCAGCCTAGGTAACCCACTTGTAATAACTTTATAATGACCTTAATGAGTTTACAGAGTCAGTAGTGTATAACTGTAAACTAACCAGGTCCTGAAAGATCATTTACACCAGGGGCGGGCAATTATTTTGGGCAGAGGGCCACTTACTGAGTTTTGGCAAGCCATCAAGGGCTACATGACAGGGAGTCAGGGACAGATAAATGTTAATTTTCTAAATTTTTAGGGGTCCCGTGGGCCGGATAGAATGGCCTGGCAGGCCGCATCTGGCCCACGGGCCACATTTTCCCCACCCCTGATTTAAACCCATAGTAGAGCCTATGGAACATGTTTTTCTTCCCTGTCCATAAGACATCTTTCTAGATTATTTTTCCTAATTTCAGGTGAGCTGATTTTCTCTGTGTTCCTCAATTGCAAAATGATGGGTTCAGACCATGCACTCATTGCCCTACAGTTGGCTCTTCACCGCGTGGGCAAAGAATAAAGGGTGCTGCCAGATGTGCAGCTCCTTGCTCTAACTCATGGAGCCCCTACCCTGATTCAACAGATGTTTCCTGTGGAGCCCCCCCATACTTTGTTCATTGTGCCCCCCACCCCCAACTTCAGAACCAAGGCAGCTGAGAGGCCTAGTGGTGTCTTCAGGATGGGAGCGGGGAGGAGGATGGGGATGGACCTCAGGGCTGGGGTTTGCTCAGCCTGAGCTGGAGCGGGAGGAGGTTGGGGGGCAGCTGCGAGACAGGGGAGCTTCAATCCACACCCCCAGCTCAGGCTGGGCAACCTCCAGCTTAGCACTTCCTCCCGTCCTTTCTCCCCGTCCTGCAGACAGCACCTGGGGCAGGTTTGCATCAGCTCAGCTCTGATCAGCCACAGGGACTAACAGAAGTTCATGAAGATGAGGGTTTATTTGTTGTGTGATCAGGCACTTTTAAAGCACTCTACAGACATTCACTTCTGTCAGGGCGTGTCTGTTGAGTGCTTTCAGGCGGCCAACTGCATGACAAATGTCACTTCTGCCAGCACACAAATAGACAGATTTTCTACTTCATTGCTTTTTTGGACCCCCATTTCAAGAAGTTTATAAAGAAGGAATGTAACCTCTTCCTGAATACCAGTGAGCTCTCAACCCCCTCTAACAAGTCACTTTGGAAAACTGTAAAGACATTTTTTGGAGGCAGAATTACTAGCTTTGTGTCTATGGAAAAAAAAAGGCAAGCAGCTGCTGGCAACTGCTCCTCCACAGACTGACCAGAACCAGATAGGAACCACATGAACTGCATGTGCCACAAGCAGAGTTTGCACTTTGTCAATGGGAGCTGGGGAGAAGGAATGCAGACCATTTAGGTGTTACCGTCTTAAGCCGAGAGTGGCCAGAGCAGCTATTCCCACAGTCCGAGATAAGCATAATAAATGATGTGCTGCACCCACAACTATAAATAAACTATTCTTTAATTTTTGACCAGCCTTTGTACAGTACTAATTCTGCCCCTTCACACAGTGCTGTGAGTGCATTTTTGCTAAACGCAAATGCCCCAATTCTCTGTGGCCCAGTGGGAGGGTTTGAACACCCCAATGAGAGCATCAGAGGTTGCCAATGACTTGAGTAGGGCTCATACAACTGAATGGGGCTCTTTGCCCAGCTTATTTTTCCATTGATTCTTTATTAGCATTTTCTGAACTCTTTGGAGGCAAGCTACTTACTCTGCTATGAGTGCCTATGGGAGGATGTCCCTCAGTTAGGAACATTACTGATAGTTAATACTAATGTGAAAACTCTGCCCCAAAGTTTGGCAGCTGGATGGAAAAAGCTATGACCAATATGCATATAAACTGTATGTACAGTGGGGTTTATTAAAAGCTGCCATGACTCTGATAATTCATGACCGATGGCAGATGTAATGGCAGTGCATTGTGGGGACACCAGGACCAAGCACTTCTGCATGCCCAGCAGTCATGTTCAAGAAACTGGGGATAAATGCTGTTTATCGTTCATAGATTTGGGTTTGCAGCTGTTTTTAGGACATGGATTAAACTTGTACGACGGCTCCGTATCCTAGTCTTAATCAGTAATTTAATTTCAGACTCATTGAACTTCCTCAGAGGGACCAGATGGACATTGTTCGTTCCCCTGTTTGAACTGGTCCTATAGCCTATTGTGAACCGGCTTTCAACCAAGTATTCAGGTTATCAAGATTGGGTCCTTGCAGCACCATTAAATGCTATACACTGACAATGTCCTTTTGTTTAAAACAAAATTTGAAACCACAATCCTCACGCTTCTAGTGTTAATCCAAGATTTTGGCTCATTTTCAGACTATAGAATTAACCGGGAAGAGTTAGTAATAAATACCTGACATCTCCTGGTTGCTTTGTATCAAGGCTTTCTCCTGGTGGAACTTTTGTAGGAAGACAGAGGCAATTAAATACCTGGGGATAAAAATACTGAGGAATCTTGAAAAACTTGTTCAAAGGATTTAGAACCTGCCTGTCTGCAGCTAACAGGAGAGACCAGTTGATGGCAAGTGGTTTCTGTGAGCCTCTGGGGAAAATGAATGCAATTAAGATGAACGTTCTACCTAGATTTTCATGCATTTTGAGTGGGATGCTTGCCTATTTTAAAAGACATAATAAGATTATCAGGATTATTATGTGGGGGCTAGGACCTTCCACTATTTCGGGGGAAGACCTAGTTCCCTATTGCCGCAAATGGTGTCAGACTTGTCTTTTGAAATATTATGTATTATATTGCCTCTGTCATGTCTCAGGCATCTCGCTGGCTCCACCACATAAGTAATGTTGAAATGTTGCTATCAGACTGCAAATACAAACTGGCTGGAACCTCAAGTTGCATCTTTCTGGAGGACGACCAGGTGATGCAGTCAGAATTAAGGTGGTGATACGTGGATGGACCCCTTAATTCTTTTATTTAGCATTGATGGACTCTATTTCATTCCCACTCATGGTGTTTGTAGCATGGCACTGGGATGTGCCTGCTCCTTGAAGAGAGCAAGCAGCCTGAGAGGCCGCTTGCAGGTGGCAAAAGGGAGAGCTAGCAAGGAACTCGCCTGTCCTGAAGAGGGCTCAGGTGGGAGCTATGTAAGTCCAGAGCTTGCACTGGTTAGAGAGTCTCTCCCCGGCAGCCTTGAAGTGAGGAGCTCCTGGCTGCAGGGCTCCTGGAGGGACCTGGATTTAGCTAAACAACTCTGTGGGCCTAGGAACAGAGGCAAGTTGCCTGGGCAGAGCAAGACTGGGTTTACAGGCAAGTGGCCTTATATGAACCCCTACAGGGTATAAGGTGCCTGCCTTATGTCTTTTCTGTGATCCCATGTGCCCAGGGAAGGGCTGAGCTGAGCTAGAGGGTCCAAGAGCCTGGAAGAGGGGTTGTGTGCAGGACCAGAGGGTCTGGGAGCCCGGAAAAGGGGTTTTGTGCATGACCAGTGGGCCTGGGAGCCCGGAGGAGGCATTTTGTGCAGGACCAGCGGGTCTGGGAGCCCAAGGAGACCCTATAGGCTAGGGTATAACCCCAGGCTGGAAGGTATGTTCACTCGGAGATAAGGAAAGTTTGCCCTCTTAAAGGGGCAGAAGGCTGCTTCTGCTGTTGCTTGTGTTTCTGTTGTAGCCCAGGGGCTTATGGTTTATGTTACTGTTTAAACCGGTGATATGGGTTGGGACCACTGTGGGGTGGTTTATGGAGGTCCCATTAGGACTGCCTTGAGCCCTTCCAGGGGCAGGCTCAAAGCTTCAGCTACTGTTGGTCCCAGAGAGGGGCAGTGTGCAAGGCTGCAGAGCCGCACAGAGGCCAGGAGCCCAGCACCCAAGAGGGGCACAGTCACAATTGATTATTGAGCCCAGAGTGGCCACATTGCCATATTACGGCCACAGGGGCAAGAGGGACACAGTGAGACAAGGGCCTGGTGTCCGAGAGGGGTGCAGCCACACAGGGGCCAGGGATCTGGGGACCAGAAAAGACAAACTAGAGTTAGTGCCTCAAAGCCAGGTCCGATGCAGCGGGACCAGGTTGGAAGGCCTATCTGAGAAGGAAGGGGTGGCAGACAAGGAGGCCAAAGCCCAACAAGTGAACAACAATATGATAACATCTGCAAGGCTTGAGGAGTGGTGTAGGGGAGGAAAAGGAGCCGCACAATTTGCAGTTAAGGCTACAGGTGTTCTACAGGGGCCTATCGATGCTGAGGGGGACCTATCAGGCTTGAGGGCT
Source organism: Crocodylus siamensis (assembly GCF_052110815.1). Classification (NCBI taxonomy): domain Eukaryota; kingdom Metazoa; phylum Chordata; order Crocodylia; family Crocodylidae; genus Crocodylus; species Crocodylus siamensis. The sequence goes on along the minus strand of NC_143398.1, from coordinate 240,909,239 downwards.
GGATGGAGACCCAGTGGGAAATTATTAGGAGTAGGGCTTGATGGCAGCCACCCCTAATCAACCTTTAATATTGAGCAATCTAGGGAGAGCGACATTAGATTCTGAGCCTGGCAGGGCCACTATGAGGAGTCACGGCCACCCCTGTGGCCACGAGACCTGTCACAGCGTTCACATTACAAAAGACCACACTGGTATTAAAGACATTTAGAGGTGTCAACAGATGGGTTTGTGATAATTTGTGCAGTGGTGACACATCTACCACTTTGTTGTTCTCAGTATCATATTAGCTAAAAATATTAAAAAATAAACAAGGTTGAGTGTCTGAATAATGAAGAAGTCCTGGAATGGGCACAGCTGGGTACAATGTGGAAGAAAGAAATGGACATATCTGACATAAGACACATCTTGGACATAAAGAAGTCCAATAATAGGTTATTTATAGGAACATTTTCAGTGAGTGGTGACGGAGAGTGGTAAGAGGGTGAGCAAGAGTGACCTAGAGGTTGAAATGGCATCATTATATCTGAAATAAAAGAACTGGATGAATGAGCCCAAGATGTGGGGTGACAGGTGCCATTTGACACCTGCCTTTTATATCTGCAAGATGAATGAGGAGATGGAGCAGCAGCTAAGAAACTCCAGTTAAGAGCAGGGCTTTAGGGTGTTAGACATAGTTCAGACACATAGTAAAAGAGAATTTCTGCTCGCAGAGCTTCGTACCAGGGGCTCCTAACCCCTGTTAGTCAGGTAAGCTGTGTTAGGAGGATGCAAAGTACAGCAGGTACAACGGGTAGAGTTAAAGGCAGCAGAGCCCAGCACAACGCCAGTCTGCTCATTAGAAGACTAGTAACACCTGTGCTGTGTTGCAAAGGAGAAAGAGGTCGGGTGATAGTGGTTTAAGTTTCGGTTCTGCAGCCTGCGTTTTGGCCATGGAGCGTGGGTGCGGCTGCAGGGAAGAAGAGAGGCCATGGTGGGGACCTGGGAAGGGCACTGTGCACTTGTTTAGTGGACTTAAAGTCTAGAGAGACTGCCAGACAGTGGGCAAGGGCTAGAGCCAGAGAGCCCTGCAGAAGGCCTGTGGGCAGGGGTTGGAGACTGCGGGCTGTGAGAGAGAAGGAGCCCTGATCATAGGGGCAAGAGACAGCGTCTACAGAAGGCCTATTAAAGAGGGGCTAGAGAGAGAGTGAACCCTGAAGATAAGCAGCCACTTGGGGCCAATCTGAAGAAATGTAGTATTAACATCATTAACTGGGAGACTTGATCAGTGAATAGTCCCCAGTGGTGCAAGGCATCAGTCATTTAGTGGAAACCTGCCTTACTATGGAGGCAGATAGATGAGAGAGACAAAGGGAAAGAGTTGTGACCTGACATCACCAGGATCCCCTCCTTCCCCCCAGAACTATTTGCCATGTCTGCAGCTGAGCATGTGGATCTTGGATCAGCTTTGTCAGTCATCTCCAAACTCACCAGTGACTTCCCTACTTTCTGGAAGACTATCATCCTTGTATTAAGGGACTGCCCATAACAGTAATGCTTCTAGGACTGGAAAACACGTGTTGGAGTGGGAGAACTAAGAAGTCCAGATGTATTTAGTTTATCCAAATGGAGGTTCTGAAGAGACTTGATCACCTTTTCTCCTAATCTCTAATCTGGAAGACATAACAAGAACCCAAGAAAGCAGGTACTAAACAAGGTTCAGACTAGGTGAGTGCTATCCTTCTGGTAGTTCAGCAGTCGATTCAGGGGACAGATGGGTTTTCTATCACTTGAACTTTTAAAATCAAGATTGCATTTTTTTAAAAGAGACCCCCGTAGCTCGAGGATGGCATATTAATGGGTGTAGTTTGGCAGAGCTTGCTTTACCAATACTTATGCTCTGTTTGGTAGGAGCGACTAGAGCAGTGCTGGATTATGACATGCTGAGGCCCTAAACTATGTCCAGTTTAAGAGGCCTCATATGATAAAAATAATCCATGAAATCCATGAGAATGGATTTTCATGAAATTTTAAGATGAATTACTGTTATTTCTGCACACATTTATGAGCTCAATATGAATAATAACTGTGAAGCCATGTATATGTATATTTTTGTCATACTAGAATGAAAATGTCTAGTTCTTTTCTTATTTAGTGGCCCCTTATACTGTGAGGCCCTAAACTGTAGTTTAAGTAGAGTAAGCCTAAATCTGGCACTGGACTAGAGGACAGTACTTCTGTCTACATAAGCACTAAATGAGCACATGTACATCCATATGTACATGCACACATTTGTATCAAAGGCAATATAAAATGAGAGACAGAGTGTGTGTGTGTGTGGTGAGGAAGTCAGAAAATTAATAACTGTCTGCAACCAAACCTCTTTTGTGATCTGAACCTGAGACTTTGGGAGTGGTTATATCCAGATTCAGACTTTGTGCTAGTCCCATATCTCTGTCTTGGGCCAAACAAAACCCCACCGCTAGATCTCAAGAGCTCTTAATATCAGGGGAAATGTTAGATCCTTGATTCAGCATTCAAGATTAAGGACTTCTTGACCATCTATAGAAGCAAATTCAAAACCTGAGGATGATTGAGAAAATATAAAGTCAGTAGTGGCTGGCATGATTATAGGTAATATTAAAGCTTTTCAAAAAAGATGTTTAAAAAGACCTCACATTTCTGAAAAGTTAGTGTTGTCTCTTGTGTCTCCAGATAGAATAATAGATGAAGGTCAAGAAGATAGGCCGAGTTATTCCTGCAATTAGCTTTGAAGCCTATGATCAAGTCTTGACAATCAAAAAGTGGTGTGGGGAGGGGAAAAAAAGCCTTGGCAAAGGAAAGAAGAAAAGAATTATTTGACCAAAAAAGAAAGAGGGGGAGAAGGGAAGAAAGAAAAAAGAAATGGCAGGTCTTGGCAGAGAGTTTGTGTTGCTCACCTGCTGAAGGGTTCAGCTGTAGAAGAACTTGGTTCCTGAGAACTAAAATGGAGCAGAAACCATTTGCCATGCAGTGTTTGATCATAAACTGCCAACAAGTTCGGAAGAGGTTCAATCTGCAAATCATTCGGCCTTTTATGCTATAATTTAGCATAAACATTTGGGCTTTCATCTGAGCCTTTTAGTAATGTCTCAGAAAACAATGAGCTAAATTTCTGTTCTGAGATACATTGGAGTAATTCAAAATGAAACCATTGATTTCAGATTGATGCTAGCAAAAACAAGATTAGAATATGGCCTCATGTTTTTTAGGTTTCTTTTGTGGGGAGAGAAGGGGGAACAAGGCCAATCATTTAATTTGGAGAATGGACTAACACTACAGACACCTATCATCTAATAAATAGTGTACGAGAGGACAGAGATCTGTTTTGGTGTGGCTCACTTAGGCTAGGGACAGAAGTGACACATAAACCACTTTAAGTGATCTCGAAACTGGTTTAAACCTGTAACAGAATAGAAGCTTAGTGCACGCAAACCAGTTTCAAAATGAAACTGGTTTAAGGTACACCTGGTTGAATATAGTATCAGACTTAACTGATTTGGGTCAAATGGTTTTTAAAAAGTCTGTCCCAAACCCTACAGATTCAGAGGAACGATGGTGAGATTCAGATTAGCTTTGATTTCCGCTCCCACTCCCCCCACTCACCCGAACACCGGGGCTCTTCAAATCGAAGCTTTTGGTTTGACCCCATCTCTGTTTGGCTTTACGTCACAGCTCTAACGCCAATGTGCTGCGCCCCGCTGTGCAAAGAAAACGGAGACGAGAGGACCTTGAATGTAGCAACAACTCCAACAAAAATGTGATGGAGGAAAAAAAACCACCTGAAGCAGTAAGAAAACCAGCACAAACAGAAATGTAAGGGGAGGTGGAGCGGTTGTGAAGAAACGATGGCTTTCAGCGTGGCCGCAGAGCTGGCTCTTCCATGCGTGAGCGCCCCTGGGAACCAGGCAGGGAGTGCCACTGCCGCCTTCTGCAGAAGCAAATATTCCCCTGTGCTCTGTCCCCGCTCCAGCAGGGCAGGTGAATAGGGCTCTTTTTCCTTCTTTCTTTTTCTTTTTTTTGAATTATTATTTCGACTGAGGCTTTACTAGTCAAAGCAGAGTGTGGCTGAACTTTTCCCACTCAGACAAAAGTCCTCTTACCCCCATTAGAGCGAGCTCTGCTCTTTGCCCATCCAGCTGAAGCCGGAGGCAGGCACTTTGGCTTTCTGCTTTGTTTGTATATACCTTTTTTTTTGTGCAGCAGTAAAAATCCCTCTGTTTGCACTTAGCATTGAACTTTGTTGGTATCTGTTGTTCATAATGAGTTCAGTTTAATAGCTGGCTTTGCAGTGTTACCTAAGAAGGCTCTGCTGTGAGTAAACATTGACGGAGGCCAGCAGGATACATGCGGTGAGGCCGTGCCTTATGGATGGTGTCTTTTTTTTTATTTAAGGACTCACTTTTTTTGAGTTACGACACTAGTATGGAAAGAGAAGAGCAGGGGTTTACCTTCAGCCTTCCTTTTGCAAACCCCACTCCTCGCCATCATCTTTAAGTCATCCTTGCTGGCTTGAGCTCCAAGAACTAGAGATGCACAGAGCCTCTGCAGTTACTGAGTGCCCAGTATTCTGCACCAGATGCCGAAGATACTTGATTTTTTTTTGTTTTCTACTTTCCCCCCTTTTCCTCCCCAGATTTAACCTAGTTTTATAGCATGAACAGCCCCAAAGAAAGCCAGAGAAAAAAGAGATGAAGCCCAGGGAGCAGCGGAGGACCAATGAAAGAGGCAGTAACCATTCTGTCATTCCTTTGGAGAGCAATGCTAGACACCTTTAAATGCAGAGAGTGTCCTCTGCCTTTTTGCCAAAGCTCTTTTATCTGTGTGAATAAAAAGGGAGGCAGGTCAGCCTAGTTTCTGTTGCCAAATAAAAGCATGAATAAATTAGGCTATTCTTAGTAGGCAAGCGAAAGGAAGAAAAAAATGTCAGTATCTATTTCTAAAGCAATTTCATATTCTGCCCCAACTGTTTGCACATGATAGAAAGGGGCTGGAGCTGCCTATTATGATGATTAGTACTATTATTATCACTGAAGGGCCTCATTGTTCTAAAAGATGTTAGGTTTGCATGATTCACAATCCGGCTCTATTCATCAAGGAAAGGTTAGGAGAGAGGATCTGATATTCTGTAAAGGTTTTTTTTTTTTTTTTTTGCTTCTCTCGCTCTCTCTCCTTCCCACCAGCCCCCCCTTTTCTCTCTCCCCCTGCCTTCTCCTTTACTGGCTTAAGGCAGAAAGCAGGCAGAAGGTCTCCTATTAGCCAGAATTAGGAAACGGGGATCTAGGTGCCTGGGAACAGCCGCCCGTAGCTCTAATCCCAGTGAGGACCTTAATTGTATCTGGTTTAACAGTTATTCATGCAGTTTTACTGCAGGCAGGCACTGTGATTAGGGACATTGGTTGAAAAAAAAAAATCTGTTCATTAGCCTAATAAAGGCTGCCTAAGCCTGCTTGTTCAGCCACTAATAATCCAACTATTAGTGCCATGCTGGATGCTGTGGTATTAATATACGTAGCTTACTAATGTCAGAGCAGCAATATGGGTCAGCGCAGTTGCTCCTTGGTTTCAAAATCAGCTCCCTTTTAAGCACCCTATGTATGTATAAGTGGAGAAAAGAAAAGAGAGTGAATTGGACTGAACGAATCACAGTAAGGACTGAAAAACAAACCGTTTGCTTCTTGTACTCCACTTTGAATGTAGCCCAGGAGCCTTAGGAGCAGGGTTGCGTGAGGACAAGTAAATCAGCTCCTTCAAGTGATGGATGTTCTTGAAAAGCAATTTATTTTTTTCACCCATAGCTTGCTCTGTTTCTCCACAAAAAAGCTTTGGTTCTTTACCAAATATTAACAGAGGCTAATTGTTTTTTTCCTATATTTCCTCTTTGCACAGCATATGGCGATATGCACCCCGCTAAGTGTGATGGAGCCAACAGCTAACTCGAGAGCATCTCAGGTCCCTCTGTGAGGGAAGGAAAAGGGTGAGAAGTCCCGTTTTCTCCTCTCCCGCAATTTCCTGCAGTACTCAATCACTGACCAAAACATTTCCTTTCCCAATAGAAAGGAGGAAAATAGTCCCCACACTTTAAAAGGCAAATCTGTGCTAAGCAGAATCCGGGTGCCACCAATTAGAGTTTCAGTAATAAAATCCTATCATCCATCTTCATAAAATGCTGAGATTTTTTTCCCAGGGTATAGATTGAGGCCACATTGGGCTACAGACTTAGCCTGACAGAGGGTATTTGTACCCAAAAACTTGCAAAGAAGAATTTTTCCAGCTATTTGCATTGGTCTAATAAAAAATATCAGATTTACCCAAAGAACCTTGCCTGATCATTGTTTTTTCTCTCTCTCCCTCATTTACGGGTGTGATGTGCTGCATCTTTGCAATAAGGGAGTGGAAATGACACTGACTTTGTCCTTCAGGGGTATCGAGTTTGCCGTCTAACTATGTACAGGCAGTCCTCGGCTTACAATGTTTCGAGTTACAACGTTTATAAATTGACACCCTGTTTCAACTTTCTGATGTCAGTTTTGACTTTACAATGCTTGATCTGCCGTGACGTGGCACCAGTGAACAAGTTTGCTGCATCACCCATCTCCTTGGAGAACAGCTGTCCAAACTTCCTTGGATACTTTTTTTAAGGAAGCAGATGAGACTCCAGACAAACCTGCAGCCAAGACTCCAGCCAAGAAGTCTTCAAAAAGTCCAGCAAAGTCACCTCAAAGAGGTCCTTCCAAATCAATATGATGGCTATTGACAATATAAATACATTAATGCAGCTATATTACTCATCTATAATTGACTGAGTACAAAATTCTGGGTTATTTATGGTGAAAACAGGAACCAGTCCCCCATTTATAACATTGTTTCATATGGGAAAATGGGTTCTAAGTTGCAATGTTTCGACTTAAGATGCGATTTTCAGGAACCGATTGTGTCGTAAGTCTGAGGACTGCCTGTATGTATTTCTAATGCATCTCAATTAATTTCATTTGAAGGTTAAAGAAATCAAAGGAGGCAGCTTATTGGGGTTTTTTTTCATTTCCTGTTTTGTTTTTTGTGTTCACCTTTCAAAAGTTGTCTTCACTATGTTTGCCATTAGATGAACACAAAATTAATCTACCGTGACTTTTAATCAAAGTGGATTTCAACCATCAATAGAGCAGACCAACTCAAACAAATATGCAGGTATGTGTATGCATGTTGTTAACTCCCGAGTTATCCACCTAAGTCACAAGGTGAGTACGGCAGTAGTTTAGGAGTATGCATGCCTTAAACATTTAAATGCACTGAACTGTGCATGCAAACAGGTGCCTCAAAACAAGCAAACAAGAAGGGTTGAATGGGTCGCATTCTTTCCTCATTTACATCGGTGCTGTCTGCGCTCCAGTGAAGTTTCAGGAGTGTAAATTCAGTCAGATCTGGCCTCTCCTCTCTGGAACCTGCAGCTCTCTATGTACCTTAGCGTTTCTCTTGCTGTGCTTTTCAATGAACACACATCAGGAGCGCGTGAAGCTTGGACCTCTGGAAGCAAGACACAGAATCATAGAAAATGAGGGTTGAAGGGACCTCAGGAGGTTGCATCTAGTCCAAGCCCCTGCTCAAAGCAGGACCAGCCCCAACGACATCATCCCAGCCATGGTTTTGTCAAGTTGGGTCTTAACACTTGCTGGGGTCATTTGACCCCAGTACTCTTTCCTGCCATGGCAGGGGGTCAGACTCGATGATCTGCTCAGGTCCCTTCCGACCCTACAAACTATGAAACACCTTCTTTAAAAAAATTAAATTCTCTGGCTTTTTCCTATTGTATTACTCCATTGTTATAATTTTTATACCATAATGCACTTCTATTTTTATTCCAGAAGCATGAACATGGGTGACAGAGGCTATGGCAGATAGGTGAGCTCAATGCATTGCATTATATGTGAGCCTATGTCTTTATCTGCCACATGGCAGCTTCTACTGTAAAGGGAGGGTATGCATACACAAAGCATTTGCATGTAATCTGCTGTTATGTCAGTGTAAATGTGGAGCAGATACATAATTTATGGTGCAAGTTGCTCTTCTCCGGGGTATTGTTGCCCCTCAAAAAAGTTGGAGAAGCTTTGCACTGGTGTATGGGCCATGTGTCTGCAACTCCAGATAATTTCATCTCCTGGGTACCTGTTTGCTCCAACACACAGAGCCTGGGGAACAAGCAGGAGGAATGGGAAGCCCTTGTATAGTCGCAGAACTATGACGTGATCGTAATAACAGAGACTTGGTGGGAGCTTGCACGGCTGGAGCACTGTCATGGATGGGTACAAACTGTTCAGGAAGGACAGGCAGGGCAGAAGAGGAGGAGTTGTACTTCATATAAAAAAGCTGTATGGTTGCCCAGAGCTCCAGTATGACACTGGAGACAGGCCTGTTAAAAGACTTTTGGGTTAGGGTCAGAGGGGAGAGCAACAAAGGTGATGTCATGGGTGCTACAGACCACTAGACTAGGAGGAGGAGGTATATGAGGCTGTTCTCAAATAGCAGGAGTTTCCTGATCATGGGCCCTGGTCCTCCTGGGTGACTTTGATCCCCCTGACATCTTCTGGGAAGCCAAGACAGCAGTGCACAGGCAATCCAGGACATTTTTGTAGAGTGGTGGGGACAGTTTCCTGGTGCAGGTGTTGGAGAGGCCAACTGGTCTTCTTGACCTGAACCATCCTAATGTGCAGGAAGACTAATAAGTATGGCAGAAGACCAGCTTGGCTTAACAGGGAACACTTCAGTGAGCTAAAACACAAAAAGGAAGCTTAAAGAAGTGGAAACTTGGACAAATGACTAGGGAGGAGTATAAGAGCATTGCTCGGGCATGCAGGGATGAAGTCAGGAAGGCCAAAGCACAGCTGGAATTGCAGCTTGCAAGGGATGTGAAGGGGAACAAGAAGGGTTTCTACAAGTATGTCAGCAACAAGAGGAAGATCAGGGGAAGTGTGGGTCCCCTTACTGAATGGGGGAGGCGACCTAGTGACAGATGATGCGGAAAAGACTGAAGGATTTCATTCCTGTCTTACCTCAGTCTTCCCAAGCAAGGTCAGCTTTCAGACAACTGCAGCTGGCAGCACAGTTTGGGGAGGAGGTAGGTGGCCAACAGTGGTGAAAGAACAGGTTAAAGATGATTTACGAAAGCTGGATGTGTACAAGATCTTGAGGCCAGATGCGATGCACCCGAGGGTGCTAATTGCAGGCCACTGGCCATTATCTTTGAAAACTTGTGGTGATAGGGAAAGGTCCCAGATGATTGGAAAAGGGGAAATGTAGTGCCCATCTCAAAGAAAGAGGATCCAGGGAACTACAGAGCGGTCAACCTCGTTTCAGTCCCTGGAAAAATCATGGAACAAGTCCTCAAGGAATCCATTTCTAAACACTTGGAGAAGGTGATTAGCAGGGATCCTGGTTTTCTATGTTTAAAAATGTTAAATTCTCTGATTCAAACCCCTCAGAACCCATATTTTTCTATGATAAAATGAAACACCACTCTGTGTGTGTGTGTGTGTGTGTGTGTGTGTGTGTGTGTGTGTGTGTGTGTGTGTGTGTGTGTGTGTGTGAATATATATGTAGGTATCAGTTGAACACAATGTTTTAATGATAGATTTACATTTTAAAGGCTACTTGGAAACCTACCAGTGCTTCAATCTCTATAATAGAATGAATTCTAAATACTTATAGATTTTGGTGTTTGATTTGGGGTTTTTTATCATGGAAAATCAGAGCTCCCTTTGCCCCCTTCACTCACCAGGACACGGGTCTAGCTGTGGCTGTCTCCCTGCACTGCTTTGTGGCGCTGAGCAGCCCTGATATGCCAATGCCCTGACCATGCAGGGCCCATGTGCGCCTCGCTCCCGACCCACCGCCCCCCACCCCTGCTGCTGCCCCTCACTCGCCCCCCGGCTCGCCTGCAGCTGCCAGGGAGGTGGCAACCGCTGCAGCAGAGCTGAGTGCAGAGTCTGGCTCCCTCTCCCCCACGGGGCCCATCAGGGGATGCAGGATCCCTGCTAGCCTGCCCCTGGGGTCTCCGCAGCTCAGTGGGCAAGACCCGGCATGGCAAAGCAGAGTGGGGCAGGGAAGTTCAATGCTTGCACCGCTGTGGCAAAGCACCTCCTGCCCACCCAGCAGCAGTTAGGGTGGCAGCACCAAGTTGTGCCCCTTGCTGCTGCTGTGCAGGCAGGGGGCACCTTGCCATGGCAGTGAGGGGCTTGCAGTGCTGCATGATGGGTCTCCCCCACTGGGAGGGCAGCAGGGCAGGGAGCCCAAGCCCACAGCAGGCAGCGTGCACTTGCCCCGTGCACAAATGGGGGTTGCACTCCCTCCCTCTCTCCGTCACTGTGGGGGCCTCAATCCCCACTCCCCCAGTCGGATTTACCTGCGGGAGCGTCTCACCGGGATGCTTGGCGACCATGTGTGTATGTACGTGCGCACATGCGCATGGCACCCCCTGCCTGACCACCCTTCTCATGCCCCCCCCAGCCCCTTGCAGGCTGGAACTCTGCCAGCCTGCCAGGGGAGACCCATTTCCCACATTTTTCTCCTTTTAAAGGACGAAATCTGGGTTTTTCTCTGTAAAATAAGAAAATCCGGGTTTTAGTGCATTTTTCCATTGTGAGCAGAAAACCTGGATCCCTGGTGCTTAGGGACAGTCAGCATGGATTCCCGAAGGACAAGTCGTGCCTGACCTTCTGTGACGCGTTGGCTGTCTCTGTGGAGGCAGGAAGAGCAGTGGGCTTGATACACCTTGACTGTAGGAAGGTTTGTATACTGTCTCCACAACATTCTTGCAAGCAAGCTGAGGAAGTATGGCTTGGATGAATATAAGGTGGATGGAAAACTGGCTGGATAGTCAGGCTCAAAGGGTAATAATCAATGGTTTGATGCCTAATTGGCAGCCAGTATCAAGTACAGCACCCCAGAGGTTGGCTTGGGGGCTGGTTTTCTTCAGTATCTTCATCAACGACCTGGAAGATGGGATGGGGAGTGCACCCTCAGCAAGTTGCAGATGACACCAAGCTGAGGGGAGTAGCAGATGCACTGGAGGGTAGGGCTAGGGTTCAGAGTGACCTCGACAAATTGGAGGATTGGGCCAAAAGAAATCTCCCGAGGTTCAGCAAGGACAAGTGCAAAGTCCTGCACTTAGGACAGAACAACCCATGCACCAGGACAGGCTGGGGGTGACTGGCTGGGCAGCAGCTCTGCAGAAAAGGACCTGGGGGGGACAGGGGACAATAACCTGAATAGGAGCCAGCAGCGTGTCATTGCTGTGGAGGAGTCTAATGGCATCCTGGGCTGCATTAGTAGGTGTGTTCCCAGCAGATTGAGGGAGTGATTCTTCCCCTCTATTCAGCACTGGTGAGGCCACATCTGGAGTCCTGTGTCCAGTCTTGGGCCCCCACTACAGAAAGGATGTGGAAACATTGGAGAGGGCTCAGCAGAGGGCAGTGAAAATGGTTTGGGGGCTGTGAGGAGGGGCTGAGGGATCTGGGCTTATTTTGTCTGGTGTGGGGAAGGGCGGGGGCACATATTTAACAGCAGCCTTCACCTCCCTGCAGGGGGTTGCAAAGAGGGTGGAGCTGGACTGTTCTCAATGGGGGCAGATGGCAGGGCAAGGAGCAATGGGCTCAGGCTGCAGCAAGGGGAGTTTAGGTTAGATGTTAGGAAAAAACTTTTTCACCAGGAAGGTAGTAAAACACTGAGGGTTATAGATTTTCCATCCCTGGAGGTTTTGAAGACCCAGCTTGACAAAGCCTTGGCTGGGATGATATAGCTGGGGCTGGGCCTGCTTGGAGCAGGGGGTTCAGCTAGATGTGACCTCCTAAGCTCCCTTTCCACCCTCATTTTCTATACTTCTGTGAAAGGGAGAGATGAAGTCTTGTTTTCCTGAATTATGGTGGTTTGAAGTTTCATGTGGGCAATATTCAGGACTGAAACTGGTGGCTCGGTCTGATCCCTCCTCAAATCCCCAGGCCAAGGTTTTAGAGATTTTTATCATGGGATGCTTTCTGGGAAATGCAGCCCTGCCTTGTAGTCCTGAAAGAACTGAACTTAAAATCATGGTGTTATAACAGGTGGAAGAGTTGCTTTGTTTTTATTTTAAAAAAATGATAGAGTTTCTGAAAAGTCTTCCCCTCCCCCTGCATGTTCACCATATGGACAATTAAGTGATTCAGTTTTACAAGTGGAGAGCTGCAAAAGAAGCATACTGAAACAATGATTAAAACACTCAGTAAAATAGTTTTAAAAATGTCTTTGTGTTAAGTCTGAAGGTGTATAGACTGTGCAATGCTATGCTGAGATGCCAATGTTTTAGTGACGCTAATATTGAGTTATTTCCAGAACTTGTTTGCAGCTTTGCCAGTGTGGTAAATGAATATCAATAATTTTCTTTGTTATCTATCACCCTTATTGTACTAGTGGCTAAGAACCCCAGTCGCAGGCTGGGACTCCATTGGGTTAGGTGCTGTGCAAATACAAAGCAAAAAGACAGTGCCTGATTTCAAAAGTTTTCATTTATGGCAGCTCTTCTATTTTTCACTTAAATGGTTAATGTACATTAAAGGTCAGATTCTGCTTCACCTAAGAGTTAACAACATGGGGTTATTCACACAGAGGCTTGATGCTGTAGCAATTACACCATGGCTGTGAAGCAGAGCTCCCTTGGATCCTTGTTCCAGCTCTGACACCGGATCGCGTACCCCCGAGCAAGTTATTTAACATCCCCTCGATTACCTTGTGTGTCTGTAAAGGGGTTACAATATTTCATGCCTCAGAGGTATGCTACGAGGCTCAAGTACTTAACGGCTATAGATCAGATCTTCGGATGAAGTGGATGCGTTAACCAAACTGTTTTACAAACCGCTATCCAAATTACATGTACAAATGACAGGCCAGTGGGCACCTCTGAAGTAAAAGGTGGCGAGTGCTGCATGCAGTATGCCAACATAGCTGTTTACTTAGTAGCATAAGTGAAGGACACTTGATCTTCAATGGGATTCAGGCAAGAAGTTCGCCAAGCTGGAGTTTTCTGGGATGTCTATTGTTACAAAAAGAAAAGACGCAATCTTTAATGAACGTGAGTGATCAGGGCTTTGAATGGTGCATTGCACCTGGAAGGCAGCAACACAATGTCCCTGGCAAGCTGCTGAGCAATTGGTACAGCTCTGACTTAGGGACGCATCCCCTACCGAATCTTAGTCACAATTCCCTTCAGCACCTGAGCATTCATTGATGGTTGGTGCCCAATTAAACTAGTGAGAGCTGATCAAGATTGCAATATCAGTGGATACAGAGGCAAACAGAGCGAAGTTGCCCAAAGCTTATAGTGTAGAGGGGCACTTCATGAGGAACGTAATTACAGAGAGCAGAACAGTAATGTCCACATCTCCATTTATTTAGAAGAGTTGTTCTGGTGGAAATTAAGATTAATAATAATAAAAAAGTGGTAGCCCAATTCTTTGGATCATAGTTATCCACTGATGGACTGCAGTGATGCTAAATACCCTGCCCACTGCCTCTTCCTTTCTCCAAAAGGGGATTTGCACCGAGGTTTTGGAAATCTGTTGCAATTAGTGAACTGAGACGCACACTGCGAGTAATTACAGTAGAGGAACCAAGGCAATGGTTATCAGTCAGACATGGTGAAATTAAAATGTCCAGCCTAATATCTGAAGAGTGTAAAAATTGGTTTTCCATCCCATGACACATTCATACTTTATGTAACTCGCAGAATTTAGCACTCTGACCCGCAATAGATATTTTTTAACGACCCTAGATGGAGAACTGTTAAGTCGCGCTACCAGCAGGGCATGGAAAGATCATTCAGTCTAGACCCAAGTGCAGTTTTAATTGGATTCCAAGGACTTTAGATAAGCCTGTGGCCTGGAGCCTAATTCCAAGAAGCATTCAGGAGCAAGAATGGTCGCCTCTTTGCATACACCTGTTCAACAAAGTAGTATTCAAGACATACAAAGAATAATTTCTGCCTTCCACATGTTCCGCCTCTGGCGGATCAGCAAGTCCAAATTCCATTGCAGCTTTATGACGTGTTGTTCTGCTGAACACAAGGAAATATATGCCGGGCCACCTGATGGTTTTCTGAAGGAACTCCTGGCTGTTCCAGTTATTTGCTTTGCTTCTCGCATTGATTTATAAATCCAGGCATTGAGATGAAAAGCAAGAGATTAAAGTGAACAATGATAACTTGCTGTGTGACCTTAGGCTCCTATCAATAGACAAGGCAAGGATACATATGTATTTTTCCCTTGGCAGTTGCTTAACGTTAACTATCAACGGGCAGTTTTTTAGCCGCTCTCATTAGGGACGTCATGCTTTTAGGTTTGTTGCACGTTGCTGATATTTATTTCCACCAGTGTTTAAGAATGCGGTTTCCTAGACCAAGAACGTAGACGTGATGTGTACAGCAGTGCTGAAAGACCAGGTAAACTGAATAATTGTTAAAGGCAGTGTTGCATGCTGGACCAGGACTCGGGAGACCTGGGTGACTTTGGACAGACCATATCCCACCTGGTGCACCAGTTTCTTCATCTGATAAATGGATATAATGATCCTCATCTGCTTTGTAAGGTGCTTTGAGGTGAAAAGGCTGGGGTACTATTCTTTTTATTATTGTTGTATAATGGATTATACTAGGCTTCTCTGGGTTATGAATTCATGTCTGGATGAGCAGCTATTGAACAGCAAGTAGGTTTGTTCAGTGGGCAGACTTGACAAGCATAATGCCTCAAGTTGCAACTTCTCCATCACATATGCCAAGATTAGATGTGAGGAGAGGGGAGGATATGGTGGTAGTGGGGGTATTGTGCATTGGACAAGCACTTTCTATGTTGCTTCTGTCCACAGGGGCAACAAGCAATTTGTTCAATCCATGAAACAAGTTGTCACTTGTACCAAACTCATTTACTGAGCCATCATGTAGTGAGAGAGAGTAAGTATTGTTAACCTTTCTGCCATCTTCTGAGGTACATATGGTTCAGGGATGCGTGATTATACAGCCACATAGGATGGGATATATGAAGCTTCTTATGCAACTTTCTCTATTGGCTTGGCCATGAAAGGGCCTGCCACCACCTAATGTTAAGTGACGATAACATCTGTGTGCGTCCCAGTAAATCTAGATATATAACATGTAGTTATTATTGGGAAGATCCAATAATAGACTTTTAGTGGTAGACTTGCAGACAGAATATAATCAGAATTCAAATGATGCCATCAAGCTGGAGAGCTAACAAGCCTAGCAGTGGGTGCACTATTAGTAAGCTGAGAGTTGGCCCTGTGATTTTTGAATTTATAAATTTAGGGTGTGTGCACACATATAAAGCTGACTTCAAATAAAGCGATTTAACTAAGCAGACTTAAGTGAAGCCATGTTGGAGCATGCACATATACAACTCCTTGACATGGTGGCAGCCAGCTTGTGGGCTTAGTTGACTTAACTATTGAGGCTCAACATAATACATGTCAGAGGTGTATTACCTTGCACCTCATTTAAGCCGACTCTGCAGTGTGTGCATGTTCTGACAGTTAAATGGCTTTAAAAAAGTTAAGCTGGCTTAACTGTCAGAAAGTTAGTACATGTGTACATGCCCTTACTAGCCAAAGGGGAGAGATTCAAAGGTACAAATGACTGTTGGGGGCCTGACTCCCAGTGGTTTTCAATAAGAGGTAGGTTTCTAACCACTATTTGTACCTATTAGCATCTCCTTGGTATCTAATGTTGTCCCTCAACCTGAACAACAGTAACTGGATTCTGATGTTGCTCTTTGTGATACAGAAAATAAAAAGGACTTGGTTATTTTTGTAGTGTAAGATGAGCTGCAAAGGTTAAGGAAACAGAGAAATCTGTTGTAACATAAATATTGAAGCAAAAGGTGGTGGAGATCACAAAAGGTTTATGTGAGGACTAGCCTGGTCATGAATTTTAACTAGCGATAGCACTGAGTCAAGAACTGGAAATATCCCGTTAAATACAGCACTGTGTACCCCTTGATGATTTCCTTTTCATTGCTCCCAGGAATGCCATTCTGCAACCCTTTACATTTAAGAAGCTTTTTAAAAGGAGTTTTGGCACTGAAAAATAATTTCTTTTTGTAGCTAAATTACTGTTTGTACTAAACTGAAATCCTTCCCCTCTTCATAAAGAATAGGTAGCATTCTTAGTGACCTAAGGGTATATTTAGACTCAGAAACCAACTCTGTCACAGAGTTTTTGGCAGAGAGTGGACGGGAATATTTAAGTTAGCCCAAGAAAGCATAAAACCATAGGCTTTATTTCTTGGCTATTACTCATCACTGCACAAGAAAAAAAGAGAAGATGTTTTTCTGCTCATGCTGAAACTTAAGAAGGGAATTGGAAGAATTGTGTTCCTAATGCTGCTGAAAATCACTGGGGTACCTATTTGAAATATGGTGTCCTTGTGCACATCCTTATCAGCTTTTCCACCGAACAGCTATGGGAACTTGCTGCCTAATTATCTCAGGCTTTATTTAAAACACTGGATACATTTTCTAGTTTCAAACTTCTCTATCCCTGTTCTCCCCAATAAAAATTCTTACTTGTTTTGCAATCCAGTTTTCTATCCTGTTACCTAACTTGGTTGGATTTATCTATTCGATGCACTTATGTGCCCTCTGCTTCATATTGCACAAATAAAGTTGTGGTCATGTATTAGAGGGGTGGTTTTTTTTTCAATTTTATGCAGGGAAAATGTGAAAGAAAAGCAAAGAGGACATTAGAGGTCATTTGGCTGTCTTAAGCCTGGTCAACATACTCTTCTTGTATGGCTGTCTGCTAGGGATGTGATTTCTCTCATACTGGGATATAGCTTTTCTGGACACTGATCAGTATAAAGGAGCCGTGTACCCCTTCCCATTTGAATAAGCTATACTGCTATAAGTATGTTGATATCAGTATAATTGTGTTCACACTAGGGCTGAGTGGTTATATATTCTCGCAGGAAGGAGTAGATCCTGGTGATGTTGGATCTTTTCCTTCATCTCTCTCTCTCTCTGACTTCATAGTGAGATAAGTTTGCACACAATGACTGATGCCTGGTTGTACATCACAGCGCCATTGGGGATGGTGCAGTGATCAAGTCTCCCAGGCATTTATGTTAATATTGCATTTCTTCAGATTGGCCTTTGAAATGTCCTTGCACCTCTTTTTTTGCTTACCTCTAAAGCAGTGACCAGTGGTGAGTTGGGAGTATAGGATCTGTTCTGGGAACCGATTGTCAGGCATCCAGGCCAACAACATACACAGAGGGTAGGAATGAGCAAGAAGAATGAGAGAAAGGAATAAGCAGAGGATCTAAAAGGGGGAATAAAAAAAGTCAGACAAGCACAGAAATCTATATTGTAGAGATCAGGGGGTGAATGAATAAAGTGAGAATGGCAAAACTCAAGAAGAGTTAGATCTTGCAAAAAATATTAAGACAGCCATATGCTGTCTTTAGCCATATGAATAAAAATGGAACAAGGAAAGAAGTATGGCTGATATGGAGTTTAAAGATAGATTAAAGATGAAGGATTGGTATGGCACCAAAACTCAATGAACCCTTTGTTTCAGTTTTCAACCAGGACAATAGTGAACATAGGCCAGAGGCAGAATGCTAATGGAGTGAAGGAAAAATAATGGAATATATCCCATCTGAGTTGGAAGCAAGACTCAAAAAATGTGATGTATTTATACCAGGGGACCCTGAAAATGTCCATTCTGGATCTCTGAAGGAACCTGCGCATGACATTGCAAGTCTGGGAGCAAAGATTTTAAACCAATTCGCAAAGTTGGACATGGTTCTGTATGACTGAAGAGTACATGGACTATCTACTATCTAGGTACTAGGATTATTTAGTCTGAAGAAGAGAAGATTTGGGAGGAGGGGAAGGGACAGAATTTGTTACTAGTTTTCAAATACCTAAAGGGCAGTTATAAAAAAAAACCAAGGGCTGGAGATAGATTATTCTCTTTGTCATAGACAGCAAATCTGGGAGCAATGGCCCCTATTTAAGTTGAAAATCAGGAAGAACTTTCTCATGAAGAGGGTGGTTAAGCATGAGCAGTCTACGTGCAGAGATTGTGGAAACCCTGATAATTTTCAGGAGCAGGTTATAGATATTGTGAATGCAGAGGAGGGTTGATGTCCTAGACAGACTCTTCTCCAGACTGAAGAGTCTCAAGTCCTCCAGGCCCTCCTCGTACGGCCTGGCCTCCAGGCCCTGGATCATATGTGTGTCTCTCCTCTGGACTCTGTCAAGCTTCTCCACATCCCTCCTGAAGTGGGGGGCCCAATACTGGATGCAGTACTCCAGCTGTGGTCTCACCAGGGCTGAGTAAAGTGGGAGGATGCCTTCCCTGGTCTTGCTTGAGATGCATTGGTGGATGCATGCCAGAGTTTGGTTAGTTTTGCCCACCACCGCATCATACTGGTGGCTCATATTCATCTCGTGGTCTATCAAGACCCCCAAGTCCCTTTCGCTCATGGTGCTAGCGAGTGTAGCACTGCCAAGCCTGTAAGTGTGCTGGGGGTTCTTCCTACCGAGGTGCAGCACCTTCCGCTTTTCTGCACTGAAGGCCATCAGGGTTTGGTCGGCCCACCTTGAGAGTGTGTCCAAGTTGGCCTGTATCCCCAGCCTGTCCTGCAGTGTGACCGCCCTCCCCCAGAATTTGGTATCATCCGCGAACTTGTCCAATTCACAGCTGACTCCTGAATCCAGAACATTAATGAAAATCTTGGGGATTAAAGTAGCAAAAGTTGAATAAAATGTAATAGTACAAAGTGCAAAGCCATGCACTTGGATTCATAATAAGAATTTCTGCTGTAGTTGGGGGTCATCAACTGGAAACAGCTGAGGAGGAAAAAAGACCTTGGAAGTAATAGGTAACAGAAAACTGTGAGCAAACAATGTGATACAGCTATGAAAAGGCAAATGCAATTATGGAATATATCAGGTGGGGTATTTCCATAATTGATAAACAAGTATTAATTGTAGCAGGCACTGATGACACTATATCTAGAATACCATGGTCTGTTCTGGTCACAGTTGTTCAAAAGAAATGAATTCAAATGGGAACAGTTGGCTAAAAGGGCTACTATGTTGATTAGAGTAATGCCTAGAAGTGTTATGAGAGGAAGTGAAAAGAATTTGGCTTCTTTAGCTTAGCAAAATGAAGGCTAGAGAAGGGGGTGCACTCTACCACTTCATTAAAGGGGTGAACTCCTGAGGGGGTACAGAATAACTGAAGCCAAAAGACAATGTTGGCACAAAAACAAATGGGTCTAAGCTTGCTATGAATAAATTTGGACTGAAATCAAAAGAAGGGTCCAACTATCAGAGGTGTGAAGTTCTGGAATGGCTTCCAAAGAAGAATTTGGGGGCAAAAATCCAAATTTCAAGGACAGACCTTGATCAGTGTGTGGAAGGCATGATATGTTCCTGTGATTTGGTTGCATGCAGTAGCAGGAGACTTGGACTTGAAGACCCCAGGAGGTCATTTCCCATCTTGTGTTCCAAAAGGATAGCCCTGGGGGCTGGGCGGCGGGGGGGGGGTTTGAACTACATGATAATCAAAAATGAAACTCAGTGAGAGCAGTTTCAGGGAACTGAAGAGGGCAGTTAAGAATGTGTTTGTATCTCACCAATGAGTATTTTGTTTTGCTTGAAAAAAGATAGGTTTTGATTTGTGCACTGAGAATAAATCCTTATGTCTATAGATAACCCTTCCTGACTCTCGTACCACAGCTACAAGGCACCCTATGCAAAACCCAACAGGCTGCTGCAGGTAAAGAACAGGAAGCACAAGAATACGGCCAATGCCCCATCTTTGCTGTGGCAGGAAATCAGTTAGGATCAAATATACTCAGATGAAGAGGAAGTGTCCCATGCTACAAAAGAAGGTAAGAAAATCTAGTGGTTCTTGTTGATTCTGAGGAAAACTTCTTTTCTGTCCCCAAATTAGGTGATTTTCACCCCAAATGTATGAACAAGACCCAGAGATTTTCAGCATCAGTGCCCTCCAGCCAAACGCCAACCTCTAGCAGTGGAAGACAAAAAAACACTCCAAAAGGGAATAATATTTTCCTTATGGGGATGAAGATGGGATTTGACCTGCAGAAATTCAAAGCATAAGATTCCGGATACCTCCTGTACAAAGATGAAGTTTCTCTTCCACCTCTTCATGGAGATACTAAATAGATCAAATCTACAATATACATGTCACACCATTGTATTACTACACCAAAAACCTTCTTCTGCTATCATACTGTATTTTCCATAAACTTATTGATAGACACCTACTTAAATCACAGTGGAAGTGTGCTGCACAGTGGCTCCTTTAGTCTTGTTTTTTTGTCTGTGCCCCCTCCTCTCCCACCACCTGCTGCTGATTGGTGGAGGGGACCACGTGGCCCCACCACTTGCTGCTTATTGGCCAGGAGGCAAAAACCACAGCCTATTTAAAACCAGTGAGTGGTGAGACCAATGGGGCCCCTCCACCAGTTGCTGGGGGGCGGGGGAGGCATGTGGCAAAAACAGCAAGATTAAAGGAGCCACTACACAGTGTGCTTCTGCCATGATTTTTCTGCTACGATAGTTGGAAGGTTTCTTGCACCCAGTTTAAATTTGTTTGCAACCAGTTTAGATCTACTTGATCTCATACAAAGATAGTTATCGACTTTTATTTTTGCTGGGGGGTGGGGTGCAGTGCTAAGATGATGTTTGCCCGCAGGCAGCATTGTGGGCCGGATGATAGGGGTCCACAGGGCACATCTTTGACACCCTTGGGTTAGGTTACTGAAGGAATTGGCTGAGCTCTTTTCCGAGCCATTAGTTATCAACTTTGAGAACTTGTGGAGGTCAGGTGAGGTCCCAGATGATTTGAAAAGGGAAAATATAGTGCCTATCCTTAACAAAAGGCAAGAAGAAGGATCCAGTTAATCCTGATATCAATACCTGGAAAGATCATGCAGCAGATCCTCAAGGAATCTATTGTGATGCACCATGTGGAGAACAAGGTGATCAGGACCAGCCGCATGGATTTACAAAGAGCAAGTCATGTCTGACCAACCTGATTTCCCTCTATGATAAGATGACAGGCTCAGTGGATGGGGGAGAGCAGAGGAAGTGATATACTTTAACTTTAGCAAGACTTTTGATACTGTCCCCCACCCTTCCTCATGCCCCCGGCTTATTATTATTCTCATTAATAAGCTAAGGAAATACAGACAAGTTGCAAGTACTGTAAGGTGGGTACAAAACTGAATGGATTTTTGATCACTAGCTCAATGTCTAGTTGGGAGGAAGTATTAAGAAGGGTTCCCCAGCAATCGGTTGTGGGACTTGTATTGTTTAACAGCTTCATTAATGATCTAGATGAAAGAATTTAGGGTACATTTTGCATATTAGGAGATGACAGCACGTTGGGTGGAGTTTCCAACGCTTTGGAGGGCAGGGCTGGGATCCAGAATGACTTGAATAAACTGGAGAAATGGTCTGAAATCAATTTGGTGAAATTCATCAAGGTCCTGCACTTGGGAGGGAGTGACTGCCTGGGCTCCAGTCCTGTAGAGAAGGATCTGGGACTCAGCATGCACCAGAAGCTGAAAAAAAGCCAACAGTGCACTCCTGTTGGGAAAAAAAAACTAAATAATTAAAAAGGAGCCAACAGGATACTGACTTGTATTAACAGCAGCGTCTCTTGCAAATCAAGGGAAGTGATTCTTCTGCTTTATTCAGTACTGACGAGACTTCACCTAGGGTGGCCAAGAATGGGAACAGGCTACCTAAAGAAGTGCTGGACTTTTCATCCCTGGAAACTTTCAAGAGCACGTTTGTCAGGCACGTGACTGGGATAGTACAGCCAGGGACTAGATGACCTCATGAGCAGGGGGTCTACCTAACTGGAGGAAGTAGACGACCTATTTCATGGACAGATCGTGGGTCCATTGGCCTTTTTCATGGGCTGATCACAGCGGGGCCCCCCATGCCTCTGGCCAAGGGGCCCTAATGGCCCCACCCCCAGCTGTTAATTGGTGGACAGCTCTGCCCCTCACTGTAGATCAGCTGAGACAGCTGTCCACCATGCAGCCCCACCCCTCGCTGCTGATTGGTGGAGAGGGGCAGGGCTGCATGACAGGCAATCCTCTCAGCTAATCAGCAGTGAGGAGTGGGGGCAGCAGCCATCTTGCTTCTCCCCTCCCCCCTCTGTGGGCTGCAGTGGCCATGAGGAGTATTGGCTCCCACTGAGGAGCCAGCAATTTTATTTTTAGTAAGTTAGTTCCTCCCCCCCCTTCCCCTGCAGATTTTGCAGGAATTGTCCAATTTTGCAGTTTCCATGAAATTGTGATTGCAGTAGGTTCCTGCTCATGAGGTCCCTTCCAGCCCTACTTTCCTATGGTCCTAAGGCTGTACATGCACAAATGGACAAAACTGTTGATTCACAAGTTACAAATGTTTCAGAAGAATTAATGTTAAGATACTTGGGGCTAAAATCACTGGAATTTTTTTCATTCTTGTTGGTCGGTCTTTACTCGTATTTAAAAGGTAAAGCTTTAATATGCAGTTTGTACCAGGAGTAAACTTGCCCATTTTTTAATTAAATGAGATTCTGTTCCAAATGTAATGCATTTACTTGCCATGTGACATTTCAACTTTTTGAATTAAGAGGCAGCCCAAAGAAAATTGAGAGCAACCCAAAGTTACTATGCAAAATCAGAGGTCAATCAAGGTAAAGATTCTCTAATATGCCTTTGTGCATGCTATTTCACAACAAATATTTCTCATCCTACCAGGACAGTATGTGTATGTTATATGTCTTATTTCCTTAATCGTCCTTATCTCAAATATTCTGCTCTCCTCATGTTTTTGGCTTCCTCTGACTGGGTCAAGTCAAATCAAAGATTTGTTCCCTTGGGTCTAAGATTTCAGTTTCCACCTCTTCCTGTAAAAACAGACCATGTTTGATGGCAATATTGTGTAATCTACTGCATGCCAGGAATTTCTTACATACAGTTCTTTAGAAGGGCAAGCTAACAATATATGCCACCAGAAAGCATTTTAAAGATGATAAATATACTTTAAAATGTTTCTTCAGGTGAGATGTTGATCTTTGCTATCTTTGCTGAGGATGTTAAATCAGAATTATTTTGAGAACATTAAATGTCTTTAAAAGGCTAATTTATGTCTTTATTTTATTCTCTAGCCTTTATTTTTCAATTTATTGAAAAGCATAACACTGGATGATGTTCATGCTTGATAATAAAAGGTATGTGGTCAACAACTACCACAGAGATCCCATAATTATTTCCTATTTAATAATAGGGAGAGATGTTGGTATCTAAAAACCATCTATTACAACTACCTTTTCATATTAATTTCATGTAGATTAAATTTGAATGTTAAAATAGATTTAGTACAGTCATTTTTCAAAAATGCCCAAATTGTCTTGATACAATATTTGACAACAGCATGTCAGTATGGCATAAGGCATTCTGGCACCACATGTGTGATATACTTCATTTGAAAAATCACCTGCCTGTTAATTGGATATTAGTATTTGGGATTTTGATATGATGGTTGTATAAAATGTTCCTTAAAATGTTCTGAGGCACTGAATGACATTTGTGTATAATTGCAGTGGAATCAGGGTATTGAAGATCATCAGCAGAAACCTCTCAAGGTTTCCTGTCGATGCTGTATTTTTCTTGGAACGGTAACATTATGTAGTTACTATAAATACACACACACACACACACACACACACACACACACACACACACAAATATACATGTATACACACACACACACACACACACACACACGTATATGGGTGTATATAGTAGCTAGGAATATATAGTTCATCTATTCAGTTGTGTGCAGGCAATTAGATAATGCAGATAGTTCTAGTTACAATCTTAAAATGCTGCTTCTTGCTGCAGTAGTTTCGTATACAGATTTAAGGAGACATGGTCTCTTGTAAACACCAGTTTTTCTGTGAAGTGTAGAGAGTTGGTAGCTGGACCACAGATCCAGCTGTCCTTTTGGCTTCTGTACTGCTCATAGGTAGGGACCTACCGAATTGTACAGTTTTTGCAGAAAATGTGAAATTGAGTGGGGTCTGCAAAAAGCATTGGTTCACTGCAACCCCCCCCAAAAAACCCAACCCCCCCCCCCCATTACCAGAAAACTTACTGGAAAGCAGAGAATAATGTGGGAAGCCCTGCAGTCTTAGAGCATGGTAGAAAGGGAGAAATGGGAAGTGAGCTCCTCACAGCAGGAGGCAGGGAGGCTCCAGGCAGCTGGAGGGGTCCTGGGTGGGCTGGGGCAGGCAGATGGGAGGCAGCACCAGTGTCTGCAAAGCCCCAGCCTGGCTTGTTGCACATGTAAACCTGCCGCTGGTAATGAGCTGGGCCAGGGCTCCATGGACCCCAGTACAGCCTCCCAGCTGCCTGCCACAATAATATATCCACAATAATATGTGGATTAATCAGGGTAATTAAGCAACAGTTTTTGGGCTATCTAACAAACTGCAGGCAGGGTTGGGACTGCCAGAGCCCCTGAGCCAATCAGTGGTGTGGGAGGGCCCCACTGCACTCAGAGTGTGAAAACAGTGGCTGGCCCTGGGATCTGCCTAGGAAACTCGCCTCCTCCAGTTCAGTAGACCCCCTACCCATAGGGTTTTCTTTAGTATCCTTTGCTGCAGCATCGGTGCTACCAAGGTAAAGAGACTTCAAGGTCTCCTGCAGTTATAATCATAGAAAATGAGTGTGGAAGGGACCTCAGGAGGTCACGACTAGTCAACCCCCCTGCTCCAAGCAGGACCAGCCTCAACTAGATCATCCCAGCCATGGCTTTGCCCAGCTGGGTCTTCAAAACCTCAAAGGATGGAGACTCCACCACCTCTCTGGGTAACCTGTTCCAGTGTTTTACTACCTTCCTAGTGAGGAAGTTTTCCTTATATCTAACCTAAACCTCCCTTGCTGCAACTTGAGCCCATTGCCCTGTATTCTGTCATCTGCCCCCACTGAGAACCAGCTCCATCCTCTTTGCAACCATCCTGCAGGGAGCTGAAGGTTGCTATTAAATCCCGCCTGGTCTTCTCTTTTCCAGATGAAATAAGCCCAGTTCCCTCAGCCTCTCCTCATAAGTCGTGTCCTCCAGCCCCCCAACCATTTTAATTGCCCTCCGCTAGGCTCTCTTCAATGTATCCATGTCCTTTCTGCAGTGGGGGGCCCAAAACTTGGACATACTACTCCAGATGTGGCCTCACCAGTGCTGAATAGGGGGGAATAATCACATCCCTTGATCTGCTGGCAACTCTTCTACCAATGCAGCCCAGGAAGTCATTAGCCTTCTTGGCAACCAGGGCACACTGTTGGCTCCTATTCAGCTTATTGTCCATTCTCACCCCCAGGTCCTTTTCTGTCATGAGCAAATGGTGCTACCTTAGTCAGGAGGGGCATGTGCCCCTCCCAGCGACCAGTCAGCGACAGGGAGGAGGTGTCCCCTGTGGCCAATCTTGCCAACTGGCGGGGTGGGGAGGGGATGCCCCCCCGTGGCCAATCATGCCGGCTGAGAAGTGGCTGCAACACTCCCACTCCCCAGCCGGCTCTCACATCAGGGACATTGGTACTCCTAAGCAGGGAGTGCAGCCTGTCAGGGGGTGCACCAGCACTCTCAGGGGGTGCATGTGCACCTCATTGTACTCCCTACATGTTGCTACTGCTTTCTGCAGAGCTGCTGCCCAACCAGTCAGCCCCCAGCCTGTACTGGTGCAGGGGATTGTTTCCTCCTAAGTGCAGGCCTTTGCACTTGTCCTTGTTGAACTGCATGAGATTTCTTTTGGTTCAGTTCTCCAATTTGCCAAATTCTCTCTGAATCCTAGCCCTGCCGTCCATGGAGGAGTTACAAGGAGGCTCTGCTACTTGGGCTATTTTTTCCAATTAATGTCATTCCAATTATAGAGGTCTTTATCATGGAAGAAATGTTTTTTCTGTGTGCCTTTGAAACGGTCACATCTATATATTCATCTAAAAGGCTTTCGAATTTTTACAAACAACTGAGTTCATTCGATGTGCAAATCTGCTCACTAGAAGAGCCCTTGATGTCAGCTTCTTGTGGATAATTCTAACAAGGTGTCTGCTCCTTGTGGATAATGGAGCTGTCAAGGTAGTTGCCGGCATCATCTTACTAATGCGTACGGGACCGAATTCCATTGTGCAGTTGTAACAATTTGTCTGTCCCTCAGTCATATTTGAGGTAAAAAGTTCTCAGAGTGCTAGTTGTCAGAAAAAATTTATTCCTTTGGCAATTTTTTCCAAGCACTTTTAGGTCAGCCTTAGGTTTTTAGATCCTTGGGAATAGTTTGGTACAGTATAGACAATAATGTATGTATGCAGGATGGTTGACTGTTCCTCTTCTGAAATGCAGCCCAACTACATGTTCCCACCCCGCACTACTGTTTCCAGCAACTTCTTCAGGGATAGCTAGCTCCAATTTTTTCCCTTCCAAAGTCCATTTTTTCTACTTGATGCAAGAGGCATCATATTAAGATTCTAGACACAATCAGGTGGCTACATGTCATGTATAACTAGTGTAGCTTGACTCTCCAGATATATGCAGTGATTTAGATGACCTTTTGAGGTTTCCTTTACAACCCTAATTTTCTATGACTATACAGAATGTGTACAAGAAAAAACAGTGATCAAGGGAGTACATTTAACGACTCAACTCTCCTGTATATATAGGAGAGTCAAGCTACACTAGCTGTACATGGCATGTAGCCATCGAAGAAGCAGTTACTTTCCTGGTAAATTCCTGGCTATGTCTAAAAGCACTATAAAATAATTTTTCAGGTCACAAAGGAGTATTCCTTCATACTGGATTCTTATACTCATGAAAACATTGTGCAAGTATTTCTATTGGCAAGTTTCCCTCACTGTATGGGGGTTTTGTATGTGTGAATTCACTCTTATGCGATGACCCTTTTTATACCAAGAAATGGTTATATATGCCAGGTGAATTCACTCTTATGTGATTGGTGTGGTGGAAGCCCACAGGCAGCTGCCTGGTGTGGTGCATTGTTGGAGTGATGCCGTAGGTGAAGGAAGAAAAAGTGATCTGGGGGGTGCTGAGCCAGGTGGTGGTGCCTAGGCCAGGCTGGTGCGCTGCCCTTGCAGCCTGGCCCGGGCTGGTCCCGGGAGCGTGGTGCCCTGGGAGCTGCGAGCCATGAAGCCACCTGGGAGCGGTGCCCGCCGCTCAGGCCAGCTGGTGCCCATACTGCTGGAGCTGCAGTTGCCCCAGGAGTGGCACAGCGCCACATCGGTACAGTCGAGGGGGTCAGTGCAGTCGAGGCCTTGGAATGTATCCCTATTTGTTACATTGTAAAGCGGGTTCCCTTTGTATGGATTCGAGTTATGTCCCATTTTCCAGGAACACATAAAGCGAGGGAAACCTGTAGTGGAAAAGCACACAAACATTAAATGTGCTCCCTTGACCATTGTTTTTCCTTGTATAAAATACACTGTGTATAATCGTAGAAAATTAGGGTTGGAAGGGACCTCAGGAGGTCAGCTAAATCACTGCATGTATATATTGCATGTAATTAAAAGCGGATAGCCTTGCATAATTGTACATACCCTTGCCCTGTGGAGTCTGCAACAGTCCTTATAAATTTGAGTGGAGATGCTGAAATACGTGGGACATAGGGTGCCTAACAAAACGTATGTAGGAAAGATCTCTTTCTCTCTCGATGTCTCTAGGGTTTTAGAGTCATTGCTGAACTGCTCATGCCCTATGTGCCTTTTGGGGGTCCTACTGTTGTTGACCTAGAGTATTTCCCTGATGCTTGCACACCGGGCATTCACATGAAGACTGAGTAGTTCTTATACCATCCAGTACACGTTACCGTATATGATATTCGAGGTGTCACCTCATTATCCAGCTGCTCTGGAAACCTAGTTGTGCTAAGCAGGTGGCGTACACCTAATAAGAGAGCAGCTCAGTAGTAAAGAGTTTGCGAGCTAAACCGACACAGGGATGAGAGAAAGGAAGTATTGGTTTCCTTAAACCACTGATGGGGAACTAAGGCCTGGAAGGATTAGAAGTTGAATTCTCAAAAGCACCTGACAACCTGGATACTAAAAGCACCTGAGTCACTTGAGCCTTTCTAAAAATACTTCCCTAAATGACCTGTCCAAAGAAAGTCTGTAGTCAAGCTAGGGAACAGATCCACATCTTCTAAGCTGTAGGCCTCCCATAACCATCAGGATCTTCCTAACATCTCCGCTCCTCAAATCATTAAAGTACTATAATCAAGACACTAATAAACTTTGTGCATGTCAGTAATTAGAATATTCTCCATACTGCAGGGTCACATTTTTTTTGAAGAGTCAAAAGGGTCAGTGGGAGGGTGGCAGATAGCACTTTCTAACACTTCCCTCCACTTAAAAAAAAAAAAAGCCAGTTACTACCTCCTGGCAGCAGTTCATCAGAAAGCTTTGCAAGAGTTTTACACGATTCAGTCTGGTGAAAGGAATCCATTCTGCTGCTCCGGCCTCAGAGATGCCTGTAATAAAATTGTTTGGAAAAAACCCAAACGATCCAGGCATGGGTTGTGCCGGGCGCCCGACAGGTCAGCACCAGTCTGATAGAGCTGACCTTGCTAGGGGGAAAGGGAAGTGGCAGAGGCGAAGGAAGACGCTGCAGTGGTATGTAGGAGGTTGAGAAGGTCAGTGATCTCGGGTTCCCATTGTCAGTTGAGTTGCAAAAGTCACACGTTAGGATTGGGTTACAGCTCTTGACTGTTTAGACTTGGACATGGACTTGAAGTCGCTTCATGTCAGCACAAAGGAAGGAATGTAACATATTGTATCTCTAATACAAGGGGCGGGGAGAGATTCGTAGGATGGTATGTGACCTTCACGGCCGGCCCATGCAGGTGCCACTCACAGGTCCTCCCTATTCAGCCCTTGATACTGATACTAGATTATAAAGAATGAAAAAAATCATTGTTAAAAAGGTTCCTCTTTGTTTTTTCTTTTATCTCCGTGAACAATTTGTCTTTTTATTTGCTTGGGTTTGTGGGTTGTGAGACTTTTCTTTTCAAGGACTCACTCTTGCACTAAACATACTTTTTTCCCTTCACAGAACTAGCATTTAACTCAGTGAAAGAGGAATTGTCTTTGAGCTATTCTGGGGATTTTTTTTTACTTGTTTGTGAGCGTACTGTTTTATCACCCTGTAAAATTGTGGCGGCTTTATTTATACTGTGCCTACAATGTGTGCGTTGCGCAAATCGGATAAAGGAACAGAGAGCACACAAACACAGACGGCACTAATGACATCGGTTAATTGTATCACTTAAACGATTGCATGTGGCATATGCTGGTGACCTGATACTAGATCTTAGGTGTGCAAAAAATTGATTGGTGTCTTTTTCTACTCGGTGTGTCTTTTCGGCCTCAGCTTTGACATATCTCTGAGATTTATGGTTATTCCTGACTGATCAGCAAGACTAGACTTATTCGGCACGTCCTGCTTAGCTCACCTACGGCGCTTCAGAGACTAGCAGAGTTAATGTCATTAAAAACAGGTTAGCATACGTGCCTTGCTGGCACACAGTGGTTCTGTTGCACTGAACCAGGACTGCTGAACTGTAGGTCATAGACCATATCCTGCCAACAGCTAATGAAGATTTTCCTTTTGCTCAGGTGGTAGGGACTTTTATTTTTGCAGTATATGGACCTGAGAATATGAGTGTTGTTGAGTTGTACAGCATAGTGACAACCCTAAAATCCTTGCTAGAAACAGATTTCTTGCACTATAAAGGGTTTGAGTTGGATTGCTCTTAAGGATTTGAGGCAATTTCAGAAATGTCCTCCCCGCAGGTTTCAGAGGTCTGGTATTTCCCATGTTTAAAGTCGGCTTGGAAGTGTCTTTTGTGCAGATGTCCAGCATAAGAGGAGTTTGTGCCCTTCCAAAATGTGCAGAAATTCTCCACTGCAAAGCAGGAAGTATCTACCCCCCCACCCCAGACACTCACCTTCCTGTACCAGCATATTTAGGGTGAACATCTACCACTGAGGATTGATTTTTGCTTCACATCAAGCCTATTAAAACACTGAGGCTCTTGAACCCTGAGTTTTGTACTGATGATATCTTTGCAGATATCTGGGCTGGTCCTGCATTTTTGATTGATTGATTGATTTAAATGCTGCATGTGTAGATTCCAGATGAATCTTAATATTCATTTTAATTTGCTTTCCCCCTCTGAAGTTTGCTTATTGCTTCGGATTATTTGCAGCACACTGCGTTTGGCTATCCATAATGAATCCACACTGGTATTTAGAATACTTTTCACAGATGACATTGATCCTAGCATGGTATTGTTTCCTCACATTTTAACCATATTCCCACTCAATGGGTTTCTAGCACATCAAATTATCATTAGATTAGAAAAATGTTACAGTGCATATTTGCCAAAAAACTTCTTAATGCTCAAGCAAAAATCCTGAAATCCCCTGATCCAGGTGATGACCCACGGGGACAATAAATGTGCAGATGCTGTAGTTATTTAAGAGCATATCAGTGTCAAGGATGTGAATATTGAAAAGCTCTACCTCAGTGGACTAAAAGGAAACCTCTTGTTCTCTTGGTTTTCTCCTGCAGCAAACCAGGTGACAAGGCAAGAGAGAGCTGTTATTTTAAGGTGGTTTTGGTTAACGTTAGGAGACAGCACGTTCAGAGTTGAGGAAGTCCTGTCATTATAAACTGGCAAGATGTAAACTCTGATCCCAATTGCCCCAAATCCTATTGCTCATAGGACTACCTGTGCACGTTGAGGACAAGAAGATGAAAAAGCAACTCAGTGTTTACCACTAGTTTCTCCACCACTTTGCAAATGAGTATCTGTACGGAAAGAAGTCCTGTGAGTTATCCAAGTCATTCCCATCTCCTTGGCCAGGAAACACCAGGAGAAGTTTGATTTGCCCTGTGGCAGCTACTAAAGAGAGAAGGTGAGACCTTACTGGCCTAATGTCACAGCATCCTCATAGTATTATCCTCTAATATCAACCTGGGAAAAGTTCTGGAGCAAAGACGTAAGAATATTATCTCCCTGACCCATATTACCACAGCCCATACTGAAAAGAGCTATAACCTAGGCCAACTCTCCCTCGTCATAGTCAATAGCGAAGCACTTTTCTCCAGCACAAATTCTTGGTCCATATAGTGTTCAGGATGTTATCCTGTCAGCAAAAAAACCAAGGTGTTAGTGTGTAAACTGTTTCAGGTATCCAGGTTGTAGCTGTATTGGTCTAGAGGAAAAGGCAATCAGGACTCATAGCAGAGATGATCTCTTTTATTAGACCAACAAGATTTTTGCAAAAAGTCGTGATTGCCTTAAACTGTTTCAGTGGTTTTGATTGATGTTAGACGTACTGTGCTGAAGACAGGTGGCTGAGATGTCTGGGGCTAGATGTTATGCACAAACCGGTTTAAGTGATCAGAAGCTAGTTTAAACCTGTAACAGAACAGAACCTCAGTGCACATAAACCAGTTTGAAAATGGCTGAAACTGGTTTAAGATAAACCTGGTTGAATGTAGTATCAGACTGAACTGATTTGGATGAAACTGGATTATGAAACTTCTGTTCCAGACCCATGGGCAACTGGTGCCTCCTGAGTCTGGGGGGACACTTGCAGAAGCTGCCGGTGGTGTCAGTGGTGGGGACGGGGCTGGCGAGCACCCGCAGAAGCCGCTGGTGGCATTGGTGGCAGGGACAGGGCTGGTGGAGACTTGCAGAAGCCTCTGGTGGCATCGGCAGTGGGGATGGGGCTGGCAAGGATCTGCAGAAGCCGCTGGTGGCGTTGGCAGCAGGGACAGTCCTATCAGGGAGGGCACATGCCCCTGCCATGCCCCCCTATCAGTTGCCTATGCCCATACCCCATTCTGGTTCAAGTTAAATCATAGGCCCTCGGCATCACTGCATGCTTTTCAGCCCTGGGCTGGGCTGTGCTGTCTGGTCCAGAGACCAGGGCTGGTCCCACCCCTCTGCTCCCTAGCTGGAGCAGTGATGGCTGGCTGACAAGGGTGGAGGAGGCAAGCCGAGCTGGGGATTTAGCCCAGTCTGCAGGAGGGGGAATGCCCCCTCCAAGCAAACCCTGGCTGGGGTCTGGGGCCAGGGAGGAGGGTTAAACACCCCTTCACCTGCTCAAACTTACTGCTGGCTGCAAGTGTGGACTTCAAGGGCACCTGGAAGCAGGAAGAGGAAGTGATGAGCAACCCTGCAGAGTCCTGCTGAAGTGATTCTGGACTGTGGATCCCAGAGACCTCGGGGGCAACAGGAAGAGGAAGAGAATGCGCCACCAGACAGCCGTGCTCAAATGCCCCCTGGCTTCTGGCCTGAGCTACTGCAGGTATATGGCTGCATTTTCTGAATCAAAGGTAAATGTCTGTTCTCTTCTGTTGCAATTTAATCTGTGCAGTTTAAACTAACCTGCAAAGACTGAACCGATTCAGCCCCAGGCTTTCTGACTGTCTGTACTTAGCCCAATAGTTGGAGAAGAGGTTGTGAAGTCATCAGGTTTAGATGCTATTCCTGAACACCAGTGAGGAGCTGTGTGACCTTAAGCAAAGTCGTATGCTTCTGTTTCCATTTCTGTAAGGTGAGAAAAATACTGCTTTCTTGCCTACAACACACAGTGAAAGTAGTGCTGCACAAACCAGGGCAGCACAATGACCACGGCAGGGCTTTCTAGCTGTGGACGCTCTCTTTTCCACTGGCTCAGTTACTTACTACGGCTAGTGCTATCCGGTATTTCAAGGAAAGATCTTTTTCCCCCGCTTCATTCCAACTTTCAGAATCAAGACACATATCTTCCTTGGGGCATGTTATATACAAGAAAATGCAAGTAATTCAAATCCATTTTTTGCCAAGCACTCTGAGACCCTGTGACAAAAAACCAGTCTCATAGTATTAGAAGTATTACTAGTACAAGAGAATTGATTCAACAAGCATCGTAATATTGTTATCTTACCCAACCAAGATAATGTTTTGTTAACTTTACACAAATGGAACAAGAATTATTATGTACTACTCACCCATGCAGCCAGACATGTACCAAGCCTTAGTAGACATCTGCAGGCTTGTAAACTGGGTGGATGAAATCCACTTTGGTTGTTACTTTTATAAGCTACTACAGATATCCCATGCTTCTTAGTACTCTAAAAAGTCTATTTCCTTAGGTTAGTGATAATGGCCATGATGTATTTTATACAGCCCTGTAAAATGGCACTCAAACTGTCTCTCTTATCTCGGCTGGGTTCAGAGTGATAATACTTTTCACTTTTACACAAATTCCTTTTGCAGGATCTCAAAGCCTTTTGCAAATATTAGTGAATAAAATCTTAGAAATATCCCCTGTGAGTTAAAGCAGTATTATCACCATTTTACAGATGGGGAAGTTTTGTCACAGCAAGAAGTGGTGACATGCCCCAAGCCCCCGGGAATGCTGCGGTATAGCAAGGAATCCCATCTCCCCAGATAGTGCTGTTCCCAGAGCTCAACTTTAGAAAGGTTGCCAAAATAACAGATTTCACCTCCAGCAACCTTTTTGGTTTGAAGCAGGTCATGTGAAATGAGATCTTGGGTCTACCCCCTCTTGCCTCGGTGGATATGTATCCACACCTCTAGCCACTGCAAAACTGTTTGTTTTTTTTGGCGGGGGGGAAAGGTGTTTTAGCACTGAGTGACATAGGGCATAAGGTACTCTCCACATAAAACCTAAGCTGGAACTTTTTTTTCAAAACTATTTTAAACACCGCAGCTTCAGCCGTTGAAGCTGGAACGGTCCCATCTCTGGCACGAGATGAACTGTGTTGGGGGCTGACTGAAGTTGCCATCACATGGCTGAATCCTTAGTGTACATGTCATCTAAGGACAGATACGGCAGTGATCAGATAATACCATTCTGGTACACTGTGTTTAAATGCATTATAATGTTCCATGTGTAGAATCTAACTATTGGGGGTTGTCTTAAATTTGTCCCCCCAGAGCTGCAGCAGGGCAAACCACAGCAAGGGGCCAGGTAGCACACTCAAGTGACTTGACCCCTGCCCTTGCCTGTTGCCCCTGCCCCCAATTCCCACCCCATTACTTTCCCCTCATGGCGTCTACATGCCCTCCAGCTCCTGCCAGCCCCCGCTGTGGTGCCTGTGCCCTCAACTTCCTGCTCATTGCCTTCTGCTACGTGACCTCTCCCTTCCCCCAACTGGCATTGGCCCCCTTGCTGCTTGCCCTGCTACCATTGGCCCACTCTCTCACCTGCATCCTCTGGTCCCTGCCCTCCACCCTGCTTAGCACCCCTGCTGCCTGCTCCCCCCCCTTACCCTCCGTCCTCCACCCTGCTTGGCACCCCTGCTGCCTGCTCCCCCCACCTCTTACCCTCCGTCCTCCACCCTGCTTAGCACCCCTGCTGCCTGCTCCCCCCACCTCTTACCCTCCGTCCTCCACCCTGCTTAGCACCCTTGCTGCCTGCTCCCCCCACCTCTTATCCTCCATCCTCCTTAGCACCCCTGCTGCTTGCTCCCCCCACCTCTTACCCTCCGTCCTCCACCCTGCTTAGCACCCCTGCTGCTTGCTCCCCCCACCTCTTACCCTCCGTCCTCCACCCTGCTTAGCACCCCTGCTGCCTGCTCCCCCCACCTCTTACCCTCCATCCTCCACCCTGCTTAGCACCCCTGCTGCTTGCTCCCCCCACCTCTTACCCTCCATCCTCCTTAGCACCCCAGCTGCCTGCTCCCCCCACCTCTTACCCTCCATCCTCCTTAGCACCCCTGCTGCTTGCTCCCCCCACCTCTTACCCTCCGTCCTCCATCCTGCTTAGCACCCTTGCTGCCTGCTCCCCCCACCTCTTACCCTCCATCCTCCACCCTGCTTAGCACCCCTGCTGCCTGCTCCCCCCACCTCTTACCCTCCGTCCTCCATCCTGCTTAGCACCCTTGCTGCCTGCTCCCCCCACCTCTTATCCTCCATCCTCCTTAGCACCCCTGCTGCCTGCTCCCCCCACCTCTTACCCTCCATCCTCCACCCTGCTTAGCACCCCTGCTGCTTGCTCCCCCCACCTCTTACCCTCCATCCTCCTTAGCACCCCAGCTGCCTGCTCCCCCCACCTCTTATCCTCCATCCTCCTTAGCACCCCTGCTGCTTGCTCCCCCCACCTCTTACCCTCCGTCCTCCATCCTGCTTAGCACCCTTGCTGCCTGCTCCCCCCACCTCTTACCCTCCATCCTCCACCCTGCTTAGCACCCCTGCTGCTTGCTCCCCCCACCTCTTACCCTCCATCCTCCACCCTGCTTAGCACCCCTGCTGCCTGCTCCCCCCACCTCTTATCCTCCATCCTCCACCCTGCTTAGCACCCCTGCTGCCTGCTCCCACCCACCTCTTACCCTCCGTCCTCCATCCTGCTTAGCACCCTTGCTGCCTGCTCCCCCCACCTCTTACCCTCCATCCTCCACCCTGCTTAGCACCCCAGCTGCCTGCTCCCCCCACCTCTTATCCTCCATCCTCCTTAGCACCCCTGCTGCTTGCTCCCCCCACCTCTTACCCTCCGTCCTCCACCCTGCTTAGCACCCCTGCCGCTTGCTCCCCCCACCTCTTACCCTCCATCATCCACCCTGCTTAGCACCCCTGCTGCCTGCTCCCCCCCACCTCTTACCCTCTGTCCTCCGTCCTGCTTAGCACCCCTGCTGCTTGCTCCCCCCACCTCTTACCCTCCATCCTCCTTAGCACCCCTGCTGCTTGCTCCCCCCACCTCTTACCCTCCGTCCTCCACCCTGCTTAGCACCCCTGCTGCTTGCTCCCCCCACCTCTTATCCTCCATCCTCCTTAGCACCCCTACTGCTTGCTCCCCCCACCTCTTACCGTCCGTCCTCCACCCTGCTTAGCACCCCTGCTGCTTGCTCCCCCCACCTCTTACCCTCCATCCTCCATCCTGCTTAGCACCCCTGCTGCCTGCTCCCCCCACCTCTTACCCTCCATCCTCCACCCTGCTTAGCACCCCTGCTGCCTGCTCTCCCACCTCTTACCCTCCGTTCTCCACCCTGCTTAGCAGCCCAGCTGCCTGCTCCCCCCACCTCTTACCCTCCATCCTCCACCCTGCTTAGCACCCCTGCTGCCTGCTCCCGCCCCTTACCCTCCGTCCTCCACCCTGCTTGGCACCCCTGCTGCCTGCTCCCCCCACCTCTTACCCTCCGTCCTCCACCCTGCTTAGCACCCCTGCTGCTTGCTCCCCCCACATCTTACCCTCCATCCTCCACCCTGCTTAGCACCCCTGCTGCCTGCTCCCCCCCCCACCCTCCGTCCTCCACCCTGCTTGGCACCCCTGCTGCCTGCTCCCCCCACCTCTTACCCTCCGTCCTCCACCCTGCTTAGCACCCCTGCTGCCTGCTCCCCCCACCTCTTACCCTCCATCCTGCACCCTGTTTAGCACCCCTGCTGCCTGCTCCCCCCACCTCTTACCCTCCATCCTGCTTAGCACCCCTGCTGCCTGCTCTCCCACCTCTTACCCTCCGTCCTCCACACTGCTTAGCACCCCAGCTGCCTGCTCCCCCCACCTCTTACCCTCCATCCTCCATCCTGCTTAGCACACCAGCTGCCTGCTCCCCCCACCTCTTACCCTCCGTCCTCCACCCTGCTTAGCACCCCAGCTGCCTGCTCTCCCACCTCTTACCCTCTATCCTCCACCCTGCTTAGCACCCCTGCTGCCTGCCCCCCCCACCTCTTACCCTCCATCCTCCATCCTGCTTAGCACCCCAGCTGCCTGCTCCCCCCACCTCTTACCCTCCGTCCTCCACCCTGCTTAGCACCCCAGCTGCCTGCTCCCCCCACCTCTTACCCTCCATCCTGCTTAGCACCCTTGCTGCCTGCTCTCCCACCTCTTACCCTCCATCCTCCATCCTGCTTAGCACCCCTGCTGCCTGCTCCCCCCACCTCTTACCCTCCATCCTCCATCCTGCTTAGCATCCCTGCTGCCTGCTCTCCCACCTCTTACCCTCCATCCTCCATCCTGCTTAGCACCCCTGCTGCCTGCTCTCCCACCACCTCTTAGCCTCCATCACGGTTCCAGCTCGAGTTCCAGCCCTGCCTCAGCCTGGGGCACAGAGCACGTGGGTGCTCTGGCCCTTGCCCAGGCAGGCAGCAACAGTTATGGAGGCAGCAGCTCCCATTGTGGCCCTGGGTTGCAGCCAAAGTGGGGGCTGGAGAGCTGCCACCACTGCTGCTGTTGCTGGGCCAGAGCTGGAGTTGCAATGGGGCGTAAGCAGCAATGGTGGGGCAGAGGTGGGGGGAGCAGGGGCTAGGGGACGGAGGGGTGGGGGCAGCAACGGTGGTTCCAGCTCCAAGCCCATGGTGGCGCTGCAGTTGGCGCTGCAGCAGCCGCCCAGCTACTCCTCTCCCCCCAACTTGTTCTCAAATCAAAAGTGCGAATCCAAAAGCACAAGGTGCTTCCACGTTGAATGGTGGGAGGAACCTCATCTTGGATTTGAGTTAAAAAACCCGTAATTTTCATATTTTCATGCTCATCTAGTAGTATTAATAGAAAAAAAAATTGCAACCTCAACCCTCCCTACCCCTTTAAAGCAGTTGAAAGGTCCATATGTCCAGAGACTACCTTTATATACTTGCATCAGCCCCTTCGGCAACCAATAAGGCAATGCTTTCGAAGGTGTGGATTTAGAAGCAGTGCCCTGTGATTCTTTGCATTCTTCTCCCTCCGCAGCCAGCCGAAGAGTCAGCAACTTCAGTTCACTTCTATGAATTTTTCAGTGATGATTTTTTTCCCCCATGCAAACATGAACCAAATCTCCTGGCTTTGCTTCCTGTCCTGAGACCGTTCCCGCTGCCTGCCCTTAGCTCCTTACTCCAGCGCTGTGAATAAGGGGATTGCTGGGATAAAAACCAGTGTCCTCCATGCAAGTTCCTTGGGGCTGGGGTTGTCTCTTGCTACAGTGCCTGGTGTAGTGGGGTGTTGGTTCAGGATTAGGGCTCTTTAAGCACTATAATAAGTAGCGGTAGTAGCAGTAATAAGCCACTTTATGGAATAATTCAGCCTGAAGTTACCTATGGGGAGATTTGTCAAATGCTTTGGTAACCAGGTGATCAGCACTCTTTCATCCCAGCAATATATTCCAACCCTTGTATTATTTCTGGATTCATTATAGTGACCCCCCAAATATGTCATTGGTCCTACCAGATGACACACAGGCCCCCAGAAGAGCAATGGAGTTTTTGCATCTGCTGTTTGGCCTCTGGAGGGAGTTGTTTTGTTTTTTTTACATAATTATTTCAAACATTACAAGGCATATCTCAGTAGACCTAGAGAAGTTATGGAAGTTTGCATAAGCCTCTGAACTGCTAGAAATTCTCCCTTCAGTTTTAAATGCAAAAACCCCTCAATGAGTTCTTTGCCTCAGTCTTCCTAAAGGAGGGGCAAGACAAGTCTCACATGGCAGAGAGGCAACAGCAGGGCGCCACACTACCAAGCATTGACCCTGAGATGGTGCAGAGTCACTCAGCAGGACTGGATGCGTTTAAGTCGGCAAGCCCGGACGAGCTCCATGCGAGGGTGCTGAAGGCACTGGCCGATATCATTGCACAGCCACTGGCAAGAATATTTGAGCACTCGTGGGCATGGGACAGGTCCTGGAGGACTGGGAAATGTGGTCCCTATTTTCAAGAAGGGGAGGAAGGAGGATCCAGGCAACTATAGGCCAGTCAGTCTCACCTCCATCCTTGGCAAAGTCTTTGAAAAGATTATTAAGGCTCATATATGTGATAGCCCAGCAGGAAAAATTATGCTGAGGGGAAACCAGCACGGGTTTGTAGTGGGTAGATCATGCCTGACTAATCTAGTCTCTTTTTATGACCTGGTTACAAAACACCTGGACACAGGAGTAGGGGTAGATATCGTTTATGTAGACTTCAGGAAGGCCTTCGATACGGTATCCCACCCCATACTGGTGAACAAGTTAAGGGGCTGTGACTTGGATGATTACACAGTCCGGTGGGTGGCAAATTGGCTCGAGGGTCGTACCCAGAGAGCGGTAGTGATGGGTCGGTGTCAACCTGGAAGGACGTGGGCAGCGGGGTCCCGCAGGGCTCGGTCCTTGGACTGATACTCTTCAATGTCTTCATCAGTGACTTGGACGAGGGAGTGAAGTGTACCTTGTCCAAGTTTGCAGATGATGCAAAACTGTGGGGAGAAGTGGACACACTGGAGGGCAGGGAACAACTGCAGGCAGACCTGGACAGGTTGGAGAAATGGGTAGAAAACAATAGGATGTGATTTAACAAGGAGAAATGCAAGAGGAGGTTGGATGGGCATCTGGCTGGGGTCATCCAAACCCAGCACTCTTTCCTGCCTATGCAGGGGTCGGACTCAATGATCTATTGAGGTCCCTTGTGATCCTAACATCTATGAATCCAAGTAGGCCATAATCTCTTTAGTTTTCACTGATTTTTTTTTTTCCAGCAAGAGTGTGTAGGGAAAACATAATTAAAGAGAGACCAGACATAGAAATCAACCCTCAAAAACCTGAGGGGCATTTGGACCAAGATCAGCATGCTGCTGGTTAGGCGCATCTCTTGCTATGACCATGGAGATGGGTATTAATATTGATCATATTCTTGTTATTTTCTAGTAGCATCCTAACTCTGCAAGAGCATCTTTTAAAACCAAGACAGTTCACGGTGATCTTTTTTTGTTGCCTTAAAAGAATATCCTTTGCATTCTGGCTTGCATTGTACTTGGATGTGGAAGGTAAAAGCTCTCCAGCTTATTCTTGCTGTGAGTATACATCCTGTGGTTTGGGGTTTTTTTTAAACTAGCAGCATCATGAACCCATCTTCATTCACTTGTCTCACTTTTGTGGGCATGTGAAACAGCATCTTAGGATTTTGGCTTATAACATCAAAAGAACCATAGAACAGACCTCTTTCGTGTTCATTTTTCTGCTGATGTTGCCTGTGGTCAGGTGATACCACATGATGAATGTGAAAAAGCACAGATCTGCGTTTTTTTTATCACGTTCCCCAGCAAGGCAGCAGGGGCCGTGCATCAGTGGGATCTAGTCGACTGAGGAATTTTTCTGTATTATAAAGGTAGGTTTTAGCTTCCTGGAATAAAAATGCATAGAGCTCTCCTATACAAACTGTTTTAAACACTAAGAAGTGATCCGTCTTTGCTCACGTTGTATATTCAAGAATTGAAGCGTGACTTAACCATTATATTGGTAGCACTGAGCAACAAGATTGTCCTGGGTAGCAGAGCGAGCACTAGAGCAGAACGTGGGCGACTTGGGCTGTATTTCTCTCTCTGCTACTGGCCTGCTGGATGACATTGGGCAGGTCATTTAGCATATGCCCCAGGAGTAAAACTTCCTTTTGTGCAGTTTAGAGAACGACTGCAGGAAGTCACTGTATGAGACTTAGGAAGCGTTATCCATGGCTCTGCTACAAACACAGTTAGTGTTTCATTTCCCAGCCTATCCAGTGAGAACGGTGCTGCAACTCTACCTATTACGGTAGTTGCGATGCTATTGTGACTAAATGAATTAAAATGACCTGTTTTTTTCTTTTGACTAAAGTGAGTAGAGGCTGTTGGAGCATGCGGCTTGAACTATGATGAACCAAACTTTATTTGTAATTCTGTAAAGTTTCTTTTTTCCCCCTATTTTTTGTTCTTGCTCATTTTGGGTATTTGTTTGGTAGTAGGGCCGGGCATGCCAAAATACCACAAGAGGCCTTTCCTGGATTGTTTCCAACCCATCGAAAAACTCAGGAGTTCTGAAAGTGTCGCCAAAGGGCTTCTTTCATGCAATTTTAGCTCAAATGTGCCTACTTCTATGTCTGAGGTGGTTTCTGTATTATTAAGATACACACCCAAACCCACGCCTGTAGAGATTCACTCATCCCTAGCTTTAGCATTGGAGATGGTTTATGAACTGTTAATAGCACAGGGGTGCTGCATGATTGGGAAGCCTTATCATTATTTATTTCATTAACCTTGTGCCGTATAAAGCCACATTCAGTCTCGTCCTCCGTGAAAATATTAATTATTGCATGGGTCAGGATAGGCTAGGGAGAGGATGAGGATGCTAGGCATCATCCCCTCAAAGTGTTGCAGTGGGATACCA
Source organism: Crocodylus siamensis (assembly GCF_052110815.1). NCBI lineage: Eukaryota > Metazoa > Chordata > Crocodylia > Crocodylidae > Crocodylus > Crocodylus siamensis. Next base: position 240,867,995 of record NC_143398.1, on the reverse strand, counting down.
TTAGCCAAAACTCTCCTTACGCTGAAATCGGTTTCAAAATTCCTGTTAAGTCCAGTGAGAGCAGACTTAAACCAATACTGAGCACTTCTGAAAAACACACTCGTAGACGACAGGATACATGACAAATCCAGCTGTATCGGGTCTGAGTCAGAAAAGGCTTCATACACTATAGGTGTTGCGCACGTTTCGCTCATAGGGCGATATGACATTTCACTTGAGTCCAGGTCCCCCCAAAAAGCTCCTAAGGGCACGTCCACATTCAGGGTGTTCTCAGATGCTGCTTTGGAGACTTTGGTCTCCTGCGTGCTTACATGTGGCCCCGGGGGGACATCCTGGAGCTTCTTTACTGGTAACTTTCTGGATTTGGAGTGTGCAGACGGGAGCGGGTGGGCAGGGCATGGTCAAGGCCAGCTCAGTCAAGGCAGGCTGCTGTGGCAGAATAGAGATGTCCTAAGTTCCCTAGGCAGTGAACAGGGACGAATGGGTGTTTAAGACTGGGGTTCACAATAGCCAGCATGTTGAGAAGGCTGAGCAAGAAGGGGATACTACTAGAAGACACCCACGGAGGGCTGTGTCTGAAATCCTAAGAATTGGTAGTGCATCTGGAGACCTGAGGTGAGCACCTACGTGAGACTGGGGTTCACAGCCCCCAAATGCCTCCCTGACTTAAGTGCTTCAGTCGTTCCTTTGAGCTGGATGCTGTTAAGCAGTGGCGGTGGTGGTGGTAGCAGCACCCCAGGGTGTGGGAAGTCCTGGCTTCTGGTGCCAGCTCCTGACTTTGTTCAATCACTTCATCCAAGGGCTCTTTAATGCAGAAAGCATAAACAGTGCTGAGAGCAGAGCCTGGAGCCTCAGTCTCCACATTCCCAGGAGTGCTCACAGGTAGAGTCCTGCTCTCTTGACTTATTCTTCCTTTCTGTCCCCCATCCACCTTGCATTCCTGTCTGTGCAATGGGCCAGTTTCCACGGGAAGGCTGGAGATTACCCCCATTCTAGCCTTGCCATTGCCCTTTTCTGGGAGGTGGGAAATGTGGGTTTGAATGAATGCCTAGGGCTTAAATGTCCCACTTCCCGGGTGAGTGCTCACATGTCCCACTTCCTGGGTAAGTGCTGTAACCATTAGGCTTTTAGTTAAAAGGTGGGAGTCAGCACCATCTCTACAACTGGTGCTACCCGCTTGTTCTTTTTTTGTTTTATGCTGAACTCCAATGCTGACCATGTGCATTAGGCCTAGTCTGAGCCATCGTACCCTTGAGAGGAATTAAGCACAGGCCACATAGTTTGCAAATCTCAGCCCAAGTTGTGATGATTCCCCATGCTATGATGCTCAGATCAGCCATGACGTGGAGCGGCACGGCCGGTCTCCCGGGTGCCTAAGCTGCGGTGGTGCCTTTGCGTGGACTGCCCACTTACATTTAGGCATTGAAATGAGGTGCCCACCTTCTAAATTTGGAGCTGGCCCTTACTGGCTGGGATGCAAAAGTTGAACTGGAACTTGGTAAAGTTTTCGGCTGAGGTCACCAAAGTGCCTCTGTGCAGGGAAAAAAGAGATAGCTCGTCCCTGCCCCCTCATGGCGAACTGCTCGAAAGATCTCTGTTAGAGTGTTATGGACAGAAAAAGGCTGTAAAAATGGCACCTTTTTTTTTCCTCAACAAATCTGCACCTGACGTACATGGCAAACTTCATCCACTTTAATAACAAAAAGAAGTTTTACTACTGCTTAACCACTTAGCACTGTGAATGCAATACAGCTTCAGAAGCACATGTTGGAGTCCAACCAGGTGAATGCATTACCAACGGGCATGGTTAAGATAATGATAACTGCAAAATCCTTATTGCTACACTTGAGTCCTAGCATACCAAGGCTAAATCAGAGATCTGAGTTTGCAGTGGTGGCTGTTAGGGATTTTTATTTTTATTAGGAAATGGAGCAAATATGATCTGGACTTGCAGAGATGGAGCCTGATGTTGGTTTTCTAGGCTTGCCATCCAGAGCGCTTCAAATACAGCAGAGTGATAAAAGATGCCCGAACGGTGGTTTTAACCCGATGAACGAGTTGCAGGAATCTGATCTCATGTTCTTTGAGAGCAAGGCGATGCAAATGAGTTCAACAGAGAAGGTAAAGTAAATATTTCCCACTAACCCCAGCTATCAGTTAAACATCTGGGGTGCTATTCTGCTTCTGCCTTGACACCCACTCTTTATAGTGTTTGCCCAATTGAAACAAGAAAAATGAGCAATTGTTGGGAAACCTTCCTGGTAGAAAGGAAGCACTTTCTGCACCTTTTTCATGACCATTCTCTGTAGCTTCCTTCAAGAAAGCTGGTGGTTAAGAGGAAGGCGAAAAGAGGAACGGACTCCAGGAAGCATAGCTGTCATTTTACAAAGAGGAGTGAGTTGCCTTTAGCCTACCTGTTTTCACAGCCATAAACTGGAATTGGATTCATTGTATTTGCCCTTGACCCATACTATGTGAATGGTCATAGCCCTCTAACAGGAATTCCTGAAAAAGGAGGACTTTCTGGTAGGGCTGGCTGGAAAGCAAGGACACGTCCCAACTATCTGGATGGCAAATCCTCAGAAATAGATCCTATCCACGTGACCCTACTTTGCACGTCTTGCATGCTGGGAAAATACGTGCTGGCAGTTGTGTCAAGCATGGTTCTTGAGAGTATGCCCCAAACTGATCCTGTGAGTGTCGCTGAGCACACGCCAAAGCGTAAACTATGAAACGGGAGGCATTTTCCAACATGCAGCGTGTATGGAGTGGGAGAAGTTTGCTTCTGGGGTGGGTTCAGCATCGCTGTGGAGATGCTGGAGACCTGCTCTAAGAATTGCATCTTCCACCAAAAAACAGGGTTTCAAAATTTGTTTCTATCTGATATAACAACAAAATCAAGACGTTCAAAGAGTCAAAGTAAAAACCATTCCAGAATATCCATTTGATTGGGACACTTAAGGCCTTGTTCTGTCAGATTTGTAGCACTTGAAACAGGTTCCCTGCATGGCAAGTACAATCCCTAGCCACTGCGTTTAGCTATTTAGTGCTTCCCTCGAAGCTTTTCTACTTTAGACAAATAATTGTTCACTGGACCAGGGAAAGGCAGACATGGCACCTATCTGGGAAGTAGGAGACCCAGGTTCAATATTTTTGCATTTGATTTTGATCATGATTTTCATGCTGGACATGAGAAACCTTTGTGGGCATCTGCATGCATTTACAGAAAATTTCACTTTTCGCTACATGGCATGTTTAATGTGGGGGGGGTTCGTAGATTCATAGATTATAGAGTCGGAAAGGACGCAATGGATCATCGTGTCCGACCCCCTGGCCCTGGCAGGAAAGAGGACCGAGGTCAGACGGCCTTGGCCATGTGGTTGTGTTTTGTGAAATGGACTTCGGTGTAGCACAGACGAATCAGGTCCCGTACTGAGACCTATCATTTGTTTAATGAAATCATAACTTGTTTGGCTGACCTATCTTCAGCAAAGCATCCGATCTTGATTTGAAAGCCCCAAAGGATGGAAAGCGCAGCATGTCCCTTACACTTTCTCACTGCTAACTATTTGTGACTAATTGGAATTTGCCTGGGTCTGCTTCCATCCATTTGTTCTTGTTACACATCTTTCCTAGAGGGAGGATCTATTGAATATCAAATGTATTCTTCCCCTGAGATCCCTTTCCCTGCTCATTATGATAAGCTAAACAGGCTGAGCTCTTTATCCCTCGTGGCAAGGCATTTTTTTCTGCTGTCAAAATAATGTTGTCCTTCTTGTCGACATCCGCTCCTATTGTTTTCAAAATCACTTTTAAAAACCGGATGCTGAACCCGTTTGAAGAGTGCCGCTGCCTGGTGCAGCGGTTCACATAGCGGTCCTAAAACCTGCTACGACATCATCTTTCTATGGACCAAGTAGAGTCATGGCAGGATGGAAGTATCTTTGTGCCAGCTAGGATTCCCCATTGAGAGACTGGAGAGCTACGCGTCTTGTGGGGGAAGTAGCGTTGATCTTTGAAGGTGCATAAGAAATGCCCATTGGAAAGAACGGGAAATATCTGCAGATCTACAGGCTGAAATATGGCCCATCTCCAGAGGCGATGTGGTTTCCTTCATTGAAAGGATAAAAGAGTTGTGCGTCTCCACAGGCTACATAGGGTCCCCCCCCGGTACCTGGTCACATTATGTAAGAACAAGCAGAAGCTAAGTTGGAGACATTTTAGTAGTGAACTAGAATCTGGCTCTGTCTATGCAAGGCATTATTATTATGTCATCTAGCAGGGAAAGAATATTTAATAAGAATATTGTGTCAAGCATGGTTCTCGAGAGTATGCCCCAATGTCTTTTCAATGCATTTTTCTCATTTCTGTCGTCTTTTTTTTCCTTCACAAAATCATACATAAAAGCAGTAGTATCCACTGGAAGCAATGCATGATGTCACTTAACATATTACAGGGAGCTAGCCTTCTGTAAATTTGATCCATTTTCTGTGATTGCTGGATTTCAGTACCCCTAAATCCAATGGCAATTTTTCTTTCAACCAAAAAAAATTTGTAAGTCTTTCCAAAAGAGCCGTGCACCAGGAAGAAATGCTCCAGCTACACGATGCCAAATGGTGGCCTCCCATCCCGATAGGGAAGAGTGTTGAATTTCAAACAATGTGCCTGGAAACTTGCCCTAGTAACAGCTGTGGTCGCGTAAGAGTGATGTAGTCATGGTAGTGCAGAGATTATGCACAAGGTGAGGATTTCTTAGGATGAAGTCTTTTTATTGGGCCAACTGAGTAGTGGGGACAGAGCTGGACAAACGTTTCAATGCAATGTCTTGCATTCAAAAGCTCATCTAGCTCTGTCCCAGTTGCACAGTTGGTCCAATAAAAGGTATCACTAAGAAATCCTTGCCTCCCTACTCACAGCTAGAGACTGCTTACACTGATACACATCATAACCATCCGTGAGGGCAGTCCAACAAGTATATTATATCTGCACAAATCCAAAGAGGACAGTCGTCTCTTTTTTTTAGAGGAGGCACAGAATATTGCTGGTAGAAATGGAGTCTTCCTGCCCGGTATCACAGATGATAAAAATTTCCAAGGGCAGCAAACTGAGACTTCACAACAGCTGAATCAGTTCTGAAGGCAAAAGGAAGTGGCCATGCAAGCTGCTGAGACTCGGCAGTTCTTGCTACTGACAGATATCTGACCAAAGGCAAAGGGAATTGGTTGCTTACCATGATCTGCGCCCTAGATATGTTTGCCTGTATTTTTAGTAGCTTTATGTGCCTTGTTATATTTTGCTTGCATTTCATTTTCTCTAGTTTCAGAGGAAGCTGTGGCAGTCTCTTCCCAGTACTCCTATGTCACCTCCCCTCCTCTTTTTTTTTTTTTAAACTAAGATTTTAAGCCTAATATACTGTTGCAAAATGAAATCCCTCTGGGTCAATTTGAAAAGCTTGATCTTTTCTGCATCTGCCTAAATCCTGCACTCATGCACGTACAGTGCAAGGCCAAGCCTTTTGTTTGTTATTTTTATGGAGTTTAAAGAAAGTCCAAATACCTGACCGAGGTGCTTGCCTGATACAGCCTTGTGACAGTTGCAAAATCTTCAGATAAATGGAGAGTCGTATGATTCATACCGGACGCATGAAACCAACTGCAATCACAGGGCTTTGTCCGGGTGTGTATCGTATGGCCACCGTTAACCAGCGTATTGAATACAGCAAGCAGGTAAATTAAAAGGAAACAGCTATGTCGGGAAGACCAAATGGCACTGCACAGCAGAGCCAAATGCATGACATGACTGCATTGCTAATGGCTCACAGCAGAGCACTTTTTTAGCCTGACTCTCTCTGGGTTCGATCTTGCCCCCTAAATGAGATCAGCCGTCAAAGAGATGACCTGCATGGAAGGGACGACTCACGGCGCGCAGCCTGCCTGTGCGCTGCAGGAAGTGCTGTTGGCAGTCCCGTTTGTGGCACTTGTCCCTATGAGTCAGTGCTGAACGGATGCCACGGTTTGGTGTTCGGAAGCACTGTGTTGCTGGACAGCAGTCTTTCATCTGCGATGTAAAACAGAGGGAAGTCAAGCAGTGCAGAACGTGCTTCCCCGCTCAGATCCAGAGACCCCGCTCTTGAACAGATGATGGTTTTGGAAAAGCTGAGACTTGCAAATATAGGCTAAGGCCTGTAGTCTTAGTATTTTTTGCTGTGGTTCCTATTATTGTTACCTTTGCTTTCCAATCTTGTTTTGAACCAGCCCCCTCACTTTTAGCACATATCCCAGCTTATCTTGCTGGGATCCTCTGACCCCAGCTGACTCCCTGCCCCTTGGGCGTGGGGCTGGACCCGATGATCTTATGAGGTCCCTTCCAGCCCTGATGTCTGTGAATCTATGAATCTTTAAGAATTTAATGAGATATAGTCAGATGAGTTACCTTATACCTTGGATAGTCTCTTAAACATACATCAGCGAAGAACTCGTATTTTTTCAGCAGTATCTCACTTCCGGATTTCTGGCAGAATTTTATAATAGATAATTATATTCTTTCTAAATACCTCTCCCACCTGCTTTCAATAGTATATGGTATTCTGGTATTCAGTCCCAGACTTAAATTGCAATGCAGCGTCCTCAATGATGTTCTGTCCCTAATTGTCACATGATTGTGGCCGTGTACTCTGCCATAGCAGAAGCTTGCCTGGGCAAAAGGTGGCAGCATTTTTATGGTGCTTTTTTATGTATAATGAATATAGGGTCCTTTGGGATAAAAGGGACTTAAAAGTATGTTAGATACCCAAACTGGATCCTCTAACATGCAGGAAATTAATGGCCAGTTAAAAGCCCAGTAAAGAATATTAACCTCCTCATGTCTTTTGAAGACACTTGAGATGTGCAGGTGTGTGCTGACTGGTTTGGATCCCTTCGAAGAAAGTCCCCACGGATAATTTAATAGCTATGAATGGCACATGCAATTGGCATCCTTCACATGTCATTTTTTTATGTGCTCAGCAGTCATCATGATACAAATAATGGGCACGATGCCACCTGCCAAGGAGTTTAAAAGACAGAGGAAATCAGCCTTGGATTCTTTTGAATAAGTTTTCTTATTTTTCCCAGTAGGGCTCTGCCCCATCTGATGTACTAGCCTTGTGGACCCTCCAGTCCAGATCTCTAACCTGTTAAAGGTGCCCCCCTCAGTTGAACTCCTTCCCTTTTCTCTTAACTAAAGGGACAGCAATTAGTTTTCTGGAACTAAAAAAATACCTCCTTCCCCTACTGTCTTGCCTTAGAAGTTCCCAAAACACGGTGCTCATAAAGACTGTGGGATTTGATGAACATCGTCCGCTATCAAATGGCCTTTTCCAGTCCAAGAGAATAATTTGTTCTTGCCACGGGTACGGCTGTCTGTGTCTCTCCCCTTTCTTTGCACAAAGTCCTTCACTGGTGCTTTGGAGGTTGGTAAGAGCTCTGATATTTTCTCCATCTGTTTTTTTGAAATTTCCCCTGCGAGTGCTCAAAATGCTTCACTGTTCTTTCCAGATGACCCTCTATTGCTGTTCCCACTGGGCGTCATAAACTCGATGAATACTTCCAAGAAACGTTAAGGTGAGTTGCATTTTATTTATTGTGGTGAGTAATGCCGCTAACACGTTCCAAGTAGATCCACCGAAGGAGTGAGCCTGGAGAGCCTGCTCAGTGGCAACTCTAGGTCAAGTATTTGGGTGCGGCACTATGTTACACCTGAGCTCAACGTGAAGCTGTTATTTAAGCACAGTTTTCAAGTACCCCTCTGGGCTTGGCTGTTGCTGCTGGCCTAGTCCACGAAGTCCACCGGCTGCTCCTTTTCGAGTCCCCAACTGGAACGTGAGCCTAAGACAGTGCAACGGCCGTCCCACAGGGATCGTTCATCTGGAAGAGCCATTATTAATAAGCAGTTAGAGATTTCTCATAGATATGGGGTGAAGGCATGCTGGTTTTCCCCATTTTATTTTCTCTTTGCTCAGGGAGGGGCTGCAACCCCCACGTCGAACCTGGCGGAGATGGCAGCACATTTTGGTGTGCAGTTTGAGGGGAGTTGGCACCAAAGACAGTTCCACTAGTTGTAATGAATGTAGACAAAAACAATCGTTAATTAAGACCATTGTTAATTAAGAAAAATATCATAAGTGACAGCACGTGGAATTCGTGGAATTGCTTGTCAACCGCAGCAAAGCAGCCAGGGATCCTTTGCATTACTGAAGCATATTTAATGCCTTGTAGCATATCAGGGCTGTTTCGAGGTAGGAGGGGAGGGGCCTTCCTTGCAGGAAACTTTGTGGGTTTTTGGAAGAAATTTGCATTCTACAGAATTTCAGGGAAAAGACAAAATAATTGGCCCAAATGAGAAATGTCAGACAGCTATTATCCTTTGCTGGATGGTGCTATGAGGCCTTCACGCTCTTTTTCTTCTCAAGAGCCCAGGGTCTCTTTTCTGACTGCATTTCCCATGAAGCGAAGGGGAACAGAAGATTCTAGTTCATTGTTGATAGAAGGGGAAATGCCGCGGCATGAGAATCCCAGGCTTTAATATGTCGTAAGAGGTGTAGCCCAGCTGGGAAGCAGGGCCTGTACAAAAGAATGGAGATGGGCAATTGGATTACAGCTCCAGGAGTTATTACCCCAGCCGCATGTCCAGAATGAAGCATTTTGGTTTATAGCCCAACATTTTTTTTTTAATTTAGGATATTTCAGTTTTCAATGAAAAAACGGAATTTCCCACAGAAATCAAAAATGTTATATGACCGTTTTTATTTTGTGAAAGACCCAATATTCTACCAAATTTTTGGCTTGTCCCAGCACTGTACATGGTTGCATAAGAAACAACTTTCCAGTGGGGTAGGATATCATCTTCTTCTCCTAACTACTTAAACACAGTTAAGTAGTTAGGAGAAGAAGAGGCATCCATAGGAATAGTCTGCATCCGTGTGAATAGCCTCATTGATGCAGGTACTTAAGTGACTTCAAGAACAGGGCATCTTTTTTCAAATCGTTGTCTGGCTATTTTATTTCTAAATTTGAATGGACTTGTGTCTATCTAGAATTTTCTGGGAATGTTTTGATATATATGAGCAGTTAAAAGGAGAATAAAATTTCAGCACTTCATTAGATGTCATCCATTATAGCATTACCTTCTTGAGAGTTTTTACCCTCATTCTGCGGGAATGAGACAAGCCATAAGAGATTTCAAGCCTCTTGTCTTGCTCCTTGTAAATGCCACTTATACAGCTTTCATATTTGCCCTTTCCATAGCACTTTGCTATGGTATCAGTTTGTTGCTCCTTATGTTTATCCAAGCCATTAAATCCGATTCGTCCTCAAGTGCTTTTGTACATTTGTATTCCAGGTAAGGGTGTGTGCATCCACCGCACTTAGGTCAGAGACTTGGCAGCAGTTTATGTTCGTGTCCGGCCTATATTCCCCGACATGCCCATGCAGTTCTAGCTAAAGGCATATAAGGAGCTTGAGAAACGGGCTAACCTTTTCATTGCCTATAGCTGCACATTGGAGCTCACCGCGTCTCCACAAGTGCAAAGGGGTTTTGTTCCTCTCAAATCCATTGAACTCAGTTCTTGCACACATAGCTTACACCAGTTAGCTTTAGGATAAACACCTTAATTGCCTAATAACTGTTTTTTCTGAAAAAAAATGGCAACCTTTTTTTCCAGTTTGTCCAGTTTGAGGTGTGTGTTGTGACACCTGCATTCAAACATAGAAAACTTCAAGCTTTCAAACACCGGGTCTTCGTGCGAGGCATACAGAGCAACTCTTTGCCTCAAAGAACATGTGAAAGAGAGAGGCACCACTTGTAAATCTTGCAAGAAAAGATCTCCAGTATCTCAGTGTGACTGCGGGAATATTTCATAGAAAAATCTATGATGCTGAGGAGCTGAGAAACCAGACTTTTGGTAATTTTGTTTCAACTTTATGTCCCTCTCCAAAGTGGCTTTACATGGACCTTTCCTATAAGGCACTCAAGACTTCTTCAGAACCATAAGGTAGCTCTGAACCCAAGAAAAACTTCCTTGCTCACCTACCAGGGCTGATCTCTGGAGATTCGGGATCCAGTTGTCTGCAGCATCTTCCAAGTCAGCCTGAAATCATTTACTCTGGTCCCATTTTCACAAGCACTATCAAGACCAGTACCTACTGGACTAGAAACCTGGACATCGGTGACTTTAGCATCTGATAAGACAACCAGCCCATGCTCTTGGTGCTGATGGCACCCAAGGCTTATGTAGTGGCCAAAAATGTATTGTGCTTTTGACTCCAGGTTCTCCACGACTTCCACAGGAGTCAACCTCTCGTGGCTTGGCATTGATGACACCAGTTACTGTAGCCCTAGACCCGGTACAGGTCTTGGCACAATTACTCCACCCATTCATTAGTACTAGCCTTTTACCAACTTCTTTGGCAACCCCAGGATTGCTTTTGGAGCTCCGGGACAGTCTGCTTCAGTGGCATATGTCAGGCATGCTAGATTTCACTCTGTGTTGAATAGTACCACTTCTTTTCCACCAGAAGAGTTGTTCCTATACTCTTGTTTTTGTCCCCAGTATTGCAAACTATCATGGAAGTATATCCTCCCAGATCATGCACATACCAAAACTGTTGCTGCCCGGTAATTTTGGGGAACAATCTATCATGATGCAAGTTTGTCCTAGGACCTTGCTTAGGCTATTTCCCCCCCCCCGGGATAGAAAATTTGGTCTCAGATGATTTATAGATACCTACTCTACTGGCCAAATGCCACCTGATCTATGAACCCCTCACACAGCAACCCCACCGCCTGGCACAAGGAACAGTATTGGCCCCAGTGCCAGAGTATGTCTCCGATCTAAATCCATCCGAGAAGGATTTACACGATCCAGAAAATGAGTTGCCGTTGTCTGCTTCATCCTCCCTTAACGAGGCTGTAGTACCTGTTGCCCAAATAATAAACAGAGTCAAATTGATTCAAATCCCAGTACAAAGGATGAAGTTCACTAAGGTGCTTCTCAGAATTACTGACTTTCCTCAGGAGAGATTCCAGTGTGAAACGGTGCGGTGCCACTTGGGGAGAGCAGCGAGGACTTGCCCAAGACCGGTGAGACACGTGGCGTCCTGCATGTACACGACTCAACATGCCAGATTTTCCCTGCAGTGCCTGCTCAGCTAGCTGCGGTTTGTGAACTGGCTAAATAAGTGTCTTGTAGGCATGCTCATTCATGTACTTGGTCAAATTCTGTCATCCTCAGATAGAAAAATCCACCAGATGTTTCTGCTAGGGTACCGTACTCTCCTCTCTTTCCAGTAAAAACCTCTGTAATGGATGTATCTGATGGAGGGTGGTGTGTGTCCCTAAAAGAGAGATGGACCCCAGCCTGGTGGACTGACTAGACATTCAGACTCTGTATGCACATTAAGACTAAGCATTGGGTATCCAAGGCATTCCTGCCATACATCAAAGGCCTAATGATGTGGGTTTCAATGGGGAACACAAGGGCCATGGTTCATCCGGACAAACAAGGTTGTGCCAGGCCTGGCCCAATATACCAAGAAGCAGTTACAGAAAGTTTGTGTCTGGGACAGAATTATTTTCAGAGCCTCTTATCTTTTATTGGCAACCTGCAAGAAGAGTGGGTACCTTGACAGCTGATCTCTGGAAAATTGGGACTACTGGTCCCTGCCAATTGGCACAGTGAGACTGAATCTCCACAGATAGGGCTATATGGCCTTGACCTCCTTCCAGTGAATTTAAAATTCAACCAGTTTTGCTCCAAGGCCCAAGAGAAGCCAGGTTTTCTCATAGAACTGTTCCTCTTCCTCTTGCATTTGAAACGGCTGCACGGGTTTCCACCAGTTCCTCTGGTCCTAAAGGTCATACAAAAACGAAAACAAGATCGCTCCAAATCATCCTGCCATTTCCAGCATGGCCAAGGCAAGTATGGTTTCTCCAGATGGAAGAGCCTGTCTGTTCAGCCCTCTCTGACACCAGAACAATGTGCTACCATCTCATGGGGTGAACCCCGCACCTCGTCCCTCATTTGAATAGCCGAATCTTTGACGGTAACTATTCTTAGCAGGTTTAATCTTTACAAATAAACAGGAGAGAAGATTTAGTAGGGCAGCTGCTCTGGCCAAGAGGAAATTATTTTCCATTTGGGCAGTGCACTGTCATGTATATGGGAAGCCTCAAAGGAAAGAGGAAACAGGGCTCTTGATTACTTCCTTAGTGGATGCATTTGGCAGCCATGTTAGCAATACAGATTCCAGCCCTGGGTATTCATGTTTCTCATATCTCATGGTTGCGAATTTTTTAAAAACTGATTTGATAAATATTCCTTCCTTTAAAGTAGGGGTGTCAGACATAGCCCACAGAGTTGGGCCACCTGGACAGTGAGGCTTCTTGTGGGCTGGATAACCCATCTCTATGGGCCAGATTGATTTGCCACGCTGTCTGAGCCTTGCTGAGTTAGCATGGCTCTGGAGCCCCAGGGTTAACACTGCTGCCACTGAAATTGTTGGCAGGAGAAAAGGGGAGGAAATGGTGGCACTGTTAACCCCTTATATGCTGAAGCTGTGTCAGTACCGTGGCTCCGGTAGCCAAGGGGATTAATGCCACCACTCATAGGTTGTCCGCCTGCAAGAAGCCCTGTGGTCCAGATCCAGCTTGCTGGGCCAGGTGACTTCTGACACCCCTACTTTAAGAAATCCAGTGCCTTCAAGGAACTTGTACCTCACAATATTTATACAGTCTCCATTTGACCTAATGGCCACCTTACTCTACTTGTCTATCAGACTACCTCTCTTAACTGGTCAACCTCTGCCCAAAGAATGGGAGATGTACATGCTCATATGGCAAACCAGCCTTACAAAGAATTTTACAAAACAAGGCCTTGTTCAGAGGTTTGTATTTGTGTTTGTATTCGAAGTCATATTAGATTTCCATCTGAATCAGGCAGGCAGTTCCCTTGTTAGCCTTTCCCTAAGACACTCTTGCATGAAGGTGAAGAGCAACTACATATTTTGCAAGGCCTTTCCCTTTTTACAAAGACAGATCTTAAGTCTTTAGCTCATATTTGATGTTTCTTTTTTTGTGTTATATGCACTAGAAGGCCAGGTGGTGTCTTTGCAATGAAATTTGCTATATATAATCTTATATATAAAGTCTTGTAATGGTCTGGCTAAGGTGATGCTTGCAGATGGATTCTTCTGGGACCAAGGCTGCTTCTGTAACTTTTCTCCAAAACTTGATCATTATTAATATTTCATTCTCACATTTGTCAAACATTTTACTGTTTGCAGCAGCTGCCCCTATAGCAAATGCAAATTCTTGAGGCAGACAGAAATGCCCTCCCAGGTCCAACACATGGCGCTTCACAGAAAGCGCCATGATTTAGACCAATCCTCCTGACCCAACAGACATTAGCTTGAGATGATCCAGGGAGAGAGGCTATATCTCTGCAGCCTCTTCACCTAGCTCTTTCCCACCACCTCCCAGCTCTTATTCTGTCTCAGGATGGGAGGGGGAGAAGGCAGGGGAGGGAGGTCCGTTCTGCAGTGTCCCCAGCCATGCTGGAGTGGTGCAGGGGGTGGATTGGATGGAGCCCCCCACTTTGGAGGGGGAGCTTCAATCCACCTACCTGACCCTCCAGCCCCAGCTGGACAACCCCTAAAACGAGTACTCTCTGCTCCCTTCCCCACTTCCCTTTCTGAAAACAGCACTGGCCCTGCTCCCAGTGCATGCAGGCACAAGTTAATGAAGGCACTCTACTTTGGAGGGCCTTCATCTGAACCCTCACATAATCAGGGTTTAGACTGTCACTTTTAAAGGTCTCTACAGTTGTGCACTTGTGTTTGGGCATAGCTGTACAGTAGAGCTGTGCAAAACGACTGCATTTCATTTCAGTTTTGGATTCAGCATTCTGGACAGTGATTCATTTTGGTGTTTTAGATCCTGTCCCATTTAGATTCGGCCAAATCTTTTTGTAGTTTTGATGCTGCTTTGGTGTTCCGGCCATAGGCTATAATGGGGAATCACTAAAATGCCTATAACTTTGTCATTTCTTGCCTGATTTGAATGGAAATATTGCAGGGATGGTAGCCCCTTCTGAGGGCATGAAGCCTGCCAAGTTTCAAGGAGATGTGTGCAGGGGATTTGGTGAAACTGCACCTCAAACTATTCAAAGCCAGACTCGTATCACTTGCCGGCAGTGGCAGCCTGTTGTCATCCTGCATGCAGCTCTGGGAGGGCTGTGGGGCTGTGCCAGACTCCTCCCAGTGGGCTGCGGGCCCCCAGATCTTCATGCAGGATGACAGCATGTTGCCACTACTGGCTGGGGCCAGCTCCAGCACCCGCGTCTGCTGAGCACGGGGAAGGCTGGTGCTGCCAGCATGCTGTCAGCTGTCATCCACATGCTCCACGCGCTGTCTGGGAGCTTTTTATTTATTTTGTTTAAAGCCTCACACTCACTGGCTGCAGCAGCAGGAGTTGGGGCCTCTGGGCACTCGCGCCTGGAACTCTCTGTCTTCAAGATGCTGAGCACATATATATTTCATGACCATCTCTCCTACCCCTCTGCTTTGGAGTTCAGTTCCACAAGAAGTCCATGCATCAGAGCAGTTCTGGAATTCACTTACTCCAATTTTTTCCTACCACTAGAAACACATATCATTGTTCTGCGTTATTTGTATAAATGTAGCACCTAGAGCCCCCGCGGAGATTGGTCCTCTTTTGTGTACACATCCAGAGGCAGTGTTGCTCTCAAAGGACTTACAATTTGATAATTAGACAAGAAATGAAAAGAAGCAGGAATAACTAGGAGTATAGAGAACTGAAGGGACTCTGCCAAATGTAGGCCTCGCCAGAGTGTGGTTTCATACCACCACTGATCAGTAGCTAACACAGTCCTACACTAAGGCCTCCTAGCAAGTTGGAAACAAAGCTGGGAATAAAACCCACATTTCCTGAGTGCTATAGATGACTGGTGTCTCCCAAGTCTGTGGGGGCACCAGATCACTGATGGGGGGGGGACAGTCCCTCAGTGGCCAATTGCCAAGCCAGCAGCAAAACTGGAAGTGCACTTCCACTGGCACTTCCAGTTTTGTGGCTGGTGCTTCCAGGAGGTGCACAGCCAATCTCAGGGGGTGTCCGTGCACCTGTGAGCACGCCCTACGCATTGCCAGTGCTGAGCCCCCACTCCTGTCTGATCATCTGGGTCATGTTGACTTCTCAGGAAGATGGGGTGGGATTTTCAGAAATACCTAAGTGACTTAGGGGAACACAAGTCTTATGTGGCCTATATTCCTGGGTCACAAAGGCTGTTTTAAGACCCTCCTACGTGCTTGAAGTGTTATTTAGCAGGAAGTTACTCTGAAATGGAAACAATTAATTAATTAAGGAAGTTGACCTTGTAGTGAATAAAAATGGGGAGAAAAGATTTAATTTGCTGAAGTAACTTCAATAACTAACGATGTTATTAACTCCAGCCCGCTTTCCAAGGTGTTCAAGGCCCTATGTAATAATGTAATTAATGAGGGGTGTGTCAGAAACAAGGGCTGGCAGAAAATGGGTGGAGGAAGCGAGAAGGATTCATGAAGACATTGTCAATTTTTCTTATTTTTAATCATTGCTTTGACATTTCAGTATTCAAAAATGTGATTAGTTTTATTAGAAGTACTTTTAAGATCATTTTAAAAAAAGAACTGAGGTTCTTCTCTTAAAGCAGCAAGGTAGTTGCAGTAATTGCACCTGGCATTGGCACAGTGTTTTATGCCATATGTTTTACAGATGTAATTATTTCCAATCTGACATTTGATCTGGGGTTAAATTATTAATCTAGGTAGGCAAGTTAAGAATATTAATTTTGCAAGGGAGTAATAATTCTTGAGACAATATATTATGAGGCTTCAAAAATGTGTTCATTAAGACTTGCAGCATCTTAGAGGTAATAGTAGCATTACCAGTTTAATCAGCCTGTGCAGCTGTGTAAAAAGGGAGTGGATGCATAGCCCTATGTATAACCTATTGTAGCCTTATCCTAAGGAAAATGAGGAATAATCTATACCATTGTAGGTGTTGTCTCCACAATTTATCCCCCACTGTCAGTTTGCTCAAGGCAAAAAGGTATTAGCTACACCTCTATTCTCTAATGGGTAACATGCAGTAATTTCAGTTTATTGCGTGTCCTCTCCAGAGCACGGTGTAATTTCCATCACCGTCCAAAACTGGTATCAGTATGTCATGTCCAGGCCCATTATCTGATTGGAAAATTGAGGCATGGACTACCCGAGTGACTTGCTGCAGCTCACGCTGATTGTCAGGGAGAGAGAGAAGCAGCCCTGCCTTGTAGCTGCCTCTTTTACAAATATAAATGTTGGAAGAAAAAATGCTTAGGTCGCAGAGGGATACGTTTTGTTTCACGTGAAGTTGCTGGGATTAGATTTTTTATGGTGAAAAAGTAATCATTAGCATAAATATTTTTAAGGGGGCGAGACACCAAAGAAAGAAGAACTGGTGGTAATAGCTGTAAGGGGTCATGGGCAGATCGTCTTTGCCCTCTCAAAATAGTTTTGCTGTATTGTGATGCCATCTGCTGGGTCCTTGGTGGTACGACAACTATCGATACTGCAGGAATGTGTTGGAAAACTGCAAAGGATACTAAACTGAGGGGGTGAAATGAAGGGAAAATTCATAATGATTGTGGCTGTGGTAGGATTGGTGCATAGTGCTCAGAGCTGCCAAAGCAGCAGCGAACCATGCCATGGTAAGCATGTAGACAGCCTCCATGCCAAAGCCATGGCCCTACCACTGGTGCTAAGAAGAATCGGTGTTGTAAAGGTAGCAGTATAGAGCCAGTTCTGGTTCCCTCCGGTGGAGGCCACTTGTATACACACAGACATGCTAATCCACTGGGTTTTGAAGTCTGTATTTCAAAGGAGTTCACATCCAGTGCTAGCCTCGGTGTAACCAACCCTGCATAACTCGCACAGTTTTAGGATGAACATTCACAGCATATTTTACAGTACGCTGGCATTTCATATCAGCACAGGATTACTGCTGTAGGTTCACAGACTAACACAAAGTTTAAGGCCAGAAGGGGCAATTATAGCACCTGATCTGAATTCCTGTATAGTATCGACTACTGACTGAATGCCAGCCAGTCACCCATGTATTGTGCCCACTTGTCAAGTAAACTGGGTGTGTTGGGGTGTTGTGGGAAGAGCAGAGGATGGAAAATGGGTTTCCTTCCATAAACATGCTCTGTCTCTGGAAGTATTGTGGGGAGCAGGTTTTACATTGAATGGATGGGTGATCAGTAGACAGCTTCCTAAAACCCATTTAGAATCAGACATCTTGTCTATCCATAGCATTCATGCATGCTATTTTATCTAAAAGATATCAGATGCACCCAAAGAACCTTGTCTGCTATTCTAGTTAGCATTTGTTAATTAGACAGGTATTGTATGTGGCCATTGGACTGGATGACCCTTGAAACCCACTCCAAACCGATGAGTCTGTGATTTGTATTAACATTTCTCTAATTATTTCTCTAATTCCTGTAATGAGAGGCCCTACATTGCCTCATGTTAAAAAAACATGTAGAGTGGCACAGACTGGAAAGGTGCAGAGAAAGCTGATTAGAAATCTGGTGGGCGTTGCATACAGAAGAAAATTATCTAAGAAAAGAAAAGCATATGTCAGACTCTGGATGAAGTTGGAAGGCAGTGAATACATTCAGAATTGGGTAAAGGGAATCCTACTTTACCCAACGAATTGTCTTTCGGTGCAGTTTACTACCCAGAGAGGCTATGGAGGGAGAGAAAGTGGCTGGATTGTTTTAAAGGGTGGATAGCTATAGGGCCTATGTTAAATGAGCTATGGGTCCTTATGCTGCTCCTGGGACTTTGGCTGGTCAGGATGCTGACAATAATTCAAGGTGAAGGAAGTCTCTGCTTCCATTGCTCTTGCCACATGTATTATTGCACAATTCGCTTGGGCAGAAGGGATTTCTTCTCATGTTAGGGGATTTGTTGCTCTTGGGTACATGTGGTAGGCAGGATACACATAGTATCCAGGTGTTTATAAGGCCCTCATCACCGTTGTGCCTGAGTTACTCATGTTCTGCCATGTTTTTACCCTGTCTACAGCCTTGTGAGATAGGTAAGTGTAATTCCTATTTTTACAGGTGAGAAACTGAAGAAGGAAATAGGCAGCTCAGATCCCCAAGTCCCAAGGCGCTATTTCAAACACAAGAACAGGACTTCGTTGGATGGGTGATGCTGTAAATCCTGCTTTCTGATGATCCTACTCCATCCAAAAAATGAGGGCTTGCACGACATGAGGGATATTCTGAAATGGCCCAGTTGCCTGCCTTCATTTGACTCGGGTGTCAAAGTTCAGTCCTACTCAATAACAATGATTATTAATAATTTTATTTGTAATTCAACACGTTAAAATGGAGGCAGGACACTAATGGAAACTTTCGCTTTTCTTTCAAAAAGTGAATTCCAGAGTGAATAAATATGCGGACCTAGAGGGCACTCACACAAGTTGCATTTTTCATGCGGTAAGGCTCCCGAAGCCCTCTACAGCTGTGACATAACACACGCTCATGGCTGCAGAGCACTTTAAAAATGGCCGGTTGCACAAAAAAGAAACCCTTGTTCAATCAGCTATAGCTGAAGGCGCTTCAGAGCAGAGCACCTCAGTGAACTTCTGTTCAGGTTCCCTGGGAGGGTTAAGTGCGGGCGATTCTGCTCACATCCCATGCACCTTTGCGGGGCTGGGCTGGTGCTTGTGCCGGGGAGCACTGTCCATGGGGCTGTCACAGAAAGGGCCGTCTCCTCCCTGTGCAGGGTGGGAGGAGAGGAAGGGGGTGGGGGTGGGAGAAGGTACCCCTGCTGGGGTCTTGCGGGGAGCCAGCCTGGACTTGCCCCCAGCCTGCAATGGGTGGGGAGGATCCCTTGCCTCACCCCCACCTCCCCAGTGGCAATGCACAGCTGCCCACGTGGCTTTGCCACAGCTGGAGCTGGAGCAGGGTGGAACAGACCCCTCTGCCTTATGCCCTCCCCCAACTACCCCACCTGGGGTATTAGTGGGGAGTCAGACCAGACCTGTGAAGTGAGGGGGCTCTATTCCACGCACCCCCGCCAGCCCCAGCTCCAGCTGCAGCAAAGCTGAGCTGGCAGATGCAAGCTAGCAGCTGTGCTGCTGCTGTCAAGAGGCTCGGGAAAGGCGTGGGAGAAGGGAGTCCCCCCCCCCCCCCCCCGCCTCATGGATGTGGCCCAGCTGCCCCCAATATCCTAGCTGGGGTAGTTGGGGGGGGCACGAGGCAAGAGGAGCTCCTTTCCCTCACCCCCCACCTGAGCCTTTTGACAGCGGCAGCACACATCTGTCGGCTGGGCTTTGCAGCAGTTGGAGCGGTGGCGTGGAGGGGTGGGGGGGAGAGGGCAGTTTGGGAAGCTGTTCAAGCGTCCCGTGCGGCAAGCTCGAGCCCCCTCCGCCCAACTGGCGCTCTAACACAGTCCCCGACAGGCTGCCTAAACATCTTTACGCACCCATAAAGTCTTCAATCATCCAGCTGTACAAGAAGGAGAGCTGGATATAAACCCTTCCTGGAAGGGCTAGCAGAGGAAGGAAAACGTATTTGCTTCCTTGAATTTGGACTTCCCTTCCAGGCTGGGTTGTCCACAGGGAGCTATTCTCACATGAGATATTTGGGCAAGATCAGCTGTGGCCACCCACAGATCCCTTCCCAGAGCCAGACACAAACCCATTGGAGAATATGAACTGAAAAGCAGCTGCCACTACCGGAAACTTTCTCTGCAGCCCTTGACATCTGGCGCCTTCACCTGCCAAGCTCAGCTCAGCCCATCCCAAAGTGGTCTCGGGGGACACGTTGGAGTAAAGAGATTGGGAGCACAAAGCAGATCCCAGTTTGACACAGCTGGCAGATGGGGGTGGCCTTGGCTGGCTGCTGGGCAGTGATTTGCAGGCACACGTGAGCTTCCCTCGTTCAAATTTTCTTTCCAAACTTTTCAGCATTCGAAGACCAAGCTGAGAAGCAGGCGATGGGAATGCCTCAAGGGGCTGTTCTTGTGAGACTTTAAGCCTAATTTGGGGGCTCCAAGAGGTTTGAATAGGTATCTGAACCTGATCTCTGAATCTCTAGAGCTTAGTGCCTGGCTAGCGCTCAGTACCTTCAACGCACTATTCAAGGTGTTCATTCAAATTCATCTGGTTTCATGAAAGCTGTGAGCAGAGCATCCAATTCAGTCAGAGTATCCGAGTGCAAAAACCGCCCACTCGACAGTGCTCCACAACGATCGCCCGTCGCGTGGTTGTCTCCGGAGTTGTACCAAATGCAAGACTACATAACTGGTACTAGATTATGGAGCCTTTCACTTTCTGCTCAAATCCAGATTGGTTGGCAGTGAATAAACAGGAGCGTGACCATGAACTTCAGATGCATATCTGAAACCAAGCTTTCCTAAAGTTCATTTGAGATCCAGGTATGAGGTTTTAAGTCGATTAAGAGCAACTGCAAAGCCCTCGTCCTGTTCCAGAGTCCTCTGAGCATTCAGGTCGGAGGCTTTATGAAGCAGAGGTCAAAACCCATTGCTAGGTGCTTGGTCACTCAGTAGTCTACACAAAGTTAGTTGAAAGTCTCAGTCCACTCCTGAATTTGACAGAGTTTTATGTTACGAAAATCAGACGTCAAAGTCCTACAAAGGCTCTTTTGAAAAAAAAGGCCCATCCTTCCTGGATACCAGCAGCCAAGAAGAATTTGTTCTGATGATATATCCTGAATATGTTCTGGCTTTTATTGGGCTAGGCTACAGGCATGCGATATCCCACTGGGGAGTTTGGTATGGTTAGGACCTATAGACGTAGCTATACCGCCGCGACGGTATGCCCGCTCACATCTGCTAACGTGATCAAGAGCGGCCAGTTTGCTCATGTGTAGGGTGACCATATGTCCCAGGTTGGCTGGGGCAGTCCTGGACTTTGGAGGCTACGTCAGCATCCCTGCCATTGGAGGACGTTAAAGCACAGTCGCTTGTGCAGTAGAGTTGGGGTAGGGGCGTGTGTGGGTTGGGGGCTGTGTGTGTGCATGCATGTGCGCACATTGGCACCTCATGGCATCCCCTCCACTCAACTCCCAGATTTCCTTACCCCATCCTGAATCTCATCAAATTATTATGGTCACCATCCTTAGGAGTGCTTGCTCTTCAGCACTTGGCCCCTAATGTGTCAGAGCATGAATAGGTCTCTGGTGGGTTTTCAGTGTCTCGGGGCATACCTCCACCACGGGATAGATAGGCCTCTGGACTCAGTTATGATTGCTTAACATTTTTTTCTGCTTTTACCAAATCCTGCAAAGAAGCTAAATGCAAAATGGACCAATAAAGTCCCGCTTCTGGAGACTGCACTTCCAGAAGATAACTGGCACACACTGGTGGTACAATGGGGAGGGAAGCTTGCATTGATATGTCTAGTGTTGCTACAACGCCACAGATAGATCGAAGACTTCATTTTCCAGGGTGGCCGGCCTCTGACCACTGGAAGCTTGGAGGACACTTTTCTTAGTGGGGCGAGTTATTTCGGAACTGCTTTTTTGTGCCAACTTCTGAAGCATCTATAACAAATGTTAGCATCCAGATGCGGACCTAGAAGGACCCCATGCTCCTCCATTTCCGTGTTCCTCTATGTCACTCTTCAACATGTGATTTCAAACTTAAATTTAAACAGAACTGGAACTGTGGGAATGGTCTCCAGCTGTGGTGAAGCTGTGTCTTCAAGACTTTTTGTTCTCAGTTGTTTTTGCATGGCAGCAATTATCATGCTTTGTTCAAAGGTTAACCTGTGCCTGGACTTCAGTGGAGAAAAGATAATATTCTCTTTATTTTTTAAAATCTCAACACACTTTTTTGGCCTATATTTATATGTTCTCCTATTTTACAACCTAGGCACTATAACAAGGAAGTTTTGCATGTAAACAAACCAAAAAGCTGACTTTAAAAAATGATTTTTATTATCCAAGGTGAGGCGTATTCAAAAAGCAAGCAAACTATTATAAAAAAACCCCAACCAAAGCAAAACCATTTTTAAACAAGATCAGCTAAGGATGGGAAGCGG
Source organism: Crocodylus siamensis (assembly GCF_052110815.1). Classification (NCBI taxonomy): domain Eukaryota; kingdom Metazoa; phylum Chordata; order Crocodylia; family Crocodylidae; genus Crocodylus; species Crocodylus siamensis. The sequence goes on along the minus strand of NC_143398.1, from coordinate 240,845,840 downwards.
TGACAGTGAAAAATAAGATGGTTTTTTTCATGGCGTTTTTAATCCACACTCCTTTAGCAGCGGAGAGTGGATTAAAGGGTTTTAATTGAACATAAAGAATTAGCATCAAAGCACTTATGTTAAATAGTACTTTTAAAAAGATACCACTAGGTGGCAGAATGGATTTAATAACTTGGAAGCACATGGAAACTTTTGCAAAGTTTCCATCTGCCAGGAAGAGTGCTCTTTTGGTGGCGCCTCTAAATACAATATGTAGATGCAGCATCAATGTGGAAGACATAGGAAAGCATGGAGGCTGTTTTGAGCTCTGACCTGCACTCGGTTCCCTGGCTTCAGTTGGAAGTTTCTCTTTCCATTGCTCCTATTTTAAAGGTGGGACTGTAGGTACTATTTGCAGCAGATTTCAAGTCTTTACATGGGGAGTGTTGACCTCTATGGTACCCTTTTTTCTTTTTCTTTTTTACCTAAAAGCTGGGGGAGAGGACTGTTGTTGAATATTACAGAATGAAAGTTTTATAAAGTGAAATACTTTTACCAGTTCTTAAAAAAAGAAATGTATTGGGCTCTGCTGTGCTTGTGTCGAAGTTAATAGGAGCTTTGCCATTGGCGTCAATGGAGACAGAACTGGAGCCTCTGAAACGTTGCTCTGAGACAGTTCTGCAGAGCCAAAGCGTCCAGAAAGTAGGCCGCAGAGATTTGAGTTGACTCCTGTCTTTGTGATGCTTCTTTTTATCAATGTCCAAGGAAACAGAAGGAAGTATCTCCACGCAGCTGCCATCTGTGGCCAATTGCTGATGCTGGACGGGCTCCTGAGACCTAGAGCATTCAGGCTGCACATCGCTGCTCTGATAGCTAGGGACTCGTGGGTGAAGACTTCTCCAGCTCCTCCACATTCCTGTGTAGGATCCAGAAATTACGGAGTCCATCTGAATCCCCCGGAGAACGATGCGACCAGGTAGGCATCCACTGGCAAAGAGATGCCCATGATGTGCCGGATCCTCAGGTGTCACAAATCAGCGGCGCTTTACTGGCCCAGTGTCTGCAACGTAGGGTGGATCTAACATAGTGATGGCTGTCACTTGTCCACTGGCGTGTTGGGGCGGCTGGATAGCTGGACTGGGAGACAGGCGGTGCTCAGACACTGGTGATTTGTATCCAACAAACAACAGAAGTACCATAATGATAAATTACTAGCAGATATGACCTCTGCCTTTTGGTTAGTACTGTATCAGTGCAAATCAGCTAGTTTTTTCTTTGTTTTTAATCCGGTGCCTTCCAAAAGACTGGACAAAATTATCTACTATCTCCTCAATATGTATGTCGTGGCTCCCAACTTGGGAGTTTTTGCAACATTTCCACTTTACCCGGTAGGTGGCAGAATTTAATAGTTTAACCAGATAATAGTTTTGGCCACTCAATTAGTTTCCTCTTGTTACCAGACTTGTAGTTAAGTTGTTTTGCGGACAAACAAAAACTTTAAACGTAATGGGTTGCGGATGTGCTTTCCCCCAATTTGTATACAAGCGAGCCAGCGTGTTTATTGACTTACATTAGAGACGGTCCCACAGTTCCCAGCTGAGCGCCAGCACGAATCGTGGACTCTCTCCCGAGTGACGGTAATTGCCAGTTACCAAAATCTCATCGTCTAAATAGACCAGGAAAATGCCGTTGTCCCAGATAGGACCATAAAGCAGAAAGTGCCTTGCCCAGCCTGCACGGGAAGTCTAGGGATTGAGCCTGAATCATGCTGGGTCATGGCTCAGACCTCAAAGCCGTCTTCAGTCTCAGAAACCTAAAGGAATTGAACCTGCTTCCTAAGGGCTGGATGGCCTCCACTTGTGATTTATTCAAAGGAGCTCACCTTGCAGGGGGAAGTCTCCCCTGCAGTAAAGAAAGGTTCAGGTCCATATTCAGCTCTGTAACTAGATTGCAGTAGTCTCATAGTCATTAGGGGCTGGAGATCAAATGACCCCAGCAAGATGGACGTCAAGACGCTTTGTGAAGATCACCAGGGTGGGTGATTGTGCCACCTCTGGGGAAGCCCGTTCCAAACCCTTGGCTTGTAAAGAAGTTTTTGCTTATGTTGAGCCAGAAGCAATCTTCCATCACTTTGTGCCCATTCTTTCTGGTCCTCCCCTGCGGGGGCTTGGTGAATGGATGCTCCCCCAATCCCTGATGTACGCCCCTGATGTATTTGTAGCCTGCCACCAAGTCCCCTCTGAGGCTTTTCTTCAACAGTCCCAAGTCTTTCCGCCTCTCCTTGCATGACCTGGTCTCCAGGCCTCTAATCATACTCTTCGTTCTCCAGGTTCTGCTTAAGGAGCAATTGCTGGCTGGTGTTGATTCCTTTCACCTTGAGTTCTGCGTTCCAGCAACGACCCCAAATTCAAAACAAAGCTCTACGGTAACTACCAGATTTTTCACTTTATGCCAAATCCATAACATGTTTGAGGCCTCTTGAAACACCGCCTTATTGGTTCATCTAGGCTTAGGCGTTCATACTTCGCTATATGAGCTATAACCAGCAAATCCTGCGTTCATTGGCGCTGCCGTCAGTGAGTTGCTCCTACTTCAACCCTTAGGTAAGTGAGAAGAGACTTGAATCCACAGGTTTGTCCCTGATGGTTAATTCATTTCAGGGCCTGATAACGCAGTGAGTTTTTATCCTTCCACCCCCGCACCGCACCCCTTCCACTGACATTGCATAACAATTATCTGGAGGCGAGTGCAGCATTCGTCAAGGTCTCTGCATTTGGAACCACAGCACAGCTGATTTCAAATGTCCGGCTCAAACAGCAGCCTCCGTTCAGCATCCCTTCCTGGGGAAGCAGCCCCTGACACCCGACACTTCACTTCTAAAAGAGCATCAGGTGTGAACTGTGCGTTGAAGGGCACATAGGAAATGGCATGTTTGTTAAGCGTCAACTCTGGCAGGTGCCGTTCCCGCGGGAATGGGCGCCTTTGAACAGCTACAGATGAGTGCGATGCACTAAGATCTTGTTGCAGGCCGGAGTCAGTTTGGCTGGTTGCTTCTTACAATGCTCGTTGTCTTTGCAAATCAGCGCTGGCTGTCCAGAATCGAGTGCCTACATGCCCTTCACTCCCTCCAGCCCATGGGGCTTCGGGCTGTGTGGATCAGATTGCCAGTGCTTTCCAATCTACCATCAAAGGCAGGAAAGACTGGTCAATCTTTTGAAGACCAGGTAAGGAATTTAACATCTCACAGAGTGCTAATTAGAGCCCATTACAGCTTGGCTGACCTGCATTGTCACTAGCATGCCACAGTGACAGGCACACAAAAGTCACGGAGCAAAACCTTTTTTGAAAAATGGCATGCAATGCTAGCGGTGTCCTGGAAAGGGCGTGCTTTGGCTTCTGTGCGTCTCTGATCTGGACAAGTGCTGGCTCTGCAGGTAGTCATTAGGTGTCCAGCAATCAAAAGGATTCCACTGCCCAGCGTTACTAAGAGTCCCCTTTCCCATGCTGAGGCCCGTATCCTAATCTCCCATCATTAGTTTGGCAAATGTCAGGTTTCCAAGGCAATTGTCTGAGCTGGTCTTTAGTTGGAGTTTTGTCTTCTTTGGGATCCTGCTAGTTGTTAATGTAAAAGGCAGATTTGCCCACCTACCTCTCCAAAAGTTTTAGTTGTTCAAAGTGTTTTTACACCTCCAGCAAACATGGCCATGTGGAAACGCTTTGTTTTTCCCACCGTCTTTCATGCAGATTCCCCTTTTTGTACCCATTGGTAACACGCTGTGGGAGCTTTTTGTGGCCAAAAGATGGCACATAAACTGAATATCCCAAGAAACTATCAGGATAATTTTTATCCAGTAAAAGTCTCAAGGTTGATGGGATTTTGTGTATACTAAAATTCTGGATCATGTAACAATCTGCTATCAATTCTCCTGCTCCGGATCAGGCAAATCTACCACCTGAGGGTCAACAGAAGTTTTATCTGAAAAGGACCGAAGCCCAGATCCACAAAGGATCTGCCATGGAAATTCAAAGGGAGTTGGGTACCTAAACGCTTTTAGCCTTGAAATGATTATTTGTGGTTGCACTTCTCTTTTACTAGTTGTACTCTGTGTGCACTTCCACTTCCAACTAGTATCATGACGCTAGTATACGAAGACCAAGAAGGAAGGATGTGGGACGGTGGCACTTCTATCTGCACTTTGCCACTGGACTGTGAAAGAGATGTTGGGTGAAAAGGAAGTGGTAGGAAGAGCACTGCATAACACTCATGGGACGGAGTCTGAGAGAGACGGAGCGATCTGAAATGAAGCGGTGATCTGTTAAATTTTGATGGACAAGGGCTACTATGTCACGTAATTAGGTCATTAGATAGCTCATTGAGTATTCAAGTAGGTTTCCTGGCTACCAGGGGTTGATTACTAAGGCAATAGGCATTTTAAAAATGCTAAAAAAATACCTTCAGTTGGCACATTATTCTTTATCCCAAACTAAATCAGCATTTCTCAACCCAAAAGTGGGTCACAAAAATGTACGAAAGGGTCACAAATCCATTTAAAAAATGAATCAATGAACCTTAAAAATGGATTCTCCTTTCAAGGAGAAAAATGTGGAAAAGTGTGGCTTCTCCCTCGCAGGCTGCCAGAGCTCCCCCTATGCCCCACACACCCACCCCTGCCCCACACTCTGGGGGGCTGAGGCCTGGGGGTGGAGGGCAGTGGGTTGAAAATGAGGGGCGCTGGGTCAGGTTTGACCGTTGATGGGTCTGGGTACAAAAAAAGTTGAGGACCACTGATCTGAATCACATCTCTGGCATCTCGAAGCTGATTATTTCTGCTGTGAGATGATGCTATACAAGATGTTACTGAATACATGTGCTCACTGTCACACCTGGAGTGGTTTAACTTCCCAAACAGACTATGGAGGCTGAACTCCCTGCTTGTTCCTGGAGGTAGGTGTCCCCGTGCCATAGCAGATTGGGATGGGAACAGCTTTCTCAGCAGCGCTCTTCGCTGTATGTAGTCTATGACTTTGTGGAGAAAGTGAGTTTCCAGGACTGTCTCAGGGCTACCGTCCCACACACACTGTGCGCGCGCGTTATTGTACGTCCATCCATCACATGAGGTCTGTGGAGGTGAGATCAAGTGTCGATCGCTATAACAAACAAGCATATTGTGCAATTTTGACCTGTCTTGCAATATCCTGCCTCCCCCACCTCTTGCATGCCAAATTCCTTTCATTTTAATAAAAAATAAAAATAAACCTGGCAGAGCACCTTAAGAACTACAAAGGTGTTTTTTTTCCAAATCTTGTGATGTGTTTTAGGCCATTCTTGAGCTGACCTGACGTATGATTTTGGAATGCCTGAGGTCAGGATGTTCCTCTGATGAACCTCATAGTTATGTGCACTTCTGGATGATCCCATTTTGATGATTATAACTTTCAAGAAGTGGTCTGGGTCATTTTAGAGCTTCTTACAGTGTTGTCTGCCTTGTGTCGTTAGGCCAGTGGCGCTAAATCATAAGCTAGTAAGAACTGGCACAGCTCCGTGGAGCTGCAAATCTAAACCAGCGGTCCTTAATCTTTTTAGACGGAAGGCACCCCTTGTTAGACTCAAGGCATCCCTCAGAAATGCTATATCTGGTTTTTCACTTGTTTGTTTCTAAGCACAAAGAAGTCATTATTCTGCTGCAAAGAACTCAGAAAGACTGCAGTAAGTCAGAACGTTTTTCACACCGTTGAAATCTCTGGGTTTATCTTGTGAATCATGTTTGCATACCTAACATTGCTAACCTTTGTGTAGCACCCTTGAAAGGATCTCAAGGCACTCAAAGGGGGCCGTGGCATGCTGGTTGAGAAGCACTGATCCAGACCAGGTGACTAGGTCATCTGGCTTTTCTGTCAGAGAGATCCAAACTATAGTCCCCGTCACCACGTTTAACTTTTTTCTAAAATACGTGTAAAAGAGGCTTTAATCTTCATAGTGTATGTAGTTTATACTAGGTACGGGACTGGGTAATGCAATGGACTTTTTGGTATTTATTTTAGAAGACGTAACTCATCCATGGCTTTGTCTCCCGGGAGACATGTACCAATCCCAAACACGACCCCTTCCCCTTCAAGCCATTCCATACTCTGTATGTATTGAAACTTAAATACTATGAAGGGAGGGGCTGGCTAGAAAACCTTTGGCAATCTCACGTTATTGCTTGCAGTTTACCAGTGTAAGCCAGCGAGATCGTGGCTAGCCTCTTGAATGGCCTTTGTAAGTTTGACTTCCATGGTTGTAAGCTACTTGATATGTTTTCTTTATAATCTTTCCCCCACCACAGTGAAGTCTTCCAGTCTAATGTGTATGGATAAACACCAAAGAGGAGTCCTAAGAGTCTACCCTCACCTCACTTTGTGCTAGTATACCATCCTGTCTTGCCGAGAACAGACCAGACCAGGTCAGTGCAATTCTGGGATCGGATATTTCAAAGAAACATGCTTCAAAGCGCATGAGGTGGTCTTGCTGATTCATCCGCTGGCACTCTTCCCTCTGGGTTAGTATTGACCTGATGCCCCCTATATACAAGCGGGCATTGGTTGGCAGCAGCACCATACCTAGACTCCTGGTGGCCCCAGGCGAACTTTTAGTATCCGCTCCCCTTTCACCAGAGATAGTAATCATCATCATCATCATAATTACCATTTTGTCCAGCCCTGGTTCGCCCATGCCTGTATCCAGCCCTGGTTGGCAGGAAGCTGTCTTTCCAGTAAAGCCAAGGCAGAGATCCTGCAAACGCTTTGTCCGAGCTGGAGTGTTACTCCCAGTATCCTGACCAAATTCCCATCTGGATAAATACATTCTGGACTCAAAAATATATATTGTTGTGTTTGAATTGGGTACTATCAGTGCCAGGATGTGGGGAACTAATCAAGGATGAAGGTTACTGGATGGGAGAGCCAAACAGAGTTGGCGAGGGCAAGCAGGGCCAGGGAACCAGGAGATTGCATGGTGAACAAGGTTGTATGATCAAGTCCAGTCAGGAAACTAGAGCTGAATCCATGAGCGAGCCGAGTCGGGAATGCAGGTGGTCAGGAAGCAGCAGGATGATTAGAGGTGCAGTCTGAGTCTGCAAGATCCCTGTTGTCCAGATGCTTCTTGTTCCTCTCCTTGGGCTTATATAGGGACAAGTATAGGGCCAGATGACAGTAGGCAGCCACTCAGGCTGGAGTAGGCAGAGGCTTGGTGTAATGGGACCCCTACCCCATTACTGAAGGAGAGAGGGAGTCAAGGATCAGCTTGCTGGCTCCATCATCCTGGACAAACTATGATGGGGGCAGAGAGCCCTTGAATAAAATAACCACCTGCCCCAGGAGCAGGTAGTGATTGACAGCCTGGGGCAGAAGTAGTGGGTCAAGTGACCCAGAGGGATGCAAACAAGCCCGGGTCCCGAAGCAAGAGGGGCAGTCTGGCCCTGCAGGCTGCAGAAAACCAAGCTCCAGGGAAGAGCAAGACCTAACCAGACAAAGAAGAAGACTCCCAGGTTGCAGGGGAGCTGCAGGAAGCCCCTCCACCACCAAGTATTTTTTGCATGGTACTTTTGCCACAATGTGGTGTTAAACTAAGATGGGGAAACCATTTGTCTGAGAGCAGGTGCTCATATCTTTTTGTGTTTAAATACCAGAGGACCATTTTGTGGCAGAGGAAGCCAAAGAGAAGGTGTACCCCAGGCCCTCAACCCTTTGAAGGGTCTACTGCTGTTAGCAGAAGGACTGTGGTGTCAGACAGCAAAGACTGAGGGATGCAAACCCAGAGCTTGCAATGGCAAGATCAGGGGCCAAGGGTCCCAGACCAGGGTGAGACCTGGGGCTGAGGGGCCTGGAGCCCACAAGGGCAGAGCTGAAGCTGAAGCCTGGGAACCTACAGTCCTGAGAAAGTGGACGTCAGCCAGAGTAAAGTGGGCCAAGGCTAGGGATCCTCAGCCCAAACCTCAAACCCCCTCCCCTTTAGGGGCAGCCCCCCTGTCCAATCATAATATCAAGGCATGGCAGTCAAGACAACATGGTGGGACCATGAGAGGCCAGACCGGACAAGCAAGGTGGGGTCCAGGTGGATCCAGGCAGCCGTCTGGGGGTTACTTTGCCACTGCAGTGCTGGACTGGCTGCACTTGGGCATTGATGGAAACTTTAGACAGGCCTCATCCAACCTTTGGGAACAGCAGCAGGGTGGTGGATTGGGGAAGATGGCCATGCTGGTCAGGCCAGGACCCTGGGTTTGAGATGGCAGGCCTATCACTTCCTAACCTGGCTTTAGGCTTTATACAGTGTTATCACTGTAGCATCCAGTAGCAGAGAACAGGTTTATGAGGCATTGATGAGAATTGCTAAACACTTACTGCATTTTGCCTCCAAGGTGGCTATATTTCAGTGGAAAGTCAGCCATTCCTCAGACACCCCTCGCTGATCTGCTGTGAGACTTAATTAATTGATACAGGCAAGCGTAACTAAATTAGAGACAGGGCTGCTCTTGGGCTTAAATTTCTTACAATTTCTGTTGCATCACAATACAAACTTGTAAATCCTCAAATGTGAACTTCACTATTAACAGTCTTGTCATTCGGTGGTGCCTTCCACCCAAGTGTCTCGAAAAAATTGGTAGTTGGAAAAAATTCTTGTTAGCCAGCTTTCGGGCACAAACGTCCTCCGTCAGGTGGAGGAAGCATCCTCAGATGGTCTGTGCTGTTCCTGCATGGAGTGGACGAGCACAGACCATCTACAGACGCCTCCTCAGCCTGATGAAGGCTCTTTGTGCCCAAAAGCTTGCTAAGAAGAGTTTTCCCAACTATTTGAGCTGGTGTAATAAAAGATAATCAGATTTACCCAAAGAACCTTGTCTGCCTATGTCCTTAGACTGACACAGCTACAACCTACACCCCTCAAGAAAGATTGCAAATAGTAACGATTTTAAACTCTCAAAAACTCTTGAGGTGTATATATTATCACACCCATTTTGCAGATGGGGAAACTGAGGCCTGGAAGACAGGGTTGCGACTTGCTCCAAGTTACAAATCACATTTGTACTTAAAGCCAAACCCAGATCCCCATGACTCTGAGTAAACTGCTATAACCAGGAGAGACCGTGCTTGCTTTTGATCTGCACGCGTCTGAAATGCTGGTGCTAGCAGCGCTCGATTGAACTGCGGGTTTTGTTTAGGCTGTGGGCGCTCTGATGGCTCGGCGTGCGTCACTCGCTGATTGTGTTATTCTCCAGTAATACAACTTGTGCTTTCGACGACTGACTGCAACTGAGACGATTTCGCATGTTGTCGAATTTGTACCCAGGCTTTTTAACATTTTTTGCACGCTTGTTTTGCCCTGATGCCTTGGATGGATCCAAAAAGTGTTGAAATGTCTCTTCCATGGGGATGCACCTTTTTCAAAGTGCTAAAGAAGATGGGCACCAGCAAAAGCCCTCCTTGAGTGCGTGCACAGCGGGGATCGTTAGAGAGTACGAGCAGGGAGGGCTCTCCAGCGATCCCTGGCCACAGGTGAGTAATTTGAAGAGCACACTAGTATTTGCTATTCTCAGGCTTCTGTCATCTTGTGGTTCCAAGGTAGGAGCACAATTCAGATGGTAACTATTACATTTTCTGACTGCTGAGGAATAGGCTGGACAAATAAGATCCTCATGGGAATACAAATATGTAACCTGACCACTGATGCCAGAGTTTATTCTTGTGTGGTCAGAGAGAAAAAAAAAAAAATGTTCTTGTGGCAGAAGAAAATGTTTTCCAGGTTACATTGGTTCATGTCGAGAATATCCCATATTGTTTGAATATATAGTGGAATCGTACTAAGAGGACCACCAGCCGTAACGGTTGGGGCACGCTGCGAGATTGCTGCAGGGATCGTCATGAGAGGACTCTTCCGCTCATCGGTTTTCTGCGTCTCGGGAGTGCCGGGGCTGGTTGGTGGAAGGGCATTCGATTTAAAAGGCAGAAGCAGGTCTCTCTTTCCTGTGTCCCCAGCTGCCATTCAACAGACAGGATGCTCAGGACTTTGCCAGGGAAAGGAGGACGGGCAGATGACAGTTCCCCTATCCCACTCAGGCGCTGTCGTCTTTTTGGGCGGATTTCTGAAGAGAGTTGCGGATACTTTCCTGTAATTAATGTTTGCTTCCTGATCGGTTACGAGTAATTTGGCGCTTTGTTTTTTCTAATGGAAGTGCTTACTCTATGTCGACCCACCGAAGAGTGACTTTCTCAAATCAGATCGGTATGTAATCGCAAAATCACTGGTATCCAAGGTATGGGTTTTGTCAGGAGATACAACGCCAACATCAGCAGAAGCTGACCGCAACAGCGCCAATAGGAAATGTCTTTTGGAAAGCCACTGCAGATCCATAGAGCCAACTCATTCCTTATAAGTGCTGAGCACTAAAAACCAGTTCCTCTGTAACCCCCCAAAAATACAGGCTGTTCTGGGAACAGCCATGCATGAGGGTTTTTTGCAATTATAGCGCCTTTCATTGAGCAGGAACCTCCAAAACTTCCCCCACATCCTCTCTACCAACTCCAAGGTGATATGTGGCAGCTGGGAGATGATGCACATCAGTGTTGGCTGACAATTTGGTACAGGAAATGAAGAATACTTATCTTTGGGTGGAGAAGGAATCGAGAAGGGTTAAGATTTAAAGGGACAGAAAGAATCACAGTGACCATTTGGTTGGGACACCTGGACTAACATCCCTACTCTTGAGAAACGTCTTGTAGGATTTCTCATAACCCTGAGTGGGTAAAACCACAATACTGTGTGCCGTCCCAAAGAGAGTGAGAGGTGCCATTTATTACCGCAAGTAACAAAGATACTAAGCTAGTAATGTGATGGCTGAAGGCACTGTTTCCCCATCAAAGTAGCTCTTATAGCCTACAGGCAATATATTATACAGCTGCTGGTGGTTTATTTTTAAACTCGTTCCTCTGCCTTTCAAGCAAAAGTTTGTCCGTATAACTTGCACGTGCTTTTCCTTGGTCAGTGGAGGCCCAATCCTGTGAGACTTTTAGTACCTTGCAACGGGGTGACTTCAGAGCAAGGGACCCAGCCCTTTCCATCTCATAGCAGCCACTCAACATAATGCAGCATTGTCTTGCATATATAATAATATATGCATATATAATAAAATATAATAATAATGCAGCATCATCTATGCATATATAATAATCATTCCCTTCCCTGGGGGAAGGGAATGAAGGTACAAAAATAAGATCATCTCTTCCACCCACCTACCACTATAACCCTAAAATCTTCACTACAAACAAGGAGGGAGAGTAAGTGTCGTTAAATGTAGGAAAATTTTTTTTAGCAGGCTTTCAGGTTTAAAACCCCTTTGTCAGTTTTTAAACCCAAAAGCTCGCTAATTTTTTCCCCCCAGTTATTTAAGTTGGTGTAATAAAAGAGATCAGATTTACCCAAGAAACCTTGCCTGCCTGTGCCCTTAGACCAACACGGCTACAACCGACACCCCCATTAAATGTAGGAGACGCACACAATCTGCATTTCAACAGAAATAACTTTTGTCTGTCTTCGGATGTGCACATTTATAGTATGTGGTCCTCTGAGCGCTCCTAGCATATACTTGGTGAATAAACCATTCTTCAGGTAGTACATGTACATGTTTGGTTGTACTGCGTATGTAGACATTCACCTGTCAAATGTTTCATATGACACCCAGCTTCAAATGAGTACTTGAAAATAACTTTGTATTTGGTTGCAGTGAATTGCTCAAATCTATCTAATTCTTGTCGTTGTAAGGCAGGCACAGAGGTTAAATAACATCTCCAGTTCCTAAAACCCAGCTGAATTTCACAGGATATAACTTCTTGCTGCGCTGGCAGTTTTGGCCATGTTTCCTTCACAAGTAGCACCCAGTGACATGTCAGTTCAGTAGAGAATTTCCAAAAAAAGGGGTATCCTGGCATTAATCATTCATCAGAGCTCCTCATAAAAGAAATATCAAGGGAAACAAAAGGACGAAATTCAGGCATTCTGGAGTGCATTGTAAAGGAGCACGAGTCGCGGCAACCAGATATTTACATCCTCAATCAAACTATATCTATTTATCAATTGACTCGTATATTAAAACTCCACAGCATGCACAATCAAAGGCAGAAGATAAATATTTAATGTGCACTTCCCAAAGTACGAAAGTCTCCACTTCTGGAAATAATACCAAAATGTCATTTGCTGACAGAACAAAAAAACCCAACCCAGATTGTCATAAAAAGAACTCCAGAAATGACCTGACATCAGAATCACAATTTCCTGTGTCACAGGTTAGTGAGAAATTGCTTCTTTACAGCCTAACAATTCAAGAAATAATGACCTAACATTGTTCCACTGTGAATTGGGGCCAAGAGATATATTTTTGCAGGTAGCAACAAATAAGAACAAACCCTTGCAAAGAACAGGAATGCATAAATCCCGCCGCACACCAGAGAATTCACATGTTTTGACATAAGCAATCTTTACACAATATAACCAATTTGAAATATATTAGGCATGATTGCAAACATTACTTGTCTCTTCGGCAAAAGACAGGCTGGACCTCAACAGGCAGTGGGGTATGAAGGCTATAATTTGGGTCTCCCGGCCTCTTGCATGTTCACACCAGTGTGTTCACACAAGTGAAAAGGAAACTCTTAGCCGCCTGGTCAAGGTCCAGAAATGATCTTGTATCTAGTATCTCAGGCTGTCTGGGCAGTGTGTCACGGGCCCTTTTTTGTTTTTTGTCACCATGAAATGCTGGCTAAGGTTTACAAAGTTAGTGCTTTTGGGTGCCCAACTTGAAGCAACTTAAAAGAGCCTGATTGCCAGAAAGTACCAAGCAACCCCTTCCCCCGTGAGCATTTGGGTACTCAAACACACCAGCAACTTGGGAAAATCTTTGCCACTCCTCCGTTTTCCACTGACCGCTCCCCAATGAGAAGAGGTAGTCTCTTGAGAGGGGCACCGACAGCTCGTGAAAACCATCAGTCCCGATGGGGAAGTCATGCCCTCTCCCCCGCATCACCGTCATCCTTTTCTTCATTTATACCCTTTAACAATTCAGCTACTATGGCTGTTAGTCCCATGGTCCCTCATTCTGCTGAACTGACATTAGACGGATCTGCTGCACGGGATCTGCTGGGAATCAACAGCAAATACTTTCCTGGAAGAGCTGGCTCACTGAAGCAAAGACCCGAAAAGTTTTCAAACTATCGATACGTTGAAAAATGGAGCAGACTCTTCTTCCCCTTTGCTCTATCTGAAATACTTGCTGAGGCGGCAGGGTCCAGCAGCCTGAACCCAAGGTTGGGAATCAGGAGCTCCTGGATTCAGTTCACAGCTCCACCAGGGACTTCTTTGCCAGCCTGGAGCAGAGTCTATAGTTGCTCCGTGCCTCAGTTTACCCACCCATATTTACCAGGCTTGGAAGAAGGTTTAAGGATTAAGATGTAAAGTGCTCTGAAAAGCACTGCAGCTGTCACTCGCCCGCCTTGATTTGATTAAATATTTAAAATGTTTAATTTCAGGCCAGTTTATTGTGAATTATAAATTGGCCAGTCCCAAGGATTCTGGGTTTTGATTTCAGATGTGACCAGGGCCCTAGTTTTCTAGCAAGTTAGCTCTGATACCTTAGTGCAAAGTCTGTTCCCTAATTTTTCCCAGCAAAAGTTAAAAATGGATGCCAACTTCCAACAGGTCTAATTAATTTCTTATCAAAGGTAGGGGGTTATTCACTCCAGCTGCCTTGGTCCATCTGCTGGGTGCAGCCTTATACACCCGTCTAGCATTTACCTGCTGCGTGTGCCATTTTGCATATCTCATCTCAGCTTCCCCCACTCCCTCCTGAAGAAATCCACCTTTGGAAAACTCTTCTGGCCCATCCTTGTAAAGAAAGCCGGGAAGGGGGAGCAAAAGGCCAGGAAGAGCACTGCCATACATGTGGTAGGAAGCTGGTTCTTTCCTATTCCCCAAGTTTCCTAAAGTGGACAAGTCATTATACCCAACATGATCACTAACTCAAACGAGTACAATTAGATGGATAAAGGAATAAAAAGCAGCATGAATAATGCAAACCTGCCATATTCACTATAAGAATAAATATACCCCACAATTAAACACCGTATGCCGAACTGCATCAAAACAAAGGTCCTACCTTCGTTTCTGAAATGTCAGTTATTTCCTGAGTTGCATGGTTTTCATTCTAGGCCGGAAAAATAGATGATGAAGTAGGTGCAGAACCAACCCAGAACTTTTCATCTGCAACCTTTTAAATCTGGGGATGGTTCATAGATCAGAACGAACCCTATGTTTTTGCTTCTGAGTCAGGACCCTAACCAAAAAGGACTTTTTTTTCCCCGATCCCAGAAGTCATTAAGGTCTTGCAAAGACATTTTTGGGTTCTGAAGCTATCTTCTTCTAACCAACTTAGAGCTCCTCTCCCACACACAGCAGGAAAGGATTTAAGTTTGTGATTAAGGCTGAGCAAACATTTGAATGCTTGGCTGAATTGGAAGCTCAGCCCATTTGGAGTTGATAATGCATAATAATGGATCATTTTATAGACAGACCGAAACTTTCCCGGCCTCGGAAAATTGTTGACACTAACAAATGAAGTTGCAAAATTGGCTTCTTCAGGCAAAAAGACCAGCAACCAATTTCTGTAGGAGGTTAATGTTGAAATGACACTTTTCAGCAGCTAAAGCTTGAATACTTTGTGAGCAGCAGCGAGAGGAGGCGTAAGGGGCTAATCAAAATGCAGCGCACAAGGAAGATGGTTTCTGCCCCAAGGAGCTTACACTCCAAATATCAGATGAGACGCAACAAATAGACATAGACAGACGGTCAGGGGAGCACAAGGAAACAGTGAGGCAAGAGGAGCCTGCCTAATAAGAAATGGCATCTGCTTATAGCTATGACTTTCTGCAAAGAGTAACAGGATTACCTGAAACATGAACTATATTATAGCAAAGAAATCCACCCTCGTCCCCACCTTCCCTACCTTCCCCCTAGTTGCTATAATTTACTTTGCGCTTCATTTATTAAGTGGCATCGATATGCACACGGGTGTCTAGAAATGAGACTACGTTCAGACCCAGTGCAAAGGCATTACACATGTATCCCAGGCCTGGCCTAGTCCCCTTACCCCCTGGAGTTAAAACAGACGCCGAGATAATACAATAGAGCCACATAAAATGAGTGTTCAGGCTTTGATTTTCTAGCAGTACTTTTACAAGACATAATTTGTATTGATTCCTTCCAACGGAGAAGCGTTTAATTGTGAATTTGCTGGTAATTGGTGCCAGCGTGGATTCACGACTCTTCTTCTGGAGTTTTGGGGTGGACTTTTTGGCACATCATGGGGATGTTTCTTTGTTCGGAGGGGTGAATCTTGAGACAAGTCCTATCGAAGTGAATACAACTTCCCTCTCCGTTTTCCAACCCTCCTCTAGAATTTAATGGAGAATTATCTCCCTGCTCCAAAATTACATGCAATGGTTTAAAAACCCCAGCATGCCCTGGAGGTTGAGCCAGCTTCTGCTGATCCCATCAGAATTAATGCCATTGACTTCAGTAGATCCTGGCCCAGATCCCAAATAAGTAGTTTTAGAGCTGGTCAACACTTTCCTAATCTCAACAAATAGTTTTTATGAAGAATTTTGTGTGTGTGTGGGGGAGGGGTTATAATTTCAAGGAAAAAAATTGAAAAACTGTTGATGAGAATATTTTTGGCATGTCCCTACTCATGCTGAAACCCTTTTCTAGCAGCTTTGCGGTATTATGTGTTTTGACCAAATAGAAGAGCTTGGTTTCTCACCCCACTTTGATTAATTTATATCAAATGCCAGTTCATTCAGACACATGGATGAATACCGCTTTTAGAGGTGACACTCGAGGCATAAAGATGGAGAAGACTGTCTCATGGCAGCCGTACGCAAAGGAATGGGTTGTATTCGGTTGCTGCTTGAAAACCAGGAAGAAATTGTCCTCGATTCATTCAGGAGTTAAATATCCTTGGTTGGGTGGTGGTGGGGTGGAGGGTGGGGGATGGACTTGCACCAATTCAAAGAGTCGCATCACATGTTCAGACATGTTTCTAATCAAGATAACTTGATTGTCCACTGGCCGACCCGTTCACATGTGCTTGTGTTCACGCCTCAAAGGGGTGTTCTGGGAAACAGCGTAGGAAAGAGAGGAACAGGTGAACTTGGGACGAGAGAAGCAATTGGTGACTGTCCCAAGGCTTTTATCCCAGGGCTGGGCTGGTCTCCCAAGGCTCGGTCCAAAAACAAATGGGCTGCTTTTCCTTTTATGTCTTTCACACAGTTTTGTGCCTCCTAGTTTTGGCCCTGGGGGTTAATGGACCACGAGAGAAACTGCTCGTGCTGCCACGCCGGAAGGAAAAATCCCTGATGAGGTTGGAAGTGTCTGATGCTGCGAACGGTGTTGTTGCGAACGGCGACCGTCTCATCATCATGAAGGGTTTTCATCTGAGCCTTGAAGACCTAATGGGCTGCTCTCCTTGGACAGGAATTGCATCACATCCATATTTCCAAAATACTGCTTAGGATCAGCCCTGCTTTCTGCTCCTGCTTTCTTTTGCGTCTTAGCAGTGTGCCATCCCAAAGCTGTGGGTCTACGTACCCTTATAAATTTACAGTTATAATGTACCATAGCGGAGTGTAAATTGATCTGTCCCCAGATGTTGTAAAACCCTTCTGTCCAGTTACTCCTTGCAACCTTCCCAAATTGCCAAGTCGTGCCTCCCCGCTAGAAATAACCTGCGAGAACAACCGGGCCTTGCGGTCCATTTTTGCGGACCCCAGCTGGAAATAGGTACGGAGCCCCTCGGGGCCTGTGGAGAGGAGATGCAACTTTTGTTCCTCCCACAGAAATCAACCCTTCAGCCTGAATCAGGTCATCTTTAGTGCAAAGTGCCACAAAAGGGTCTGATGGCACAAAATACTCTCTCTACGTGGAGGTAAAGTTTGAAGGTTTGGCAAACTCTCTGTCTGAGAGCTAGGCTGCCAGCAAGGACATTGTGTCGTGGTGGAAGGCAGGAACTGATTTGACTCGGGGTGTTAGGAGTCAGGTAGTGCTGGTCTGACTCTTGGCACACCCCGGAGGCATGACGGATGGAGGTTATGCCCCAGGAAGCAGACTCAAACCGATAGAGTTGACACCCGGAGGCGCTGGAAGTGCAGAGACTGGGGGTTGAGGTTACTTAAACTGGGAGGCGAGCTGAGCTGGATGTGGCCCCAGGCAGAAAGAAGAAGGTTTGCCAGGGTGGCATGCGACTTGCTGCCTGCACTGTCCCAAACCTGGGATTACCGTGCCCAGGGCTAGTGCACTGGCATCAATTAGAGGCTGCAAATGCAGCCGGGCATTGGTGGCGTGTCATGCCCCCTTGCCCTGGCCACTGCCAAGGGGGTGGTGAAGCAGGAGCCCCTGGACCGCTAGTCCTCGTCCTCTCCCAGTTGATGTCGCGGCTAGATGTTGCCTGCTGCAAAGTGAGCCGCGCTGCACCAGCACATCTGGTTGTGTTTAGAAACTTTTAATGAATCCCACAGCCACAGAAATCAAAACAAAGACTAAGCCGAGTGCGGGAGGCGGCCCCGATTGGTGAGAGTCCGTCAGCAAGCGGCCGCCTTTCTCCCCGATAATCATGCATCTGAAAGGGCTCGATACAGACGGAGACATTCAGGGGGGCTTCTTTTTCCCTTCGGGCTCTCCGTGCTGAAGCAAGGGAGGATGCAGAGAACTGCCATCTTTTAGGGGAGAAAGTTCAGCCTGCAATATTTGGGGAGACTCTTTAATGACTCTTTTGCCTGCTGCAGGGCTGCCGGAAATCTCGCCCTGTTTGGCCACAGGGGCAGATTCTCCGCCGGGGCAAACCGTTCGTGCGATGCCCCGGGCCCAAGCGCCCCGGGGAGGCCGGGAGAGCGGGAGCCTCTGTTTTCCAGGCTGCGCCGCGTGGATTTGCAGCTCCCCGAGTGCATCACAACCCTGACGGGCAGAACTGTTGACTGTGCCCCCTGGCCCATCGAAAGGGGTCGGGTCCTGGGATCGCGCGCACCATTGTTCCCTGCACAGAACAGGGCCGCGTCCACGGCCCCTGAACAGTCAGCCCGAGTTTCCCTGTGGATCCCAGCGGTCTGTGGATCGGGTCCTTCCTGTGTCTGGGAATCACGTTGCGCTGCTCAGCCCTTGCATTGGCGGACCTGCCGGAGGAGAAGAGAGTGGTGTTTGGAGACTTTCCGAGAAAGCCAGGGAATAAGATGCTGCCGGGGCTTTTCCACGCGGCGCTGACTTAAAGGCGCCCCGAGCCCCTGGGGCCCAGGCGAGAGGAGCGGGGGGCTTTCGGAAGGCAAACTTCAGGCTGACTCGCCCCAAAGTTGGTGGCACACCAGCCTCCCGCCCGGGGACGCGGCCGAGCGAGGTGGGTCTGCCTGGCCCGGAGGGGCCCGGCCTGGGCTGGGGGCGCAGTTCGGCGGGGGGAGGTGGGCTGGGGGCGGCCGAGGCTGCGCCCCCCCGGCAGCCGGGCTTCGGGGCCCCCTCCCCGCACCTCCCAGCCCCCGGGGCGGGGATGATGGATGGCAGCACTTTTTTAAAGTCTTCCCCTCCCCTTCCCCCTGCTCCTCCTCCTCCCCAAACTGTCCTCGGCCCGGCTCCGCGGGAGGAAGACGGCGACGACGACGAAGGAGCCCCCCCCAGCCCCGCCACGAGGACCCCCCCCCCGCCCCGCGGGGTGATGGGGGCCGGCTGAGCCGGGGAAGTTGCTCCTGGCTCCCGCCGCGCGGGGGGGCTCCGCAGGTAAGTGCTGCTGCGTGCGGGGCGGCGCGGGGGGCCGGGGGTACGCGCCCCCCCTGCTCTCTCCCGCTTTTCCCCGCTCTTCGCTGAGGAATTTCAAACATCCTCCGCTGCAACTTGATCCGTGTGCGAGGGGGAGCGGCCGGGAGCCGGGCGCCAATCCTATTAAGGGTTTAGAGAGCGGAGAGGGGGCTATTTTACACCCCCCCCAACCCCTTTCTGCACTCAGTGGCTTTAACACAGTCGGGTGGGGGGGATGGGTGGGGGGGGACCAGCTCCTGGAGATGCCTTTTCTGCCTCCACTCATTGCTGTCATTCCCTAGGAGACCTTGGGGGGGGGGGGTCAGGATCTGTGCAGGCCGCCCTGGGGCTTCCCAGGGATGGGCTTAAAAGTTGCATGGGACAAGGCTGGGGGGGGCATGCAAGGATGTGCCCCCCGGACTCTACGGAGCAAGCGGAGGATGCGACTTGTGGGCGCCTCTTTGTGCGGCGGGGTGCGGACCCCTCTGTAGTGGCCATCGCTCCTACGTGCAGTGTGCAGGCAGCAAGTGGGCGCTCTGGACCGGCCCCCGGGGCCCTCCGGCTCCATCCCGCCCCTGGGTGCACAAACCTTCGAGTCTGATAAAGGAACTGGTGGAGATAGAGGCAGCAGTCATAGGTCTTCCCCCTCCTCTTTTAAAATGTTTTAATCCCCCCCTTTCTGCAGTTGAGGCACTTGGGACCTACAAGAATTTGAAAGTCAACGTTTTGCTCGCATGCCGCATGAAATAGCATTTAAACAAATATTGTATTGGCATGCACGGAGGAGCCGGTGCCAAAAAAATAAAGTAAATAAACTGTGAAATCCAAAATATACAGCGGGTGGAATAGGCTGATTTGTGAGACGACTCACTGATTCGATCTGTTTCTTCTAGCTACCTTCCTGTGCTTTTTTTTTTTTAAGTTCTCAGACTAATTTGCTGAAATTTGCTAGGGGAGAAAGGGTGGTTGTTTCTCTTTTGCATTCACCTGGAGAAGGAGCCACTTTTGAAAAATGACCACTTTTGCTGCTTGAGACTGAAATGCCTGGTAATTATGGTGTACAGCACATTCGCTTGGGTGAATTAGTTTGGTTCAACTTCTCTGCTGTGTGGCTATGGCACTTTGCATTTTCGCTGCAGCGCCAGGCACCTTTGACACCTGTCAAGCATTTGCACGTACCGAACAGTGGCACGGTGAGGGTAACAGCACAGCTGACGTGTTTGTAAAAGGGCAGTAGTATCAGTATGCTTTTTTCCCCCTTGTAAAGAACTTTTTTGAAACTTGCTAGCTAATAAAAACAAGGCCTGGTCCTGGGCCCTGAAAGTACACGACCGAGTAAAGTAGAACTACTGGTTTTAATCTAGGGCTCTTGTCTATCCATTCCTGTGCTGTGTAAAAGAGCTAATCTTTAAAGCAAGGTGAAGTCAGCTTCACTTGATCTTGAATGTTGTTATTGCCGAAAGTATGCGACTTTGAAGTGCCCAAAAATGCAACTGCTGTTCTTCAAAGAAAAAAACAGATCTTGAAGACTGCTTCCAACTGCCTTCCGAGTTTTTTTTTTTTCCCAGCGTGTCAAAGCTGATGTATGCAGGCATAGAAATATTGTTTATGTTAGGTCATTTATTTGAGAAAAATAATTAGCTCCTAATGAGCTCCGGTCCAAATTCTTCTCTCATTGGCTGCGGTGTCAGTCTGGAGGAACTTTCTTGAAGTCACTCCAACTTCTAAAAGAAAACAGAACGCGATCCGATGCACCGAGTACACAACAACCTCGATTTCTACCAGGCCACTTGAAATACAGAAATAATATTTGGATAGTTGTTTTTTTTTTTTTTTTCTTTTGCCATGAAATTATATAAATGACCAGGTTTTGGGTTTTTTTTAAAAAAAAACTCAGGCTTGAAAACAAATTGAAGCTTTTATAGCTAAGGACAGGTTTTGCTTCCCTTAAACCTTGGGCCAGCTCTTTCCCTTCTAGTGCCAGGTTGCAGTCACCCCTAGAAGAAAAGGACCGCTGGAGGATGAGTTCAGCGGTAGTATGGACACCATTATTTTTGGATGACGCAAGAAGCCTTATTCCCCCCCACCCCTGGATGCGACTATTTTGTTTCAGTTGACTCTGGAAAGCAGCTTTCCCAAACTTTGGCTCGGTTGCAGGCAGTGGTAGAGCATTTTACTAGTGACACAAAGATCATCTCAATCCCAAAGCGAAGCAGAAACCCAGTGAACTGCCCCCCTCTGCTTTTGGTGGCTTACTGTAAGCCAGTTGTTTGCTCGGCAGTCTGAAAGGTACACAAATACTTCATGCTTTTTGTGCTCTGAGAAGTGCTCTGTTCACAGTGAAGTTTCCAGTGCAGATTAGCGGAGCCTGGATTCAGTACGCGGTCCCCGAAATCTATATGTATTTGTGCAGCAAACACCTATCTGTTGCCCCATCACAAAGAGCCCACTTAATCTGACCGAGGATTTCGAGGCAGCAAGTTTTTCAAAGAGGCTACTTAGGAACGTTAGATGTGACTATAGTATCAAACTAATTAGTTGCCACTCCATTTCTATGCAGCTTCCAGGGCTTCATAGAAATGTGATATTTGCACTTCACCCTCGCTGCTGGGACATTCAGTTTGGGCAGCTTGTCCTATTGTCCACCCGGCTCCCGATGGGAGCGGTTTCCACAGCGTTGCTTGAGAAACGGGCTGTGTACCTGTGTTAAGTCTCTTAAAGAACTGCTGCATTTGCACCGCTGGCAGAGCAGGACCGAAGAGCTGGCAGTTGCCAAATCTGGCTGCGTTCCCTAAAAAAAAAAAAGGGAGGAATATGAAGTCATTCTGCATAAAACAACAGTGGCACGAGTGATGTTTCGTGCAAGAGGGCATTGCGTTGGGGGGTTCAAGAAAGACACGTTATATAATGGGTGGGGGGGGGGAGGGGGAAGAAGCTCCTGAGTTGGTAAAGAGCAGAAATATGTTTTCCTTTCAGAAATGTAGTGAGAAATTCTGTCTGTGATGTATGTACCATGGGAAGTTAAATCCTGTCGGCTAAACTCGATGACTGGAAGGACAAATTATTTGGGCCATGATTTACTGGCAGCCCATTTGAGACATCTAGGGCCCATTTGAGACATCAGAAGTTCAGAGCAACAGGAATTTTGGGAGGATTTGTGGTTGCTTAGCATCAGAGAAAGTCTGGCCTCGGTGCCTGAAGGTGGACACCCAAAATGAATGGAAATTTTTTGGTATAGTTGCCTTGGTGCTTGATGCAAAGCCAGTTGTCATCAGTGGGAGCCTTTATCCTGACATCACTGGGCTTTGGATGCTTCAAAAGCATTAGCTGATGGGAAATAGTTTTTCTTGCTTCAAATTTGTTTGAGACCGACTGTCACCTCTGAGTAGATTATTCTAATTTTTTTGTTCCGACTCTTTCTACACATTGGGCTCTTAGATGCCAGAATTTATTATTTTATTTCCTTCTAAATGCTCTTTCTCATCTGAAGGGAGTTTAGCAGCTTTTTCCCCAGTTCAAGATTTTTTTTTCCCTCTTTATGTATCTGCTGGAGAGGAAAAAAACCCAACCCCACATTAATTTTGTGGAATGCTGCGAGTGAGCTCTAAGCTGTCTTTGACATTTTGGTTTAACTTGAATAGGTTAATTTTTTTCTTTTTTTTTTTTAAAGAAAACAAGTTGGTGGGAAGTGTGTTTTAACTGCGAGTACCCGATTTCAGCCATTAGCATAAGAAAAAAAGTTTTAGTGCATTTACTATTGTATTGAATGAAGAGTTCCAACAGTCAGGGAAAAGAAAGTGAAAGGCTGTAAAGAAATGATGGTCTATTCAGATTATTCAGCAGCCCAGAGCTCTGGTCATCTGCCTCTGAAATCTGCGATCGGGATATCACTTTTATCTTCCTGTGCCTTTCTTTTGCCTTTTTCACACGTTCACTTTTGTCAAGGTTTATTGATCACGTTTTCTTCTCTGCAAATCTGTGGAAAATTTAATGAACCAAAAACAACAGTAAAATAAAAGGAACTTTTTATTCATTAGCACCCGATGGAATTTCTCCCCCCCCCCACGTTAGCCACCGCCCCTTTGCCTTGCATGTGTGCTTGGGTCAGTCCTTACAGTAGATACAGTGGTGATGGCCACACTAGTAATTCTGCTCCGGGGAAGTTTGGTGAACGCGCACGACCGAGTAGCGAGTCCAGTTGTGGCACTTCTCTCACTCTCCTTTTGATTCAACGGCCCCTCTGACATTCAGATTTTGCGCTGGGGTGCTTGCCGAGCTCAGTATGATAACACACGTATTCTGGAAAGTATTTACCTCGGGTAGAAGAAAACATGTTTGCTGCCCGGTAATTAAGCCAAATGGAAATGATCCCAGATTACTAGTCGTTATTTACAACCCTGATTGTTTTGGTGCCGTGATCCCTGCTCATTACACATCTCCTTTACTGCGGCGCTGCCCCGGAGCGTTTTGTGATGCAAATGTTTTTGTTAAGTTACAAATAGTTTCTGTATCTAGACCATCTCAGGTGACATAGTTAAGTCTCTTCTTTTCTCCCAGCTGAGCTTAAAAAGCTGTAATTAAATGTGGCTTCCAGCATGATTAAGTCTTGCTGGCATTTTCCATGGATTGATTTACTTGAACTATGGCTATTTTTGATCCCACCATTGAAAAGATTTTTTTTTTTTCTGAAGAACATACTTTTTCCAGCAGTTCCTTTTGTTTCTGCAGCTTGTTCAGGGAAACGTGAAATGGAGGTTCACATTAGTCGGAGATCCATTGAACTCCTCTTTTGCTAGTCTGAATGAAACACTATTATGTCTCCGAGCATGGATATGCACACTTTTCTCTTTTTCTGTTTTTTTTGCACAACTTTCCCTACGAAGTTCTGCAAAATGGTTCAAAACATTTCAGCGACTTTGGGCCAGCGGTATTTCAAAGGCGCAGGCAAATCGCCAACATAGGGCAGAGGTATCTGGATATCTTCCAGTTTACGCTACCCTTTTTGATATTGCATATGTAGGGGCTTTGTGGTGCTGCGCACTGCCGCGGTTGCATGAACTGGAGTAGTGCAGCTGCTGGAACTGGGGTTGGAAATTTCGACCTGGTCCATTCGAGGGATTTTCTGACCTGCTGAGGGAATGCCATTAAGTAACACTGGCCTCCTGTCCTGTTTATAGAGAGAGGCTCCTTTCTGGTGTGAGACAGGACATTTTAAGGGCTGCAGGCCTCTGCCCTCCATGCAAGCAGCAGGTGAACCCCCTTCGAGTAACCAGTCTTTACCCTGACGCTGCTCTCTGAGCTGCGAGCTGCAGAGTATAAACTGCTGTAATGTCAGTGGAATATAAATACCATTTCCAGAAGGCAGGGCACTGCTTCATGGAAGCAAAGAGAACAGGGAAAACGGCTCCCAACGCGATGGTGTCGGTCTGCACTTTGTAAGGAGTGACATCAGGACTTTGGATGCGCAGGGCTTGAATGCGAAATAAAACTTCTGTCCAGCTCACAGAGCAGGCACATTGCATCGCAGCTGAACGGGTGACCGGAAAGTAGTCCAGCAGCTCCAAACCGATTAGCTCTTCAGTGATGTAAACCAGTTGGATGCGCTTACTATTGTTCCTTGAAAAAAACCCCATTAAATCTCCGGTCGCTTTTTGTCAACCACTGGGAAAGAACTATCCTTAGCTAAAATGAGTATGATCTTCCCTGCTTCATATTGACCTGTGGAGTCTGACTAGAGGCCCCTTTATCAGCCCTTCTTAAAAGAAAGATCTGTTGATTACTGTGGTGTTAAAAGAGCATCAGTGCCGAAGACCAAGATAGTTCCTTTTCAGAGCGGTCCTTAGCAATGCCTCTTTGTGTGGTGGACAATGCAATAAGTCAGACAGGACTTTTTGAGCCACATCTATAAGGAACTGTAAGGGCCACTGAAGTACACTTGTGTTAAGTTGAATTGATTGAAATTTAATGGCTGTTAGTGGCTATGAATGGTAATGGTTTTCTAGGGTATCTTCACCATGCTTGACATTAATAACTAGAGAGTGTGTATGCGTGAAGCCAGCGTGTTACTCATTTTTAAAGATGCTTTCTCCCACCCCTCTTCCCCATAATTTAGTTGTTTGGATGCTCTAAAAAAAAAAAAAAAAAAAATCTCAGGCCTCAAAAAGCACGTACATCTTGTCAACATAATTTTGTGCTCGTGATTTTTATTTTTTCCAATTCCAGCATAAATCAGGCTATAATATAGCAAGAATGATGAATTTGTTTTACATGCCATCATGAATTAATGGTATGCAAATAGAAGCTTTACAGGTGCCATGATTTACTTAATAATTTCAAGTTCTAATATTTAAGCTCATTCATTATGTTTGAGTTTAAAAAAAAATACAAGTGCATATTTTTTAAACATGAAATGTGAGATTTGTGGGCATTTGCTGTGTAAGCACATCTTGATAGCCAGGAGAGAATCAATCAGTGTTTGCATTCGGCATATTATTCTTCTAGGTGCTAGGGAGACATTTCAAAGAGAATAATCAAATGTTTGTGGGAGACGAAGGTATTGGTGAAGGAAAGAAGACTTTAAAGAATACAAAGTAGCAGACAACTGCAAAACCCAGAGTTGCTTTGGGTTTCCAAAAAGCAGTGCTGTACAAGGGTGTGAAACGCTGCAAAGTGGCCTTTATTTCACTCTTAAATCCACGCTGAGCGCCGTTCTGGCGGACGGCAATCTCTAACCGTGTGTTCAGGACGGTTTGAAGAATCAGCAAGAGCTACAGGCATTGTGGGTCAGAGGTGAATGTGGATGTGATCGCTGGGTTTTCAGTCTTTGATATCATTTTTAGTGCGTTTCCCAAAGGCTAAGGACAAGGGAGAGGAAGCCTGACACATAAATACATCTTGAATCTCGGAAGATAAGAATAGATTTTGACTTTATTCTTCAAAAAATTGAGGTCACGCTGGTCTGATGACAGACTGAAAGCCCATCACTCAATTTTTTTTCAACTAAACAGACCGCAGGAACTTATGTTTGATACATCGTGCATGTTCAGTTAGTGACAATATATTTAGGTTTTGAAGTTTTGTGGCCAGGGGTCAAGGTTTACAGTAATGTCTGCTCTTTACTGGCCAAGCACTACAGATTCTGTTGAATATGCCGAAGAAAACTCCATTTAACAAATATGTTTGGAAACTTTTCAGAGCAGTCCCGAGTCGCCCGTGTTGTTATCTGTGTGTCTTGTAGCCTTCAGTAGGCTCTGGCCCTTGTTCAGTTCATGTCCACGCAGTAGACTGTAGACAGCAAGACTGAACCAAACATGATAATTTGAAAGGCTATTTATGTTGTTTTGTGGCTGGGAGGTATTTAGCCGGATGCTCCTCTCCGTATAAGACTTGGTGGGTTTTGTAACCGGTTGTCAGCATAGAGATGAATGTCCCACAATGTGTGCACCATGATGGAGCTAAACATGTTGCTTTCACAACCGAGCCTTTGGTATTTCCTGACTAGTGCTAGCTACAGAAACTTTAACAGAGCCATATTCCATGTTTCCATCAAAATGAAAATGTTTTGCAAAATCAGGTCGGTTTTGCCAGGATGTCAAAATTCGTTATGGGGCATATCGCTCAAGATTGTCTACCCTCTCTCTTCGCTTTCTGGTAACACGCGGCATTCTGCAGAAGGAAGGATGTCCAAAGGCATCGCTTTCCTTTGGTCTCCCTCAGGGTATATTTGTGCTGCAGGCTGCAATGCAGCAACGTACTTAAGCTACCTTAATTCAGATTAACTTGTGCAGTGGTTGCAGTGTAGCTGCAGTAGCTCAGAGCTCAATATGGACTTCTTAGCAGATTATATTATATCCTGAGCTCCATGCTTTTGCAGCAAGACTGCTTCCAGGACCTGAGCTAGCTAGCTGCTTTAACGCTAACCTGGGCATCTCTGCATTACAGACTACAATGTCAACTGAACTTCATAGTTAGGCTGGGGACAGAAGTTACACGTAAACTGGTTTAAGTGATCAGAAACTGGTTTAAACCTGTAACACAACAGAAGATCAGTGCACATAAGCCAGTTTCAAAATGGCTGCAACTGGTTTAAGATAAACCTGGTTGAATGTAGTATCAGACTTAACTGATTTGGGTCAAACCAGTTTATGCAATGTTTTCTTGGTTTAAGTTAAATCAGCAACCCAGCATGCTTTTCAGTCCTGGGCTGGGTTGTGCTGTCTAGCTGGAGCAGTGAGGGGGCTGGATGGGGATGCAGCCCAGTTTGTAGGAGGGGGGCTACCCCCCCAGACAAACCCCAGCTGGGGAATGGGGTCAGGGAGGGGTTTAAACACCCCTTCCCCCACTCAAACTTACTGCTGGCTGCAACTGTGGACTACAAATCCCAGAGGCACCTGGAAGCAGGAAGAGGAAGTGATGAGCAACCCTGCAGAGTCCTGTTGCAGTGAGTCTGGACTGCAAATCCCAGAGACCTCAGGGGCAGCAGGAAGCGGAAGTAAACATGAAGCCAGAGAGCTGTGATCTAGCCCTCAGCTTCTGGCCTGAGCCACTGCATTTCCTAAGTCAAAGGTAAATATCTGTTCACTTCTGTTTCAATTTAGTTTCTGCAGCTTAGACTAACCTGCAAAGACCAAATCGATACAACCTCAGGCTTTTTGACTGTCTGTACTTAGCCTTAAGGAGTAAGTGAGCATCTGCAACGTGCATTGTTTGCCCAGTCTGAGACTTGTGCGTTCCAAAAATCATATTTAACAGAGGGAGGTCTGACTGGGGTGCAGGATTGAATGGGTCTGGTGGCTGCAGTCCCTAGGGTTCCCTTGTTTTCAGATATACAGACCGAGGGGCCATTATCGCAGCAGCCAGTATCTGTCTGCCATCCACTGAAGGCAGGATAAACATCAGTTCTGCATGGTTGACTGTAGACGGACCCTTTGGATGAGACTCAAGGTCCCACGTGAATGCTACATGTCCGTGATGCTCCTTGACAGAACAGCGGGTCTCCCCGTCTTTTCTTGGGTTTTTTTTTCTTCCTTTCCTGGGTTGTGTGTTGTGTTTGATGGGCTGCCACCCTCCGCCCTAGAGGTGACTGCAGTTTAGTGGCCCTGTAATGGATACAGGGCCATTTTCTCTTGCTACACATTGTTAGTTGCTAAGATGAAGGCTGTGTTTCCTATTAGCCGAACGGCATACCTTCTGGGTGTACTAAATCACCCATCCCTGAGCACGCTTGTGTAACTTACTGTGTAGGCTGGAGTGCCGCACCATCGGTGCAGAAGTTCAAACAAAGTGCAGTGCTGCAGGTGGTGTTTTATAGGCGGATTGCTTTAAATGTCACACCTCTCCCTAACTTTACGTCTCTGCTATTTCGCCATCTCATGTGAGCTAATGGACTTTCGGCAGCGTGTGCTTCTCCCTCTTTCCCTGGAGGTTACACATTTCTGGTCACCCTTGAGCATGAGTTTTAAGGTCGTCGGTGGCATTTTTAGGTCACCAAACTGCAGAGCGCCCTGTCTTGTAATGAAATGACTAATTAGTTCTTATATCGCCGCAGTTATCTTATCTTGTTCTCCGTGCCTGGTTAGGCTCTGAAGTAGGGAGAAGCTCAGTGGGAAGAAATGTTTGTGACTGATTTCGTTTGAAACCAAGCTGTATTTTGGAGGAACCGGTTCTATACCTATACGTCATTTTGTCCACGGATCTCAAAGCATCGGAGGTGCTCTTTTATTGTGTGCAAACACAGCGCTCATGTAGTTATAGCCTTTATAAGAGTGCGAAGTGAAGAGTTCAAAACCCTTCAGCGTACAATAGTTTTTCTTCTGTTGTATAGCGGGTCGTTGCTGTAGGGCTCTTACGGCGAAGGGCAAAGGTGCATGGTAATGCAACTGCCCCTTTGATGCCTACATAACTAGGCATCCTGGACCATGCAAATCTCCGCATATGTCAAAGCTATATTAACCTGCTTTATTTTTCACTTTCCTCAGGTGTTGATGGCATCTGCTTGTGACAGATGCTTTATGATAAAGCCGTCAGATCGACATGCGTTTGGAGACACCAGCGCTGTGGGTTCGTACTTGCAGACTGCTGTATCCAAATACTCTTCTTTAATTGTCTTATTAAGCAGGGAATTAAGCTCTGCACTTTGACTGTTTTGCTGCCAGTGGTTCTTACTGCTGGCTTTTGGCATGGCACTGTTTTGTTTTTTTAAACCGCCAGGATTGCTTTAATGACGTGAAATGGAGCCAGAGCAGAGTCTGAGAACGAGGACTAATTGAACATACAGTACGTAAGCTCAGATTTTATGCCCTTCCCTTCGCAAGATGGTGTGGGGCTTTCAGATCAAATGCTTGCGAAGATTTCAGAAATAAAAAGCAGAAATCCCTACTGCTGCCAGACCACAGGCTCCTTAGTGCCAGACTTACAGACGAGCTTCGCATGTTATTGTACGTTTGGAAAGCATACCATGTGTTGTTATTTAGCTGCCCCCCCCAGCTATCGTGTCTCCTCCCCAGCCAATCTAACAGATTAGCTTTAATGAAATCAACTCTCTTCTTACTTCACTTCCGCGCAGTAGTGGGATCATGGCGAAGCGGTGCCCCTTCATACCCATCGCCCCCTGCAAAGCTGCCTGCCTATTTACGGGCTTAAACATGCAGAAGAGATCTGAACCTGCCCGAATATGACAGCGCTTCTTCTGCTTTAAATCAGGCTCAGTTGATGTTGATGTTTAAGATCCATTGTGATGTGAAGATCAAGAGCTTGCTGTATGACTAAACACATTTAAAACTTTTTTTCCTGGACGGTGTCATATGCTTCAGGGTCTTTTTTTTTTTTTTTTTTTTTTTGCTTTTTAACTGGATCTGTTTGTAACCTGAGAGACAGCTTTCCATTAGAAGGGTTTTATTCCTGGAATCTTATTTTTACCCAGCCTCTTCTACCTCCCTTGGATGATTTTTCCACCCCACACCCAGTCTCATGAAAAGAACAGACCGGGCTTGCTAGCTAGCGCGAGCGGAGACTGCTGGCATCCCAAGAAAAAACACCCACTTGATTGTTTACAAGGTCAGGAAAAATAAATTGAAAGCAAACACACAAATTCATGTGGAACTGGTGGGTCCCTCCTGCTGCGAGAGCTGTTCCAAAGCATTCTTTAAAATAACATCCCATCCATCTTGCATTAGTTGCAGCCAGGCACAGCCTTTTCCCTGGGGGCCAAGCTCTCTTAGGTGTTATAGACCACAGGTTGGGCTCCCCTCACCCAGTCTAGCACTGCGGGGTGGTCTGGCCCAATAGGGGAGCCACAGCAGCCCAAGGGGTGAGCCGTGTGGGGCCTCTCCTCGTGGCCTCGGACGCACGGCCTGTGTCCGGTGCAAGAGGAGGTAGTCCTACTGCTCCACCGTAAGTTAGATGTGCCTGCATAGGGCCAATTTCTACTGGAAAGCCGTTTCAATTCCTGCAAAAGGCAGGCACAAAGGTGGTCTGAGTACTTTCTGGAGGTGCAGCACAGGATCTTACCCCGGTTTATTGACAGCTTTCCAATAGACCTTGAAGCAACAGCTTGCCCTGTGTTTTGCATCTCTCTCCAGGAGCACTCCTTTGCTTTCAGCTGCAACCTAGGGACAAGCAGAGACTACGAGATGAAGGCTCATGGCAGGGCAGAAGTCGGTTTTCCCACAGTTGTCTGCCCTGCCTTTGTCATCCATGTATTTATGCACCAAAAAGGTGGTGCTTCTGAAACACCGTTGTTTTACAGCAGGGCACGTGGGGTGGAGCAGGGATTGCAATTCAAATAGCATCTTCGATGGCGGGAGGAAAAATGGGATCTATAAAGTAGTAAGGCCAAGTTTGCACAGCCAGAACTTGAAGACGCACCCTAGATGTGAAGAGCACCTTTTCCCCCTTTCCCAGTTCCCCTGCCACAGGATGATTATTATACAGACTGCCATGCCCCGCTGTGCCCATGCACTTTGAGAGCTTGTATGCTAGCCTGGGCTCTCTTTTACCAAGCGTGGCAAGTTGTGTCCCATTTTCCCATGATTTGGGATGTGGAGAGATGGGCCCTAGGAACCAGACTTAGAGTCCCCACATGTATTGAACTCAAAACCTTAATCAGCTGAGTCCATATGTCTAGGTTTGGAAGAACGGAGCCCAGTGTGTGTCTTGGACTTTCTTGGAGGAGTGAATTATTTCTTAACTTCTTCGTAAAGATGGACCTGAATAGAGAGGGCTTTATTACACCCGGGTGTAATTCCAACACACTATTGACAACCCTGGTCTTGTACTGGCAGTGGGCTTGTTTGATAACATGCCACTTAGGAAGTCAGGTTGCTGGAAGTGCATTTGGTGTCATGCCATTTAACTGGGTACTCACCGGGAGCTGGCATGGGACAAAATGATAAGGCTCAAAGTGTTAAAGGGGAAAGCTAGTACAAACTGGCAGTGTCTGTGAAAAGCTAGTATATTCGCCGGGGCGAGGAAGGAGTCACCCAAGCCATGTCTCAGACAGAGCTTGCCTCATCTGAAGTCCCACGCGCAGATCAGGTCCCGCGATTGTGACGATGGTGCGGTTGCTCGCAAGCCACCAGCAATTAGAGGCGACGTGCCATGCACACATCAGGAAGGGAGCTCGTGTCCCAGCAACAGACATCTCCTGACGATTCAAACCAATCCTGTGACATGAATTCTTAAAGCCTTTTATTGCAGCTTACT
This sequence comes from Crocodylus siamensis, assembly GCF_052110815.1. Taxonomy (NCBI): domain Eukaryota; kingdom Metazoa; phylum Chordata; order Crocodylia; family Crocodylidae; genus Crocodylus; species Crocodylus siamensis. Next base: position 240,814,303 of record NC_143398.1, on the reverse strand, counting down.
TGCTTCTACCCTGGTATTAGGCACATCTCATGTAACAGAACTGGTGGCGGTAGCGGATAGCCTGATAAATCTGGCAGCCGCCACCGAGTTCGAGAGCTGAGCTTTCCCTCGCTGTGACAGTAATTATGTGGCTGCCTGCAATGGCAGGGCACTGGCCTTGATGACCTGGGTGGTCCCTTCCAGGTTTTTTTTTTGTTGCTATGTTTCCTGTGAAGGATTTTTTAAACTTTTTGATCCCAGAGCTGAAGTTAGCATCACTCGGTGCCGTGGGCTAGCTCACATGGCTGGGTCCATTTGTGCGTGTGCACACACGTGGGACAGCCATCCAGGACACGCTTTGTTTTGTCCAATTGGGTGGCAAGGTGCCAGCTAGTTGTAGTGAAAGCTGTGTTCAAGTCTCTCAATAAAGTATTCTCTCCTATTGACTTTCATATGCCGTCTTCCTTTCTCCGGAAAACTTTTGGGAAAGTTGTAGCAAGACAACTTAGAGGAAACCCAGAGCTAGTTCTCAGATGCTCAGGATTTTAGCAATGCAAGCGTGGGCCAGAAACTATACTTTTGGGATTGGTTGATTATCTTCGGGTAAGGAGTAAGGACGAGGTATCGGGGAGCTTGTATTAGTGCTGTCACAGGTTTTTGAGACCCTAGACCAAGGGCGCTGTTGAGACGTTCTGGTGGAAGTGAGTCTGATTGTTTCTTTGAGATTTCTTGGACCAGTGGTTCATCACTTTTTTGGACTCGAGGCATCCCTTCATACCTTTTGTGAATTGAGTTGCACCCAATTTAAAAATAAAAACTAATGCATGTATTACAGTTCTTATCTCCTTGCAGGGGGGTGGGCCGTGGGGGTCGGGAATCGGGGACAAGCCTGAGCCTGTATGTATCTGCTTATCTCCTTTTGCCTTGTGGCACCCTCTAAAGCAGGGGTGGGCAAAATGCAGCTCGCGGGCTGGATGCGGCCCGCCAGGCCATTCTATCCGGCTCACAGGGCCCCTAAAAAATTTAGAAAATTAATATTTTATCTGCCCCCAGCTGCCTGTCATGCAGCCCTCGATAGCTTGCCAAAACTCATTAAGCGGCCCTCCGCCTGAAATAATTGCCCACCCCTGCTCAGAGGGATAGGGTGGGACTCCAGGGTGCTGTGGGATCCTGGTTGGAAATGACCATCTTGGAGGAAGGTCTTCAGTGTGTGAGCGGCACAAAGCTGTACTTCGCTGTCTCGCCTGGCGTGGTTGAGACAGTTGAATGCATGCCCGAATCTCTCTTGTGTGCTTGGAGCTTGCGTGCCATGGAAAAAAATCTCAAATATAATATCCAGTTGCCCAGTGGCTGCTCTTTGTAGCAGGTTCATAGTGGAAGGGTCTAGGTAGATATTTGCCTGCTCTTGGAAGCGGAGGTAGCAGCTGTGACGAGACCACTCTCTTCCACCTTTGTCTGATTATTTCCTTCTGACGTGGTCTTTTCTTTACAGTTATTTGTGCCTGTCACTTTGTGACTAGCCTACGCAAATGTGCTGGACCTAGAACTATTCCTCGAATCCATCCAGAGTCTAATTGTAGGGTAGACTGTGCTCGTCTGCCTAACCAACAGTGTCACATAAATAGTGCGGTATGCAAGTGTACTTCCATGTGCACTTTCTGCTCATAAGCATCTAGAGATAATTAACTGTATTGCGTCTAAACAAAAAGTCTTTCAGTGCTGTAGGACTTTATCTCTGGTATCTCTTTCCTCCGATGTAGTGCTACCACCACTGGGCTCAGTGGCGATCCTCGACCTGAATGTCTGTGGTTAAAAAGGAGGAAGCTGTGGGCTAGGTTTTTCTCACTGGGATTTTGTGACTTTGAACTTGCTTCCTCCTACCATCCCTTTACCTGATCAAGCTCAGATTTGTGCCCCTTCTGCGTGCTAAGATGATCTTTCCTTTCAGGTGACTTATGAGACGACGACGATGTGGTGGTTGACGGTGGTGATTGATTATTTTGATGTGGGCTATTGCCGTGCTATTGTATGGAACACTCCATAGATGTTTTTTATCGTTCGTATTTATTGGGAAGTGCCTCAACTGAAGGATAAACTCGGTGTTAAGAGGAGGAAATAAAATAAATGAACGGGTGAAAGTTGTGAATATTTTGTTTTATTGACAAAGATGGTATTAATTTACCCAGATTAGATTTACATATCCAAGGTTACCTTCCAACTTTGCAACGACTTCTGTGGCAAAACATCTGTTTAAGTGTCTTTGGGGAATTTCATGTAGGGTATTATAATAATTTTCTAGCACATTAACACTGAAGATTGCAGACCTTCTTTCTGTCGTAGGCTAGACAAATATTGAATCAGCATTATTTTTCCCTGGCACTTAATTCTCTAAACACATGGTCTGATACCAGCTAATACTGCCTATGACAGGAGGTGGGCAGAGATCAGATTTGCTGCGTCTTCCTGTATCACCAAACGGGATAATACAAATGCTTTTCATTTTTCTTTTTGCTTACAATATTTTAAAAACCCTTTGGTTTTCCTAACATGTAAAAAGCAAACTATTCACGTTCCCGAGTTGGTTCCTGGGTCCCTGGCAAAGAGCACCTAGTGGTCGTGCTCCCATTTGTTGTTTCTATTGCGATGCCCACCGTCTTGCTCAGGCCCATGGAGTACCTGCCACATTTCCTTCGCTTGCACTAGCCGGCGAATTCGGAGGTCCTCCCGTGAGCCTCCGTCTCGGTGAACTCGCAGCAAAAAGAGGCGGTTATTATATGCAGCTGGCATGCTCCTAATACAGTGCACGCATGCTGGATAGGGGCCAAGCGTCCTCCCTCCCGAGGATTCCTGTGCACGCATTTTAATGATAGTAAACACAAACTTCTTGCCGGAGCTTGCTCCTCTTTTTTGGCTGTTTCTTGAGTTGCTCCCTGAGGGTCCCCTTTTGTCACTTCTCTCACTCAGAGACAGCTGCGCCCTTGGGTGGAGCTGGTGGGGCCCACCTGGATGGACTATCACCTGCGGCAGCAGAACATCTCTGCATGTCCCTACAGTGGCCTCCAACCTGAAACCTCTTGGTAACAGAGTTTGCCAGAGTAGTCAAGTTTTGTCATTGTTGGGTAAAGTATTGCGCTTCTCATAATGAATACCCCTCACACTCATTCATTTCTCCCTAATTCTAAATTAAAATCATCAGTGGTTTATATGAAAAAGAGTGCATCTAACTAGTTGCTTTATTAGATACAGTCTACGTGGGTGAAACCTACTGTTGGAACTGGTTTTAGATCGTGCCGACTGGAAGTTTAAGACTAGGAATCATTTCATTTTTGGTCATGTGCTGATCTGCGCTTCTTGGAGAGGATGCGGATATAGGGAAGTAGGAAGAATTAGCGCGCGGAAGAGAAGGAGGTTGCCATGGGCCTTTATGAGAAGCCTTGGGACAATCTAGTGTCGGTCTGAGCGCTGTTTAGGGTTCAGAGAGCCGAGGTTGATACTTGATGGTTGATTGGTATAGTTTTTAGTAGACTAGCACTATATCCCTATATTCAGAGAGCCTCGGTATAGTTTTTAGTAGACTAGCACTGGCCCAAGACTTCAATATGGGCACTGAGTATTGGCCACCTAATGTGTGGATGGCATTATTATTATTTTTATTTGTACCATCTCTGCTATCCTTCGCAGAGGTCTCTTCAGCCTGACGTGAGCCTTACAGAGGGCACTTACCCTGCTGCTTTCAGACACCTGTTCAAGATCTTTGGGTTGGTGGAGGACATTTTTCTCTAGGGGTTACAGTCTGGCAGCTTCCGTGAGCACTGTATGCACACCACATACAATTGTTTAAACTGTGGTTTTGCACTATTTCAGCTATTTTAGGGCAGGGCTGGTATTTGTCCGGATCACTTGATTGCAGGAAACGTACAGTAGGACCTTTCTACACGACTGGAAAGAACAGCAATGGCTTTATTACGGCTCAGGTGTTGGAGAAATATTATCTGTTTGTGCTTTATTTTAAACTCTGTTTATGCAGGGTGCTGTGCTTCCTGCGACCATCAAGGATGCTTTTAAAAGTGAAGCAGCTGGCTAAATACACGAGTAGTAACACCCGTATCTGGACTGAATCCTAGCCGTAGTCACTTCTTCTCCTAGCCAGTTGAGCTCTTGGATGATAGAAGTAGAGCTTATAATTATTTGGCAATGGCGCCCGTTAGACAACAATTGGACGTGCTGGGAAAGGGATTCTGCAGAGGTTGGTCTTCTTGGGCGGAGGGGGATGCTGTAGGGACTTCTGACCATGGAGTAGTATGATGGGGCAAAGATGGCCTCACTTAAGACACAGTGGGATCCTGAGCATCAGCCAGAAACTTCAAAATGGGGTTCAGGTAGGGGGAAAAAAATTGCCCTGGGTCATCTTGGGAGCAGGAGGTGGGGCAGGGGGAAACAAGGAAGAGGAACCATCTGGGAAGCAGCAGCGTTGGACGGACCCATGGGGTGGGGGTAAGGGTACACAAATTCAACGCTCTGCGGTAGCTAAACAGCCCAGTGAGGTTTTGGGAAGTGTCATCGAGCGAGGAACTAACAGATCCTCTTTCTGTAGGCACGGCAGGAATATGGCATGCAAGTCTGCCTCCTTCCATTGCAAGAGGGAGGCTGATGCATTGGAGAGCATCTTGGAAAAAAAAGGTAGCAAGGGGACTGAAGGTTTGACTTACGAGGGGAGATTGAAATAGCTGCGTGTGGACAGTTTGGCTAAAAGATGACAGATGGGTTGGCTGGGATATAAATCTATGAATATCTGAAGGGTATAAACACCAAGGCTGTGAAGAATTACTTAGAGCGGTACAGTAGGGTGTAACTGGAAGTAATGGGATGAAATTTAAGAGGAGGCAAATTTCAGTTGAAAAATGGGAGAAGCTTCTTGCCAGCGTGATGTATTTGTCCCTGGGATGATCTCCCGCCAGAAGAAAGGGAGGGGAAGTAACTGAAGACCTCGTCCTGTTTGTCAGGCAGCTGTTCATTGCAAGCCCGTATTCATGCCACATGCCTGTAGTTCCTTACACCTTTGTCGTACAACATGAATATGCAAACTGTGCATGGAAAACACTATATCCATCACTGACCACATCAGCTATTAGCAAGATAAGAGATGAGGAAAGGATGCGGATAATAGTAAGAGCAAGCGAGCTGGAGTTTTGTCAAGACTCCCCTACTGGGAAAAGTTGTCTTGGATTATACTAACGGCGGTCATCTGGACCCTGTTCTACATCCACTTCTGCCCATTGGGGCATCCTGCTGTTACCATTTTGGGTTCAGTTCAGTTATGGTCTTCAGAATAAAAAGGCGTCCAAGTTATGCATCGTCTCAGTGTTCAGATTGAGAAATCTGCTACTTTTGCTTCAAAGAAATCAGGACAAGCAATATCTTTCTGTTGCACGTGGTCTGGAGTCTTTTATAAATCGACAATACGGTACCTTTACCTTTTTTTTTTGAAAGTCCCATTTCTTCTACTGCTTTCCCCTTCACTTGAAATGCAAACTAAGGGCAAACGGATCATTTTCTGGCTGGCAGAACATACTGCAACGTCTGTGATTTTAAAATATACTTTTTTCTAGCTGAGGAAAGGTTGATGTCTTTACTCTTTAAGCCCACGAATGACTCTCCTAGTGTGCCTTCTGCTTTGCCTTGTCTTGAAGGACTAAATTAGAAAATTAGGCCAAATAGCTGTGTAAATCAAGTCCTAGCATCTCAACTAAAATGGTAGTTTATCTTCAGTCCAAGGGTGGATGGCAGAGATTCATGTAATTAGAGAAACAAATGCAGGGGTAGCACTTAACATATACTGGCAATTCAGCTGTTCGGTTGCAGGGAGAGAATGGCAAACTTTAAAGCATTGGTTTGCTCAGAGCACAAATTAGCCCAGTGCTAAAACTGTCTTGTATAATTGTTCCTAAATATGCTATATACATCAGTGCTCTGCACTGCACGCACTGCCCTTTAAGTGGTCTGTGGCTGTACATCTCGGCTCAAGTTGTGAATTATATGCCTTGAGAGTCTAAGCAGAGGAACTGAAGAGCATCATAGTCTCTAGTTTTGAAACAGGGCTGGGCGTTATTTTTTTTTTTTTTTGCCCCTCGGTGACTAATTTGTGTGATTGAAAAAGTGGAATTTGCATGGAGCCAAGAATCTTAGAAAATTCAACTAAAATTCAACGAGTAGTTTTGGCTCAATGAGAGAACATTTTGAAGATGTCAGAATGGTTTGTTTTGACATATTTGGATTTGGAAGGGGCTAGATTTTTCTGAGGTGGCTTGGGTGTATAGCGGATGCCGCCTTCACCTCCTTCCCCACCATAACACTCGTGGTTAAGACACTCGCGTGGGGTATGGGAGACTGATTAGAAACCCCTTTCTTCCTGATTTAGGAGAAGGATTTCAACTGAGGGCTGCCATCTCACTGGAGCGTGGACTTTCGTAGTGGTGACGTGCCCTCCTTCCAGACACCCCATCTCCCAGTTCATAGGCAGGTATTTTACATTCAGTGCAACATCTGCAGCAGGAGAGGGTCTCGCCTCAAAACGCACCGTAGGTTGTCGGGTGGGATACCCTCCAGGGAAGTAGAGGGGACGGTGGGTATCTTCCTCCCATCTCTTCTCAGAAGCTACCCGAGAGGGATTTGGACCTGGCTCCTAGCCGCTGTGCTCTTGGCGATGCATATCCTCCTCCAGACTGTTTTTAGCTCACCTAGACTTAAACTGAAACTGTTTTGGGGTCTTTTTAAAAAAAAAAATAAACCCCAATATGTGAAATGCTTCCTTCTTTTTTTCAGTTCAGTCACCCAACTGGAAAATCAGTCATTCTCCCAGGCTGGCTTCCCTGGTAGCTTTGGTGACGGGTGGAAGTGAATGAATTAGGAGGCCATCAAGATGATTTGGTATTATGCAGCTTTATCCATGATAGCAAGTTTTGCAGCTGATTCTGTAATACGGATCCTGCCTTTCATAAAATGAGACTCAGCAATTCACCAAGTGGATGGTCTAATCATATATGGCTGACAAAGAAGAGGTGGCAAACACTGTCAAGTGCTGCAGCTGCTACTCCGTCGTTGCCAATTCACGTAAATCCCGTAGGCCAAATATGCCTGTCTTGAAGTGCAGGGGTGAGGACCATGCTGAAATAAGTGTGTGCAGGCAAAGCTGGGCATATGTAGAGAAGGAGCGCCCATCAGACCTCTCTCCCAGGGTGAAGACAGGTGTATCATGCCTCCGAATAATCTGTGCCATGAGTGGAGGGATGGGGAAATGAGGGTCTGGGGGCGGGGGCTGGGATGTTGCTCCTTTAGTAAAGCAGTGGTTACTTCCTTTGTGTTATTTCCTGGCAGCAATGAAAAAGAAGTTCATAAGGAAAAGGACTGCAGATGTCCTCAGCCTTTGCTGCTCTCTTCCTGTTTTAAATAGAAATCTTGACAGTCGACTCTCACAATGAGGTGCTTGCCCCACTGCATCATTTCTCTTGGCCATAATGTAATGGCTTTTGTGTTTGATGGTTTCCTTTTGTGGTTGACCCTAAGAGGATAAAAGACCTGCTATTATCGGTTGCCAACAGAAACTCTTGATTTGCTCCAGCAGTAGCGACATGGGCTTTTGCTGGTGAAATACTTGTAGTAGTTGGCCCCCAAAAGGGTGAAAGCTCTGCTGCCGTTGGCTGTTAACAGACACTCTTTATTAGTTTGAATGATAATGGCTTTGTGTCTGGGCTGGGCTGAGTGCACCTGCTCTCGCTTGGTCTGCGAAGCTCAGCAGTTCTGGATTTTGGCTAGTACGTGGAGGGGGAACGTCATGACATCCTAAGCACTGTAGATTCAAGCCAAGGAAGTGCGGCCGAACATTTAGCAAATACAAGACCAAGGAACCCAATAAATGGCAAGACTTTGTTCAACTCCACTGTTGCAGCTGAGCTGATGGGTGGGAATAAGAGGAAGGTAAAGGACTTTGCTTATAGAGGGGAAAGACTAAAGGCGCTGTTTCCAGCTCCGGATGGTTGTGGTTTATGCTAGTAATTGTATCGCAGTTCTTGTGGTATCTTAAGCAGAAGAATTAGTTGCTCCACCAATGCTGCTATTACAACATTGCTTCCTCCCATAAGGATGGAAGTTTAGGTCCTGTGCAGTGCACTCTCTTTCCAAGGTGGTCACTGCTTTTCCTCCTTCAGCAAATCCTGCCTGCCATGCAAATAATTGGTTTGCAAGAAACAGGTTAAGTGCCACCAGTTGGGAGGATTCAGTTATTGTTAATTAAAGCGTTTAGGAGCTGGTTGTGGAGGTAGTCTCTGACTGTAATTTGTTTACTCCGCTTAGCAAAATTTAAGGGCCTTGCTACGCGTTCAAATTAAAGCTGGAAAAAAAACCCAGCTGTTGAGTTGTTACACATTTTCAAGCACTAACTTTATATGATTTGCTCTTGTTATAGCTTGGTGTCATAATTACTTTGCATAATTACTTTGCATGTGAGGTCATAATTACTTCGCATGTGTGGCTAGTCTAAATTTATTGTGTGATTAACCAGTTAATTGTGTGATAATTACTTTGCACTTATGGTCAGTCTTTTTTTGCACGTGTAGCCAGTCTAAATTTATTGTGTGCATAAAAAGTTAATTGTGCAATGTATTTATTGGGCAACAGGGGTATAAAAGTCATATTATGGTAGCACGTTCTTCATAGTAGAGGAGTATTTTCTGCAATCTCCACTTCCCTCATATTACTATTGGCTGCACCGCAGGTTCTTCCCTGAGGCTGTTAGCTAGATCGGGGTGTCCAACTCAACTGGCTCAGGGGACCAGATAAGTGGCATAGGGCCAGCTCAGGCCCACAGACTGTCTCCATGCTCTGGTCCCGTGTCTAGGGCTTTCTGGACCAGCTGTGTGTGCATGCTTTGCACACCGCGTGTGGTTCTTGCCTGTCCCGCATGATAGGGCAAATTCAGCTGGCCCAGTTACTTTCCACAAGCAAGCCTGTTCGAGCCCCTATACACATGCTTTGATGTGTTCTTATTAAAACGCGTCGGAGCAGAGGCGCGCTCTCATCAGCCTCCTCCAGCTTGTACGTAGTGTCCCCGTGTTTCAAAACGGTAGCAAAGGTGCTTTCCCTAAAGCTCGTTCAACCAACTTTACTTAAAGTGCCCCTGCTACCATTTTGAAGTGCGGGACGCCGAATACACAAGAAGCTGTGGGCGTTTTAATTAGAACTGCTCCCGAGAGCTGCTCTAATTAAAACACCCCCACCCCAGAGCATGTGTTAAAAAAACCAAACAAACAACCCCCCCTTCCAGTGTTTTGGGACCAAGGTCTATAGCATTCATTACCTTTTTGCAAACTCCCTTAAAGCTTACAAAGAAAGTGCCCATTTGCGCATTTCGGTTCTGTTTGCACATCTTCAGACTCCTAAGTGGAGAAATGCCTTGAGAGTCTCCGCAGTAAAAATAAATCGAAGACATAGGAATGTCCTAGTGTTGGCTGTGCCATTTTGTTATGCAAAAGAAAATTCAAATCAATGTTTTCTATAAGGGATTTCTGATTTAGAGAGGGATCCAGGGGTTTACCTCCCTTCCCCTCCCCTTGCTATCAGAAGTCCCTGGGTCTTGGCTTCGGCTCACCTCTTATTAATTGTAGCAGAATATTTTTACATACGGTATAACAAGACATGTGTCCAAAAGATCTGACGGACAAGAAGTCTGTGCTAAAAAAGAAAAGGCAGAAGAAGGTTTTTGGCAGTCCTTATTCCATAAAGTGGATTCGGTCAACAAAAATACCTTTTATTAACAGTAAGGGAAGGAACGACGCTGCCCGGCTGTTTTGTCAGGTGAGATAAGCCATTATCCCCTTGATAACATCTAGGCTCCTAATCACTTGCATGTACTGCTTTCACGGGAAAACAAAACCATTAATATAAAACTCTTGGTGCCTTACAGTCATCCTGCTTGGTGAACGTTTAGTGAGCTCTCTCAATCCGTCTTTGCTCGGCGTTCATAGTTGTTAGATACTGAACTCTCTAAACCACAGAAATGTACAGCTGCCTCCTGATTGCATGTCTCCTGATGAAACCCATGCTTGAGAGGACCTCTGATGCATTATGGAGGCCTTCCCCTTTACATTCTCAGTTCAAAGCCAGCAAGGTCAGTAGTGACCAAAGTTGGCCCTATCTGAAAGACTGTTTGTCCAGCTCGGTAGTCCTTCCATTGCTCTTTTGCTCCGTAATTCAAAAGCACGTGGTAGAAGAGGGCTAAACATTACCAACCCCAATTCAGAGGTGGGGGATCTGAACCTCAGAAAGGAGAAATGGATGGAGAAGGTTTATAGAGCAAGCTCAAAGGCCGAATTGAGAATGGCATCTGGGTATTTGAGCCGTGGCCCCCCAGTTTAGCTCCCAGACCACTCTTAGGCACTATATAAAGGGGGAAGAGGAGCAAGGGCTGGAAAATTTTGGACGTGTCCTGTTCAAATTCCTCCTCAGCATCTGTTCCCTGCCAGTGAGAGGCAGGACACAATTCTTTAGTAAGACACTATAGATGTGATCCCTTAAAGCGGATACTGGGCTAGATGGACCTCTGGTCTGACCCAGTCAATGGCAATTCTTACACGACCTGAATCTCTGTGCTCAGACCAGTTCCTAGTGGACAGACGTTCATCTTACATGGACCACCACTACACTGGGCACCTACTTGCCTTTTTGATGGGATTCTCATCAGAGACAGGAGGATGCTGAACCAGGAGCCCGAGGCACTCCCAGCCTCCTGAGGCTGGGCCATGAAGTCAGAGTCCAGAGATATGGAAAGGACGGTGTGGTATTTGTGCCCTGGTCGCAGGGGGCTTCCAGTGAGATTAAGCTGCAATTGGTTATGCAGTTCTCTTGGAAATGACAAATCGAGACTGAAACAGTTGACCAGCCGACCTCCCTCCCTCCCCATCGCTTAGCCATTGTGACTCGGTTGTGGCCTGTCCTTTTCAGCTCCTCCAATGAATTCTATCAAGAGGTGGGGTGAGAGACAAATTGAACATGCATCCAAACCCCGGCTTGTGTCTGCACAACGGGCCTGATTCTGTGTCTCTCCCATGCACGTGCACCAAGTAGCACTTACTCAGCTGGGGGGGGTATTATCCATAGAAGTGCTGCTTGACGTGCCGGAGAGTTGCAGAATCAGGCCTCAGAGAAACCGTTCAGACACTGAAGTGTGTTGTGTCCTTAAACTTCCCTGTTTTGAATAACATTTTTCCAGCTGAAGTTTTGCAACTGCGAAGCCTTGAAGTCGGTACAAGGAAACGCGGCGATGCAAAAATCAAGCTTTCTCTGGTAAGCTGCAGCGTGTCAAAAGACCAGTGCACATTCCAGGAGGGCTGGAGTCTGGCAGGAGCTGATGATTTCCCCGTTCCCTATGAATATCTGAAGAAAATGGAAACCTGGCATCTGAACTTGCCTGGATTCCTACCCCTCCCGCTCTCCCTCAACAGCTGGACTCGGCTACTCTGCTTTATCACACATTTCCTTGGCGTTATGAATCACCACCCTCTCTCCGGCCGGCCAGCGTGCAGGATTCCTCACTCCTCTGGAAGCTCTCATGTCTGGCGAAGGGAGGGAGAGAGGTCTTAAAGGGACTCCTCCAAGGATAATACAGATCCCCAATTTGGTTGCCTGACAAGAAAGGTTGCTGCAATGCCAGTGGAGCTCAGTGGGGATCTCTATTTTATGGGAAAATCTTGGCATCAAAAAAAAAGAGAAAGGCTTTCCATCTAGGAGCCAGACCTTGAGTGTGTTTATGTTGCCTGCAGAAGGTCCGCGCACATTTTCAGGTCGTTGCTCCAAAACGAAGTGGCGCCACTCGCTGCCCTACGTTTGGGACAGCTACACAACGGGGACAGAAGACTTTCTCTTCCCTTTTGCAGAGCTACGGTGAAGCGTTATTTCATGGTGGAGTGAGCCATATATATATAGTTTTTCCATCTTTCTTGGAAGCTTAAAAAATATGTCCTTAGGCAGCTCTCGGGTGGGACGCGGCAGACAGTCAATGCCCCGGAGATTTTTTCGTTGCTTTTTTTTTTCTTCTTCGCTGACAGCTTCAGTCTTTTATGTCTCTTTCCTCTGTGTTCAGTGGGACCCAGCGACTTCACACCGACATGTAGATCTGTTGGAAATGACTCAGTTTTGTTAATTAGCGAGTGAGAGGATATATCATGATAATCAAGTTGAGGATACTGTATTTTGCTCGCAGCCGCAGGGTAGTTTTTAAGGATTCGTTATTTCGCGCTCTCGGCGTAAATGCTCTGTTGTGTGTTTTCGAAAATTTAACCTTGTCTTAGTAATAGAAGACCTCAGCCGCACACACTGCTATTAAATCTTTGCTGAGAAGTCGGGAGAAACTGCTTTGCTGCGTGCGTGTGAATTATGGGCTGCGTGGATCAGCGAAGTGCAAATTAGTGAGGTTCTCCTGTACTGTCATATCTTGACTCACAATACGAAGAGTTCAGAAGTTCACTACTTGGGCGAAAAAGAAAAAAAAAGGTTTTCACTGACTTATTTGTGCTGTTATTAAGACTGTCTGGAGCTGAATAACCCGTCATAAACTTGTATCCTCCATCCCAGCTGCAGCTCTTCAACTCCAACAAAGACCACTCACTAAATCCAGGAAATGGAGCGGCGTGTGGGTGAGTTAATGACTCCGCGCTCGCACTCTTTCAGCTGTCCTAAGGGGATGCGACGCCTCCAATATCTCGAACCGAACCCCTCGCACTTCACCTGCAAGCCAAACAACGTGTGTGTTTATAAAAACACGTCTAATCCTTTCCCATCCTGAGGAAATGGCTCTCTTCGCCAGGATTTTCCAAAGTGCAGCCTTTCAAAAACCACACTCCCTACATACTTGGCTACTGTGGACTTGATTCTTTTGATACTTGCTGTAACTTCTGTGCAAAAAAAGAGGTTGCTAACTACTTTTTCTGAAGGCTTCTTACAAAATGACTACATGCACTTTGATGGAGGAATCACAGTCTCAGTAATGTTTCTCTTGAAAACACTTGAGTTCTCTGAAACGCCTCATGTACTTACTTCTCTTTGATTACTCTGCTTCAGATATTTAGCCCCTAGCTGTGTCTCTATCCTCCACATCCAGGTTTTCACGTCCCTGGTACCAGCCTCATTATTTATGCAAACTTGGATGCCGAGTAGGGTGCAAAGAAAGAAAAAGAGGGATGCAACTCTTAAGTTCTCTTCCCAATGTACCTCCCAGGAGTTTACACACAGGCTTTGCAACTGGGGGTCTTCAAATATTAGTAAAGTGAGTGCTGTTTTTGAGAAAGAAACTGAAATATTGAGAAACTAAGTGTTTTACCTATCCCCCAGTATCAGATTAGGGAAAAGATGTGTGGCTTCCAGCCGTATGCTCAGGAAATTAGACCACAGCACTGCATGCAGACTATTTCCAGTAACATCTGAGATGTATTCAGGAATTTAATATTGGTAACAAATGACAAACTATCAAACCAAGAAACTTTTCCTCAGCGTTTAAGCTTAGTGGTGGGCAAAGCCCCAAATTGAAAATGAGACGAAGCTACAAAATTAGGATTGTAGTTTCAAATATGTAACGGTAATGTTCCCTCGTACTAGCCGAGATATTTGTAAACTGCAGATTCATGCCGGGTTTTGAATCGTCCAGGATTCGGGGTTGTTCAGGTTGGGTTTGTTGCCCATTTTCTGATTGATGTAGCCGATTCTCACAAATTAGTCCCGACTCTCACGGGAGCTGGTGTTTTTCTTAAAGCCACAGCTCCTGGATTCTTTTTTTGTGTGAAACTCGGCTTTTATTTCTAGAAATAGCCCTTCTGGCCGTGTCCCGACGAGTGTGGATGTGCGGCGCCGCAGACCTCTCTGTGGTGCTACACATCCACAGGCATGGGCGAATTGGGCAGCTGCCTGGGGCCCAGACGGGAAGGGAGCCCCAAAATGGTGAAAATAATGATTATTATAATGATATTATTATTATATTGATTATTATAATGATTATTATTATCTCTGGCAAAGGGGGCCCCATTACTAAAAGTTCATCCAGGGCCACCAGGAGTCTAGGTATGGTGCTGCACACACTGCTACCTTGCATCATCGGGGTCAAAAAAACCCCAGGGTCAAAAAAACCCACACTGAAAAAGCTGGGATGGCGCACGGGGGGGGGGACGGGGGGCAGTATGTGCCTCTGGGTGTCAATTAGCCGTGGCACAAGATGTGCGGCCGCTGCTAGTCCCTGGGGAAACAAATGTCTGTGCTTGTGTAGACGTGGTTAATGATAGCGAAGAAAAGCACAAGATAGAGCGTTCCTTGTGACCCTACAGGTTCCTGTACCAGAAGACAAATAAATCTGGAATATATTGTTTTTAAAACATCTCATGGGTTTGTGAGCCCAACTTTTGATTTTGGTGCCTGCCTTGTGCTTTTTGGAGGGTTGGAGTTGGCAGTGCAGTTCATCGCGAGCCCTGCAAGGGCCTGGTTTGGTTGATGGGATTTCGAGGGAACCGTGGTGACAACTGTTTCCTGCCCTGTTCCTGCAAAACGAGTGGTTTACGACTGCATTTCACTCGGTGTGCTTTTAAATATGGGATTTGGGGGGGCATTAAATAGTCTCACCGCACAACAAACTGCTTAGTTTATGGTTCGTTGAAACCCTCCGAACTTCCTCTGCCTCAGACCGCGTCCTTCTACTGAACTCTTCCGCGTTGTTTTTTCTCCAAACCCCGATGTTGTTTCCCTTGCTGATGCCGAGTAGAAACTTCTGTTATACGAATTCAATGCAACCTACCCGCAGAGCTAGGGACTACTCCGTACTCGGGGGGTGGGGGGGTGGGGGTGTAAATTTGCCAAGTCAGGGAAATGTGCTTTTCTTTTGCTGAAGTACCACATAACCACGTCTAGGGCGAGCTGATAACCAGTACAAGCTTCCCATCCTGTTGTGGGCAAGTGTAGCCCCTGAACACTCAAACGTGAGCCGCCCGGGGTGCAAAGGAGAGCTCCCTTTGATGCAAGTGGCTGAAATGACAAGAAAGGGTGTGGGCGAATGATTGCGCTGTGAATTCTTATAACGGCTTCTTTACGTGAAAGCCCGCGGCAGGGTTTGCGGTTTATGTTAAAACTGATACCGGCAGGTTTAAAAAATAGCTATAATAAAGTTGGTGGAAGGCATCTGATGCTGAATGCTCTTTTGCCAACAGCTTTTTATACCTCCCCTGATCTCCGAGCTGCCTGTCTCAAGGTCTTTTCTGACAGCTCCCTACTAGAAGACATAGGGGTGTCTTACGCTCACTTCTGATTGATATTGTTCCCTTTGAAGTCATTGGAGAATTACCAAGGACTTCACCGGGAGGTGGATCAGGCCCTGGATGACCTGCCGTCAAACCTTCACAAACCACCCAAAGCAGGTGCTATAGCTTTTTAAAGAGCCCATTTCAAAAGACGCATTGAGCTGGACTAGTTGCTTTGTGCACTTGGACAGTGGTTCAGATGATTTATGGGCATCTCATTTCTAGCAGGCCTCTTGGATTGAGGCAGGAGTAAAAAGAAGTTCAGATCTAATTTATCCAGCTGAAAAGATACAGCTTATAGCGGGCATGTGACCACATCCTAAACCCGTCAAACTGAGGAGCTTTTCTAATATGTGGCCACACTTGTGTACAGGGTGAATCTCTGAGGCCACCGCTGGGGAAGCGCCAATAATCTTCAAAGAGAAGTCCATGAGATCCGAGGCAGAGACAAGATCAAGAGAAAGGGGAGCACCAGTCGCAAGGAAGACCCTCAGAGACTCTCTAGAGCAGGGTTGGCCAACCTGCAGTCCCAGCGCCACATGCGGCTCTTCAGAAGTTAATATGCGTCCAGTTGGAAGCCGGTCACCGCGTGCTCGTGCAAAGATTCAAGGAGACACGTAGTAACTTCTGAAGAGCTGCGTGTGGCTCCGGAGCCGCAGGTTGGCCACCCCTGCTCTAGAGCAACGTGAAGAACAACCTTAGCCTACAAACAGGCTCTGAAGAAGAGTAGGCCTTTGTTGACAGAGTGCCCCTAAAATTGAGTGTGATTCCTTTTTATTTAAATTAAGGGTTGCTGAGCAACTAGGCCTTTTACATAGATAATGAGAACAGCCACAGTGGCAGGCTGCTGCATATCTGATTTGAGACTCTCATTTTGGAAGGGCTAACCAGCCCGCTGACTGATGGAGGCTGCTTTGTGTACCACGTGCAGGGTCATGATCTGCAAGGGCGACATGCTTGTGAAACCAAACCAGTTCTTTATGAGGAGAGCAGGCATAGGGGGACTGCAGTTGCCACTGCCATCCAAACCATGTGCATAAAGACAGTTTTTTTAATTGGTGCTACCTCCAAAATCTTCCTTTCCACAACCTGTGCTTCTCTTTCCAATTATCTTGAGTCTGTAGCTACTTTGTATGTTGTGTATGTACCACTGAAGCTCGAATTGTTGCCTTTTGCTGTTGCTTTGTGTGGATGGTGGGTGATTGGATTTAGACATGCTCTCCTATACCTAATGACTTCAGGACCTTGATTCCTGCCTGCCTTAATGTTTTCTTACCCACTTTGGAAAGCTAGCTGTCCTTCCTCTGTAAGCAGCAGCTCACCGCCCCTCCGTGGAAGTAGAGTCTTACTTCTCTGCTCCATCGGTCTCTGTGCTGGGTTATTATCTTGTCTTGGAAAGATGCGTTTTAATGCTCCTAGAAACACAACTGGGACTAGTGAACTAGTGGGTGTAGTAATTTAGGCCACTGAGGGACATTGAAAAAAATGCAAAAAACCAGCTCGTTACCAGAAGAGGAAGTGCGTTAGTTTGACCTGGCTCCCAGCGTCTGTATAGAACGGGTGCTTCAGCGGGGGGTTTTTGGCACTTGTATCAAAACTAATTAAATCAGCGAAAGTGCCAAAAATCCCCACTGAATTGTCTAGAGATTCTCCTAAAAAATGCAAAGTTATGGCAACACAGTGCCAGACTTCATCTTGTGGCCCACAGGATCATCTGTGGTGAACTCTGGAAGCTATGGCCAGATCGCTGATTTCTAGCAGGCGTCTTATCCATACCTGGTGCTAGGGTTTCAGTAGCATGCATTGTAGTAGGTTGGGTGCACTCAATAGTTGGCTTTTTCCTGATGCTCTCTAATGGTTTGTGGTCAGACAGCACCCAGAGATGGGATGGACTCGTTCCATTGACCATTAGGTTGCTGGTCTACTCTTCGGTAGTTTCAGTAGGTGAGTAAGGCCTGCTTTTTGCAGGATTGCTACTTCTTTCCTTAGTTGCTCCCTCAGGGCTAGTGGTTTTAGCAGCCTCAGTTTCAGCTATTGGCATTTTGGGCTTGTTCCAGCTCCTGCTGTAATCAAGGATGGGGGTGCTCTTCTCATTTACTTGAATGGGAGTTGTATCAAGGTCTGGAAGAGACGGGGTACACTACTCAATGAATGAATGGCAGAATCTGGTATCGAGGCTAATCGTGTTACCTTATACTGGAAAGATGCTTTTTTTTTTAATGTTTAATAAAACCCCAAAATATGAGGAGTTTTTGTGGACAAAGATGGTTGGGATGCGTAGAGAAGACGGACAATGAAACAAAACAGCTTTATGAGATGCAAACCTTTTGTACTTGGTTTTTTTATGACACACAAAAGGCATCAAATTGTAACATTGGAAAAGCTGCTGACACTCATTTTAATCCTGTTTTATAACTCTTGAACGAGCAAGAGTTGTTTAAAAAAGAAAGGAAAAGAAGTCCATGGAGGGGGAGGAGGGGGGAGGGAACAGATAGACTTCTCTTATCCCCTACACCCACAAATCAATTTTTATAGCATTAAAAATTAATTTAAATTGCCACTTTCCTGAAAATGAGGTGTAAAGCTTTGATAGTTATGTTATTTAATTTCCCAACTGGATATGAAATTAGGGAAACTGTAATTGTTTGACCTCTCTCATCAGGGAGTCTAGGTATATTTTTTCCCACAAGAGTACAACTATATGAGAATAGAGGGTTCCCTGCGGGATTTATTCCCTTTAATATATAGTCTAATGAAATGCTATATTCTTTCTTTTCTCAGCACTTCTGGATGCCATAGTATCCATTAAGCCTTAACTTGGGGGTTTTCTACTTAGGATGATGGTGGATGGCACTAGTTTTTCTTCCTGGTGGGCTTCACTTCCTTCAGTTTACCCACCGATTCAATGGATCTCTTTAGGATTCAGAAGTGAGCACTTGGTTTAGGAATACCTCATTGCTGAGCATTGCTGCTCTTGTAAACCTGTAGCTGCCACATGTCCAGCTTCTGAGCTCTGATCTCTTTGTTCCAACATTTTTTTTTTCCCCCCCACAAATGAAGCAAAAGCAGGGGACATCCTCTGCGTTTCTCCGGAGTTTTTGGCTGGTGAAGAACAGTACAAATCTGGAATCCCTAAAAGGTTAGTAAATCTTCCAAAGCACCATTTTATTACGATGGGCTCAAAAGCGGAAATTGTTGCATCAAGTTGAAAATTATTATGAATAACGTTTAAGGCCTGTTTCTGCTTAGACTGCCTCCGCTTTGAGCCGGCGCTCCCTAGGGAGGGCAAATGGCTCCCTTCTGCAGTGTAAACTCATTCAACACAGTGAATGCGGACTGTCTTCCTCCGACTAATGAAACCTAGCCGTTGTTTGTGTGCAAACACCGAAGGCGGGTGGCAGTTCACGTCCCTGCGCTGCACTCGCTCGATCGGTCGTGAACCGGTCGTGCAGAACGGCTGAGTGAGGTTGCGCGGGGTGTTTGAGCAATAGCCTGGATTTGTTTGGCCCAACAGCACGGAGGTTAAAGAACGCGCCGAGTCCACGAGCGTCTTCTGAGGAAATACCGCAAACCTGTAGGGTGCAAAGGAGACTTTAATTTTTGTCTTGAAGTCACCGCTACATAAATGCCATATTCCAAGGGTAGGAATGACGATACAGCTGGTAAAGCACTAGTGGTCGGGGCCTGACACAGCCATGGGCGAACCAGGCGGCCCCCTGCCAGGGGCCAGACAGAAAGGGGGCCTGAAAATGGTAATTTTTTGTCCTGTTATCATGATTATTATCATCATCTCTGGTTAAATGGTGGCCCAATACCAAGAGTTCGCTCGGGGCTGCCAGGAGTCCAGGTACGGTGCTGCTAGCGGTTAACGTGGCATAGGAGGATGCTTCGGAGATCCACCTCGTGGTGTGAGACCTTGTGAGTGAGTAGCGAGCTGGAGGGGTAGATTGCTTTCTGGTCCTACCCGGGTTGTGTAAAGAGAGTTGTAGCCTTTGCATTTCCCTAACACACTTAGTTCAAAGGGAAGAGATTGAGATAAGAGACTTAGTGATACTGCCCTGCCTCTTTGTGGCTGGCCGGTTCGTACCAGCAGCAGCTGCCTAACTATACTTTGCAGCTTCACTGACGCGCCCTAACTAATGCAGTGCTAGCAGCCTGGGCTCCAGGTAGACTAGCACGAGTCCTAGTGGCGTAATAGAAACAAAAGGAGTGGGAAATAATTGCCTCCAGACCACAGAGGAGAGGCGGGTCAGAATCGCAGTGAGAGCTTGCGCTCCTGTTCCAGCCATTGTACGAGTTTTGGGGGAAACTCCTGAACGCTGATCAAATCGGCTTGGAAAACCGGCGGTGGATATGTGGTCGAGTTTCCGCCAAGGAACTCTGTTGACTTAAATGTGAACCTTCCTCACCCCTGTGCATCTTCCACTCTTCCCAGTCATTTTTAAAGGGGTACAATTTGTAGTGTACATATGTAAACCTAAGGAGGCTAAAGTTGGAAACGGAGGAGTTTGGTTTATGGTGAATTATGGGAAAGGGGCTGCTGCTGCTGCCTGCCACGCTCTCTCAGCGGCTGGAAAGGGTTTCCCTGGCGGGAGGCGAGGGGAGGGCAGGGTGCAATGCAACTGCTGTGCCAAATTCTCCCTGATACAGGCTCTGGGAGCGTCAGAAGTTAAAACTACGCTACTGGATAGTTGCAGGATTGGACGGCTGTGCGCCAGGTTGCCGCAGCAAACTCCCTCTGACAGCAGCGCGGTGGCCCAGTGGAGAATCAAGCCCTTTGTATTTGACCGTCCAGACCTAACACACTGACATGGTCGTCATCAGATATGGCTGACACATGTTTAACTGATGCGTCTGGCTGCTTTGAAAACAGATGTAAATGCATTCTCGGACTGGCTTTCTGGGCTTCTGCGGTGCTCCCCAGGGTCCATTTTTCCATAGTGACCTGCAGCAACGACGTGGAATGCAAAGTTGAAGTGATTGCATGTGTAATCCCTAAAAAACACACCTGTAGCTGTTTTTGTAGCACGTATAATTCATTATTGAGTGATGCTTCCTGCCCTGTCATCTGCACTCCTCCCTGAATGAATTGCCTCGATAAATCAGCTTAGTGCTGAACCAGAGTGGTGGCTTATGCTTAGCTTTGGATCTTGCATAAGTCGTGCAGAAACTTATTTATATTGGTTGTGACTGGGTGCATGCTGGAGACTTCAGTCCTTTTGATATTCGAGCCGTTCGCAGCCTGCATGTTCTACCTCCGCTTTCTTTTCCCTTCCAGAGGCATAGGTCCTGCATGAATCACTGTGTCTTTGCAGAGTCTCAAATGTGCGAAGGTATTTGTGCTGAAATCTCTACAGGCTGTAATTAATCTGTAGACGAAAGGAAATGTTTTCATGACAGCTAAATGAGGACCAAATAATGCAATATGATGAAAGATATGCGCTGCAGTTTTCTTCAGAACCCAGTGGTTATATACATTTAGCTCTAAGGTGAACTGAAAAGCATTTAAAAAAAAAAAAAAAGATCTTAAGCCCAGCCAGTAAGAGGCAAGAAATGTGCTGATGAAAAATTGCATGTAATTGCGTATCAAAATGTGTACGTGACCAAGTAAAAGAGCAGAGCACTTAAAACGACACTATATTCAACATAATTGCTTCCTGAATGTTTTTCATGGAAGAAAAATCCACATGACACTTATATACCGTTTATAGTATAAGTGTATGTTTTAGATATTAGATGCATGAGATTATATGCTGGTTCAAATGAACAGGCCATCTGATCTTCAGAGTTCAGCTTTTTGTTTCCCCACCTGAAGTGAAACAAAAGAAGTTGACAAAAGTTGTTATTCTCATTTAGGGGTTTTTTTTGTGAGCCTTTTGCAAAAGAGAAGCAGCAGGTGATGATTTGATTTAAAAGTGATCGCTTCTCTAAGCAGCTAAAAAATGTAATATATTTCTAACTCAGGTTTCAGCTTGTTCCTTTGATGCAGGTTCCATCATGTTGCTTCTTTTAGAGTCGACACCGAGTGCTTAGCCGCCAGATCTCCCTACAGTCCCTGCGGAGAGCAAACGGCTTTTTTTCTGCGTGGTGTCAGTGATCGCTGGAGTAGCCTCCATTAACTGGAAGCTCAGACTATGTGCAAAGTGAATGGTGTCGAACCTTTGAACCATGGGGGCAAGACTTTTGTCTACACTGGGACACGGGACCAGATCCTTCTAAATGTTTGATCCTTTTAAATCTTCAAACTCTTAACCATCTCATCTATCCCTATAGGAGGTGAACATTAGGAGTGTGCGAAGCGGATTTGGTTTTGGCCTGAATCAGGGACAGTGATTCGAGTCGTTGATTCGGATCACTGTTCCCGATTCGATTAGGCCGAATCCAAATCTGAAGATTCGATGCTGATTTGGAGAATCAGTGATTTGGATATAGACACAGCTTTAAATGTTTTTTCTACATACCTCGAGGTAGCAGGCACAGCTCGTGAACACTGCAATGCTGGGGTGGATGGAGCATCCCACAGGAGTGCGAGGGGACCCTTCACATGCTTGTCAATGAACCTGGAAGTGGACCAGAAATACTTCCAGGTCTACCGGGAAGCGTGCAAGGGGCTTTCCCCTGCACTCCCCCAGCTTGGTGATCAGCCATGGGGGGACGCCGGGTGCCCCCAGACCCAGGACGCACCAGTCGCTGAGCCAGGATGGCGTCGGGAATCCCCCCAGCGCACTCCCTGGCAGACCTGGAAGTGGACCAGAAGCGCTTCTGGTCCACTCCTGGGTCTGCAGCTGAGCGTGCTGGAGAGCCCCCGCGTTCCTGTGGGACGCCCCTGTGTCCCAGCATCGCAGTGTTCACGAGCCACCTGCTACTTTGAGGTACGTAAAAAAACATTTATAGCTGTGTCTCTATCCAAATCGCCGAATCTTTCCAAATTTCTCCGAATCAATTCGGAGAGATTAAAGGGTCCTTTGATTTGATTTGGACTCAGAGATTCGGGCACTGAATCGGGCCGAATCTCTGCCAAATTGAATCAGGGGCCGAAGCTTCGCATGGCCCTATTGAGCATGTTTCAGGATCCAGCCTCTAAAACTAAAGTTTTGTCATATAAGGAAATTTAAAACGCAAAACTTTTTTTGTATGTGGTGTTGGATTCTTCCCCCCCCCATATTTTTAGCCTAAACTTTAAAATTCGGATTACGGTTAGAAATTAGATTTGTCTGTCTTTGCCCCTAAAAACAGGTCCCTCCTACATAAGTATTAAGAAGCCATCCTCTTTTGTATATTGTCATTTCCGCTTATTATACTCATAACCTGCTAGCACTATATGAGGGAGGTTGTAGTATTATTATAATTTCTTTTCATAACATGCATCTCTTTAGTTTGCCATTCTTTTTTCTTTTGCTGAAAAAGAGCAAGATTTGTACTGAGATTGTGAAGAGTGAGTTAGGTTTTGTTATGCCGTGTGCATCACCAGTAAAATCTATCAAACAGTAAAATTCACATTTTAACTACTTATGTCGGTGTTGGAAACAATGCCACAGCTTGATTTTTCCGGTAGACTGAATATGGTTCTGGTGATTTGGGGAAAAAATATAATCTTTTGTTTTACAAGGAGAAAACATTAGAGGAAATCAAGAGGCCAACAGTGTCATTAAATAAAATATTTGATTTCTAGCTCCTCCTCCATTTACTCACCACAATCTGAACTGAGGAACCTGAATTTTCTGGGCAAGTTTTTTTCCCCAACTTTCCCACCCACTGGTAGCGATGCCTCATCTGACTTTGTACGTCTTATTATCAAGCATGCAGTCATGAACTTAGCTCTTACAGGTGAATGAAGGAGCAAGGCTATTTTTTCAAGCAATCGACTTACAGAGGTAGCCCAAGAGTTTCAAGAGATTAGTGGCTTTTGGTGTCTAAATCATTGGCTATTCAACTGGAGACGCCTTGGCTGAGGAGGAAAGCAGAGTGCTTTTCTGAAAACCAAGCTCCTTTCAAGGTGTCTTTGAGATGGCAGCCTACAACGAGTGACAAATATTGGCTATACTCATGGGCTGTTGAAGATTATTGGGGGGGTGATTTCCAAATCCGTTTAGGCTTCCAGCTGTTTCTGAAAGTCAACTGGAGATGGGTGTCCGACTCTGGTATGTACCGTTATGTCTCTGGGAACTTGGGACTTAATATTTCAGAACATCCTGCTCCTTCTTTTGAGCACAGTCATTTTAGGTAAAGTTTGGCGGTTTTCTGTGTTACCCAGGGGTTGACGTGTACCTGGCATTACTTAATAGGAAAAGCTAAAAGCGTGGGTCTATACCATGGATGACTGTGCTCTGATCCCCAGCATCCAGCACTGCACCTAGACTCCTGGTGGCCCCGGGTGAACTTTTAGTATCAGGCCGCGCTTTGCCAGAGATAACGATAATGATAATTAGACAACGGAAGAATAAATTACTATTTTTGGGCCCCCTTTCTGTCCAGGCCCAAGTGGCCACCCGGTTTGCCCAGGCCTGCCAGCTTCACACTGTGTATATAAGAAAGTGTGCTGTGATATGAAGCCACAGCTCTGCCAAAACCAGCTGAGTGCAGTCTGGGTGGCTGTAGCTGTCTGATATGTCTCCGCCGTTTTGTGAATGAAACAAGTCCCTTTGCAACTGTGCTCCCTGACTGAGCACCAGCATGCTTCTGGATGTTGTCCTCCTTCCTCCCCTTGCTCCTTCCCCTCCTCCTCCCCATTTCTACTGCAGGTCTCCTGTTAGACAGCAATATAAGACTAGGCAGCTTTTCATTTCCATCAGTTTTACCCTGCTGTGACTGAATCTGTTGCAATTTAATTTTTAATTGAGATGCACACTGCTTAAACAGACACAAGACAGCTACAGCTCTTGCTAATTAATTTTCTTCCAAAATGACAACATTTAATAATTATATTCCATGTCACTTCCATTATTTATACAAGTTTTAACTCTGGGAATTTTTTTTAAAGGCACGTCAGCTGTGAAAGTGCTTTACTGTGTTAATGTCCTGTAAGGCAATTGTGATTAACTTGAAAAGTGATAGGATGCTTATAGTGCACTTAGTAAATTAGCAATGGAGCACTCTGAGTTTCAAACAAGGTTGCGGCATTTATGTGACTAGGGAATAGCATCTCTGGTTACACGGCGCAAATTCTGAGGAGGTTTAATGATGGTACTTTGTATTCAATAGCACCTTCTGTCCAAGGACTTCAAAGCACGGTACCTCAATGCATGAATGAGCTTAACTGTGGCAGAGAAATGGCCTCTGTTGCGGCTTGGAGCAAACATATCATCAGCTGAGGATCAGGAAGAAACGTCTAGTCTAGTTGCACAGTTAGGTGCTCAAAGGTAGCTTCGTTTGAAGCATCCTGCATTGGTTGTCGTCAGATGGGACACTGAATTAAGAGGTCTCTGAATAAGATGAAGACGTTGATTTTGTTCAATATCTTCATCAGTGACCTGAAAGATGGGATGGATGCACCCTCAGCAAGTGTGCAGATGACACCAACCTGGAGGAGCAGGGTTTGTGTGCGTGTGTGGGGGGGCGTAGTGGATACACTGGAGGGCAGGGCTAGGATTCAGAGAGACCTTGAGAAATTAGAGGATTGGACCAAAAGAAATCTCGTGATATTCAGTAAGTACAAGTGCAAAGTCCCGCACTTAGGACGGAGCAGTCTCATGCACCGGTGCAGGCTGGGGGCTGACTGGCTGGGCAGCAGCTCTGCAGAAAAGGACCTGGCGTTACAGTAAGCAATGAGCTGAATATGAGCCAGCAGTGTGCCCTTGTTGTGAGGAAGGCTAACAGCATCCCGGGCTGCATTGGTAGGAGCACTGACAGCAGACTGCGGGAAGTGATGCTTCCCCTCTACTCTGCACTGGGGAGGCCACATCTGGAGTCCTGTGTTCAGTTTTGGGCTCCCCCCGACAGAAGGGATGTGGACACATTGGAGAGAGTCCAGTGGAGGGTAATAAAAATAGTTTGGGAGCTGGGGCACAGGACTGGTGAGGAGAGGCTGAGGGAACTGGGCTGATTCAATCTGCAGAAGAGAAGACCGAGGGGGATTGAATAGCAGCCGTCAAGTCCCTGCAGGAGGGCTGCAAAGAGGCTGGAGCTGGGCTGTTCTCAGCGCGGGCAGATGACAGGACAAGGAGCAATGGGCTCCAGTTGCAGCAAGGGAAGTTTAGGCTAGATGTTGGGAAAAACTTTCTTGCGAGGAGGGTGGTGAAGCACTGGAACAGGTTACCCAGAGAGACTGGGGAATCTCCATCCTTGGAGGTTTTGAAGACCTGGGTAGACAAAGCCTTGGCTGGGATGATGTAGTTGGGGCTGGTCCTGCTCTGAGCAGGGCGTTGGATTAGATGTGACCTCCCGAGGTCCCTCCCAACCCGCATTTTTTACAATTCTAGGAACCACTAGTTGTTTCAATGTGGCAAGTCTTATACAATGCTGTGATGATTTGGGGAGTCTCTCAATAAAAAGTGTGACTTGCAGCACATGGTATGAGATTGCTGTTTCACAGTATACCTCAATGGGCAGCGAACCCTCCCTGAACAGAAACAGGCCGTATGTTGTATCTGCAGGGCAAAAGGACAATGTCACTTGTTGAACCTTAATGCTTACCAGTTCAGATGGAAACACTGTGGGACAAGAGGTTGGCTGACGCTGAGAGAGGTAGTTC
Organism: Crocodylus siamensis; assembly: GCF_052110815.1. Lineage (NCBI taxonomy): Eukaryota > Metazoa > Chordata > Crocodylia > Crocodylidae > Crocodylus > Crocodylus siamensis. Next base: position 240,788,308 of record NC_143398.1, on the reverse strand, counting down.
CTTCAGCTTCTCTGCAGGGATGACCTGATGCCAAACAGAAAAAAAGCCCAGCAAAAGTATGAAAGAAACTAGTGTTGGTGATATTAAGGTTCTTGGAAGTGGGGCCATGAACGAGGGCTGGATCCTCTTCAGGTCTTTCCTTGCACGTTAGCCTGCCATAGAAGAAAAGTATCACAAGAACCCTCCTGCCTCCGATATGCCTCTTCCTCAATATATTTTCACCGAGGTGTTCATAAACCTTGTGCACACTATAGGACTGCATAGGGCCTGGATGGGATCTTTTAAACTGTGGGGCTGGAGTTGCATGGCTTAGTCCTGATGGCTTTCATTGCTGAGCGTCGCAGCCCTGAAGCGTGCCTTTAGCTGCCAATGGTTCACAGGTGCGCTAACGCTGCAAATGCAATGCATGATGCATTCTTGGTATAATTTGTCGTGGCTTCACCAAAAACAAGAGGAATGTGACATTTTCATCTACTGAGGTTCTGCCCATTGGGGTTCATGAGACAGCATTAGCAACCCACTCTAACCGATCACAAATACAACAGACCCCTAAAAGTTCCCTCTCTTATGTCACTTGACGAATTTTGCTCATACTCTAACTCTCCATATTACCAGTCTCAGTGAGATGTACAGGCAGTCCTCAACTTATAATGTTTCAAATTACAACATTTCACACTTACAATGTTTAAATTGCAATCGAGACCCTGTTTCAATTTTCTGATGTCAGTTTTGACTTACAACGCTTGATCCGATGCGACGCCGTGCCAGCAAATAAGTTCGCTGCATCGCCCATCTCCCTGGAGAACGTCTGTCCAAACTTCTTTGGACACTTTCTTTAAGAAAGCAGATGAGACTCCAGAAAGACCTGCAGCCAAGACTCCTGAGACGTCTCCAGCCAAGAGCCCTTCAAAAAGTCCAACCAAGAGCCTTTCAGAAAGTCCAGCAAAGTCACCTCAAAGAAGTCCTTTCAAATCAATATGATTGCTATTTACAATATAAAAACATTCATGTAGCTATATCACTCATCTATTTTTGTACTCTGAGTACAAAATTCTGGGTTATTTTTGGTGAAAACAGGGTGTCGGGCCTTGGTTCAGGAACCAAGCCCCCATTTATAACATTGTTTCTTATGAGAGAATTGGTTCCAAGTTACAACATTTAGACTTAAGACGTGGCTTTCAGGAACCAATTGTGTCATAAGTCCGAGGACCGCATGTACTGAAGAGTCAGTTGCATGCATGCATCCTAGTTCCTTCTCTTGGAAATGGCAGAAGTACTTCCTGAATACTTTCATTTTAATAGGAGACCAGTTTGAGTTATAGCTGTGGTTCTCAACATTTTTCGACTTGGGACACACCTTGGCAAATGCCAGCTCTTAGTTTTTACTCATTTTTTGGACTATAGAACATAACAAAACAATTTTTCTGTTGCAAAGAACGCAGGAAGATCAAAATGGATCAGAATATTTTTAACAGTACAGATTCTTTGAAATATCTGCGTGTTTCTCTTGAATCGTGTTTGCCTACCTGACAGCGCTAACATTGCACGGCACCTCCTGGGACCCCTAAAAGTATCTCAAGATACCCCAAGGTGGCCATGATCCTCTGGTTGAGAATCACTACATCATAGCAATACCAAAGCACGAGATGGGACGCAAAAAATGCCTACTCTGTAGTGCTGGTAATGGTTTAGAAATAATCACCACCAAGAGTCCAGACAAATGTCTTTTTTATTTTTATAAAGAAAATACTCTTCCCCATTGCACTTCTGTAGTTCCAGATTTCAAGCTGGGGCGTATTTCTATAGATCGGCAGTAAATTCCTAAGAGTCTGGCTTTGAAATTGGAAGTATTGACAGACTTTCCCTTTGGCATCCAAAGTGGCTGGGGTGTAATACCTCAAAATGTAAATGAAACTTCTCAAGAAATGGTGTGTGATACAAACCCCCAAAGAAACCTCCATTTTAAATGATGGGCCCACTGGCCTGTGAGCAAAAATTGCCAGCATCTATATTTTGCTCAAGCAGCTGTCTGCCAGTGTTGCTGTCTGTATCCCTCACTGTTTTGAAAATCTTGACCAAAAACGTATTGGCTGTAGACAGAGGAAATACTGAATTATGCAAGTTTAATTTGTTTTTGGTAGGGAGGAACTTTCTTTATGTGGCATTTCAGCCTGGCCCTAAGCTATGACAACAATTAGAGCTATTTAAGTAGATATCTAACAAATCAATATTAAGTGTCTACTTCAAAGGAAAAGCATAAGGTGATGTCAAATCTGTGTCTGAAACAGCAAGACGTTTGGGCTTGAGAAATAGAGTGTCCCTTTTCATGAGGCATGAACGAGCAGTTGGATGATGTGGCAAAGCGGTCTGATGGATGATTCTCTCATTCAAGAAAAAGACAATGAAATCGGCAAGATATTTAACTGAATTATATTATTTCTGCCATCAGGATGGTCAATGCAAACATACCTGTTCACTGCTTTGTGCTTTTTCAAGGAGCCTTGCAACTGGTACGAATGAGCTTCAGATCCGACTCCAGAATCTGTCAGGATGCGTTTTAGCGAGCAGAAGAGAAATTGCTCCATCCTTAGTTTCTGGCACAACAACCATTTGCTGAAGTCTCATTGAATGCAGTGGGACGTAAGTGTGAGCTTACTGTTTTTGTTCATATTGTGGTGGAGCCTCAGGTCTCTGTTCATGGATAGAGACCCCGTCCCATGAAGTTACTGGGGCTAGTTGGAGAAGGGCAGTGGAGTGGAGGTGAATCCACAATCAACTGAATTACCTGGCTTGCTGACCACAAGAGAAGCTCATCTACTTGTGTCGGGTATCCAGGTTATAGCCATATTGGTCTACAGGCAAAAGGAATCAGAGCTCGTGGTAGAGGTGATATCTTCTATTAGACTAACGAGATTTTTGCAAAAAAATTATTTAATTGCAGGCTCTTCTTTTTTCGTTCAACCAAGATTTGTGCACAGAAGAGCTGGCTTGTTAGCCCTACTATGTATTATTGGTGGAGCTATTCCAGGCAAAACTCCCTTGTGCTCCTGAAAAAGGGGGAAGAGTGATTTCTTGTTCTTGGCTTCACTGCAGAGAGAATGACCTACAGATAGTAGTAGATCTAGTAGAGCAAAACACCAGGTCAGTTCCAGTAGGTTACCACCAAGCCGCAATCCCTGGGTTAACCGTATCTTTTTGGTCAACGGCTTTGTCTGTCTTAGACATCAAAACACGTGTAGCAGAATAGACATAACTACCCAGTAAAGGACCGCGCGCTTAGCAAAACCACCATTGGTGGTTGAAGTTTATCAGCATCCTGGGAGATGTTTATTACTAAGTTCTCTTAAGGAGTTATCACTCAAACATAGAAGTCAGAAGGTAAATGTTTCTTGTATCTAGAGACAGGCATTGTGAGACCCAAACACTGAACAGAGATGCAAAGGCAAAGCGGTTTACAATGGCCTAATAATTAAGGTCAGAAAAGACCAGTGTGACCATAGTCTGACCCCCCAGATAAAGCAGGATATAGGATTTTCCTGCATCAAAGCCAGCCCAACTTCAATGAGCGTATTTGAACCAGAGTCTGTGTTTAAAAAAAAAAATCATATTTGATTTTAAAATGTTTAGTGATGGGGAGTCTGTGAAAGCACGTAACATGTTGTTCCCAAGGACTATCCTCACTGTTAAAAATGTGTGCACATTACTTCTAGTCTGAATTTGTTTCTTTTCTGCTTTAGCTACTGGTTCTTGCTGTATCTTTGCTCAATGGATGCGTCCTCTAGTATCAATTTCCATTTCCCTTTCAGTCATACAGATTCTGATCAAGTCATCACTCCACCTTTTTGCTGAGCTAGAAGCTGCCTTTCATGATAAGGCATGTTTTCCAATCCTTCATTCATTTCTATTGCTCTTCTCTGAATATTCACCACCTTTTCAACATCTCTTGAACATTGGGCAAGAAATAGTATTCCTGTAACAGTTGCACCGTTGCCAGATGTAGAGAAATTGTAACCTTCCTTCTCCTGGTCCAACATTTCTCTGGTTAGCCATTTTCTGGGGGCTGGAGTGGTGTAGGTGCTAAGGTGCATGGTTGAACGCCCAGAGGTCACACATTTGAGGCCACTGAAGAAGCACTTATGGTGTGGCCCAGTCAGATCCCATTAATTCTGCTGAATACCTTGTAACAAAAGGACATAAAAAGGAAGGAAGATATCTTCCAATTACAGTGGTCCTTTCTGTCACAAAATCATGGTGGGAGCCCATCAGTGGGGTGGACTAGCTGCAGTGACCCCCAGATTTTTTTCATAATTGCTACTTCCTAGGATGGATGCCACATCCTACCGGCATATTCTCGTTTTTCTTCCGAGTCTGTGACTTCCAACTTTGCTAGTGTCCAGCTTACAGAGTGATTCAGATTGCTCTTTATTAGTGACTTGTCATTCTCCTTTTGTATCAGACCCTCTATTTTTGTGCTCTTGGCTAACTTCCAAAGTCATTGATAAAAGTATTAAATAGCTTAGTCCTAAATATCTTAGGACTAACCCTTAGCTTTCTATAGGACTCAGTAACGACTCACCTGCTCAACTGTAATTCTCTACTTACAATTACGCTTCAAGACCTATTATTTGAACCAATTTTTAACCCATTTAACCCTGCCGATTTTGTAGTGTTTTAATTAATTAATTAAGATGTGAGGTATCCAGTCTTACAAAAGTCTATTGCATCAACACTCTTATCAACCAAACGTATAATCTCATTCAAAAAAACAAGTTAATTTGGCAGTACCTTTTGTTCATAATCTTGTTGATTGGTATTAATTAAATTAATCCCCTTTTAATAACTTTGTTAATAGGCCCTCCATGCCTGCCATGCCATTGTTTTGCCTGGGACTGATATTTTCCTGACAGATTTCTATTTATACGGACCATCTCATTTACCCTTTCTACAAACATTCGTTTTGCTCCTGTCCTGTGGAGCTTCCTTGGTGTTTGAAAACAGAACTCATTGGGTAGCTTTTTTAAATGTGTTGGGCAAAATTAGGGGATCTGTAGAAGACAGACAACTTTAAATCAGTAGCTGCTATTTAACACCCTCCTTAGTAATTGTTGGAGGGAACTATTTCATCGTTGTCATATGACTTAGTCTATCTTTTCCCTAAACACAGAAAAGAAAAATGTTTGCCTTGTTCACCACTTTCTACCCTATTAGGGACGATGTTATTAGTCCGTCTACTAATGGAGCATTATCATTGTTAGGATTTCTTTTGTTCCTGATATATTTAAGTGACTTTTAATTGTCCTTAAATTTGCCGGCAGCACGAGACCACCAGTAGGCATCACAGTTTGAAGTCCTTCATGGTAAAGCAGCTTTTTCTCTTGTACATTATAGATATATGTTTTAGGATCCAGTTATCTTATTTCCTAATGTGGTTTGGTGCTTCACACCAGGCACCAGTTGGTACTGTAACCTATGCTTTATCTTCTTAGAGCATTGACTTGCAAGCGTTTAAGATAACGTGCTGCTAAGTTGTTGGGGACCTGGAAAGATGTAATGCTATTTTTGAAGCAGATTGCCACCCCAACCCCCTGACTCAGTCCTTCCTAAATCAGTTTTTACCTGTGACTTTAATATTTCATTTATGTGAACTTTTCCACCACTTCCAGGAATGCCAGCTAGCTCTAATTTATATAATAAAGGAGCAATTCTGATTCCCTTTGTTTATTATCCAGGCTTAGCTTTGGTGTAGAGGCAATTAAAGATTTTCTTCTCATTAAGTCCCTGGGTACCTTGATTAATTTTAATCTTGACATCTTGATTTTATGCTAAATGAGTGCTCATTTGTTCCCCCTTTCCACTGTCCCCTGTTGTTGCTCATTTAATGCCTTCCTGACTATAGTAGCCTAGAAAATCGCTTCCCCTTCTTCTCCCCCTTGGCAATGAAAATCAGCCAAACTGTACAGTCATCTTTTCCTGTAGGATATCAGCCACTGTTCCCCAGACCCCATATTTTACCTAACTAGCTGCTCACTTCCATAAGTTTATGGCCTCTGTCCTGCTCTTTCTTCTCCTTCAGCATATTTTTAATGCCTTTGACCAAGTCCATCATCTGTTTTATTTCATGTGAAGCTGCTTTGATGTTAGTTTTCACATGATGATCCATCACTGGCAGATCCTTACCCACTGGTCTGAGATGCTTATTCAGTCTTGTATGTAGGTAGACTTGTGTCTTAATACGCTAACCTCCTGGAGCATCCTATTTCTTGCCAAGTTTTCTTTCCGTTTTTACCAGCATATATCTCGGGCCAGGGTTAACTGTCTTCCTTGAGTGACTGGAGAGCTACTCATTTGTACTTCTGGTTGGATTGAGCAGCCATCCGCGGGTACGATATGTCCCATAAGTGCTGAGGGCGTGTTGTAGCAATGTGGGATTCCTTCCCCAGCCCACCCAGTCAGTCTTCAGTCGTACACAATTTCGTCTTGTCCTGTGATCTTCCAAGCCTCCTCTCTTGTCTCTGGTTCCAATATGAGGCAGTCTTCTTGCCATTTCTTTCGCTCTGGGTGTGCGTATGTGTATGCATGTGCTGTGCGGTATGCTTGTACTATTGGCCAAGAAGCCCACACATGTCTTTCTAGTACAGTGGTCTCCAAAGTGGGGTGCACGCACCCCAGGGGGGTGCAAGACGGTCCATTGGGGTGCAGGAAGAAAATATTGGAACTTCTATTTAGATGTATATTTATATAAATATACACATTTTGGGGGTGCATGCTCCAAAATTTTTTACTGATAGGGGTGCGCGATCAAAAAAGTTTGGAGACCACTGCTCCCGTATAATGCTATTTGTATAGCACTTGCCTCTTCTTCCGCAGTCCTCTCATTCTCATGTATGCATGCTGGTGGCTGATGGATTTCATATCCAATGTTTCCGTCTGTTAAATCGATTTAATTCATGTGTTGCTGTATGCATTTTACACATGGGCAATGGAAGGGGATCCAGAGCTAGAACCACCGCCCAGTTCCTATAAGTTAGACCTTCACCGCTTCTTTGCCTTAGGGCACAGAGCTGGTACCTGTCATTACCAACCAGCCAGCATTGCCACCCTTACACCTATACACACCTGGCATACCACACTTTTACCAAACAAAGTATTTATCTGAGGCTTTATTCATGAGATCCCAGCATCCCCAAGCTCCTCCAACATAGAAATTAATCCCAGAAGGAAATCTTTTAATCACTTCCAATTTCCAAACAATTCCGTATCTAGTTTGGCCATCTCTAAAGGCCTCTCTCTGCCCTGTCGGATCCCAAGTCCGGCGCTTCGCCTGAGTAGGGCTTCAATTCCCAAACTCATCGTTGCACCCAGACCAGCTGAAAAAGGAGTCAATTCTGTGTTTGTTAGAAATCAGAGTTTCCATTTCCCTTGGACTGTTTGCATGCCTAGCACGCATGTGCACACACGCACAACACACACACACGCTCACACTTATACTCTTGCACATTCTCTTGCACCTCTCCAAGGCGGGGTCATTATGAACCAATTATTGTGGCCTTGAAATCAGTCCCTTATCTTGCTGATCCTCTGCTCCAGCCTCTCTACTGTCATGGGGGTGACTTGATACCCACCTTTATATATCTGCCAGCACGGGACATATGGTTATTAAGCATTCATGAGGTGTTAATGGTTTCTGCTCATATGAAGAATGGTGAATAGAGCAGTTTTGGCACGGTGTCCCCTGCAAAAGAGTTTGCTGACAGCAAGACATTTTGCTTTCTTCAAAAAAACGTTTGAACATTTTGGTCTTTCTTTGGGGTGGGGAGTAGGAGGAATTCCACTGCTGAAAATTAAAAAGTATATATATATTGAATTTTCATTGAAAACCCAGAGTTGCAGTGCATACTCTTTTTTGTGGATATTTTTGCTTGATCAAAAAGAGCACTTTCCATTAAAAAAGAAAAATCAGAATTTTTCTGACCAGTTTTAATGGTGATACGTCACTTTTAAGCCATGTTGCTTGCCGGGTAACTTACCCCAATGTTTTTCCATAATATATTAACCCAGTCTTAATGCAAGGGCACCTTTATTATCTTCTTTTCTGACAACTGTTCACTTGTCGGCATTTGTTTGGTAAAAATCTCTCATGATAAGACACGTATAAAAGGCTTTGAAAGTACAAATATGACTTTGTTTTCCGGTTCTACTTCTTTCTGACCCCACCGTCCCGCTTTCTCTCGGCTCTTCCATAGTGGGAAACAAAGACAACTTCTTACAGAGAAGCAAAAGTTGTGTACTCCTGTCTGCATGCCTCAGCATGGACCTGGTGCCTAATCTGTGTCTGACTCTGGGCTTTTATGTCTGCTCGTATGTTTTGATGATGTATTGTAATTGTTTTAACCCAGCATGAGAAAGATAATTTCTGTTCGAGGCTCTCAGGTTGGACTGGCGTCTCGCCGCCTCAAATTGCTGAGTTGAAAATCAACGTGAAACAGGAGGAAATGATTCAGATTTCTCTGTTTACTGGGAAAAAAAAAAGGGTTTAATGTCGAGGAGTTACTAATTCAAAGTGAAGGGCGTGTTTATGGAAATACAAAGTCAGCATTTTGGGGGGTTCAGAGCAAGTACAGCGCAGATTTCTCCAGTAAAACCTTTTATCCACTAATGCCGCAGGCATGAGCTGGAAGCAGCTGGGGGGGGAGAAAGTAGTTTCCTACCTCTGGCCCACCCAACCTTTGGCCTCTCCTGAGAGTCAAAAAGGTGCCCAGTTAATGCTAATTACATTGGTGATACGCGTGGGCCAGACGACTCATTACCCATGGGCTTCTAGGTGGCACTAATTCCTGATCTCTGCCATCAACCCAATCTTAATTTATACTTGGCCTCCTCCCATGCAAATTAAATACCGTACGTCTCTGCGAGTGATCATTTTGTACTGCGATCCATGTGGGAAGACATACGTGTGCATTAGGGCTATGGAGTTGGGGGGAGTCATGGAGAAGTAGCGGCATTGACAGGCCCCCGTTGAAGTCCCCAGCCTCAGTCGTAGCCGACCCCCAGAGTCTCTGGGGAGGCTTAAAAACACCCTAACACATACAGGGTGCTAGAGATCGGGGCGGATCAGTGGGACCTGCTCTGTGCCTCTGTGTTAGAGACCTGGGGGCCCTGCACTGCTGCATCGGGGCCCCACGCTGCCTCCCTCCGCCCCTCTTGAGGCTCCGTGTCGCCTCCCTTGCCGGACTGGGGCCTCATGCCGCCTCCCGTGGCCCCACCATGTGTCCAGTTGGCTCCTGTGTGCCCAAGTCACATCGGTGCTGCCTGTGTGTGCCGGGCTGGCATGCTGTCCCGTCCGCAGGGCTCCCTGCGAGTCCAGAAATGTGGTGGCAGGGAAATTTGCTGCTGTTTTTGGACCTGTGGGCCCCAGTAAACGGGTACACCTGTGGTGGCTTCTGCAAGAATGGGAGCTTGTATTCTTCCATTTCCTGCCCCTACAAACACGCTACGTTGCCCACGCTTCCTCCAGGAAATCCTTGCGACACCTTCGTTGTGCTGGGGTCTCAGTGTGTCTCCCATTTCCCTCTCCCTAGTCATTCTGCTTTTGCCCCATTTCCCCACCTCTTCATGCCCTTCCCCATCACTTTGTCTTCCCCACCACGGCAGGATGTCCTGTTCCTCCATCTGCCGCAGGCTGGGGTTTGAGTGACACCCTCCGCGTGAGGGTCCTGGTTAGCTTTTTCCGCACACCCCCTCGCAGCAAAGACGGTTCACCACCTTTTCAAACACCACCTTTCCCACCTCGGGGCGTGTTTCCCCCTCCCCGTCTGCACTGCTAGGTCACTGCTTCCCCCATGGCCATCAGGTCCTCCTGAGTCCCTTGTCAGTCTGGTTTCTCTCTCTGCTCATTCACTTCCTTCCCCCAAATTCCTTTTCCCAGCAATCCTTCCTCACCCCCAACTTCGTTGTCACCTTTGGGTCCCTCACCACTTCCCTCTGCTTCCTTCTCCATCTCCTCCTCTGTCCACATTTGGCTCTTCTCCCCCAGCTTTTTCTACCCTGGGCTCCACTCCAGGTCCATTTAAAGTCTCCCCGTAACACTGCCTTATTCCTAGTAGATTTACATGGTATATGCTCTCTCCTAGCACCGCGAGTAAGCACTTTTCCAGCTATTTCAGTTGGTCTAAGAAAAGAGATCAGATTTACCCAAATGACTTCATCCGCCTACGTCCTCAGCCCAGCATGGCTACAACCTAGACCTCTGCTACCTTTGACGCTTGAAGGCAGCTGCAGGGGAGGCTGAGTTCCTTTGCCCTGCTTTACCTATGAATCAAGATTTTCTGGCATTGCAGAAAATAGGGGGGTGCCCTTCAGCGCCTCAAATGTTCCCGGAAATTTTGAAATGGCAGCATGCACCGGTCCAGAGCTATCGCGTGCGGGGCAGATGCGTGGGGAAAGCTTGAGTTAGACCTCGTGTCGCTGGGCCCATTGAAAGTTGCTGTAATGTCTTGGGGCAAAACCCGAGTAGCCACGTGGGCTCAGTCTTGCTGCCCGGAAGCTGCGGGTCGTGTTCTCACTCAGTCTTTAAGTAAGTCCAGCAGTGGATCCATTTCACGTGTCTGCGTAAGCGTGCCCCTTCAACCCGTCGCTCGAATTTAAACTAGATTGGTACAGTCGTTTGGAGTGACATCATTCTGCAAGTTCAAAAGAGGCCTCTGATTTCAGACGTCTATGTTATACAACCTGTCTCGTTATAATGATGTCAGTTCTCATGACTTGTCTACGAGTGACATGAATTTACCCAGGACTATGGGTCACAGGAGAAACTTCCCTGAATTTCAGCACTTCTGGGGAAGGAGGCAGGCGACCCCCTCCAGCTGACCCCATCAAGGCCATTGCAGGAGGCCGACAGCTCTTTTTTCTGTTTTTCCAACAGCCGGGCAGAGGAGAGCATGGAGGGAGACCTCCATCTACCTCCTGTGCCCTCGTAAGCTAGAGGAGGTAAGCTCTCCCCCTCAGCACCCAGTTTGGGAACTAGGAGGTGCGGGACCTTTGGAGCCTGCAAGGGGAAGAAGATGGCTTCACATGTTAATGTGGGATAACTAATGCACTATAAATTTACACCCAGTGAAACTGTGCACTAGATTGCCTGTAAAGCTGAGATCTTAGTCGTTTCCAAGGACAGAAATGTTGTGCGAGGGCAGGCTGGAGTCCGAACCCGGTGTCAAAAGGCACTCACAAATGATTAGTCATGGGTTAATAACTGCGCTGCTCTTTTGGAGATTGATGTTGTATGAACCCATGTAGATCCTATAGTGATAAACTACGTGTTTGGATAGTCCATGCATTTTCTGGTGGCTTGTGGTTAGAGCCCCCCTCTCCTCCCCTCTGTATTCAGTAACTTGAGGCTGCTGTTGAGAGAAAGGAAAATACAGGGGTCAAATTTTGCTCGGTATGCAAGCCGTGACTTCACCAGGTTAACTGCTGCTACTTCCAGCAACTGAGGCCAGAATTTGGCTCACAATTTGGAGACTAAAAAAAGGAGAACGGCAATACTATCGTAAGCCAGCGGTCGAACTTTTTACTCAGTTCATAAGCAGACTTATTTATGCGAAAGGCTTTTGCTGTGAGCAAAAGAAGAGATGCTAGGAATATTCCTCTATTTATACAAATTAACATAGTGGGGGGGGGATGTAATTATTTTTAACTTGGAGACTTGAGTGATGTATTTGATCATTTTAATCTTGTATAAAGAGGTAAGATAGATGATAGCGAAGCAATAGAGAGACTGTAGTTCTTATCAATCTTTTGAGATCGGCCAGGAAGATGTCAAGTCGTTCGGGGAGGCCTTTTGTGATGTCTTTTTGCAACGGTCTTTCTAGGTGGCTTTGATCTTGGTTGTTAGGGTACAATTCAGTAGCCCATTCGCGTCCCCTGTGGAGAAGACCCCCAGCCAAGCCTCATTGCGACCTTGTGACAGTTGTGATAAAACTATAGTGCATCATTTTGCACGCGGCTAGTCAAAACTGATCATTATTCAATGAACATTTTCTGGGGAGAGAGTGTTTTTCCCTACGCTTTCTGGGAAGTGGACTGTGAGGAGCATCAGTGTATTCCCAGGGTCGCTGGCTGCTGCTTCCAGACCAGCGCCCATAGGAGAAAGTGTCGTGCCCGTTCCTCATACGCTTAGTAGGAGGGATTGTTTTAATAGGAAAGTTTTATGGTGTCTTGTTTTCCCTCAAAGGCAAATGTGACTTTGTTGTTTTTAATTCTGGAGGGATTTCTTTCTTTTAATATCCAGTGCAGCTGTTAAAATAGCTGGGGTTGTCCAGGGCAAATCATATAGCAGTTTTCTTGCTCAGATCTCACATGGCTGCCTTTTTAGTGTCACTGCAGAATTATATTACAGGGCATCTGAGCAATGCTTGGTATTAGTGTCAAAATCAATTATCTAACCCTCTGCCAGCAGAGAAAGCTGCAAAGCCAAAGAACAGGCCAAGTAATCCATTTTGGGTTTCTAATTCTGAGTCATGACTGAGGGCACATGCTCGTGTCTGAATAAATGCATGGGGTCTTTCTCTGTATAGGCACTCCAAAACATGCACTCTTTACTGGTAAAAAGCGGGCTCCCCGTGAAACCCTTTTTCACATCAAATGGTTCGTGGCTACGATTAATCTGTCACGGGATGTAGAAAGTCTTTGAGGCACAGAGCAATGGAAAAAAATTTAGCACTGAGCAGAAAACAAAATATATGTTGCTTAAAAAAACCTCGGACGGAGAGGGCTTGGTAGAGAATGGGCTTTCCGCCTTCTTATACTGGTGAGAGAGAAATTTTTTTTTAGTATCGTCTTTCTGAGGATCTCAAAGCGCTTTGCCAACATGACTAAATTAGGCATCGCAGCTCACTCCTAAGGCAGGAAAGTGCTGCTTCCCATTGTGCAGATGTGGAAACTGCGGTTAAGTCGTTAGCTGGAAGTCGCATGGGACGGTGGTTTTCAGCCTGTGGTCCACAGACGCCTGGGGGTCCACAGGTGGCATCTGAGGAGCCCATGAAAGATGATTATGGTCTGATGAAAGTACGTGAAGACCCACACTTATAATTCAAAGGGATCTGCGCCTCCATTCAGACTTTCCAAAGGGGTCCGCGCATGAAAAAGGGTTGAAACCCACCGACACAGGAAGTCTGGAATGGGTAAGAAGAGAGTCTAGGGTCTTTAGAGACCGCCTTAACCATATGGCCAAAGTGCTTCCAGAGCACATGCTAGATGGATCGAGGGGAGACGCTTTCCTATTGCTGTCTAAGCACTTGTGTCAACCCCGATTAAAAAAAGAACGTCTACAAGTCAGGGGGCTAATTTGCATCTATGCCCACTTACTCCTTGGTATCTGCCAGCAATAGCGTTGCCTATAAGAAGCAACAGCAACTTTGACTGGGATTCTTGCTTCTTAGCAGCTGTTCAGAAACCCAGCAATTTATATCAGAGTGGATCCCCAGCTGGTGTCCAGTGGGAACAACTTTTTGGTCATTGCCGACCTGGTGAAACAGTGCTTTGGAGGTGAAAGACTCAATATTGCATTTCCAGTGCTTTCCACCACCCAGTACCCTTAACAAAGCAAAAATAATTATAGACTTATTTACCCTAAATCCCTTAAATCCCATAAGATTAGGATAGTTGCAGTCTAATCCAGTATTTGAGAAGGATTTACCTGTTTTAATACAACCATTTATTATAATCGCTCAAGTTATTTTTTTCATTCATAATTAACATGCAGACAAAAGAAGGGAATAACTTAGGGTTGAGTTTTCAAGAGCGTCCACTGATTTTGGGGGGACCTCGGTTGGGGGGGGTTGCTAATTGGCACGTGTCAGAATAGACTCGATTTAATGCTTCAGCAGCCTCCATCATGTGCCTTCAGCATCCCCACGTTTCAAAATCTTGGCGAGGGCACTTTAACTAAACTTCGCTGGATGAGTTTAGTTGAAGTGTCCCTGCCACCATTGGGAAGTGTGGGACACTGAATACATATGACGCTGTGGGCGCTTTAATTAGAGCAGCCCTTAGAGCTACTCTAATTAACATGCTCCCACCCTACACCCTGGAGCACGTGTATAGACACCCTCAGTGGTCAGTGTGCCTAGTTTGAGCCACATTTAAATGTCTGATTTGCAGAAGGTAGACCTGCAGCTTCTGAAGATCAGACTTTTTCAAGGTATCAGATGGGGCAACCCTGGCCTTGAGGCATCCTTGAATCCCTAGACCCTTTTGAACACGTAGGCCTGAGTTTTGCAGCACACAAACGTTTCATTAAAACTGAAGCAAGAGCGTCCTTAAAAAAAATTCAGAGCAAATGCCTTCTTGACCACTTGCTTTATTGTGGTTTATAGGTACAGAAGTACTGTTGTTAACTGGATGGTGATTAGTCCTTTATAGCTGCTCCATGAGATTAACAAGCACCTCCGCTCTGAACGCCAGCGGGAGTTGTGCTTCTGCGTTCCTTCAATGCTTTTGGAAATCTCCTCTTCTAGGCATCATTTTCAAACCCAGGAGACTAAAAGTTGGCTTCTAAATCCATGTTTTGGCAAGCAAATAAATGCTGCCCATACAAATTTCTCCCAGCGCTTGCAAACTTCAGTGGCAGAAGTAGGTATGAGAGTCTTTTCTGAAGAACCGGTCACTCGCTCAGATGCCTAAAATAGGCACTTCCAGACACCCAACTTTAGGCACTCCCGTTGGAAAAAGTTGGCCATAATACACGCATCCAGCGAGTAAAAGGTTTCTATTCTCCGTGCACTCCAGTTAGTCGTATCCAAAACATAGGGCACATTCACAGCACCATGGTCGCAGTAAGCCCTGGGGGAAGAGGAAGGGTCTGATTTCAAACAAAATTGGAAAACCTTGAAAGCGGGGGGACTAAGAAGAAACAGGTGGCAGGCTAGTAATTTGGCCTCGGCAGTTTATTTGGTTAACGAACAGAAGCCCAAGCTGTCAGACCCAGGTCAAACACTCCACCAATGGAGTATATTTATTTCATGCACGATCTGTTACCCAAACTAATTTCTGGATTAGAGTCTTGTACAGCTCTGGCCCCAGTGGAAACGTCCCGTTCTTACCATCAAGCCCAATGCCGGCTCATGGGGGGAGGGCTCGTTAGTGCTGTGCAGACACTTGTGTGTTTCCTGCGTCATCAATAAATCTTATAATTGTGATGCTCACCATTTCAAATGCTGGCTTCCAGTTGTGTGTCTGCAAATTGAGCCCACAAATCCAGCGCTTTAATTCCTCCATTAACTTGAACTGCACACGCTTGCCCTGCTTTTGCCAACAAAATTGGATCGTTTCTCCAAACGGTCCCAGAACTATTTTTTGTTGTTGAGTGAAAGCGATGTTGTTAGGACCTTAGGCACTGATCCTGCAAATATGCAAACATGCTTAACTTTAAATGTGCAAATAGCTCTATTGACTTCCCTGGGACCGTTCAACTGCTTCAAGTTAAGTGTATGCACACGTGGCTGCAGGATGAATACTCTTAAGATTAAGAGCAACGTGACATGCATTAAAAAGGAAGGGAGAAAAAATGCATTTCTTCCCCTGATATTTTAAAAGACATGGAGACAACCCAAGGAAGAGGAGGTCAGGGCAGCGGCTCCAGCAGGGCAGGAGCTGTAGAGGAAAAGGCTTTGCCATGCTGTGGTACAAGACTGCCAGATATGGAAAAAGGTGCTTTTTTGCTTGATAAATGCTGCAGATAAAATGCTGCATGGTGGCACTAAGATGCAACACACAACTTGAACAGTTTTTCTCCGCTTGATTCAACCTGCCCAGGTGAAGGTTGAAGTGAAGAAGAGCGCTACCTCTCCGCAGGCACCCTCTTTGGATGTGGATACCGAGGAGCTACTTCTCTAGATGGCTCAGGAGTTAGCCGTTTATAATTGTTTTCCCTTCTGCTGGTAGGGCAGGAAGGTAGCAAAACCATGCCACTGGAGTACCATATTTTCTTGCATACAATATGCATCTCCCCCCACCCCCCAAAAGCCCTTTCCCCGCAAAAAAAGCCTTCCCAAATTGGGGTGGGTGTAAAAAATCAGCTTAATGTCTGGAGTTGGAAGCATCCTGATTTGCCTCTCGTTTCACAGGGCAGCAGCTGCGGTACAATTGTTCAGGCAATTGTGGGAGTCTTTTGACTTAATGTTTCCTTATTCTTCTCTTGGCAGGTGTTAACTCTTCTCTCCTTTTTAATGGTCTTCATCACTAATCAAACCAATCTTTCTTAGGGTAATTTTTCTACCTACTAGCTGCTCCTCCTCTCTATTTCACAGCTTCTTTAACTTGGGCTTTTTAGCTCTTTAATGCAGACCCTTGAGCTCTTTTCAAAACCATATATCCATCCTCAGAGGCCATAGAGGTGTCTTCAGCACCAGCTTTGGTCATGCCAAAAAGGGAAGGTGAGCGAACTGAAGATTAGGCTCTCTCCCGGCTCTATGCAGCCATAACTCTGGAAAAAATCTTTTTTCCCCTTCTTTCTGCCTGTCAAAAGCAAGGCTGTTATATTTGGAGAAGTGTCGTATGCAAGAAAATACGGCATTTGTGCATTAAGCGCCATTGACTTGAAAGCTATCAGTCAGCCTACAGAAAGGCAATCCAATCTAAATTGCACACGTCAAATTAAAAATATCGAGGTTGTGAGGAACGAAACCCTTGAAGTGCTCGCGTCTGGATTACAGCCAAGTGCGGGATGAAATGTATGCATCATGCAGCACAAATGGGAGTTGCTGGAATTTTATACCAAGGCGTGTTTTTAAGATAGGTGGACTTTTTTTTTAAATCCAGGCTGTTCACTGGTCTGTTCATTTTTGCTCACCAGGGCAATGTGAGGAAGATTTGGATTGATGCAGTGGCGGTCAAACTCACTTTGGTCAGAAAGTTCCCATTTGGGTTCCCAGAAGTATTTTGGCTGGTCCAGTTAATTCCTGTAACTTAAGCAGCTAGTGCGCTCCAGTAAATCTCAGGTGCCGGATGGCCTTCAAGCATGACAACTGAAACTGGAACAGAGAAAGGGATCTAGCTGTGGGTTTTCCCCAAGACCCCTGGAAAGGTGGTAGGACTGCCCCAAGTCGCCGGATGGTTTCAGTATATGCCACCGACACATCTCCTATAGTGGGCCAACAGAGATGTTTAAAATAGAGTGAGTTAAAGTTGGGAGGAGAAGTAAATGTGTCTGGAGGTCAGAAATGAAAGTGTGTTTAAGGACAACACAGTTTTGGGGTGCATTTAATTACCCAGGCATACATTTTTTTCCCTGCAAAATCAGCTGGTTGATGTGGGCCAGGCCTGGGAAAGATGGGGTGGTATTTTGATATCCTGTGCTATTCTCCACTATAAGATGTTGTTCAATGCATCCTTCACCCCTCCTTACTCCGGCAAAACTCTGGATGATTTTTCTCCGCTGACTTTGGGCACGAAAGCCCCTGGGTTGGACAGACAGCAAGCAAGGGAAGTTTTCCCTGGCCAGTAAGTACCAAGTAGGGTCTTAAGGATATGTTTCGTCTTGTTATTTCAGGTGGGTAAAAAATTGGGAAAGGGCACGTTTGAGCAAAAAGATTAGTTTTTAATTTAAAAAATGGATGTATTTGCATCCAGGCAAACTGCAGATTTCTGGGCAGCCTGAGTTACCGCTGTGACGGGCCGTGCCTTTTTGTTTCTGAGCACGTGACAAACAGTTCGTGGTTGTGCGGATTAAACCTCTGGATCTCGCTACCACTTTCCATGCTCTTCAGTCATAGAAACCCCCTGGTCCATCCTCAGTCTTCTTCCTCCCCACTGTCAGTGGCTCTCTCTTAGAGGCCTGCAGTTCCCCCGCCTCTCGCTCCCTCCACCCCGTTTTTACACTAATGATATAATAACCTACAAAATCAAATCCAGTCAGAGCTTTTATTTATTTATTTATTTTTTTTGAAGAACTGAATGAAACCTTTGAGGTCTTGAGTGTCTTCAACAGCTGCAAGGTCCTAGGGAACGGAGAGCACTTGATACCTTGCAGAATCGCAGGCCGCTTCTGTTTCCGGTTATCGGGGCGAGGAATGTAGCCGGTCGCCGTTGTTCTTTACGTCTGGATTGTGCGAAGCATTGGGCTGTCCCTTGCGGCGTTGCTTTTGCTTTTTCTCCTGCTCAAGAAATGACTGAAATGTGGGTGTGTGTGTTTTGTGTTCCTTAGGGTTGCTGAGCTGGAATATGCATGTCTAAGATGGAAACTTCTGCTTCAACTGCTGCTGGGAAAAAGGAAGGGAAAGGTGCAATTCTGGAGGGGAATAGCTTTGCAGAGACGGGGAAGAAACCTGCTCCCTTAGCAGCGGCGACGGCGGCGGCGGCGGCGGCAGCGGCGGCGGCGGCGGCACAAGGAGGTACTTAATGTTTTCCACACTTTGAAAGCAGCAGGGGTGTCTTTCATTAGACTGTTACAATTTAATACGAATAGTGGCATATGTCCTCGTGTGAACATGCTGAGTTTATTGGGATTCTCAGCCTGAGAAGGTCACCAGGATTGAAGGCTGACAGCTTGCAGGCGCTCTGCCGTCGTGTGCAGCGCACCAGGTCGTTGTACCACGCGGGTCTGCTGTCGCTCCTGACAAAATTGGGTTTAGGGGTAGAGAGAACGAAGTTTCCACTGACGTGGAATCAAATCTGAATTAAACTTCACCGGAAGAGACTTCTGAGCATCGGCCACTGCTGCACACTGTGCATTGGCTTTCTGTGATGCCTAGGGCATATTTGTGTTGCATATTATAATGTCAGGTGGTGGG
The DNA here is from genome assembly GCF_052110815.1 of Crocodylus siamensis. NCBI lineage: Eukaryota > Metazoa > Chordata > Crocodylia > Crocodylidae > Crocodylus > Crocodylus siamensis. The sequence goes on along the minus strand of NC_143398.1, from coordinate 240,769,523 downwards.
GTTGGTAAAGCTAAGTAGATTTCGTATTAGCATCATCATAGCAAATGGTGCATGCTTCTTGCATCTGCTTTGATTTTTCCAGTGACTGCTGTAGCCTTTTTTGGTCCTTGCTTTTGGTATTTTGCTGTTAGGAAAAGACCCTGGATCGCTCTGAACCATACGAGATGGCACACAAGTACAGATTCCTCCCCCCCCAATTTCTCAATATTTCTGTTGCATCAGAAATAGTCCAGAATTTGATTTCCTTCTCTCCGTTGAGCACGTTTGCTAAGTGTTTGAGCATATTGCCATTGAGGCCAGTAGCAAAATCCTTGTGCACTCCAATGGTTACAAGGGTTGCATGTCAATATATTAATCATATAGGCAGCAATTTAAACATGACTTGCAATGGCAGAGAGCGGGGGCATGTTGGCCTGTTTCTTTACCCAGCCCTGCTCCTTCAGGGAATAGAAGAAAAGGTGGATCAGTTCCTTGCAAGACTGAGCGGGGGAAACCCTGCCACATTTAAAGGCTGTGTGTGAGCTCTCAATCAGGCGGGAAGGTCAACCAGCTGCATCTCATTAACTCTGGAGGTAAAAGGGAGTGGAGCCACTTGCAGTGGGCCCCTTCGCACTAGGGAAAATTTCACTCGCAGGCTACAGAGGAGCCGTCTCCAGGGCCCAGTAGGATGGAGCAAAGGGCAGCCCTGGGCTCAGGGATGCGAGTAACTCGATGAGAGTGCAGCCTTTTAAAACAAGGGGAATTTACTTTGATAAGACAGGGGGGCTCAGAGCTCAGGACCGGCCAGGCCCCATGCCATGTGCACGCGGCAGACTTATCCCGCTCTGGAGATGCAAGTAAATACTGCACGTTGGCAACCAGTATTTGGACCCTAAATTAAATGTGGCGATTGACACTGGGGGTGCTTGCCAGTGTTAAGACCGAATGAGGAAAGGATCTGGTTCCTAAACAGGGGATTATAATGGCTGTGTAGGGTCCCATTACCCTTTTGTCTCTTGCCTGCTGAGCTGCGTCCGGCTCCGAACAACTGCGCGTACCCCAGCTCTGAATGCCAGCGCGAGGAGCTCTTTCGCCATTCGGTGATGTTTTCAGGTACCTGGAAAGGAAGGTTTCTTGGCTCAGGTGGACAGTATCGCCTTCTTCTGTCTGGGTACAGAAGCAGAATGACCGCTCCCGGGACGGTGTGGAAAGACAGAGTTAGACCTCTGCCATTTGTGTGTGACCAGTGGCATCCCCAGGTGTATGGATTTGTAAGTAAAAAAAAAAATACACTGCAGAGCTAGCTAGTTTCTACCTCACCATGAATCCTCCGATTCCTCCTTGCATGCCTAGTGATTACTCATCTCAAGAAAGCAGCAAGTGTATGTACGGGCTGCTGCGTGGTGTCGGTAGCAAGAGTTAGTAACTTGAGTTTTGCTTTCAGCTGGCAGAGCTAAGATAGCTACCCCTGCCTTTCCTGCATCAGCTGTATAAATCTGTTTTACACAACCATCCTTTCCAAAGCTCGCGCTAGATCTAAGAAACATAGTGGAAAGTTCAAATGTATGGGACAAGGAGACCGCTGTTGGGATGTAGCAAAGCAGAGTCATTCATCCCCTCGATCAGTCTTGTCAGCCAAGGAAGAGTCTCTTAAAAAAACCAGAAGAGCTCTTACAAAGTAATGCTTAGGAGACAGGGCTGGGCTGAATCCAGACCTGAACGGGCTGGGATCTGAACTTCTTGTAACAATTACTTGTTCATATTTAGGGAATGGAAAAATTTGTGGGAGTGACATCTGCAAATCTGCCATCAAGAGGCCAAATCTGACCGCTGCTAAATAAGTATAAGAGTATGATTTGGAAAATATTGAGGCGTCTCTTTAACATCATCCATGTCCAGAACAGCATCCACCACCTTGGGCATGTTATAAAGACCAATTGATGTCAACGAGACTTTAGCATAGGCTTAATTTTAGTGCTTGCTTAGCTGCTATTGTGAGCAGAATGCTTTCTGAGATTGGTACCTAAATCTGAAATAACTTTATCGAAGACAACTCAATTATTCTGGATTGATAAAGGTGAAACCGAGACCAGAATCTGCCCCCAAAGCTGAGTTTTCTCCACCCGTTTGGTTTCCAACTGGAGACTTGTTTCTTTTTTTATGCATGTGACATTGTGTTTCACATTAGCTCAGTGCTATCTACTCTGAAATGAATGATTTACAAGCTCAACATTTCTCATCTTATTAAACTGAAGTGGAAAAGTAAGAAGAAGATTGTTTGAAGATGTCAGGAGAAGTATGATGAAAGCATTGTGTAATGAGATGTAAAGAGCAAAATCTATATCATGCTGTGAAAAGAAGTGTTAATAAATTACCTAAAATGGCTAGCAGTAAAGTAGGCTCCAGATCCGATAGTAACCTAGAAACTTTACGAGCAGTGTGAGTGTTATTTAATTTTTTGAAGATCTCCCTCTGAAATCTGAACAGGATGAAGTGAGGGTTTCCAAAACGGAAAAGTTCCTCGAAAGGCCAGCGGTGTGTGTTTACATGTCTATATATAGAAAATGAATTGGACTGCTTCGTTTGTGTAGGAGGATTGCAGTGATGTCACCGTGATGATCCAGGAAAAAGAGAGGATACGAGGTTTTGGTGATTTTTTTTTAATTGGACCAGTGCATCCTTGCGAGCGATGTGTAAACTGTGATTTAGTCACACATGCACGATCATACTTAGCACTTCAGTAGCAATCTTCATGCTTAAAGTTCTTAGCAGATGTGGGTTAATTACTTGGAAAAGGCCTGTGAGATGGGTGCCGTTTGTATACTCCTATTTTACAGACATGGAAAACTGAGGCAGAGGCATAACCAAAAGAGGGGGGCGGTCCTGAAACATTTGAGTTTTTCAGCTCCCAAAGGCCACAAGCACATGTCTCTGTCTGCTCCAGTGTAAATCCTAGATTTTATTTATTATATAGATTATACTTTCCCTATTGGCACTGCCTACCTACTACATTATCCCGTGCTAATGTTGCAGCTGCAACGCATGTTCTCCGGATCCGGACAGACATGCTCCACAGTCCTCTTTCTTCCCCCTCTGCTTGTGTCTGAGCCCTTTTCAGTTCGGTCAGGCGTCAACAGGCCAAGTTTTTCTGACTAAAGCATTTTTTCCTTGTCAGATCTGAATAGATTCACAAGGGTCTGTTTTTAATTAAGACGTGACAAAGTGACACAGTAACCTGAATATTCACGAAGCCATTTAAGAACCCTCCTGGCTTTTATATATTTTTGTGACTTTCTTTCTTCCCTTCTACTTAGCTGGCTCCGAATATTGGTCCCAAATGCTGCCTGCAGCCTTGAACAAATGAAGTTATGGCTGGAGGAAAGGAGATTGGCATTGTGGATGCTGTCAGTGCCGAGGGGTTGTTTCGCACTAACAATCTGCATCTCATATTTTTAGTCTCCTAAAGCTGCCATTTTAGAGATCTTCTTTGACATTTTTTTTATAGTAACCCATTGATCAGATGTTCAGAAATTGGTCTTGCAGAAATGACATCAGGGGAGTCTCTTCTAATTTTCTGTTTTTTCTATAAATCATACTGGCAAAGGAGGCGCTCCCCCACCTTTGGTTTCCAGAAGTGCGCGTGTTTGCAGGGGAAGGTTTTGATGGTGATATTCAGGAAATACAGGCACTCACATTTTGCAGTCGCGGCCTCATTTTTTGGAGCATACTTTGCAATATTCAGGGTTTTTGAATGCAGTTCATATTCCTTCCCAGGGCAAAGGGCAGAGTCTGCATTTGGTCTCGGGACTTCCCCCCATATAATGAAGAACAGGCTTGGCTTCAGGGGTGCAGGGCTTGTCTCTCCCTATGTGCATGGCCAGGTTGAGTTGACCCATATATTTTAAATAAGTCTCACTTTAAATTGTTGAGCTGTCTGGTCGGGGGGGCTCACTTCTGATCCCCGGTCAGAAATTAAATCAAAATCGTAGAAGGGGCTAACGACCCGGTATTAACAAGACCCAGAATGCACCGTCCCCTCTCAACTCCCCTCCCGGGACACAAACACCCAGTTGCTAAATTGATGGTGTTTATGTTTGAAACATTTTTCTGATGTCTGGTGCTGTCAAGACTAATTTTAGCATTTCTAAAGCTGGGTAAAAATACAGCCTCATTACTTTGATGTCAGAGCATAGTTTACTATTAGTATATTCTGGGGTTTATCATTTTAGTCATGTTTAACACGGCTGCAGCAGGCATGCACTATTAAATCTGGCTTATTTTACATTCCTGTCCGGGATTATTTATTTGGAACAATTTCCTCTCTATCAAAAGACACGGCTAATGCTGAGTTTTAATGTGTTATTTACACACAAAATAACCTATTTACAACTCGGTATCTGCCGGAGGGAGAATGAATGGGGCAGTGCTCCCTCCATTCTGTTCTATCTGAGTTTAACAATCTGGATTGCTAATAGAACCATTTATCATGGGGCGGTAATTTATTTTATGTTAGCTGCACAGGTCTCACTGCCTGTGATCTATGGAAATACTTTGTCTATAATGAAGTTCAACAAGTCATTTGCTGTAAACACGGGAAAACCAAGCTGTAGAAGCAGGGAAGCTCAAGCTGCACTTTTTCCAGCAGGTAGCAGTCTTTTAAGATTAGCGCCTCGCTGGATGAAATGCAGCTCCCGCCTCCGGACGTATTTGCAGGGCCCAAAAGCGGGGCTGCTCTGCAAAGGGTTGGGGTTTGGGGGACCGTGCGGTGTCTGGGTTTATGGGTTGGCAGGGAGGTTGAGCGCTACTCAGTCCTTTCAGCAGGGAGAAGAGAAGGGCAAGGAGCTCTCCTGGGATCTTCGTAAGCAACCCAGGAGCGGCGTTGGCACGGCGTCCGTGTGCCGCTCAGCTTGTCTTAGTCCTGGATTATGGGCAGACTGTGTCAATGAGATGGAGGAAATGCACAGGTCGCAGCAGACCCCAGTAAAATAAAAAAAAAATGGGTGGAGAGGGTCCTGAGAAGCGCATCAGAAGCAGAAGCATCTCTCCTCTCCGTCTCGCCAGGCTCGCCTCTCCTCCAAACAGCATTCTTCATCATTTTGCCCATCTGGGAAAGGCGCTCACATCATTTTAGGCTCCCGGCTTGGGATTTAACTGTCGTGAACTTCTTGCAGGTGTTGGGATTATTCTGCTTGCCTGGGTCAGCTGTCGAGGGGGGTGAGCATGAGCGGCAGGGGCATGTGCACCGGTGAAGTGGAGGAGCGGGAGAGTCCCATCGCCCGTAGCGCAAGGTGCCCATAGCAGCGTCTCGTGCTGCATGCATGCAGCGTCTGACACACTGGCTCCCATTTTGGCTGGGCCAAAGTATCGGTAGTCATGAGTCTCAGGGTGTTTTTCCTGTGTGCGAAGGGACCTTTTGTCACCTAATGGCCTGTAAATGGACTTCGCTGTCGTTGCTGGCAAACTATTGTGGTCCCACCCTTGTCATTTGTCATTGTGGCCAGGCTCTTTGGGCACAAACGCAACATGATTATTGTGGTATAATTAACCCCGGCTTTTATTCTGTAGTCCATTTAATCTGTACTAAGATGTGGACCTGGCTAAACCAGGCCACTATATGGTGGGAGAGCTAGTGTAGCCGGAGCAAACGGGTATTGCATGGGGAGCTAGATTAGGAGAGCGGACACACAATTGGTCTAGTCCCTCCTGACTTCGAGGGGTAATTTGGCCCCAGAGTGGAGTGATTTCCACCACCATAAGGCTGACTGTCTTGTGCATCCTCTCCTCTTCCATGTTGGAGTCGGGTCAGGTTACTCTGGAGTAAATCGGTTGTGTCTCCGTCTCCATCTCTGCCCCTCTTGGGAGCTCCAAGGGGTGATTAGAAAATGCTGATTCTGTCCTTGGTCTTGAAATAATTGTATTTGTGAATGCCTGCGTGGTTTGCCCCCTGTTGCATACCTGAACCCTGCTGTCCAGGAGGGACTAGAGGCCTGGAAGGACAAAATGCACGAGACCAAAACCGAAGGACACCGTGCCGTTTCTCTCAGCTAGTGGGTGGTGAGCGGTCTGCAAATGGTGTGCAGGCAAGCGCCTGTGAGCAGTGTCTCCAGCTCTTGAAACAGTCCACCAGGTGCAAAGTGCTTTAGCTGATACACAGGCAAGCCAAGGAGATGAGGAGCCCAGAGCACGGGTGTGCATGCTAAGCAGGAATCCTCGTGACCTTGCTAAATGCCTCCTCTCTTATCATGTCCATTGTTCTCAGTATTCAAGGTAGGCCAAACGGCACCGGTAGCTTCAACAGCTAGCAGTCAAGTGCGGTGCGTGATGCGACGGACTGACTTATGACGCAGGGAAATGTGCCCTGGGTGGCTCCGGCAAGGATGCTGTGTGGGATCCAGCCTGACTTGACCAGCCTGACTGTAGGTCACCTGCAGCACAGGTACTGCCTGTGTACACTTTTATCCTACACTGGATGCAAGCTAAATTGTCAGGGCTCAGACCTCAACGAAAGGGACATAAGTGACTGCGGCTAAGCAGGCACTTACTGTGGGGTAAGAGCGTGCATACAGGCAGTTCCTGTGGAAGAGCTGGTAAGAAATGAAGCTCAGTAAGTTGGTCCTGTGACCTTGCACCCATTGAGATCCATGGTGGCTTTTCGTCATCTTTGCTGCACCAACCAAATAAGTCTCCATCACTGAGGTTTCTGCTTCTCCAACAAGATCGCTGGCCTACCGTCCTCCCCTTTCCCCCCCGCAGTGTATGGGGAAGTTCCCAGGCAGAAGCCTGCCTCATCCTTCTGCACGTCCCTTTCCTACAAGAAAAGCAGCCTGATGACAGCCAGGCTGGCGTCGTGTTTATGATTGCTGCTCTACATGGACTAAGAGCTGGCACGTGGCATTTTTGCTATCCAGTGCTCCCAGTTCACTCGACCTCACGTGCTAGCTTGTCTTGTCCCCTGCTTATGTGTCGTCTGTTATACCGGCAGCTGTTTGGGGAACGCGTAGCCTGGGTTTGATTGGTGTCTAGGCTTTTACTGCAGTGGAGTATATGGTCACGGTGGAGTCGCTCTTGAGCAGACACTCGCCCGTCTGCCGTGTTGGGTGTCCCACGCTGGACCCATGGCCATACGCTTCCCTTGATCTGCGTAGGCTGCAGCACTGGATCTTTCCTTGGTCTCTCTGGCATTGCTCTTGGTGCTGTCCCGTTCTGGAAACGGGGTCTCACAGCCCATGTGGCCTAGGCAAAATAATAAAATGCCCGTATGCATTCTCTTGCCTTGTTTTCTTGACTACCCGTGGGCATTGCTGGGGAATAGGGGAGAGTCATGACCGCACCTCCTCCACTGACTTCTCTATTATGGCCTCTGTGTTTCCCTTCTACGGACAAATTCCTTCTTACTCGAATCAAACAAGTTCCCTCGACTGTGCTACCATGTTTCCTGCATGCTGTTTCTGGTGCTATCCTCCCCTTCTGAAATGGGCAGTGCAAGGACCTTTCTTGTATCATCTCCAGGCCCTTTTGAAGGTCACTCTCTAATCAGCATAAATGCATTTGAATACATAATGCAGATCCATGTTCAGCCCAGTCGGCGAGAGCTCAGCAAGCTCTGCAGGCTTTGCACGGGTGTTTTTGGGTTCGGCTTGGAAAAATGGAGCGCATTTCTTCAGCGTCCTTTCTGTGCCCACGGGTTTCCTCTCCAATTCCTCCCAAGTATGTATGAAGCGGAGGCGTATAGCTTCTTTACATTTATACTGCTTTCTGAAGCAGTGCTGTTTCCATTCCTGCGCTTTCTTTCCCATGGCTCTCTCCATGATCAGGCTTTTGGGAAAGGGGAGCAGTGGAGGAAACGATGCGCAGAAGGCACTTCACGCACAGGGAACACCTTTGATAAAAGAGGTTGCACTTGTTGAGTGTGATCCATCTAATTAATGCTGTAGCCTAAAACACCAGCCTACCTCATCTTTTATGTGTGTAGGTCAAGCTGGGGTCTGTAGCTTCCCTGGGCTGTGCCACATGCATTAAAAATAGAGATGAGCGTGGTTCAGGTTTTGTCTAGATAGTCGGGGGCTGGGGGAGAGTTAGGGTTTGGCACTGTTTTGGGGATAGACTGAAATCCTGTCTTTGACTGAAGTTTTTAAAAAGAAATGCAATGCCACATGATGGAGATGAAGCTCTTAGATGCAACGAACTTACTTAAGCTTATACTGAGAGAGGTATGGTCTGGACATAACTAGAGCAAGAGGACTCCTGTGTTTAGATCCCACCTCAAGACTGATTACCCACGTGCCTGGGCTTGCCCCACTTTCCCTTTGTAAAACAGATCTTACCATGTCTTGCAGAACATTGTGAGGATTATTTTTAAAGGATGTCACGGATGAAGGGCACTGAGCGAGAGCTAAGTGGCTTTTGTTATGCGATGCATAATAGAGTAGAGCAGGGGGTCCCAAATTGGGGCACATGTACCCCCAGGGGGCACGCAAGACATCTCTGGGGGGTACATGGGAGAAAATGTGTAATGGCAGATTTAATTTCCATTACAATAACCATTTGCATTTTAGGGGTTCAAATGTCAAATGTTTGCTGGTAGGGGTACATGGGCAGCTGGTAAATCTGGACGGGGGTATGCAATCAGCAAAAGTTTGGGAACTTCTGGAGTAGAGAATCCCACAGGAATACTGCACTGTCCTTCCTTCGAGATGGGGCAGGGTGGCTCAGTGGTTACAGGGTTTCACTAGGGCTACAGAGGAATGAGTGCACATGTCACTCTGGTCTCACAGCAAAGGCTGCTTTAGTTGTACCTGGTCATTTGAATGAAGTTAAAGGCTACTTATCTGATGCTAGCCATATCCCTCCCTGTATGCCACTGGCTCCGGGGGATCTCTGTATCTTGACTTTCACTTATATCTATGCAACCACCTCACTCTTTGTTGCCTTATCAAGCATGACTTTATAGGGGTTTGTTGGCATATTTGGCCCTCATTGCCATAGTGTCGTCTCAAACTTTGTTGTTCCTTACCTTCTTTAGCTAACTTTATGCCCATTTTACAGATGATTGAGACACAGAAAGTAAATGACTTGCTTCGGATCACACCGTACGTGGAAGAGCAAGGATGGAGCCCCGAATCCCAGGCTTTGAATCCTAGGCTGTCAGTCCTCTTCTCCTTTCATGCTGCGTCTGGGCGGGTTCTAGCCATTTCTGAAGATGCGGGAGGTCACGTTTGGTGTCTGTCCCATTTGAAACCGGGCATCCAGTTCCTGGGATCCTAGCAGTAGCAAGATTTTCAGCAAACTGCATCAGCGGTTGCACATAACATTGCATTGCACATCCATTGTTCAGTTTGCCCTTTCTTTTTATTGCCGTAAGGTTGATGTCGTAATACTCCTTCTTCGTGCTCAGTGGTCGTGGCCAGCCAAAACAGTCTGCAAGCACGGCTTCTTGTGTACGAACCGCGAACCTGACTTCCACCTCACGCTGGGTAGCCAAAGGAGCAAAGTCTGCCCACCGATACCAGAGCCAGTAGAGTTATTTCTGTAGAGTTACTTCTAGTTTACGCTGGCATTCACGAGATCAGCACGTTAGCGGCCGTTTCCCAGTCAAGCGATTTAAAACTATCGCTAAACAGAAGTGGGAGAGCTAGTAATGTCTAAAGGCTACAAAAGACTCCTAAAAATAGCCCGAGTGGAGGAAAGCTGTTAATGCAAAAGTAAATAATTACATTAAGGCAAGCAACTGGAGAGGCTAGTTGTGTAAATCACTTTAAAGAGAACAAGCCTTAGATAAAATCCATTCTTTTATCACACAGATTAAGTCTTCCTTTTGACACTAAATAATTGATAGGGCTTGGCAGAGCGCTCCACAGCTGCCTTTTGCGGAGCAGTGGGACTGCTCCTGAGGTCAGGCAAGTGGCAGAGAAAAATGTTCTTAAAAACGCCGTGCATCCAAAACCGGCCCCAAGAAACGGGACTCGTATTCCCGGCACTCCCTAAAGAATGGCTGCAGCCCCTCGAAAAGACAGCCGCGCGCCTAGGTGGGAAGGAGGATGCTGCGTTGCTCCCCTCCCGCTTAAACTGCAGCCCGGGAAGTGAGACGGACTGCTTTCCCAATCGTGCACGGCGGTGAACGCAGCGGAGGAGTTGAGATGGATCATGTGAATAAAACAGGATTGTATTTCTCTTTGCTTCTCAGTGCCGATCTTTGTACGAGCACATACTACCTGGCCTTGCCTGTTCCAGGGGCGGGGAGCTTGCAAGCTCTGTCTCGAGCTCATCTCTATCGATATTCTTTACTCGCAGGGCTTCCACTGCCCCAGCATCTGAGTGCCTCGCAGTTTTTAAGCCGACAAGGGTCTTTGGGTAAATCTGAAACCTGTTATTAGACCAACTCCAATAGTTGGAAAAATTCTTCTTTACATTTTTTCCCAACTATTGGATTTGATCTAATAAAAGATACCAGGTCATTGGAAAAAATTGCAGGCTTGCAAAGAAGAATTTTTCCAACTATATGAGTTGGTCTAATAAAAATGACCCAATGACCCTTGTCTGCCTGTGTCCTTCATCCGGCACCGCTACAACCTACACCCTTGCAATTTTTAATGTATTTGCACTTTCACCTGAGAAAGCCTTGCGATATAGGGAAATGCTTTTATCCCCATTGTACAGACAAGGGAGCTGAGGCGCAGCCCAAACTTCCCTGTAAGTACCGTAGGCCAGGTTACACAGGGAATGGGTGACAGGATCCTCCTGAGTCCTAGCCTAGTGCTTTCACTACTCTCAGCCTACAACATCCTACTTGGCTCCCGCTGACGCATGGTGTTAACTCAGTTGCCGGCCCAGTCCCTTGCATTGTCGCTGTCTGTAAAAAGGGAGATCTGCTTCCCTACCGCACGAGAGAGATGTATAAATTATCCTTATAATATATAGTGCTTTTGTAGGTAGGGGCTGTCTTGTTTCTCGGACATGCCTAACTCACTAGGGTCCCAGTTTAGATGCGGCTGTGTTACCAATAATGTTTTCTTGGGAACCGAAGGAACTTCAGAGTCGGCAGCCTCCCGTCCTGCTCAAAATCAAGGACCTGGACATGTTGAGCAAGTTATAAATTGGTTGGAATTGGGTGGAGAATTGGCCTCCACAGTCACTGCTGAGGACAAGGCAAGTTTGCGAGTTATCGTGGAGCGGAAAAAATATGTTGGCCATCCACTTAAATTAGAAAAATGATCTCCGTTTGGGGTTATATTAAAATCTTAGGCTTGGAATCTCTTTTGAAGAAACTTAGATTTGCTTTCCATCAAATTTGTTAATGGTCTTGGGAAGAAATCGGACAAAACTCAATGTATAGAGCTGAGCTGTGGCTTATGCCCCTGGAGTGACTGAACCCAAAGCTGAAACAAAAAAAAGCAACTACAGTGCGTGAGCCCCCACGAATACAAACCAGAAAGGTGCTGCATAACCTCTCTGAACTGAACTCTTAGCATTTTCCATAGGTCTGCAGAGGATGTCTGTCTGTTTGCCTTTGTTTTTTCTTCCTTCCTCTTTCCTTCTCCCATCATCGTGATGACTTTTTGGGCTTTACACCAGGGGCAATACTTTCAGTCCTGAAAAATAAAAACAGGACTTCTCCAAGTGAAATATTTTTATATTTTCTGCTACTAACATCTTAACTTCCAAATAATATTACCTTGCCGGGGTTGCATGGGGCGCGGGGGGGGTCTGTGTTTCTTCCAGAAAAGATATGCTCTTAACTCCCACGTGGATTTGCTCTTCCTTCTGGCTGAGTTTTAAGAATCGCGGCTCGCAGCATAAATATTTCCAAGTTAACAGTTAAAGCTGATGCTCTGTTAACTTATGTTGCTTCTAATATAAAAGTTCAAATATCCATGCTTTCATGAAAACCCTCCAGTGGAGGGTAGATTAGCCCGTAGCCATAGCCACACGTGTGCTGCTTCAAGGATTAATTTGTATTATAGTTTATTGAAAGCTTTAGCCAGAGTAGGTATGCTTTTGCAATAAATTAACTGTTGCTAGCCTAGTCCATATGTAAAACTTCCCAAGCCCTTCTTCGAAGTGTCAAGCTTGTTTAGATTTTACCCAAGCAAAATACTTTACTTTCCCAGACTGGGAGTGTTGGCTCTGCTCTGCAAGGTTCACAAGTTGACCTAGCTTGGATGTTCATACATTCATAGATGTTAGGGTCAGAAGGGACCTCAACAAATCATCTAGTCCGACCCCCTGCCTGGGCAGGAAAGAGTGCCTATCCGGTCAGGTGCCTATCCAGCTTCTCTTAAAGACCCCCAAGGGGTCCCTAAGAGCACTCCCCAAGAGCAGGGGAGAGCACCACCTCCCTTGGACGCCCGAGATGTGGCTGGCCCTTGATTTTTAGTAAATGCACAGACAGTTGCATGTGAGCAACTGGATAATTTGGTGCGTTCTTGCTCGTGCGGACTCCCCCGTTCTGCACTCGGTGAACAGGTTATGCTTGGCACCGAAGGGCGGGCGCTATTAATCTTGCTCTCGTTTCGCATGCAAGCAGGAACGTGCCAAAGCACCGTGTCTGTTAGACTTGAGGTTGGCACAGACGTAAATCTCGTTGGTGTCAAGGCTGTAATTAGAGTTGATGATGCGCTTTCTGAAGTGTTAGCAGCAGCAGGTGAAAGTAACAATATAGGAACACAAAGGTGATGACTTTATACATTGATTTAGGTGTTGGGTTTTAATGAGAGGAATTATTATGCATTCCAGGAAGGTCAGCAGCTTCCCAGAAGCTGATATTGTGACGGCACCGAACCGTCTTTGGTTATGATTATTTTATTTTCACGGTGTGAGCTCATGGTTAAGGCCGCGTTCTTGGGGCTTTGGGGACCTGTCTCAGTTCTTGATTCTGCCCCATACGGCTACTCCTCGCTTAACGTCGCAGTTATGTTCTTGGAAAAATGCGACTTTAAGCGAAACTATGTTAAGCGAATCCAGTTACGTCACTGTGGTTTCCTACTAGCAGGCGGTGGCCAAAAAACGTTGTAACCGAACGTTGCGCGACTTTCAATGAGTATGTTCTCCAATAGACCAGCGGCGTAATAACGAAACAACGTTAACCAGCACGATGTTGAGTGAGGAGTACCTGCACTTCCTCGGGGATTTTGGACAAGCTGTTAGATTTCTGTTTGTCACTATTTCTCATTTGCATAATGATAATCGCTTGAATTGCATCGTGGCTTGAAAGGATGTTGGTCAGCACTCAATCGCTGTACCAAAGAGCTTGAATGGGGATGACTCTGGCCAGGTTTCCATTGCCAAGCTAAGGATAGTGCTTCCCTGCCTCAGAGGGGTGTATTGTGAGAATAACTTCAGTTGTCTTTCTGATGTGACAACATGAGATCGTTATAGGGGCCCCTGTTAAAAACAGTGTTGCATGGTTCAGGACAATACTTTTTGGTTCAGGACAACACATTTGACATTTTATGGTAAGACCTATGGTCAAGAGGCTATACAAACAGCTTCGTATCCCAAGGGTTTATCGACTGTTATAGAATAAGAGTTATTTTTATAGACCTTTATAGAATAAGAGTTATTTTCTTCGAAGATCCTATCTGGCAAACTCAGATGTAAAATATACCGCTGTTAATTGCTGTTTAAACCTTTCGGATTTGATGTATGCGAGAGAATAGCCAGCCCTGGTTTGGGGGTTCATTACATGCAGGTTCATCGGATGGTTTGCTGCGGCTCACGCACCCGAGGGAATTTGGGATAAATCTGGACGAACATGTGGTTTTGGGTAGAAGCCACACAGAGCTCCACGATTTCAACCCCAAACCAGGCAGAGCTTAGTGGTTTGGTCTGAGTACCGAGTGCTTAAGCTGCTGCCTGAAGGTAAGGACTTTGGCCATTGCTTGGTGGAAGAGGTGCAAATCTGAGACGGTGGAGGAAGGAAGCTGGCAGGTTGGGATGGAGACTTGTGAGGGAAGCATAGTCCCTGTCTTGAGTCCCTTCAGCTTGCTGTGCGGGCACACACACTAGCACTGAAGTGAATAGCAGGAGGGTGAAAGGCACCGTTGTCTCATCTATTTTGGCACGAAAGGCATTTTGCTTCAAATGTTCCTGAGCAACCGTCACCATTTGTTACAGAGACCCTCAAAAGCATCCTTGCGGCAAGCTCCTATGCTCTTGTGTTGCACGCGCAGCAGTTCGGTGACTGTTAAAATAGCTTTGAACTTGCTGAACGAGTAAAAGGCATTGGTATCTCTGTTCTGGAGAACGGTGCATGCTTGGCCACTGGTGCGAGCAGAGCAAAAAACATCGAGTCGATGCAAACATGCACATTTATTTTAATTTCAGTACCTGCTCATACAGCATCTCAGCCTCTGAAGTAAAATCCAAGGCCATTATTTGGCTGTAGAGCCCCTGACACATGAAACAGGCTGGATTTATATCTGGTCCCTAAAAATATATAGCAAAATGAAAGTCCCAGACACTGAGTTCATGTGCAGTGCCCGTTGTAAAGATAAGTAACGGCTGTTATAAGATCGCTTAAACTGTTACCTTTGGGACATAAAAGGGATCTTTTGAAGACCATAAGTCTTAATACAGAACTGTTTACTCATAAAAAATACATTTGGAAAGGGGGAGGGGGAAACACATTTTTCTATTAATGTGGTTTTTGCCTTTTACGGCAGGTTGTAGAAGGTCTTTAACCTGCGTAGCGCTTGAGCCGGGATAGAAATGAGCTTTGTCTGAGGATCAGAAATGTACCCAAAGGGCCTTTCCTCGTTGCAGGTCTCTGCAGTGTCTCCTGTAAAGAAGCTTTTTACTATATTTCCTGCCTCATGGAGACCTGAGTACATTGTTTTTCCATCTGTAAAGCCTTCCTTTAGTTAAGCCCCAGATGCTTGTTTCGTTAAAAGTTTTCACAGCAGAAATGTGCTCGTTCATTTGTTTTAGAAGGAGCCTTATGTTTGATAAAGGATTGGGCTGGTGGAGCAGATTCAAATGTTCCCTGGACACCACAGTAATACAGAGATTATGGCATCGTGCTAGTGCATGAGAACTAGCGCATAAATTTGACGCACATCCAACAGCTCTCGCTCGGGGATCAGCAGCGTTTTTCAGTGGTGCTGGGCTCAAGTTCAAGGGAGATCAGCGCTAGGACCTTGCCACTGCTGCTTCCCTCCACCGCCCGCCTGCGGCTTAGCATTGACATCGCTCCCTGCCGCCACAGTCCCCACTCTGCGGCCCGGGTCCGGGTCTGGGTCTGTGGGCTGGATCCAGTGGTTTTGCAGGCCGTAGGTTGCCCTCCCCTGCTTTAACTGACTGAAATTGGAGGCAGGGAATGAACAAATGCCATCGCATGTGTCAAAATTTACAGGCCAAGTGTTTAAACAGTGGCAAAGTGCAAGCCTAGCATTTCAAATATCTGTTTGTGCATCGGGAATGGGCAGTTGCTTGAATATTCATCCAAATTCAAGATTTGCCGGTTTGATTGATTTGCTTCCAAAGTTGGTGGTAGCAATTCTGGAGGCGCCGTTGGAAAACTTCTTACAGACTATCTTCATAATCTAAAACATGGGGAATTTTATAAGCAGCGGTGCCAGCAGTGTGATCAGCAAGCACTGTGCAAGCTCGCAGCAAAAGAAGACGTAATCCCTGCTCTGTAGGCAAGCAACTCAGTCATCAGCCCAAACAGTTAAGAGGCAAAGTACAGGCTGAGGTTGCCATCTCGGACTGGCTGAGAGCGAGCTGCGGAAGGAGGGAGGAACGGGAGGAGGACGTGGAAGTGCTGTTAGACTCGCAGCCCGAGGAGCAAGACTGAGAAAGCTGGGACTAGCCCTTTGCAGGGTCTGCAAGATAAGAATCGTGACCTGCTGTGAAAACAGAGAGGAAACTAGAGCAGGGATTTATATGGAAAGGCGGGTGCAACTATTGAAGCATGGGAATGACATGGATAGAGGCCAGAGAGAAGACAGCTATAAAATTAAAACAAGACTTCCAGTGTGAGAAGAAATGGGTTTTAGGTATGGGGAACCCAGCTTGCAACCCCTGAGCCCTTTCCCGTTCCCTATCCTGGAACAAGATACCTATACTTCGTCATGGCCATTACACTTGGAAATATTCCTTTAAGCGAAGGCAAGGGACTAGGTTACCTGACATTTGTAATGCGAGTTACTGATCACCCTGTCTCTTTATTGGATACAGATTGTCGTGGACATGTAAGTGAGAGAACGTATGGATTTAGATGAAGACAGGCCAGGTTTGCCTCAGCAAATCGGCTGAGTAACTAAGAGAGTTGGGGACTTGCCATGGCTCAGATTGACCCCCCACAGCAGGAATGGCTTGAGCGTGCATTTGCCAGGGTAGCACAGCACTCCCGGTAGAAGCTGTCCTGGATGTATACAATCCTTGTACATCGAGGAGAGCAGGTTGCCAAAAGCACTTTGGATTTTGAAGGTAACCTGCTGCTGCAGATGATGGGGTATTGCAGTGGCTTTGCTGGAAGGCCAGCATTTCACTGGAGCTCAACGGTGATCCAGCCGTTGGGGTATGAGGAGTGCTGCTGCGATCCCCATCCAAGCCTGATTGGCTGGTAAGTGGATGGCGGGGTCTGGGAGCCCTCTTGAAGGCCTCACAAGGGATCTGGAGAAGGGTCAGTGAGAAGTGGTTGGGAGAAGCAGTAGGGAAATCTTGACTTAGATCGATTCTTCATCACTCCCCAACTTTACAACAGAGGCTGTTTGTGCATCTGGTGTCTTCCCCACCCCTCTGTCATCCCTGGTTGTCTGTCACCTTCCTGAACTTGGCTGCCGCCGTCGGGTTAATTACATTGTTAGCTGAGGTCAGCGGAAATATTGATTTCTGCTTCTGTCATCTGGGAAGGTACGGTAGGGGGGAAGCGTTAGCAGGAATTCAGAAGCTGTAGATGCAAGAAAGAGAAATCCCCTTCTCTGTAGTATTATTTATCATCAATTAACACATTTCTGGTGGATTAGCAACGTGGCCCCTGCTAATCCATTTGGGTGCAAACACCTGCACCGAGCAATTGAAGCCAGCATCTTCAGCTTCAGTTTGATGGCCGAGCTGGGTGAAGCTGACCCAGGTTTTCCTTGGCTGAGGAGTTCAGACAGCTGGAGAGCATTCGTTCCAGGAGATAATGTCCATGTTATGATGCATGTAGGGCAATAAGGTTTCTACTGCAGGAGTGCTTTAAATGGCTCCTCTGATGGGTGCGCGCTTTCTCCGCGGCCCCTGGTGCAAGAGGATAGCTGCAGCACAGCAGGTGATGGTGAGAGGCTTTTCCCCCGCGGTGGCAGGTGTGGGACTCCTTCCTTTGAGATCACACAGCCTGTTTTCAAATCTAGTCCAGAGAAAAGATTTTTCTTGACACTTATACTCTTTGCTAAAAAAAAAGCCAAAAAAAACAACAACCAAAAAACCCTTACCCTAAATCCTTCCAAGGCTTTCTATAAATCAAGGCAGTAAAACTGTCTGTGGTTGCAATCAAATTATACGGTCTAAAACTATATAAAAGAGCTCAAGCAGGTTCAATCCAATAATAATGTCCTCATTGTTTAAAGGCGGTGAGGAGCATGTAACGAACGGGAGGACGGGGCCGGGAGGTGGACGGAGCTCCTCTGCTCTCAGGAAAAGGCTTTGGGCTCACAGTGGTGCTGGGCTGAAGAAATAATTTGCTGAGGAGGTTGAAGTGCATGTTTTCAAAATCTGTTTGTGACCATAAGGATTTGAAAAGAGGATGTCATTTGCTTACTCGGTAACTTCTGTGTGGCCTGCAAGTGGTTTCAGATGCCCGGCCAAAACCAAATACTCTCTCCGTAAGGAAATTTGAAAAGGGTGCACATGCTCCAAAAAGGCCCGAGATTGAAATGACGTTCTTGTATCGCATCGTGTATTTTTGTGTAATATTAGCTACTCCTCCAGCTCTGGCATTTACTGGGGTGGATTACTGGGAGGAGAAGGGGTAGGCAGAGGACACGGCAAGCACTTTGTGGTATAAATAGAGACCAGATATTATGAGCTGGGTTTGCATGAGGTTTAGACTTAATAGATTGTTTCTAATGGGAGGAGAGAATATGAGGGGGTATGTCATATGTTTTCAGAATTGAGCTGAACACTGCAAAAATGTCCAAATTAGGCCATGATAAAGTAAAATAACGTAACAAGTGAACTTTCATAATGAGGAACTTGTAGATAATGCTGAAATTTATGATCGTGTAGGAGGCTTTAGACTTAGGGTTTTGGCTTCTTTTCTGCCTAGCCCGGCCTTGCGGACGAGTTTATAAATCTTTGCAGCATTTGGCTAACGTCTTGAAGCTTGTATTATCCTATTTAAAAAAAAATGGCAGCTGCATTTACATCCTATTATTATTAATTACAGGTTGTATAAAGGGAAGTGATTGGGGGCAGAAAGTCTAGGCCCTTCGAATCCAGCAGGTAAGTATTGGGAGGAATGAACTGAAAGTTGCAGCAGGCGTTGTGCGTGCAAATCTGAAAACCCAAGAGCTTCCTATTACCCAGTGGGGTTTTGCAGAGGAGCCGTCCTAAGGCCGGCAATAAGGTGGGAAAGGTGATGTGAGAGAAGGAAGGGGAGTCCAAAAGCAGATTTAGGCCCAGTCCAGCAACATCACTACAGTGCACCAGGGAATTTAATAACCTGTTACATTTATGTAGCCTGTTTCATCCCAAAAGCACTTTACAGACTTAATGATGTGCAAACGGCACACTGGTATCCCTTCGTCTACCACGGAGATGCAGCAACCTCCGGCATGAAATGGGATGATGGCTGTCTTGCCGCATGCAGCATCCTAACGATTTAAGGCAGGAAGTGAAGAACGAATTATCCAATGGAAAGTAGCGCAGCAAACTTTACGTAGGCAGGATGTATGTATCTAGCATAAAGTTTAGTTGAGAGATACCTCCATTGGCAGTGGTGCCGTAAGGTCTTGCCTGACCACTGCTGATCAGTGCGTCAGGTTTTCTAGTTCCCATCTAAAGTAGGTGAGAAGATGACTTCTCTTCTGCCAAGGACAGAAATCCTGCCTTAGCTACTTGAAGTGCTACTGGAAAGACTCCCGTCGAATACAGACTCCAGCCTGCTTTATCTGGCTTATTTTCTGAAATACGATGGGATTGCAGAGCCGCAGTCCTATGGCCTGCAGGTGTGACATTGTCCCTCCAAACTGCAGAGGAAGGGCATTTATTTTAAACCAGGTTTTGTGAGCGGACTTTAGAAATCGTATGAGGGATAATGCTCATAGGGTGTCAGTGTTGCAGGGTGAACAAGATCGCCAAATGCAGCAGACAGGATCCCGTTCTGTTCCTGAATAAGTCCTGTATCTTTCAGATGCGAGCATTTTAGATGTAATTTTTTTCCCCACGTAGTCTTTGGTATGCTAGCTATTCCCCAGACTTAATGAATTCTGCAGGGATGTACCATGGTAGCTAAAGATCATTTACCTGAATTGCTTTTTAATTTCTGAAATGGGAAGCTGCTTGTGCCACAGTATAATTACATT
Source organism: Crocodylus siamensis (assembly GCF_052110815.1). Classification (NCBI taxonomy): domain Eukaryota; kingdom Metazoa; phylum Chordata; order Crocodylia; family Crocodylidae; genus Crocodylus; species Crocodylus siamensis. The sequence continues at coordinate 240,750,036 of NC_143398.1, read as the reverse complement.
ATAATTTACAGCAATCCAAAATCAATAAATTTAGTCATATTGGGGTAGAGAAGGAGGGAGCGAAATCCCCCGTCATTAAATTATTCCACGTTCTGTAGTTAGTGTTCCAAGAACTCAACAATAAAGTTGAGACGGGTAATGAAGGGCCATTCCTTTCTAAATACCATACTGTGAATCAGCAAGTTTGGCCTAGCAGCCGAGCGAGCTAATACTTGTGCGAGAGGATGAATACAGAAATGAATGTCTTATCTGGAATTTATTTTAGTTGCAGTAATGCATCGATATTGCTGGAGATTGAATGTTGCAATGTGTAAATATCTTTTGAGAAAGCACTTGGAACCGAAGGGCTCTTTTCGGCATGGAGAAAGGCCAAACAAGAACTGGTAACTGGAAGTTAAAGCCAAATGAAGTCTAATTAAAAGCAGGGCACAGATTTTTAACAGGGACGGTGATCAATTGTTGGAACAAACACCAAAGGAAAGTATAGGATTCTCCGTTTCTGGAGCTTCTCCATTGCTCCTAGTCCTTACGCTGCAGCAGAGGTAATTTAGGTTGGAAATTAGGAGGACCTTGCTGACTATGAAGGTGGATAAGCATTGGAATAGGCTACCTAGAGAGGTTGTGTAATCTCTGTCCTTGGAAGTTTTCACGACCACGTTAGAGAGACACTTGGGTGGGATGATCTTGCCTCGAGCAGGGGGCTGGACTAGATGACCTTTTGAGGTCCCTTCCAGCCTGACTTTCCTATGATCCAACGCCTCCAATGTTGGGTGTCTTCCAAAAATAAATGCTGTAGTCGGGCACAAGTTACTACCCCCAGTACAAGGGTAACTGGAATAAAGTTTGTGGCCTGTTCTGTATAGAAATTTGAACTAGATCAGTGGCGCTCAACCTGTCAGGCTCGCTGGCCAGATACTTTGTGTGGGGCCAATCCACGGGTGCCCTCCGGCGTGGCAGTTAAAGTTGCCGCTGCTCCCTTCACTGCCAAATTTTGGACCGCTAGGGAGACCCATGTGCCAGATGACATGGCTTCACAAGCCAGAGGGTGAGGGCCGCTGAACTAGATCAGTGGTGCTCAACCCCTTTTCCTGGCAGGCTGGATTGGCAGTGCCCAGTCTGTCCACGGGCCAAATCCAGCTGGTGTCGCTGATCCGGCACCCAGTGGGGCACAGCAGGCATCGGCTGCATGGAAGGCAGCAGGGGGCAAGAAAACGCTAATGCAGAGGAAAGGAGCTTGATTTGGCCCCATGGAGAGGGAAGGGGTCATGGCTCAGCTCTGCAGGGGAAAGGGGCATGATCAGGCCCTGACCCAGCCCCATGGGGAGGGAAGCGGGTATGGTCCAGCCCCCATCCAGAAGCAGGGTGGCGGACCTGGCCCGCTGCATGTGACTTGTCCTTTGGGAATTCGGATATTATTAATGGCCACTGTTCCCTTGCCGCCAAATTTCCTGACCTGTGGGGAGCCCGGTGGGCCAGACGTAACGGCTCCGCTGGAGACATTTGGCCCATGGGCTGGAGGTTGAGCCTCCCTGAACTAGATGATCTGATTCTTCCTCCTCTTGAAATGCACATCTCTTTCTCTGCCTGGCCAGCAGGCCTAACTTCTAGTGAAAGGGTGATGTATTGTGGGGAGAGAAGCCCGTACATTCACCACCTTTCAACCCAAGACCATTAGTAAAGTGGCTTCTTGTCCTGCCTTGTGCCGTGACAGCCTCTACTGCTGGTGAATAGGCTGAGACCCTACAATTTTGGTGACCTTACCACAGTGAGAGGAGAAATTGGGAACGGTGAAAAGGTAAAATCCATCCCATGTACTGCACATTGTTCATCCACCTCTGCTGAACTGCCAGCTCTGTTTTCCCCACCCGTGAGGAGCTTCCCCTTGTGTGTAATGGGCTGTTTGAGTCATTGGAAACGGGGGCAGAGTTGCACCGAGCTTGGTGCTTTTGGAGATGCAGACCCTTCCTCGATGATCCCGTGGTTGGAGGGATTTCAAAATCCAGTCTGGCTTGGCATGCCAGAAGTACGGTGGGAGGGAAGAGGATCTTCTGGTTCAGGCCTTGGTCTCATTATCTTCACATCGGGTGCCAGGGCTTGTCCTGGGTCCCTAGCACTATATGTGAGACCCTTACGCCAAAGCCACCAGGCCAGCTGTGCATGAGGTGAGCGCCGGACAGCAGTAGTTGAGATTCGCCCCGAAGGGACTGGTAGGACGGACGACAGTCTCTATTGTGCTTACTCCTGCATTACTCATCCCACCGCTGGGCTTCAGCACACGCAGTGGTCCGTGAAACACCGAGTCCCTGTGTAACCAAGGAGGTCAAAGGAAGCGAATGATGATACGTCATGGAGTTGTCTAGAACGGCCGGGATCGTTCTGCCATCGAGGCGGTCAGAAGTTGCTAAGACGGCAAATGCTTATCGACTGTGGCACAGGAGAGCTGCACGTTTTTCAGTCTCCTGCGGGCAGCGTATGCCGTAGAGCTGGTCCTGGCTGCGGCGGGGTCAGGTTTTCCTCCTTTTCTTTGCGGGAGAGGTAGGAAATGGGCCCAGGTAACCTTAAACAGGCATGTACGATCCGAGGGAAATACCGATGCGATGATCAGCTCAAAGGCTCTCAGTTGGACACCTGTGAATTGGTGCCAAAACAGTAAATCAGGAACACCCTTCCTGACTGTGTTTTCCCTCTCCCTTTCTTTCATTTAGGAAAGGCCCACACAATTCATCACTCAGGAAAAAACTGTTCTTAAGTGTATGTTGGCTTTCCCGGCCTTCCCCACCTTACAGCTCACTGGCTTTTATTTTTCCTTGGAACCACAGAAAACCTTTTGGAGCTGCACCCAAAAAAGGATGTTGTTTGAAAGGAAATCACTTTGTCTCTTGTATTTAAGATGGATTATGATTCGCATGAGCTCATTATGGGTTAGGCAGGGATATTTCTGGAAATAGCAATTAAATATTTTTTTTCCATCCCTTGTGTCCTTGTAACATGTGGAGAGTTTATAAAGGGGAAGAAAAAAAATCCCTTTTTAGTTCTGTGAGAAATTTTGCTACCCTCGTTTGACTTTTTCAGTCCGATAGAGTCAGACTTATTTTAATATCATTTGAACCTGCAAAACAAATACTCCTTAGGTGCATTACAAATGTAGAAAAATACCCAACTGCGTGCGTGACGAGAATCAGGCTCCTGTCCTGCAGATGCTCAAGTTGAAGCACCTGGTTAATCCCATCCATTTCAATGAGACTACTCTGCTACTTAATTTTAAACATGGAGTAAGAAAAGTTTGTAGGATCAGGGGCCACATTATTTGTTTCTGTAGCATGCATTGTAATTCCCTAGATGATTTTTCTTCTGGCCTTGTTGGGCACGTCTACATGTGCCCTTTAATGTGCATTAGCTTATTTTAATGAGCGTTAACTTGTCACTAAAACAGTGCTATTTAGTGAATGCACTTTGAAATAGGCTAATGGGCATTAAGTGTCATTTAAAAACGCTGCTCTTTAGTTAATGTGCATTAGGACAAGCTAATGAGCATTTGCTTAGTACCTCACAATGGACGTACCTTAATGAAAGTGCACTAATAATGCATGTGTCGATGTGCCTGTTAAAACAGGTCCCACTCTAAGGAGCATAGCCTCAGCGGGTGCAAGCCAGCCCAGCTCCACTGATTTGGGCAACTTCAGGATCTGGCCCTAGTGTTTTGTCTACACCGCGTCTGCAGCGCTGCTGAAAGCTCTGCTGAGATGAGAAGCATGTCCCACCAGCGGGCCTCTGCTTGCTGCTCGTCAAACCCAAAAACAAGTCAGTGAAGACATCTTGAGGGCACCTTACTGCCAGAATATCTGTCTCCAGCTTGAGAGATGGGGTGCTGGAGGGGTCTCCATGGGACTGGCTTCCCTGCCTCATTTCCGGCAGGGTGTGATTGGAGCAGGATTGGATGGGAGGATTGTGCTTCTCGGGGGAGCTCTCGGGAGCAATGCGGAAGCAGTATGAACACAGCCCAAGGGCATGATCTGTTTCCTGCTGAGGCTCTTTGGTGTCTTCCAAATATTTTCAGTAGGAGTTGGATCCAGCCATTGAGAAAACGCCTGTAAAATTTCCCTTCAGCCAGCTTACAAGTACGAGCTCCAAAATAGTAATGTGCCGGCTCAGTTCTGCCTGTATTGAAAGAAAGTGATATCAAACGGAGTGACGTTATTATGGTAAAACTTTTGATCAAACTCATGCTAGATTGCTCTTGTGCTTCCCGCAAATTAGGCAACATCCCATTTTGCACTGTATGTATATAATATATGGCTATGATATATAGCATCTCTATTTGCAAAGTACACCGGCGATATCACCAAGGCAGATCAGAAAGACTTGTAGGCATTAATCACCTTCCTTTTACTGCCTCACCTGCACTCTGCCCACTGAACATTTCCGCCGGCTTTTAGTTTCACATCCCAAACCTTTGAGTGGTTTCAGATGCATCCCTTTCTAAAGAAACGATAACCTCCAGAAAAACAGGTCATCTTTTTTCTGTGAATGGGAAACTCCAAAATCCATTGTTCCATAGATTTCATAGACATTAGGGCTGGAAGGGACCTCGGGAGATCATTGAGTCCAGCCCCCTGCCCAAAGGGCAGGAACTCAGCTGGGGTCATAGGATCCCAGCAAGATAAGCATCCAATTTACTCCTGAAGGTGTTCAATGTAGGTGCTTGAACCACCTCCGCTGGCAGACTGTTCCAGACCTTGGGGGCTCGGACAGTAAAGAAATTCTTCCTTATGTCCAGCCTGAAACAGTCTTGCAGGAGTTTGTGACCGTTCGACCTCGTCATCCCTTGAGGCGCTCTGGTGAACAGATGTTCCCCCAGATCCTGGTGGTCACCCCTGATAAACTTGTAGGTGGCCATCAGATCACCCCTGAGCCTACGCTTTTCCAGGCTAAAGAGTCCCATGGCTCTCAGCCTGTCATCGTAAGGTCTGTTTTCCTGACCTCTGATCATGCGCGTGGCTCTCCTCTGGACTCTCTCAAGCTTGAATTGTGGAGCCCAAAACGGGATGCAGTACTCCAGCTGCGGCCTCACCAAGGCCGAGTACAAGGGGAGAATGACGTCCCGGGATTTGCTCGAGAAGCACCTATGGATGCACGCCAGCATTTTGGTCACTTTACTAGCCACAGCATCGCATTGCAGGCTCATGTTCATCTTGTGGTCAATGATGACCCCCAAGTCTTTTTCTTCTGTAGTGCTAACCAACGTAGCACTGCTGAGCCTATAAGGGTGCTGCAGGTTTTTCCACCCAAGGTGGAGAACCTTGCATTTTTCGGTGTTAAACACCATCAGGTTCTCGTCTGCCCATTTGCTGAGCTTGTCCAGGTCAGCCTGGATCACCCGCCTATCTTCTGGCGTGGATGCTTTGCCCCAAAGTTTGGTGTCATCGGCGAACTTGGCCAGTCCACTCCTGACTCCAATGTCCACATCGTTAATGAATATGTTGAACAGTATGGGTCCCAGGACAGAGCCTTGGAGGGACCCCACTGGTCACAGGGCACTACGATGAGTGACTGCCATCAATCACAACCCTCTGGGTCCGACCACGAAGCCAATTTCCCAGCCAGCGGATCATGGTGGAGCCAAGGCCACAACTGGGCAGTTTGGCCAAGAGGTGATCATGGGATACCAGATCAAAAGCTTTTTTGAAGTCAAGATATATGACATCAATCTCTTCTCCCTTGTCCAGGTGATAGGTCACCTGGTCATAGAAGGAAATGAGATTGGTCAAACAAGACCTACCCGCAACAAACCCGTGCTGGCTGTCCCTTAGGATGTTAGCCTGGGCCAGTCCCTCAAGGATGGCCTCCTTAATAAACTTTTCTAAGATCTTCCGCAGGATAGAAGTCAGGCTAATGGGCCTGTAGTTAGCCGGATCCACACTCCTCCCTTTCTTGAAGATCGGCACCACATTGGCCTTCTTCCAGTCTTCGGGCACTACACCAGAGCGCCAGGAGCTGTTGAAGACCCATGCCAGGGGCTGGGCTATGACGCTCGCCAACTCCTTGAGTACCCTGGGGTGCAGGTTGTCAGGGCCGGCTGACTTGAAGGTATCCAGCTTCTCAAGGTGTTCCTTCACGAGGTCAGCATTGATGGAGGGTAGGGGATCCCCGTCACCTGGATCTCCCTGTCCCATAGCAGGCATGGGCATCCCGTGTGACTGATGAAAGACCGACGCAAAGTACCTATTTAATAGGTTGGCTTTTTCCTGGGCGTCAGTTGTCAGTTGCCCCATCTGGTTCAGCAGGGGTCCAACATTGCCCTTGCTTTTCCTCCGGCTCTCCACGTATCTGAAAAAGGACTTTTTGTTGGCCTTGATGCCTGAAGCTAGTTGGAGTTCAGTTGCAGCCTTGGCTTTCCTGGTTTGCTCCCTGCAGGACCGGACCAGCACGGAGTAATCCTCCTTGGAGGTGAATCCCGTCCTCCATCCTTTGTAAGCTTTCCTTTTTAGCCACAGGAGGTCCGCTAGGTCCCTGGAGAGCCAGGGGGGCTGCTGTGCCTTCTTGCTGCCTTTCCTCCGTGTTGGAATAGATTTAGCTTGTGCACTGAGGATCGCTTCCTTGAGAAGCAACCACTCTTCTTGAACTCCCATCTCCCTTGGGTCATGGTCAACTTAGCTGTATGAATATTTTACTTCCGGACATAGTTTAACACCTAATATCTCCTGACCTGTTATGCTTATACAGGGGGTGTTTATATCCCTAGATGAGCAGGTTGGGCTAGAAACCTTGTAATGGTGCATAAAGAAATTTTGTGCTGAGAGTTTTCCCACAAGACGAACCTTGCCATGGTGGTGCTTCCCTGCATGGAGGAGGTATTTTAGGCAACCTTTTAGGTTCCCTGATTTTTTTTTTTTTTTCAAGCTCTGTGGGTTTGTAGGCACCTGTCTTTACTTGGAGGTTATGAAAGGGAGTGCTGGTCAAACCCTTCTTCAGAGGTGGGGTATATATGCCAAAGCCATGGCTATGGGCAGGCAGCACTCATTTGAGCTGATCTACCTGATCATTCGCCTTTCCAGCCTCGGATCAATAATATTTGTAATAGCCATCCCGCCTGGCTGCACAGAGGATACAAACTCTGCTGCATTTGCCCGTTTCTCTCATTAGGAGTATTTCTTTGCAGAGGTCAAAATCAAAGCTCTTCCTTCATTATTATGTCTATTAGAATGAGCTGAACCTGACTGCCTGGCGCAGGAGCAGGAAAATGTTTGGCTGAGTTTTTTTCCCCCCTCCGGGAGCCAGTGAAAGTTTGAGCTTGATGGATAAAACATTGAGGTGCAGTCGAGCTTGCCAAAGCAAACGTGTCGACCTTTCCAGAATATGTCCTTTTATGCGAACTCTTCCCCTGGTAGGCGTGGAGTCCTGCAGGTCCCTGTGGGTGGTGGTGGAGAAGGGCTTGAGGAGAGATGCTGGTGCTGTTTTTCTCCCTGTCTTTTCTTTGGGAAGGGGCCTACTGAAAGAAATACTTGTGCTAATTTGCATGAGCTCCTCATTCGCGTTACCTCATGGAAGTCTGTCTCTCTGGCCTCGTCTAACCGAGCAAACCCCTCTGTTGGAGACGCAGCTGAAGCCAGCAAACTAATACTTTTGCCAGGATGATTGAAGCTAGTTTCGACCTGGACTGAGCTATACTGGACAAAAATGATGCGTGTGACCGTAGGGCTTTTGCCAGCATAGCTGGATAAGTCACGGGTTGGGAAAAAGATTGCATTCCTGATCGATACGCTGGTGCCGATGCATCTTAAGTGTAGCCTTGGGATGTGGGAATAAACTGGTGAGATCTTTACTTTTGGGGGCAAAACTTGCCGGGAGGTGGGAAAGGTGATAATTGGCATCCATACGTGTTACCGGTAACGGACCGACGCCGACGGAGTCATCTCAGTTGTTCAGCTCTCTTGGTAAAGATTTGGAGACATCTGCAGCTCTCTGAAAATTAGAGATGGGGTCCAGGCAACTTGGTGATCCAAGGTCAGCATACATTAAGGGGGAGAAAACCACAGGAAGATTTCTGCAGAAAGGCCCCACCTGCAGACGCTTCCTCAGCTTGACGAAGGGCATTTGTGCCCGAAAGCTTGTTAAGAAGAATAATTTCCAGCTATTTGAGTTGGTCTAATAAAAGATATTGGATTCACCCAAAGAACCTTGTCTGCTTATGAAAATAATGACGTTTTCCTCCTTTGCTTCCCTTTCCTCCTTGGTACACAGTCCTCGAGGAAGCTAGCTGCTTCTCTCTCCTTCCCCCGTTAACCTGGTATAAGTGGGCCGGCGTCTGCTATAAACCTCAGAGGAGATATCGGACATTTGGGTAACACCAATTTATTGTTAACAGGTTCAGATGGTTCACAGCCTGCTGTATTTGAAGGGTGCGTTTAGAATAAAGCAAAGTGTGTGTAAACACCGAATACAGACAGGGGTGTAGGTTGTAGCTGCATCGGTCTAAGGACACAGGCAGACACGGTTCTTTGGGTAAATCCGATTATCTTTATTAGATCCACTCAAATTTGAGTGGGTCTAATAAAAGATATCAGATTTACCCAAAGTACAGACAGATTGATTTGGGGGGGAGGGGGAGGAGGGCAAAGAAACTGAGGAGTTTGGGATTTAAAAGCTTGTCAGCTGTGATTTTTGTACCTAGGTCCTATGCTGGGTTTTTTTCTTTTTATCTGAATACCTCCAGTTTGGATAAATGTTTCTCCTTTTAGCCCATTAGCTTGTAGGGCAAAATACGTTAGGTCCAAAAGAAAATGCTAGAGTAAAGGAAACGTGCAATAAAATAAATAGTAGAAGGGGTTTTTTTTTGCACGAAGCAGAGACAGTTCACTGGTTAGAAATGAGAGTGCTAGCCCCATGGGGCCCAGCAGGAATTACTGCATACTGCGTGCCTTTGAAACGAAGGCCTCCAGCCTCCTTGATGTCCAGGTGGGGAATTCCGGTGGCTTACTCTAATCCCGGCAAATCTAAAATCCAGCCCTATCGGGAGGAAACAATGTGGGAAAGAGATTCATCTCGATACCTGTGCTGTGCCTTGGAAAACGATTAAGACCAACTGTTAAGCGGCTCCTGATAAAGTTCACAAACTTGTCGGCCTACGAGACAGGCATTTCTCGACTCAGTCTTCAGCCTTAGGAATCACAGCTGGAATCGATCTGTTCAGCCACTGAAAGGTTTTCTCTCCCCTCTGATGGTTAAAATATCGAGGGTTTTTAGTTTGCCAATCAGTTTGTCATCTGATTGCTGTGCCTCGGTGAAATTGGAATATATATTTTTTAAATTCCTGTCTTTTTTTACTTTAAATTAAAGAGCGGGTTTAATGTTTCAGGAAGCTCACCTAATTCACACCCTCAGACACTTACGTTCTGTAAGACTCGGTCAAGTAGAGCATCGCATGCTTGCCCTACCCCATCCTATCGCCATGCCTCAACCTTGACCTGTAAGGCTACAACTGAGACTATAGTTCAGGATATTTGGCTTGTCCCATCAGCTCTCTTCCCACAGACAGTTTCTTCTGAAACATGGGTTTATCTTTATTTCAGATATAAAAAAAAAATGAAAGGCTCTAATTGCTCATAGTTTTTAACACTTTTGAATGACTGCCTCCCCCCACGAGATGCACGAAACTCTTGGGAAGGGTTATCTCGCTGAATTTCACCAATTCCATGCTTCCCTACTGCATTATCTAAAGGGGTATTGAAAACTTTATCCCTCATTTTCTGAGATCCCCAAACCAAATCCCTGCTAACTTTATATCACTTTAATATAAACTATCTCAAGTAGTGTCATGGCATTGAAAGGATGCATGGGGAAAAGTTTCTTGCTATCTGTTACTGAGAGATTTAGTCGGTCTTCTTTTTCATGTCTCGTAGACATGATAGACATTAGGGCTGGAAGGGACCTCACAAGATCATCGGGTCCTGCCTGTCTATGGTATGTGTGTGTGTGTGTGCATGTGCATGTGCGTGCATGTGTGCACGCAATGAAGACCTATTTCTGCTACCCTCTGTAGTTGTAGCTGCAGGCCTCCACCAGCTCAAAGAGCTATTTTGGCGTCATCTGCACTGTTTCTTGCTAAGACTAGAGGCAGCTGCCAAGATCTGAGAAATGATTTGCATGTCTGCTTCGGTTTGAGAGAGCTGATTTATAAAGCTTCCTTCATTTTGCTGCTTCTCACTCGTCTAATGTGGCCATTATTGTGGTTCTTAAGAGAGAAGCTAAAGCTGGGGTTTGATTGGTGTTCTCTTTAAAACCCATACTACTTCAGTAGTATAAAGGCTGTCCGGTTTTGCTAGACGGAAACCTGGTGGGTAGCTTAACATCCCAACCTCTGATTTAAACCCATGCCTGTCTGATTCACGGACTGGTGCAAGGAGGTGATTCCAGCCCACTTTCCAGTGGATAAGTGGCCAAAGTACATAAAAAAAATCATTCCTGCCATTGGCACCTCTTGTGGCACTGATTGCCAGCTGCTTGGGTAGAAAGGCCAAGGGCTGAATGAGCCGTTGATGGAAACCCATTCACTTCAGGCGTGAAGCAAATTGGTGAGGCCATAGCTGGGGGAAGATTGTACTTTATGAGCAATAGCTCAGGGAGTACACATTGCCAGTTGACTCAGCCTTCCTCCAGACAACTCATTTCACAGTAGGTTTCCCCCTTTTCATTGACCAAAGTAAGGCCCACTCTTTGCCGTTTGTTATAGGGACAAACCTCTGGGTTTCCTCTGTTTTCGTGTCATGCACGAGGTTTACATTGCAATAAGCATCCCTGTAGCTGACAGGCCTAAAGAAATTGTCTCATGACCAGAAGAGATGCTGAAAATAGTGTGTCCTATCTACGGGGTTCCTAATGCCTTCTGGTGCCGTATCTTTACAGCATCTTCCATCTATTGTATTTTTGGAGCACCCTCCCCTGCAAAATGTCAGCATCAAGACTCAAATTATAAATAATCTTATTTCTCACTGGCTGCAGTGGAATTTAGTCACATGCTTAAAGTTAAATGTCTATAAGTGTTTTGCCAAAAGCGGGGTCCAACTACATCAAGTAGCTCGCACAGTGTTTATGTCTACACCACAGCTGATTCTGCCCCTGCCTCGCTGTGGTTCTGGAAGCATTGCCTACAGTTTTTTCTAATGATTATTGTTTTCAAATATTTCTAAGTGTTGGCAGTTCCTTTCACCATTGTTCTGATACATACACATTGGTTTTGCAAGATCGTGCTGTTACTTCTATAGTAGAAGCCTGGTCTTACCCATTTTTTGCCAGCACAAGGAGAAAATAGAAGTAATTTGGGGCAACTTCATGTCTCCAAATGAAGGGATTACATACATGTATGCAGAAATACAAATACCTAGTTTATGCATGCAGCCCCAGTGGTTTGCCACGGCATACAATTACATAAGCATTTTTGCTTAAGACTCAGAGGGCTTAAGAAACTATTAGTGCTATTGTTGGGCATAAATTGTAACTACCTTTCATGTTGTATAAGGAGCATCTGTATGCCATATTATGCACATGCTGGACTACTTTTATGATATGCATTTGATTTCCATGGGAGATTGCATAGTAACTATTTGCATTTAATGGTTATATAGAAATTGTCTTGAAACCAGAGTTTGTGGTTTATGTGCATGAATCCACTCATGTTATGCAGAATCCACTCAGACAGTTGACATTTAGATACATATACTTAGTATTTTTACAATGAAAAATCCAATTGGTTTTCTGTAGAGGATTGGCATTGCGAGATTTGCATTATAACTACAAAAGTATGTGACTCGCCAATTATTCTATTCATTTAAGTTTCTTGATGAATAGCAAATGTGTTGTGGTCTCCTTTTCATTGATTGTTGCAGAATGATTGGAAGCGAATGGCTGTGAAGGAGCTTTTACAGTTGCCAGCAAAAGTTCTCTGTATTTTCTATGTTCATTTTAAACCATAATTGTCTCTGAAACTTTATCTCCATCAGAACACCCCTCACTTTCTTCAGGATATCAACCTCTCATTTCTCAGCTCTTTAAGGACATAGGCCTTGCTGTAATAGATCAGTCCTGTGGTCCATCTATTTCAATATCTTAAGTAGTAGCTATTTAAAAAAAAAGTGCAAGTAACCTTGCTTTAGGTAGCTATGGAAAAACCTGCCTGTATGAAAAAAACTTTTGCCCAGATGACTCTCATTTGGGCTAAGTACAGACAGTCAAAAAGCCTGAGGCTGAATTGATTCAGTCTTTGCAGGTTAGTCTAAGCTGCAAACATTGTACCAATAAGCAAAAGAACGACTGTTCACTTTTGATTCAGGAAATGCAGCCACATGCCTGCAGTGGCTCAAGCCAGAAGCTGGGGGTGCTAAAGCATGGCTCTCTAGCATGTAGCCAGCATAGTCTTTGTGTTCACTTCCTCTTCCTGCTGCCCCTGAGGTCTCTGGGATTTGCAATCTAAAATCACGACAGCGGGACTCTGCAGGGTTGCTCTTCCTGCTTCCAGGTGCCTCTGGGATTTGTAGTCCACAGTCACAGCCAGCAGTAGATAAGCAGGGGCAGGGCAGCTCTGTACTCAGGGGACAGGGAGTTTAACCCCCCTGGTGTGGGGGTAGTGAGCCAGCCCTCACTGCTCCAGCTAGGGGGTAGAGGGCCAGAGCCAGTCCTGTTCTCTGGAGCAGACAGCACAGCGCGACTCTGATTTAACCTGAACCAGGAAGGGACAGAAGTTTCATAAACCAGTTTGCCCCAAGTCAATTAAGTCTGATACTACATTCAGCCAAGTTTATCTTAAACCAGTTTCAGCCATTTTGAAACTGGTTTATGTGTACTAAACTTCTGTTCTGTTACAGGTTTAAACCAGTTTCTGATCACTTAAATCAACCATCAATGCTTTAATGGTTTATACTGTGAAATACTGGGGTTTTAATTTCAGGGTTGTTATATATTGTATGTATCTGTTGGTACTTTGTCTTTATTATCCCATTAAACGCTTGGCTTGGGGAACTCCACTGGCTGATTGTGCATTGTGTGAAAAAACCTCTTGCTTTAAAAATAAAAACATTTAAAGAGAGAAAAAGGATGCGCAATGTATTACTACGGACTATTTCAATCCATATGTACGGACGCACACAGTATTATACTATTCCATTGCTTGTAATTTTAAAAGCAACACTTTCAGGTTGATTGTGTCACAAGCAGGGTTTTTCCTTGCAAGAATATTGGTAGAAGTGGATCAGCTACTTGTTTGGGGTTTTTCATTTTTACATCACAATAAGAATATGAAGAAAATGGCCCAGAAGCAGTTTGGTCCCAAGTAGCCATATTTACTCAATATCAGGAACAGACCTGTTAAATTCTGCTTTCACAGGTATAAGCATTGTTTGACAGGGAGAAAAATCTCCATTTTTTGTGAGTCAAATGACTCCAGACACCTGTACATTTTGGAATGATTCACATCCTGACGAGGACTCTTACGGTTCTGGCATGGCTTGTTTGAGTGCCCTGTTTTGGGAAAGAGTCTAGGATGCTGTCGTGTATGCGGTTAAAGAACTAACAACTCAAACTAGACTCGATGGCCAGGAAACCAGGCATTTGGGCAAAAACTAGACCAGAAGTAAATGAGCCAACAGGAAAGAGTTGAAAACTAAGGGTGTGCCTACAGAGCTAGATTCCAGCCAGCTAGCCTGGTCCTGGTAGCAGTCCAGCTGCAGCAGGATGGAGTTTACCTGCAAAAAGCTGCCTAAGAAGCAGGGTAAAATAGTCCACACCGAGTTCCTTGGTGCCACAGCTACACCGGGAGCTGTTGTAACCTAGTTCAGGCATCTCTGCTCAATGCCACGGTCACTTCTGTAACTGCCAAGTGTCCTAGCTGAGGGTAAAGTGACCAACTCTCCTGCATTTTACTGCATATCAAGGATCTGAGCTTTCAGGTTGTATCCTGGTATCTCTAAAGCATCCCTGAAATGGTGCGAGGGTATCCAATTTAAAAAATCATTTTTGGACAAGGCGACAGTTCTCTCTCCGAATGTGACCGTGGCTCCAAGTCGTGTTGTGCTATGTCTGCTTCAAGGTTGTCGCATAATGCATCTTAAAACCTGGGCTAAATAGCCCTGACTTTTTTTTTAAAAAGGGCTAATTAGCCTGGAGGCCTTGCTTCATGCATATCCCAATTACCTCTGAGAAGCAGACATCATTAGCCTTCATGCAATGCTTGAAGCATGGCTTTTTATATAGGTCTGGATTAGGAGGTAGCCAATAATTACCTGCTGAGCAGGAAGCGGTATAGCGGCATTCAAGTGGCATTGCGCCTGCATTAGCCAATCCTCTGCACATTGTTAATTAGCCTGCCTGCTGCACGGCACCAAGGTGGCTGCGCTAACCAGAACCAGAAGTGGTGTGGACTACTGCATCCTGGGTCCGTGAAGCATCTGGGACCCGGTTCTGGATTTCGCTGTTTGGAAGACTGGCACAGCAGCTTGAGTTCGACATGGTGGGAAGTGGGTTTGTTCTTGTACTGAGCAGATGAAAATACACTTGCAAAACCTGAAAGAAGCAGCACTATCCCAGCAGGTCTAGACCTCTCAATAAAATTAAAGTGTTCAGAGCACAACTAAAAGAGCCGAGAGGGCATTGCATTGATATACAAATAATCCTATCGAATGCCCCCGTTTTGCTTCAGATGCTTGTACGCAGTTCTTACGCACTCGGTGGCTTTTGAGCTAAAGAAGTTAACCCGGGCCAGGTGTGGAGCACACAGATGCATGTTTCTGCCTGCGATGACTCATGAGCTGCTCTGGTGGAGGTGGATCTGGGTACACGCTGCATCCCAAGCATAATAAAGGTCTGGAGGCTATTAAACCACCTACAGTCCTGACTTGGCAACGCTGTTATAAGAAAGTTCTGCCGCTGACCACAAAGCCTCCAAAACTCAATTTGTTCCCAGCATTCAGGCCCCAGCGCTTCTATGAGAACTGAACACACCCAGGTCATTTTAACCTTAATCAAAACCGGTGGCTGCGTGGAGCGTTAATGCAAGCAGAGCATAATAGACTTGGTAGGAAGGAGGCTCTGAGCCATTGGAAATGCTGCTGTAGTGTCATCAACCAGTTGTATCAGCACCGTAACTCTCTTGTTCTTTTTTTGGGTGAGAGAAGGGGCGGGGGGGCAGTGTTTCTCCAACCTATTACACAATAAGAAACGTTTTAACTGAGGAGATAAAAGCTCAGTGTCTTTTCAGAGGGAGAGAAAAGAGCCGAAAGCTCAGTATCTTGAGAGAGAAGCGCAAGCCCTTCCCTCTAGGTTTCCTGCCTTATGTGACTGAACCCATCTTGCCTTTCATGGGATGATCTTGTTGGTTTGGGGATCGCTCTTCTTCCCACTGTGCCAATCAGGCTGGAAGTCCTGATTTTATTCCAGTGGCATCACGTCACAGTCATCATTGTGGTCAGGTACAGAAGTTACATTTATTGCGCGGTAGACATGCAGAAAAAGCTCTGCAATCATAACTGGTCACGGCACATAGGGTGCTGTAAAAATGATGGGTGTGGAGTTAGATGTCAGCGCCATAGCGGGCATCCTGTACCAGATCTCATTACGACTCACAGTAGGTGGCATCCCACCGACATCCCATGCAGCGTTGCAGCACCCTGCTCATCCCCCGTCATGGCTAGGCCAGAACTTGTTTTCTGTGCTCGAGGGCTGGGCTGAGGTGGTGACACCCCTATTTCCAGCCCCCAGCCCCTTCTCCCACCCTTGCTCCCCCCAGCCAGCAATGAGATAATTGCATCTACCCCATCCGGGCATTTGTAAAGACTGCAGCTTTCATTTGAACAAGCCGCCCAGAGCCAAGGCCACGTTGCGTAGGTCCAACAGAGAGGTCTGTAGCTAGCCAAACACCCTGTGGGAGGTCACACATGCTGCTATGGAGCTGAGAGACTCACAGTGCAATGATAAGCGGTTTATGCACCGGCTCAAAGACTGCTTAGGATAATGCTACACCCCTGAGTGGCGTCAGCACTGCCTCCCGCAGGGGGATTGCCCTCCTGGGCCACGGTGGTGGGGCAGGCTGCTGCTCCCCTTCCACCCTTGGCATGGAGAGCCCTGGGGTGACATGCCTGAGAGTCCCATGGGGGGGCAGGGGTCGGTGGGAGCCCACAGGGCATGCTGGGAGGTGTGTGGATGCCCCCCCTCAGGCCATGCAAGCAAGCTCTGAGTCTTTTCCCCCTCCCTGCAAGGGCTAATGCGTGTTTTGATTCCCCCATAGCTAAACGTGGGCGCTTGGAGTAAACCTGGGAAGTTAGAGCGCTCCCACCGCTGGCTTCTTGAACGCCTGGACTTAGCCCGGGTTATCCAGTTGACGGTGTGGCATCCTCTTGCCTTTCAACCCCAAGGTTACTCAGTCAGGATTTTGCTCCGCTTGTTAAACATATTGAAAAGCGACAACCCTAATAATTATGGCTTACTCTTGTGCCAAGAGTCTGAAATCTCTGTGGGTCTGCGTGGAGCGGAGTAGCGTGTGTTCCCCGGGGAGAGAATAGACATATCAATCCCTTGACACCCTGCGTCTGGTATCTTTTGCATCTCAAAGCATTTGCATGTGGGAGCAAGATGGGTGTAGTGTAGTGACTGTTCAAAATGTAGTAATACTTCCACAAAGCTTTGCCCCTGGGAACCTCAGCACTTCATCAGCATTAATGAAACCACACAACACGATTTGAGGAAGGCCATCGTGCTCCTCTATTTAAACGACTGGAGAAACTGAAACGCAAGGGGTTAGATCACGTAGGCTGGAAAGGACCCCAGCAGTTGGGAGTCTCCGTCCCTTCAATAAAGCTGGCCGCAGGAGAGAGGATCTGCAAGCCTGGCCTCCACGGACCTTTTCATTGCGGTCACTGGTTTTCCTCCGCTGGCTGCCGTGCTCTGTTGCCTGTACGGCAGCTCCGCAGCAAAGCATCTTCAGAGGTGGTCCCCCGCGTAGCTTGGAGAAACCACTGAGGATTAAACCACCATAAAGTCTCCTCATCACTAAGTCTGCAGATCTTAAGGAAGGTGGAAGAGGCGGGGGGTGGAAAAAGGAAGGAGAGAAACAATGGATGTTTTTTGCTGGCTGCCAACATTTATAATGATGATTAGGATGATGAATAGCTGAAGGAATGCTGCTAGCGTTGTAAACCGCTGATCTCCTGGTGCTCATCAGCAGAAATTTCTGCTCTCAGATGTTTTTAGTGCAGGGGTGTTTTCCATCCTGGTCCAAATAGTTTATTTAATGCAGCTGCAGCCAGGAACCAGCATGGTGGCTTACAGCTGCCTCGGCTTCTAGCCCCCTCCACAAAGCCCCCCTAGCTTAAATGCCTTGCATGCATTGAAAGGCAAGTGGAGGGAGGAAGAGGAGCAGCGGCTGTCGCCGTGCAACGTATCTTGTTTATCTTTTATTTATTGCAGGTATTTATACAGGGCAGGTCTCGGAGCTCTCCGCTTGCACGTTGCAGCCGTGGCGGATGCTGCTTTCCAGTCGGGAGCGGGAGCGCATAAATAATGCATGGCAGCATATTTATCAACATTGTCGAGATGAGCCTCAGATCAGACGGAGTCCGTAAAAGAAGGGGCTTTGGATTCCAACCCCCCCCATACGATATGGGGAAAGACTCATGTACTTTATGTTGTGTCGTGAGTCCAAGGGGCATCTGCCCGTGATGTAGTTTCTCCACTTTGCCTCTTGTTTGGAGTGTGATATTAAAAAAAAAAGTAACTAGAAAAACATTAGCCAGAGCTAAGCACACGGGGGTCTTTCTTTTGTGCACCTCCTCCCAGTGCCACGGCAGGGTTATTTAAGGGGAGCCCTGCTTGGGATTTGGTGACTAAAGAAGAAGCATCGTGCAACTTTTGGCACCAGTTTGCTGTACAGCGTGGCATGTAGGTGCTGTGCTTCTGTCTTCCAGTGCTTGTTATAGGTCTCCCAAGTTGTAGCCGTATTGGTCTAGAGGAAAAGGCAATCAGGACTCATTGTAGAGGCGATATCTTTTATTAGGCTAACACGAGTTTTGCAAAAAAATTTCTTTAATTGCAAGCTTTTGGATGCAAGCACCCTTCATCAGGCATTGGAGAAAAGGTTGTAAAAGTTTTCCTGGGTAGAAATGAGAGTTGATATTTGGTTCTTATTTGAACTCAGTAATGCCCAGTGTGGAGGTTTGAACGTTCAATGCTGTTTCATCCACGGTCAAACAAATCCTTTTTCCATCTATGACTGACCACATTGAAATGACCGTTTCTTTCTGATGCAACCTTTGCCTTTGTAGTTATTTGGCTTCCACAATGGGTAAATGCCATGTGCCCCCCTCCACACATTTATAATTTGGTGCCAGGCAAATCATTTAGGGTGGGGTTTTCAAACAAGCTCAGGTTCGGCTCGTCTCCTCTGCCATTAGAAACCAATAATACAAGCAACCAGTGGGATTAGAGTTAAATGGAGGTTGAGTGCTTTTGAAAATCTCATCCTGAATTGTCTGTTTTCTTGTCTATAAAATGGGGATAATGCGTTCTGCGTTATAAGGGTGGTGAAAGGTTGAATTCATTAAGGCTTAGGTAGCTCCTGCATGCTTTGCCTTGGTGCAATAGAAATGTCTGTAAGATTCTCCATGTCATTTGTTAGCGATCTGCATAGGGTGTGGTTTAGGCCCTGTCATCTTTTCCCTGAATTGTGACATTAAACATTGGTTTGTTCTTAGATGGCCGGGGGGTGGTGGGGAGGGGTCCTCTGGCCAGGTGGAGGCAGGTGTGCAGTCACAGGCCCTGAGGTTAGGAATTTATTTGTCCACACTGCTCGATGGGAGCCAGAGGTTGTGGATCGTCTAGACGTGACGGGTACGTTTATTTTGCTAATCCATATCGTTTCTGCCTGCGAACGGTAATTGTGGGAAATGAGGTGACCTTTACTCAGGCATGGTAGTCTTCCTAGGCTGATGGGTGTCACTAATTTACGTCCATTATTTTTTTTCCAAATGCAAGTACTAAATGATCATTTGGGAACCTCTTGTTTTAGTGTCAAATTAAAACCAAATTGTTATTCGGTCTGTATTTTTTTTTTTAAGTGCATAACCTCTCAGCACTGAGGACATCCTCCTGTTTGGTGGGAAAGCTCTCATTTTTTAAATCAGTTAACGGGAGGAGTCTTTGGGGAATGTGATGGGCAGTTTGCATTGTCGACTCAGCATTTTTACACACTCAAAACCTTGGTCTGCAGAGTCAAAAAATCCCCTCGAGACCAGGAAAGTTCTTAGGGATTGTTGTACTTAAATGTGAAGGGTGGTTTTTTTGCAAATGAATAAATACTTTCCAGATAGCAAAAATAGTTCCACTCCGTGTAACAGCACACAAGGGAGAGGGAGAAAGGAGTACTTGACCTCAGCACAAAACACAGTTGTTTTTCTCAGATGTCTGATCGTAACGGTGGAATGTGCGATCCGCAATCGAAGTCGGCTGCCGGACAACTTCTGTTTATGAAACCGGCTTCGATAGCCCCTTGCAGGGCTAGGACAGCTCAAGATGTTAGGGTGCTCCTGGCCTTCACAGTGAATCATGCTGAATGTTGGCCTGTTCTGAAATACCAGGAATATCATAAGATCCAGTATCTTACAAAGGACGGGGTATCTGGCATGCTCTGACTACAGCTTTTTAATGCTAACCTAACCTGTTCTCTTTAACTTCTTCCATTCTCTCTTGTCTAGTTTTTTATCTCTTGTCATAGATTTCATAGATGCTAGGGCTGCAAGGGACCTCACGAAATCCTCAGGTCCAGCCCCCTGCGCAAGGGGCAGGAAGTTGGCAGGGGTTGAATCACCCCAGCAAGATAAGCATTCGAGTGTTTCTTGAAGGTATCCAGAATAGGTGCTTGCAGCACTTCTGGGGGGAGTCTATTCCAGACTCTGGAGACTCGCACGGGAAAGACATTTTTCCTTATGTCCAGGCTAAAATGGCCTTCCAGCAGTTTGTGACCATTAGACCTTGTCTTCCCTTGGGGCGCCCTGGTGGACAGATGTTTCCCCAGATCCTGATGCACACCCCGATGTACTTACAGGCTGCCACGAGGTTACCCCTGAGCCTTGTCTTCTCCAGGCTGAAGAGTCCCATGGCTCTCAGCCTCTCCTCATAAGGCCTGCTCTCTTGACCTCTGATCATATGAGTGTCCTCCTCAGGACTCTCTCAAGCTTTTCCACATCTTTTCTGTAGTGTGGAGCCCAGAACTGGATGCAGCTTGACCAAGGCCAAGTACAGTGGGAGGATGACTTGCTTTGGTGCAATAGAAATGTGATGCGTTGGTAGATGCAAGCTAGAATTTTATTTGCTTTGCCAGCTGCAGCATTGCATTGGTGGCTCATGTTCATCTTGTGGTCGGTCATGACCCCCAAGTCTCTTTGGTCGTGGTGCTAGCGAGTGTTGCATTGCCGAGCCTATAAGTATGAGAATCATACACCAAGGTATAAGATCTTCGGGGCATAGGTAATTTTTAATGTACTTATGTAGTGCTTAGCACAGTGGACCACTGATATTTAATTACGGCTTCTAGGCGTATCGCAATACAAATTGTAACTATCACAGATATCTGTTGTTCTTTATCACCCTACAGTTAAGAATCCCAGCCTTCCAATGAGATATACCAGCATTTTCCAGTCTCATTAGTTTGTATAGCAGACCTCCTAGTCACATCATTCTGACTACTGTTTTG
Organism: Crocodylus siamensis; assembly: GCF_052110815.1. NCBI lineage: Eukaryota > Metazoa > Chordata > Crocodylia > Crocodylidae > Crocodylus > Crocodylus siamensis. Next base: position 240,729,308 of record NC_143398.1, on the reverse strand, counting down.
CCTCTTTCCCTAAATTTCAATCCTGAGCTGATTTTAGTAGGCATTATCTAAAGAACTCTTGTGAACACTGATCCTGCACCGCTGAAGTCCATGGATGCTTGGCTGTTGACTTTAATGGGATGGCATTAGAAGACAAGCTGAAAGACCTCCATGGCTGTTTGATTCATACTGGAGCTAAAGTGGAAGGAAGGGGTGGAAACGAACAAGATGGTAATCAAAATGACTTGGGTCTAAACTCAAAAATAATTTTAAATAAGTCATTAAAGGTTACATTGATATGGTTGTGTGAGCAGCCTTCATCCTTAGGTTTTCTAGATCTTGAGCTCTTAAATCAGCATCTTTCTCATTCTTTTGAGAAAAGGCTCCAAGATACCATTTTTTTTCATTTTTAAGTATAAAATACAAATTCGTTTGCATATTCCAAACAACTGTAGTATTCCATCATCCCTCCCATGACTGCCATCAACATCAGGGGTTGATCCCTTAATCTAAATCTCTATAGCACCGGCTTCTCCCACACTGGATCCAAAAGAGTCAATACAATAGCTGACAGTAGGGGAGGGCGTTATACTCTTTCAAAACAACCCCTAGAGAAGGCTGTATAAAACACTGAACAGTCATTAAAAGAGGTAAAACTTGAATTTTAGCTCTCCTTATTCCCAACCCAGTGCATATTTCCATGGGGAATGGGAAACGGCAGTAGCAAGACAAAGATTTGATTGATTTTTGTCCTGTGTTGAGTAGCCCTGTAGGCCATGCCAGGGCACACAGATTCATAGATTGTGAGGCCAGAAGGGACCTCGGAAGATCATCGGGTCCAGCCCTCTGCACCAAGCAGGAAAGATAACTGGGGGTCAGGTGACCCCAGCAAGGTGACTGTCCAGTCTCCTCTTGAAGATGTCCAGGGTAGGTGATTGCACCAGCTCTGGAGGGAGCTTATTCCACACTCTGGACACCATGACTGTGAAGAAGCTCTTCCTAAAGTTGAGCCTCAGTTAGTCTTCCAGGAGTTTGTGGCCATTACTCTTGGCTTTCCCCTCAGGTGCCCTGGTGAACAGTTGCTCACTGCGCCCTTGATGTACTCCCCCAGTGTAGCAGTGAGCTGCTACCAGGGCCCCTCTCAGCCTTCTTCTTCTCAGGCTGAAGAGTCCCAGATATCTTGGCCTTTCCTCGTCTGGCTTGCCGTGTAAGACTGATCGTACAGGTGGCTCTTCCTTGGACTCTCTCAAGCTTTTCCACGTCCTTGTTGAAGTGTAGTGCCCAGGACTGGATGCAGTGCTCCAGCTGTGGTCTCACCAGTGCGGAGTAGAGTGGAAGAATCACCTCCTTGGCTTTGCCGGAGATGCATCGGTTGATGCATGCCAGGGTATTGTTTGCCTTGCTGGCTACAGCATCGGACTGCTGGCTCATATTCATACTGTGGTCTGTTATTACCCCCAGGTCCCTTTCAATCATGGTGCTAGTCAGTTTGGTGCCACCAAGCCTGTAGGTGTGTTGGAGGCTGCTCATCCCGAGGTGGAGCACTTTACATTTCTCAATTTTCAGCTTCATCAGATTCTGGTCCACCCAGCTTGCTAGCCTGTCTAGGTCCGCCTGTATCTGTAGTCCATCTCAACGAGTGACCACGCTACCCCATAACTTGGTGTCATCCACGAACTTGGCCAGTGAGCACTTTAGCCCCACATCCAAATTGTTAGTAAAGATGTTGAAAAGTACTGGATTGAGCACTGACCCCTGTGGGACACCGTTGGCCACTTCTCACCGGGATGATATGGATCAATTCACTACGACTCTCTGGGTCCTATTCTGCAGCCAGTTTCTCAACCACCTGACTGTCTTGAAGTTAAGCTCACAATCCTCCAATTTTCTCACGAGGACATTGCGGGATACTACATCAAAGGCCTTTTGGAAGTCCAGGTATACAATGTCAACCTGCTCTCTCATGTCCAGGTGGCGAATTTCCTGGTCGTAGAAGGAGATGTGGTTGGTTAGGCAAGACCTTCCTGCCATGAAGCCATGCTGGCTGTCATTCAGAATATTACCTTCTGCTTATCGCAGATGGACTCCTTGATGAACTTTTCTAGGATTTTCCCTAGGATGGAAGTTAGGTTGATTGGCTTATAGTTACCCACATCCTCCCACTTGCCCTTCTTGTGGATGGGCACAACATTGACCCTTTTCCAGTCCTCGAGGACTTGTCCAGCGCTGGGAGTTGTGGAAGAGTTTTGCCAGGGGTTCCTCAGTGACTTCAGCCAACTCCTTCAGCAGTCTTGGATGAAGATCATCCGGTTCTGCTGACTTGTATACATCTAATTTTATTAATTGGTCATACACTGATTCTACGGCAATAGTAGGAAGACGATTATTCCTATCTCGTGCTCATCCTCTGCTCTACCTGGTGTGGTTTTCCCCTTAGTCTGGTGAAAGACGAAGGTGAAGTACTCATTCAGGTGCTAACACAGCATTCAGAGATGTTGGCAGCCAGCCCTAAACAACCAGCACTGAGCAAACCACTGTGGGCAAGTAGTGACTTCGGAAACCACCCAGGTCCAAACGGAGTCTGTTTGATACTGGTCAATATTAAATTTCTGCTGAAAACCATGGAAACCCTAGAGCTCTTAAAACACTTAGAAGGACATTTATAAGGGAAAATATCAAGTAGTCTAAATGCATGGGTCACAGGCACTCCTGTAATAAAGCAGGTACTTATGGAGACCCTTTTGCAGGTTGCCCACAGTCTACTCCTCTCTCTCTTATCTCTTCACGTCTTTCTCTGTTCATCTCTTACTGGTTTCTCTGATCGCATGCTTCCCAAAATGCGTATTGCTAATGCAAGAGCCGTCTCCTTTGCATCTCTTACCCTCTGGATCCGACATGCTTCTTGCCTTGTCGTCTCTCCATCTTATTCCAAGGTTCAGCTTAAAACCTTTCTTTCCCCTATGTCTGAAACTAGCTCTTTCTCTGCCTCTGCTGTTATTTATCTCTCTAATTGTGCAAAGTGTTTTGGGCTCTGGTATGTATGAGAGATGCCGTGCAGAATAAAGTTTGGGCTGTATATATGACATTGTGATCTGTAATTTGTACTCCCTTTGCCATATAACTCAAGTAGACACTGCAGTTTGTTTTTATGGTTTCTTTTTGTCAATCCCTCTTTATTACTTCTCCGTCTTACTTGGTAATGAAGAATGCCTAACTAGTCGCTTTGTGATTATCATAGCTGCGGGTCAGGTTTATGAAAGCGGAGCGAAGGGTTAGCCAGATGCACCGAAGTGTCTATGACTCAGAGACCAGCAGACTCCCTTAGGAGAATTGGGTCTACAGAGCTCATCGGGTTTTTTCTTTTTCTTTTACTTTTCTTTTTTTCTTTCTTTTTGTTTTGTTACTTTCAGAAATCTTGCATTTCTGAATCATATTAGCTCTCAGGACATCTTGGGAATCTGAAGCAATGAATAGCTCATTGCTATGACACAGCTTAACTCCATTGTATCCCGTGACATTCTTATAACTTGGTGACCCGGTTGGTAGCCCTACCAAGGCCTCCGATCCAAGCTCTTTGTTAACGGAGATGAAAAAGTCATTAAAATTAAAGTCGTATGACTGTAATGATAAGGTTATTTCCTCCTCTTGCAACTTAAGCTCTATTCAGTTGCAGCTTGCTGTGTCCTGTCCATCCCGGAGCCTCATTATTTGCTGAGCCGCAGAGGAATTGGAGAGAAAGCTGGGGGGTTCATCTGCATGCTGTTCCAGCATGGAGGATTTCAATGAGATGATGGCTTGTCATTTTTTATTAATGAGCAAGAACCTAATTCATTATAGATCTGTGGGATGAGCTGGGGGTGTGGGTGGGTGGGGAGGAAAGGGAGGAGAGAGCGGGGCATCTGCCAATGAAGGGGCATCTTTACACTATGGTTTTCCTGTAGTTTAAATTGTAAAAGCATGTCTTAGTCTCATGGCTCTCCAAAGGCAAATGGGGCAGTCCCAGTCTCCAACCCAGTATGGACTGGGAGTACCATCTCACTGGGGAGTTGGGGGGTGCCATCGACCTCTTCCTCCGGGGCTCCTGTCTAGATCTGTTTGGCTGGAAGGAGGGTGGCCGAGAAATAAGGCCTCGTGTGTATGTGTTTGGGGAAGCCTGTTGACACCGATGCAGAATATCTGCTCGTCAGCTGGCAGGAGCCGAGTTTGCACGGTATCTCCGGCAGCAGGAATAGCATCGATGGGGCGAGGCTGTCAGCTGAGTCTCTCAGGTCCTTGAGATGGCGCAGGGCAGGTGAGCCCCTCACGTTATTATAAACCCAAGCCCAGGCATGAAGTGGACATTAATGGTATAAAGACCCCCAAAGGGGATGTGGGGAGCCTTGGCTTTTCCCACCGCAGTAACCACCACCTTTGACTTGGCAGGCATACACAAAGATATTAATTCAGTATATATCTCCCGTAGCCACCTCGTGCGGCTCTCCCTTAAGGACAGCTAAACGGCTTACAAAAGCTCAGTGTGAGACAAACCCTCTGGATCTACCCTGCCTCCAGCACGAGACAAACATCCTTGTCTTCTGCTTCCCCCCATTCAGCATTTCCTTCTCTCACCACAAATTTGCTCCCTGTATGAGAACTCATAGTGGGTGGGAAGGAAAGCCTGGATTTAAAACACCGTGGTTCGGTTAAACGCAGCACTAGCAAGTCAGACTCGGATGAGTCAGTCGGCTCTTACAGGGGAAGGACTGACCTGAACTTTTCTCCTCAAACCTCAAACCCTTCCCCAAGTTATATGAATTTGATCTTCGCCACATCTGTGCTTCCGATCCCCCTCGAAACCTTGAAGTCTTGAAAAGCCGTGAGAGAGGCTTTTCTGTTGACATGTTTAGGTTGTCTGTGCAAGCATAAGTGTTCAGTTATATATCCAGATGGCTGTGCAGATCTTTTGGAGGGTCACAAAATTGCTATTAGAAGCAGAAAAAAATGTGAAGTTTTGGTGTAGTTGTCTATGTCTTTTGTTTGATGTGTACTGCACTTGTCAACCACTCAGGACCGTGGTGTTTGCAGAAAGTGGCACTTAGGGTCAGATCCTATTCCACCTATTAGGTGCCTAATGGGATGAGGGCAAAAGTACGATCCTCTTTCACCCTACTTAAGTTCTTGGCAAAAAGATAATGCCATAGACGAACGAGTCTTTTTGCTGCTCGCTGATTTTGTTGGCTAAGATTGCAAAATTGGGGTGCCGACGGTTTTTCGGGAAGTTGAGCGGGGTACTGCAGGATTATACTCAATGGGTCGAATAGGATCTGTGCCTTAGTGTTAATCTTGAGGCAGACCGTCAGGAAGAGAGACACCGGGATCTTTCCTTTTGATCTCACTAATTTAAATCATAGGCTTATTCTGAATAAATGTCCTGCATTGTTGACTCACGTCCATTTACTCTGCTACCTGGTGGCCTTCAAGCTCTTCACACAGGCAATGATATGGCCTTAGATGGCTGAAACAATATCCCAAAACCACATACGCTGAATGAATGAAATTAGGAATGACCAATTGGCTTCTGCGTGTGTAACGCATCGTCTTGTGCGCAGTTTGCAAAGGTCTCCCATGGGCACGTTGGGTATGTACCTTGTGCCACATGCAGATGTGTTGACCCATAGGGCAGTTGCTTTCTACAGATCTAACCACCAAAGGAAAACCTCAAAAAATATTTGGGAGTTTCCTAGAAAATGCCTACCTAATGAAGCTGTTGTCTCATGGCTCCATTTAAATAAGGGAAACCCATTCAGCTGTGGCATTATGTTTTTTATCAAGAGGATCATTCAAAATTTTATTCAAGATCCCAATGTAATGATCTACCAAGGAACAAACCTGGGTAGTTTTCCATATTCTAGTCTATAATCAGATAGTTTTGTCCATGAACACTGAGATACACATACAAATAAACCGTGGTGGCCTTAGAGTTGTTGGGGCTCTGGGCAAGAGAGCCATTTGGGGCCACTTAGAGCCTTAATTTTGATGATCTGTAAGCAATTTCGGACATTTTTAATTTCAAGTTCACTTTGCCCTATCCACGAAACTGCAACGAAAGTATCTTAATACAATATTGATAATACAAAAATTCACCATCACTAATTTTTATTTTTATAAAGTGTGGGGCCCTGGGCAGTTGCCTGGTTAGCCCTCTCCTAAGGCCACTACTGCAAATAAAGACAGTCTGTGTCTGCTAGGAACGTGCTTTATTTCTGGACTTTCTCCGGGCCTAAAACTCTCTGAATATGAAGGTGCGGGATGCAGAAATTTCAGCAAAAATTGTGGGAGTTGTTTGGTATTGTCTTCCTGAAGGAGAAAAAAAGATCAAAATGGCCTCACTTCAAAAATACGGGCTTGAAAGGGTTAACACAACAAACAGACCTAAAGGAATCTTTTTCTCCTTGTAAAATATGCAGCCAGTGTGACAGCAGTATTCCCAGAGTCAAGTTATCTTTTACATTAGTGAATGTTGTTTCTAAAGCTTTAGCTAGAGTAATAAATGATTCATAATAACCACACCTTTGTACCCAGTCGTCCACTTGATGTTCAGTCCATATTGATACATCAAGAAGCCTGGAGGATGAGCTGTGCAGCTCCAGTTCAGCAGCTTTCTCCCAGTAACAGTGACAGGGTGAAAGGCAGTTGAGTAACAAATGGTAAGTCGAAAGAAAAGGTTTCTCTTCTACCTCTTAAAGTGTAAATTAGCAATGTTTGTCTGTACTTTCTGTGCAACCCAATTGTGACACAAGCTCCTGAGAGTCTAGATCTTAAGGAAAGGCTAAGGAATTCAGCTACCCACTTCGGAAAAAGAGAAAATAGGGAGATAACTTAAAAAGTTTGGCACTTGTGTCATCAAAGCACCTTTCAAGTATTTGTTAGCAAAGTCTCACCGCGTGCCAATGAGGTGGTGAGACCCATTTTACAGACGGACAAACTGAGATAAGTGGTGATGCAGATGGCCTAGTGCAGGGGCTGGAGGGTTGCTTTATGAGTTTTGGTGAGCTGCCGAGGGCCGCAGGGGTTAGCCCCACCCCTTGGCAGGTGCCCCGTCCCTTGGTCACCATCTTGGTACTGGAAGTCCTAACCCCTGACCTTTGACACCGGAAGTCCCTGCCCTTGCCCCAGAAGTACACCTTTTGGGAAGGGGGTTTGCCATCTTGGAACTGGAAAAAAACCTCAGATTATATACTAAAAATCTAACATTTCAGGCTGGACACGAGGAAGAACTTCTTTATAGTCTGAGCCCCCAAGGTCTGGAATAGCCTGCCGCCGGAGGTGGTTAAAGCACCTACTTTGAACACCTTCAAGAGAAATCTGGACATTTATCTCACTGGGATCCTATGACCCCTGCTGACTTCCTGCCCCTGCGGGTAGGGGCTGGACTCGATGATCTTCCGAGGTCCCTTCGAGCCCTAATGTCTATGAAATCTATGAACGTCCACAATAACATGTTATAATTTTATTTTAACGAGATTTTTTGTCTTGTTTTATGTGAGTTTCCATCATGTGCGTATAGAGGTGATTGCATAATAGCTCAAAATGAAGTCTTACCCTGGTATATTGTGGGGGGTATTCAGTTTGTGGGGGGCTGTGGGTGTATGTGGGGTGTGTGGGAGGGGGTATGTGTGGATGTGGGTGGGTATGGAGGGCTTGTGGGGGAGTGTTTGTGGAGATGTGTGGCTGGGTATGGGGCTTGTGGGGTGTGTGGAGGGGGAGGGTGGCTGGGAGTGTGTGTGTGGGGCGTGTGGTTGCATGTATGTGGTGGGGTGTGTGCGGGGAGTAGTAAGTGGGGCTCTCCCCCAGAGACCTGTGAGTGTGTGTGGGGGGTGGTGCATGTGGGGTGAGGTGTGGGGGGGTTGCAGTGTTTGTAGGGTGTGTGATAGTGTGTGGGGGAGAGTGTAGTTGTGTGGTTTTCAGGGGAGGGTGTGGGGTGTGCATGGGAACCCCTACACATGCCCCCCTGAGCCGGCCAGCACTTGCCCCTGCCCCCCAATAGCCCAGATCCCATGCCCTGCGACACCTCCCCACCCCCGCCAGCAGCGCGCAGCCCCAGTGCACCCCGCGCGTGCTCCAGACTGTCCTGGGCAGGAGCAGATCAACTAGATGCGCGCACAGCCCTGACCTGGCCCCCGTGTCTGCGCCTGCTCTGCACCCCCCACCCCAGGGCATCTTGCCACCCCCTGGGCATGCATTGGGGCTGGGGCAGCTCCGTGCTGGACTGCCTGGGTCAGGCAGGACTGAGGGCCCATCCCCCCACGGCCCAGGCGAAGCCCCTCCATGGGCTGGATCCAGCCTGCAAGGTGTATTTTGCCCACCCGTGGCCTCATGTCCTACGGAGTTGGTAGCAGGGCTGGGTTTGGACCCCAGGCGTCTGCACCTCTCATTCCTTTGCTTTTAACACAGGATTGCACACAGAGGACTGAAAGAGCTTGTCCACTTAGGGGCCTTTCCCAGCTCAAGTGTGAACTGTGAAGGGGCTGGATTGCCTAGTTGTGAGAGGTGTAGCATGAGTTGTGGAAGACCTGGATTCAGTTGTCTGTCTACTACCCTACTGATCCTGGGCAGGTTGTTTAGTCTGTGACCTGGATCTCCATTTATTGAGATGCCAAGAGTAGCATTTTCCTATCTTGCAGGGATCTTCTGAGGCTAAATGTTATAGGTGGTGGGACAGTTGTACTCGGATAGTAGGGGCAGGGGGCCGTATCAGTATCAGGGATAGCTTTGCATTCTGCCACCAGGCCTCGGTGGCAGGGCACTGAAGTGCCTATTGCAAATTAATTTGAGCCAATGCAATCAATGTGCATTGAAAACAGGGAGGAAGTGATGAGCGATCAGGAATATGAGGGCTCTGACAAGAGGGTCATTCTAGGTTTTAGGGCCTGTTTTTCAAATGCCTGAGAGTCTTTAGTTACTACTTTCAATTAGACATTTCCCACCAATGAAAAACTAAGGCTTAAACAGAATGGGAGAAATCTAGAAATAGGAAATGCTACAGAAACGTTGGTCTCTAGAGTTCTTTGTAGAACTGTTTCATATACTAGATCATCTTCTCTTTTTTTCTAATCTACTTTTAAATGATGAGTCTTCCATTGCTCATCTTCAGGAACCAGTTTTCTTAGTCTCAATGTAAGGAAAATAGTCTCTGCCTGATATTCAGCTTGACTTTTCCAAAGTCTGGTTTCTGAATGGCGCAACTTTTTGAGTTGTGGAACAGTAGCTGGAAGGCATTGAAGCCGAGGGCAAGAGTTTTAGTACCATCGCTATGACTCTTCCCCACCCTGTCATGAATAGTCAGCTCTACAAGGGCAGGGTTGGAATAGTCTCCATTGTATTAGAGTAGAAAGTGTAGTAATAATTGACATAGATCAGTCTTGGGTGTTTGCTGGTTTAAAACAAAAAATGATTTCCAACAATTGAGGGGGGGGTTTTTTCCCCCTTCCCAGGCCAATCACAAACTTTTGAAGCATGAAATGAATTTCACTGGCCCTCGCCAATAAGATTCTTTCCCCGATATTGGTTTTTATGAAATGGCTATAATCTTTGCAGGTAATGAATGAAAGCTACACTCCGGAGTCCCACCTAACATTCGTCTTCTTGATTTATGGTGTATCAGTTAAAATAGTAAACTGATAATGATTGCAAAATAGCGATAAATCACTGGGGGGGTGATGTATCTGGAACAATAATAATAATAATAAAAAAAAAAAAACGGTCTAAAGGAAAAACTTGGAGCCAGTCGGAGAACAGTTGGGTTGTTGCAGAGAAATGAAATAGTTGCTAAGGAGTCCACAAAAACACAGACAACATCCCCCAAAACAGAGTTAGGTCCTTTGACCAAGCGCAAGATGTTCTGTGTCTTGGACTGGTATCAGTCGAAGATGCTTATGATGCGCTCTGGTTTGCAGTACAGCAACAGCAGTTAGAAGCTGTTAGTTGAAATTAGTCCAAACTAAAACCCTGGCTGCATCTAATGTTTGGATCGGGACGTGACCTTTTCATTTTGCAGCTTTCTGTACCAGGTTGCGTTGGAGGCGCCAGTCCTACCGGCATTTATGCTCACGCTTAAACTTTCAGTGTGTGAGTAGTTACTCGAGGCCATGTGAGATAAGTTTATCATCTTTATTATGGTTTCTTATCTTCTGCGCACCGTTTTTTGTCTCTCCAACCAAACCATTTCTGTGTCTTCTGTTGGGATCATGCTGTGGTAAACCACTCCAGCACAGATATGCTTTATGATAATGAAATACTAATGAATAGATGGACAAAAGGAGGAAGAAAATAACCCCAACCTGAATGGTTTGAAAGAGACCACAATACTAGTACCCAAGTGCTAAAATCTCTTGGGAACCAAAAAGTTATGTGATCTTTATGGTAACATGACCTAGCCCAGACTGATCTTCCTGGAAAAGGTTCTTTGGTTAAATTCTCCCTCTTGTCTCATAATGGAAACTTTCTTTGGACTTGGTGCTAATCATACCAATGAGCCAGCTCTGATTGGCGCTAGCTTACAAAAGGCCTCTTTTGTTCTTGTTAGAGTATCTAACCTCTAAATCTATTTAATACCCTTTCCCTGGTTGTCCATCATTATGACACATGATTTTCCAAAGGATTTACTATTAGTTAGCAGCTCAGGGCTTTCTCCCTGGGGTAGCAGCTACTTGCAGCGAAGAAAATGCATGTTCAATGTAGCAATTTGTCTTTTTTTATATATTTATTATAAGAGTAAATGAGTTATTGTGGGGGACTTCAATATTATTGCAAATTAGGTGCTACAAGCCAAGCCGCGCACATTTGTTATGTTTGCAGGCATACACAGCATGCATAGCAGTTCAAAAATCAGCAGTCATATTATATCTAGGCCCTTTCCTGGGTAGTTGCTACTATGCAGGTGCTTTCGTTGTGCGACTCCTCCATAACTCTGCCTGCTTCAAATGAAAGGAAAAAAGTTCTGTCACCAAAGTGAGTGCTATAAAGAGGCTTTGATGAGCATCAGGGTATGAATTATATAGCCTCTGAAGATTTAGCTTTCCAAAATCGGCTGGGATCCATGGCCTAATGAATATATAGTAAGCCTTGCCTGTTGTATATTCATGCTATAATAGTAATTTATGAGCTGGCTCCTTCCATTCACATCCTTCTTCTGCTAATGACAGCAACCTGCAAACTTGCCTTAATTATAAATTGTCCCTTTATTCAGAAAAATACGACGGCCAACCTCCTACCCCTAGCTGTGCTTCAACAAGGTACTTTGGCACATGCTGCACTTTAAGGAGAGCACTCGAATCCTCAACATTAAGCACGTGCTTAACGTTGCGCGTTCGTGCTTAAGAAACTTTGCTGAATTGCAAGGCTTTGAACGCAAGGGAGGGAGAAGCAGGTTTAGGCTTGCCGATCAGAACCTGCTTCCACGGGCTTTTATCTTTTCAATCGGATGAAGCCAAGTTCTTTCCAAAAGAGCTTTTCCATGCGTGGATGCATCCCCCAGTGACACAGGAATGAGTGGCTGTGCAAGATTTCCTTTGGCAGGGAAATCTTGTTAGCTGTTGGTGCTGCTGATCCAGAGTCCTGCTCTAGTCAGCTGATTTCTGCTCCCGACTGAACCCGAGTCTAATAGTGTAATCTGTCTTCTCTGTTATCCCCGCAGAAAAGTGTAAAAGAGCAAAGAAACTCTTGTGCTCTTTAGGCCACGGTGGGGTGTTTTTTTTGGCTCTGTCATCTTCTAGAACAGACAAATGCACAAGGAGCCGTAGCCTCCTGCGTGTCTCCTTCTCTCCTTTTATTTTATTTTTTGTAAAGAAAAGCCCACGTGTCATGTTTCATGTACCGGTGGGTGCATTCATCACCACCTGTATCATTTGTACTTGTTGTTTATAGTCTCTTGACATGCATTGTTTTCTCTGGGTTGAAATATGGCACATTAATGAGGTATCTATCCGTTCAGATATATGCAGTCAGCTCATGAAAGATGCCTTTGGAAGGACTTAGACTAGTTTGTCAACAGCCAGCATTTTGGCAGATGCAGGGGGGAAACCGCCCCCCTCCCCCCCAAATTCGCATGCATCTATAGACGGTGAAAATCGGTGACATGAAACTTCTGCAAGTACTTCTTTGCCTCGTTTAGGATGTGCCATACCTGAGCCACAAGGCGACTGATCCAAGCTACAAGGAAGCCGCAGCCCTGTGTTCGGTTAGCCCTTGAGCACCTCCGCGTTGTGCTGGTGGTTGGGCCCCCACCTTTCCTCCCTCTCTCTATCCCCCTATCCCTCGCACCGGGCTGGGAGGGGAATTGAATAGCTACGGACGGAAAAGGAAGACAGCCTGGCAAAATGATATTTGTGTCGCATCCTTTTATTGACACAGGGTGATGAATATGGCAGCGTCACATAAAGCAGCTGAAGGTCTAGTGACAGGATTGATTTGGCTGGTAAGAAGAATGTCAGAATGAGAAAAAATGCACCAGCAGGTGGTGACAGCACCAGGCGCCCGCGCCCTGTGCATTCGTTTTCCCTTGACCAGATAAAAATAACAACAGGTTTTCGGACCGGGAGACACAAAGGGAGAATGAATGACACTGTCTGCCTTCGCTGTATTACAGGTAGTTTCGTGCCAACAGCGTGCACCTACTTCCTGGTGAAAACTTGGTTTTATCTCTACCTACTCATTAAGCACCTTTCTTCAGGATCTAAGGCCGGGGTTTGTACCCAAGTGCATATTTCAGTCGTAGCAAAAATGACACTTTGGTGACTTGCTTTTGCAGTGATATCTACTGTGCAGTTCCCTACCTACTTGGAAAAGGGCATTTTAGCTCTTCCTAGTCCTAAACAATTTTTTTTTTTGCTAAATGGGAATGGTGTGATCTGTTGGGTAGAGCAGGGTCACTCAGCACCAGGAGCTCTCTGCTCTGTTCCTGGTTTTGCCCCAGTTATTGCAATAGTTATTGTTTTATTTTCTTTAAAGTCTTTACACTTTAGGTCCTTGAAAACTAAATATTGTTATACAAGTAGAGAGCTCAACTAGTTCCCACTGAAGTCAATAAGAATGATCACCACTGACTTCAGCAAGCACTGGCTTATCTCTGCTTGCCGCTTCCCCCCTACCAAGTAAATGGAGGTATAGAGGCCCCTTGGACCAGGTTGTCTGGTTAACTGAGGCCCAACCAGAAATATTTAAGGGCACTTTTGGAGGAGAAGCACCCCATCTCCATTTTCACATCCATCAGTTGGGACCAAAGCTCACGTTCATGACCCCTTCTGAGGGAGGTTGAAGGTTTAAACAGCTGTGAAGTGTGCTCCTATTCTTGTAAAGAAAGCAGTCCAGAAATAGCGTGTCATTATTATGTAGCCATAATGACTTATGGTGATGGCAGACATGTTTGGGATAAAATGATCTTATCCCTATGCTGGTGCTTTCCTAGGATAAATTGATGGCACAAAACTGGAGTTGAATAATGCAGAGAATAAGAAATTTAAAACTTCATCTTGAAATCTGTCTGTATTGGAGTTGCAGGGGTGAGCTTAAATCTCAGAGGAGCGTTATTACTCTCACCGGGTGGATCTACCCATGCAATTAAGGTGATGTGATAAACTCCTGTGCTGTTTGAGCCAAAGAAAACTGCTCCCAGACACAGCATCTACATGTGTGCCGAGGACAGCAGCAATTTGAACCAGGGCAGAGCAGACCCCTGGTGGGCTGGGCTGACTGGGCGCAATTTACACCCATGGTCAATGTCCACACATGCGTTTTAGTGCAGTAAATGACTCTGCTGTGAGAGAGTACTGTCGGGGAGTGAATTCATTTACTCTGCCTTAATATCGTTGCATGTGTAGACAGTGATGCTTTACTGCAGAGCTAATTAGTCTGCACCACAGTACAGGAAACCCTCGCTATTCACAGGGTCAGCGTTTGCAGTTTGAAATATTTGCGAATGCCAAACCTGCATCTTAAAAACACTTAAAGGAGCTCCTCTGGCTTGCCGCTACTGCAGTCCTGCTGTCACCAGCGCGGCCGTGTCCCGCCCTGCCAGCCGCGGGATGCACTGCGTTCATGAGCGCAGACAGCATTCGTGAGCGCAGCGCCTTATTCACAGATTTCACCATTTGCGGGGGATACGAGAATGTATCTCGCACGAATGGTGAGGGTCTCCTGTAAAGTGTATGTGTAGATGCACCCCCATTGGGCATGTCTACATGAGATGTTTACTCCAGGATAGACTAATTAGCTGCACAGTAAATGTCACGTATCTACATGTGTGTTCCTATTAGGCTGAAGTAAGCTAATTAACTCTGCAGTAGGATTGTACTGGTAAGTACAAGTACTGTTCTGTAATGGAGCTTTTTATTCCACAACAGCGCATGTATAGACACTGCCCTGACTGGCTGGGGCACAAAGGGGCTTCAGTGCGGGGGCTGTCTGCAGCTAGCCCCACACTGGAGCACCCTCGTGCCCCAGCCAGCCCCCCTGCAGCACGCTGAGCTGGAGGGAGCAGTTCCAGGCTGGCAGGCTGAGCTCCAACCTCTCTTCTAGCCAGGGTTGCTCCAGCCCGGCTCAGCGTACTGCCGTCCCAGGTGCACATTCAAATGGTGCACCCAGGAACAATATTGTTCCCGAGTTTATTGCTTTGCATTAATTGCATGTGTAGATGCACCCACTTACTGCACACATGGTCCATTCAATAATATTATGAATGTGGCCCCAGATTTTTTTGAATGCGGAATTAAATATTCCCTAAATTTGCAGCTGGTGTGTTGGTACGATGTTTGTGCGTTCTTGCTCGCTCTCAGAGAAATTTCACATCATAATGTGCCTGGAGAGAAAAGAAATATGAGTTGGAAGCAAACTAAAATTCCTTTGCCAATTCTTTTCCCAGGAAATATGCTAAATGAAAGATAGCGCTGGGCAGTTTTAAGGCAACCAAAACTAATGCCAAAACTGGTTCAAAGAGGCAGGAGAGCAGCTATGTTTCTACTTTATTCTTGAATAATAACTGGCCTGAACATCATTCTATGTTACTAGCTTTCTAGAGGCCTGTCAATCTTTGTGTTTTCCTGTTATCATTAAAAAGGTTTTGATTTTCAAATGACTGCACCCATTATTTGACCATAACCATAGCCAGTAGATCAAACAGTCATTTGATATTAGCATGCGGTTGAATCTATAGCTTCTCTTTTAAAGCTTTCTCATTAAAAATTGTCAGTGTGCTCTCACCTGAAAATCTACTGTCATTGTTTTTGCGGCATGCACTCTGATAAGACTTGCATAAAATGCAGTAGACTGTGTGGAAGGGGAGCATATCATAAACTGGTCCAGTTGTATTTGAATCTGATATTGTCTTTGAAGCTTTAGGAGTACATAGAAACAGTATTGTTGTCCTCTATTTCATGCTTTTTCGGGCACAAAATAGTAATAAAAACATCTTTTTGTTTCATACGATCAGTTGAACTAATATGATATTTCCACTGCTTTTCATTAACAACTTAATACTTTAGCTGTGAAATAGCTTTTTCATTGTGTTCTCACTATGACTAAACTGTTGAATGAAATTTAATACGTTGCTTATAAATTAGCAGCTAGGCATGTTAGCTTATCATCAGGTTGCTACTATGAAGTGCACTTAAGTTTTTTTTTAACAAAGGAAATATTCATTTCTTTTGACATGCTTTGTGCTTCCACCTAAGCTGCTCAAAATAAACACAGTTTCTGAAGTTGTGGGGGGAGGGAAGCCCCTTTGCTGTGGCCATCAGATGTGTGTTTAAAGGTACAATGGAAATTACCATGAGCTCTGCTGGAAGCCTGTTGTAAGCGCCAATTTGCATCAGTGAAATAAAGGATTTTTTTTTTTCTTTTTTGTAGCGATTAATGATGCTGGGATGAATCCAGAAGGCCATGCTCAGCTATAACTGCTCCTAATGTTCATCGTTGTTCATGCATTTGTAACATCAAAAGTAGCTTTGCATCAGTCAGGATGTCCGTCTCGTGTCTTGCTGGGTCAGACCATTTCCTAGCCATTGGGAATACTAGATATTATATTAATGGAAAGCCTCCAATGTAGATTGGGCTATTGCACATGCTCAGAAGCAATCCGAACCAGCCCCCTAGGTGCCTTACTCCCTCCGGACCGCTGCTGTGATCTAGGGAGGCATCACAGCTCTGCCCGAGTACTCCATTCCTTAGGCAGGCCTCGCAGCCACGTTGTGCCAAATACACCATGTGACCACAAGAACAGGAGAGAGTATCTACCTTTTGTCCAATAGCCTGATGACATAAGCACTTGTCCAGGGAGCGCAAGCCCTGAATTCTAGGTCTTCATACTCTCAGGGAGTTCAAACTCCAATCTTTCATACCCTTTCTTAGCCCCCCAGGCTATAGGCTAGGCTGGGTTGGGCCCCCTCCTGAAGCCGGCTCACTGGACTGCCAAGAATACAAGTTTTATGGGGCCAGATGGACAGCAAACAAGGAAATCCCAACTCTGGACCTTTGTGGCTATCGCACTTCCCCGAGAGGGGCAAATCTTTGGTAACGGTCCTGGATACAAGTGCTCCTTTCTTTCTTTCTTTCTTTCCTAACCAGTGCTTGTATAATGCCTAACGAGTGCCTGTCTCTCACCCACTGACTCCTCAATGTGTGTCTTCACTGACTGACTTTCTTGCATGCAGCCCAGCCTCTGGCCTCTTTACTATTCGTTCCATCCAGGAAGAGCACACAACAACTGCAGGGGCTTCCTCAACCTGAGGAAGGGTGTTTCTACCTGAAAGCTCACAAAGAAGAATTTTTCCAACTATTTGAGTTGGTCTAATAACAGATATCAGATTTACCCAAAGAAACTTGTCTGCCCGGTTCCTTAGACCAACACGGTGGCAACTTCTACCCCTGGAAGTGGAACTGGAGCCCAGGACTCCTTCCTACTGGAGAAGCATTGTCCCCACTGAGTCAGAGAGTCTCTCCACAAAGCACAAACCTCACCACCCATGCAAATGTGGGACGCTGTGTTTCCTATTGGACTCGGTCGTGCCGTCAGTTATGGTGAGGTTGAGGTTGGCACCTCCATGCTGAGCAGTGTGGATCGCAGCATGGTGGACATGACTCCTTTGCAGCCCTGAGTCAGATGCCCAAACTCTGTGCACGAGTTGAGACACAGCCCCATACTTTGATATCCTGGATCGCCCTCAGGAGCTACTAGATCATCCCATTCATTGTACAGGCATTCTAGGCACCAAGGGAGAACGCCATTTGTTGCCATTGCTTTGTTCACTCAGCTGATACATCATGTTCCTCACTCCGCTTTGTGTCTGTCCTGTCTGGTTCAATCGTAAGCTTTCTGGGGCAGTGCTTGCCTACTGGTTTGTGTTTTTTACAGTGCCTCACCCACTATGGTCTCATTTTTGCTGGATTTTCACTGGCTATTGGAATCATAGAAAAGGAGGCCTGGAAGGGGGCCTCAGGAGGATTTCATAGAATTAGGGCTGGAAGGGACCTTGGATGATCATTGAGTCCAGCCCCCCGCCCCAGGAGCAGGAAGTCAGCTGGGGTCATAGGATCCCAGCAAGATAAGCATCCAATTTGCTCTCAAAGGTGTTCAATGTAGGTACTTGAACCACCTCCGATGGCAGGCTGTTCCAGACCTTGGGGGCTCAGACAGGAAAGAAATTCTTCCTTATGTCCAGCCTGAAACGGTCTTGTAGGAGTTTGTGACTGTTCGACCTCGTCATCCCTTGGGGCGCTCTGGTGAGCAGTCGTTCCCCCAGATCCTGGTGGTCACCCCTGATAAACTTATAGATGACCATCAGATCACCCCTGAGCCTGCACTTTTCCAGGCTAAAGAGTCCCCATGGCTCTCAGCCTGTCATCGTAAGGTCTGCTTTCCTGACCTCTGATCATGCGCGTGGCTCTTCTCTGGACTCTCTCAAGCTTCTCCACATCCTTTTTGAATTATGGGGCCCAAAACTGGGTGCAGTACTCCAGCTGCGGCCTCACCAAGGCCGAGTACAAGGGGAGAATGATGTCCCAGGATTTGCTTGAGAAGCATCTATGGATGCAAGCCAGTGTTTTGCTCGCTTTAGTAGCTGCAGCATCGCATTGGAGGCTCATGTTCATCTTGTGGTCAATGACGACCCCCAAGTCTCTTTCTTCCATAGTGCTAGCCAGAATAGCACTGCCGAGCCTATAAGGATGCTGCAGGTTTTTCCTCCCAGGGTGGAGAACCTTGCATTTTTCGGTGTTAAACACCATCAGGTTCTCGTCCACCCATTTGCTGAGCCTGTCCAGGTCAGCCTGGATCACCTGCCTGTCTTCTGGTGTGGATGCTTTGCCCCAAAGCTTGGTGTCATCGGCGAACTTGGCCAGTCTGCTTCTGACTCCGATGTCCACATCATTAATGAAGATGTTGAACAATATGGGTTCAAGGACAGAGCCTTGGGGGACCCCACTGGTCACAGGGCACCATGATGAGTGACTTCCATCAATTACAACCCTCTGGGTCCGACCACGGAGCCAATTTGCCAGCCAGCAGATCGTGGTGGACCCAAGGCCACAATTGGCCAGTTTCGCCAAGAGGTGATCATGGGATACCAGATCGAAGGCTTCTTTGAAGTCAAGATATATGACATCAATCTCTTCTCCCTTGTCCAGGTGATAGGTCACCTGGTCATAGAAGGAAATGAGATTAGTCAAGCAAGACCTACCCGCAACAAACCCGTGCTGGCTATCCCTCAGGATGTTGGCGTCGGCCAGTCCATTAAGGGTGGCATCTTTACTAAACTTTTCTAAGATCTTCCCTGGGATAGAAGTCAAGCTGATGGGCCTGTAGTTAGCCGGATCCACTTTCCTGCCTTTCTTGAAGATCGGCACCACATTGGCCTTCTTCCAGTCTTTGGGCACTTCACCAGAGCACCAGGAGCTCTCGAAGATCCGTGCCAGAGGCTGAGCTATGACGCTCGCCAGCTCCTTGAGCACCCTGGGGTGTAGATTGTTAGGGCCGTCTGACTTGAAGGTATCCAGCTTCTCAAGGTGTTCCTTCATGAGGTCAGCATTAATGGAGGGCAGGGGATCTCTCTCACCCGGACCTCCCTGTCCTGTAGCGGGCATGGGCATCCCAGGGGACTGATGAAAAACTGATGCAAAGTACCCATTTAATAGGTCGGCTTTTTCCTGGGCATCAGCTGTCAGTCGCCCCATCTGGTTCATCAGGGGTCCAATGTTGCCCTTGCTTTTCCTCCAGCTCCCCACATATCTGAAAAAGGACTTTTTGTTGTCCTTGATGCTTGAAGCTAGTTGGAGTTCAGTTGTAGCCTTGACTTTCCTGGTTTGCTCCCTGCAGGACTGGACCAGTGCAGAATAATCCTCCTTGGAGGTAAATCCCGTCCTCCACCCTTTGTAGGCCTTTCTTTTTAGCCTCAGGAGGTCTGCTAGGTCCCCGGAGCATCAGGGGGGCTGCTGTGCCCTCTTGCTGCCTTTCCTCCGAGATGGAATAGACTTAACCTGTGCATTGAGGATCTCTCCCTTGCGGAGCAGCCACTCTTCTTGAAGGACATCTAATCTAACTCCCTGCTCAGTCAAATCCTCTTTTGCATCATCCATCTGATCCAGGCGTTCATCAAACCTGTTCTTAAAAACTTGAGAGACAAATCTTCATACACAACTATGAGGCATAACGCTTAAAACATCAAAAACACCTTTTCACTGGACCTGTCAATTAAGGGGATGAGGGCACTGTTACTGCCGTACCAAGAGAAGAACAAGTAGTAGTTCGTTAAAATATGTTAACAACAAGCAGGTTATTGAAGACAATGAGGATACGAACTTGTATATGGCTTTGCAGCATGGCTGCTCCAAGCCCCAGACTCAGATGCTGATCACCCAATGAATTTTACAGAAAAGAAAGATATTTTGAGGACTTGCCTTCACACTGAGGTGGAAGCAGTGTGGCTCATTTCATAATCTCTTCTAACCTTTAAAGGCCTCCTTCTATCTTGCTTAGATCTTGATGGCCTGAGCCCTCTGTCTCAGCTCTCATTCCACATGCATCTTTCATTAAGCTCAGCCTCCCCCAGACAGGATCCCATCTTTCCAATCTTCCATCCCTCTTCTGAAGCCCAAATTTAAAACCCCCCAAAAAATGCATGTCATTTTGCTTCTGTGGTTTATTTTTTCTTTTTTTTTCTTTTTTTTAACTTCCTTGATTTGAGTTCAGTTTCTGACTTTGGCTTGTCTGATTTATAGGAGAATATTGTGGTGGCTCTTCTCATATTTCTCCTTAGCCCTAAATTCTCAGCGGCAACCTAAAACAAAACAAGGGAAAGAAAGATCATCCCTTAGTTACAGGGGAGCCGATTTGTATTGAGAAAGGGAGAGACTGACTCTTGGAGAATGCACTGTAATTTGTGCCTTGTGTCTAGTTTGTGTAACTCTAAGCAGAACCATGCTTTACACTGTTTGGAAAAAGGAAATCTTTGAGATGTGGGAAGAGATTGAGTTTAATGTGTAGTTCTGTAAAAACATTTTAATCTCCCTAATAGAAGACGTGCAAAGCGTCTTGATGTCTGAGAAAGTTTAACGTTGCAGACCATAGATTTCAGATAGATCTAAGAGAATTAGGGCCAGCTTCCATGGAAAGTCCCAATGGCTTCTCGCCATTTCTCACCCCTTGCCCCTATACCCCCATGACAAAAGCAATCCTAGAACAATACCACGGTGGGTCTTGTGTGTCCTGGCTAGAGTTTTTGATAAACTTGCATGCATATATGCAGATGTCCACACACACATACATGTGCCCACCCTCTTACCTCAATACCCAGATCTATTTTGCAAAGTGAAGGAAAGACAAACAATCTAGAAACCTGCTCTACCAACTGGTCTGAGAATAAGAATCAACCATTATATTTAATAAGGAGTTGTGTTGTTAGACATCCAGCTTCCAGTTGCCATAATTAGGGACCTATCAAAATCATGATTTTGGGGGTATCGCAATAATCATGAAATCCAGCATTGCCTGCGAAAACGGGCAATGCCTGTGAGATGTGCCAAAAAAAAAAAAGCTTACTGAAAATAAAATGCTCAGCGGGACCCAGCAGTCCTCATGGCACTGTGACCCAGCTGTGCAGGCCCTGGGGGAAGGGGAATGAGGAAAAGAGGAAGGGGAGCTGTTGGCAGAAAGGGGAGCCCAAGATGGCTGCTACCCCCACCCCGCACTGCTGATTGGCTGAGGGCTGCCTATCATGTGGCCTTGCCTCTCTCCACCAATTGACAGCAAGGGGCAGGGCTGAATGATGGACAGCCCTTGCAACCAATCAGTGATGAGGGGCAGGGCCACCAGGGTCCTTTGGCCACTCAGAGGCATGGGAGGTGGCCCACCATGATCAGCCCACAAAAATGGTGGCTGGCTCTGTGAAACCGGCCGGCCCTTCTTTGAGTTGGGTAGACCCCTAGCCATAATGGTTCTACAACTTCTGTGACAGGGAAGAGACATTACAAGTGAGCACCTTACATCTGCCCTCAGCACTGTCCCTTGTACCAGCCTTGAAATGAATGCATAACGGATGTGGACTGAGCTGGGGTTTTGGTTAATGAATCCTGACATCAAATTTGACTGAACTTCCTCTCTTGCACTTTCTTCTGGGAATGAAGCTGTGTGGTGGTGTTGTCACACCTCTAGGCATGTACAGTTTTGGGACCAATGTCTACATGGTG
Organism: Crocodylus siamensis; assembly: GCF_052110815.1. Taxonomy (NCBI): domain Eukaryota; kingdom Metazoa; phylum Chordata; order Crocodylia; family Crocodylidae; genus Crocodylus; species Crocodylus siamensis. The sequence goes on along the minus strand of NC_143398.1, from coordinate 240,707,618 downwards.
GGTGAGGCAGGCACTGCCTGCTGCCTACTGTTGGGGTTTTCAACAGCTCGACTCAACACAACTGCAAACAGGGAGAAATTGGGAATTGAACAGAACTGTACATTAAAGGTAGTATGATATAAAGTGCTTGCTTATTTTTGTTGTCTAGCTTAAAACTTCTGAAGGAGCTAAGCATCTGTGGTGCCACTGGAAGTTGATGTGAATTGTGGGTTTTCTGGAAATGGCACCAAAAGTATCTGTGTGTGGACAAGCCAAAATGAGTGAATGCTCTTGAAATATCGGCATAAAAGTTTTGCCTTGCAGGACGCTCCGCTCGACCTGCTCTGAAGAAAGTACCAATTTGGGATGTGGCTTACCTCAGAATTACTCTACCAGGCAACTTTGCCAGTGCACTTCTAGTAATAGAATATGGTATGCCATAAGCAGCTTGTTTTATATTTTGCACACACCCAATCATCAATGGCTTCCTGCTTGGGAACTGTGGTATTCAGATGTATTAGCAGCAGCAAATAAGTCATGTAAACACATTTACACCCATCAGGTCAAGGCCAAGAAAGTAGTGGGCCAGTCCCATGGAGCAAATAACAGCTTTCCCGATAAGGTGGTTCCAGCTCGTTTTAGAGAGGTTTCTGGGGCAACCCAAACCAACTCAGGCTTAGACAGGCAACCACATCACAAGGCACTTAGATGACACACTTAAGTTTGCTGGAATCCAGTCCAACAGAAAGTGAGTTGCTGAGTTTTTTCTCCTGCTCCCATCTGATATATATTTGAAGGCTGATGTCCCTTATGGTCATATTTTTATTTCTGACTCAGTGCTTTCAGGGGTCACTGACGAGTCATAGCAGGATTAGTATCAGTATGTGGCATATAGAGGTGAAGGTGAACAAAAACATGAGCAATGAACACTCTCAAGTGTTGTGGGATGAGACCGCCACAATCAGGATTGTTTGTGTTTGTCTTCTATAACTGCCTCCCCTCAAGGAAAAGTTATTTAAAACCCTGAACAGCCCACAGCTCACATGGAGCCCTGCTTTTGCTTAGCAACACCGGGTTCATGTTGTGAAGATACCCATATTCTCTGTCTTGCTCTATATCAAGGTAGGTAATTTTCAAATAGAAGCTTTCCATGTGCCAGTGGATGTCACTGTAGAGTGAAAAATCACCCTAGTTGACCCTGGCTGAGATGAAGGGTGGTGTTACAGGTTCACTTGCAACTGTCCCTGGCAAAGAGACGCTTGGCACAGGATCTTCCAGGCAACCCCCAGTGGGGAAATGGACAGTGACAGTGAAGAGGACGACGAGACAACAGGATCTGGAGGCAGCGACGAGGACAGTAGCAGCGGATCCTCCAGTAGGAACGTCTGTGACAACGGATGAACTGAGACTTGGAACCAGTAACCTGGGTGTGGACTGTGGGATTGCGTGTTCAGGGTACGGAGGCCAGTGGGTGTTTTGCATGAGAGCACGGGTCTGTGGGTGTGCGCATTGTAATGGGTTGATGGGTTTTGTTGGGTGAGTTAAGGCATGGGAAGAAAAGTGTACTAGAAGGTGTATGTATGTGTATGTATATATGTATGAAGATGTATGTATGTATGTATGTATGTTCACCCAGGTGGCCCTGCTCCTCATCACTGATTGGTTGCAAGGGCTGTCCATCATGCAGCCCTGCCCCTTGCTGCCCCAGTGATCTGCAACAGGTTTTTGTTGTTGTTGTTGTTTATATAGTTTTTATACACACACACACAGAAGTTTTTTTTTATATATATATATATATAAAAAACTTCTTTGCATATTTAGAGACACATATTTTTCAAAAAAAAAAAAACACCAAACCAACAAAAACCCCTGTTGCAGATCATTGGACTATTGTGACCTATTAAAGTTATTACTTGTTAGGAGGTAACTAGGGATGCACTTAAATCACGGTTTTACAGTTTTCTTGGAAACCACAAAAAAAAGGGTGAGCAACCAAAAAACAAAAAAAAAATTGATAACAATAAAATGCCGGCTCCCCAGTGGGAGCCAACGGTCAGTGCTGCCACTGCAGCTCAGTCTTGCAGCCTGCCTGGGAGGGCAGGGTGCTGGCTGGTGGGGTAGCACAAAGGGCAGCCGCCAAGATGGTGCCTCCCCCCTCTTGCCTCTCTGCCAATCTGTGCTGAGGGGTGGAGCTGCATGAAGGGCAGCCAACAGTCAGGATGGCAGCTGCCCCATGTCCCTCCTCCCCCTGGGGCCTCTCTGCCAATCAGTGCCGAGGGGGGGGACTACCATGACATAACCACAAAATCAGTTCTTTGGGCTGCGACCAAGCCATGAGCATTGCTTTCTGTCACTGGGAGTTAGGTAGGTCCCTGGAGATAACCCGCACCTGAAAGGGAACAACTTTGCAATGCCATGAGGACACTTAACAAGTGCCAAACTGCTCAGGTGTGTCTCTCTTTGCGTTCTAGCTGCAGTTGGTCAGTGTTCAGTTGAATGTGTGACACCACCTTAAGTGCTTAAAACACAACAGCCCATGGAAACCTGTTTCGCTAAGAGAGAGCTTACATGCCTGCTTCTCTGTTTGGCAAGGCTCTTCGAGTACATGTGATATCTTTTATTGATTTTTATTTTTATATCTTTTATTATTCCAACTGAGTAGTTGGAAAAAAGTTCTTTGCAAGCTTGCGGGCGCAATTTTTTTGCCTTTTCTTTTTTACTGGGCGGGGGGGAAGGGTCTCAGTATTACAGACCACCTCTCTATGCTATAAGCCATCTGCGTAATTTTTAGAAATGGGAACTCTGAACCATTCAGTTGTAAGTGCGTTTAGTCCTTTTTAGCCATTTCCCGTGGAAAGCCTTTGACCCACAGTTATGCAGTTTTGACTTCAGTGCTTGCCCCAGTGCATAACTGCAAGCTCATGCTATGCGATTTGTCTGTCTGCGTACATAAAGTTCCTGAAGAACTGAACTAATTTTAAGCAAGCGTGTATCAGTCTTTGTGATTACCAAGCTACGAGGGTGGTTAGCAACCGTCTAAATCCAAAGAAATCAAACCTGAGTGCGTAACTCCAGGGGTGATGCTCCCGTCACGACTGGAGTGGCAATTCCACTCCTCCAAGCAGCAGTTTTGTTCCTGTTGGTCCGTGATACTGAACCAGGGTGCTGGGGCCCGCGGGGATGCTTTGAGACCCTTTCAGGGGTGCTGCAGGGTGCTGTGCGGCATTAGCACTGTTAGGTGCACAAACACGATTCACAAAATCAGCCCAGAGATTTCAATTAGTGTTAAAAGCATTGTGACACGTTGGCGTCTTTCTGAGCTCTTTGCAACAGAATTACTCTTATTTTTCTGTCGTCCAAAATCCAGTGAAAACTAAGAAGTGACATTTTTCAGGGGGTGCCTGGAGTCTAGTGGTGGGGGGTGACTTGAGTCTAAAAAGGTTGAAAACCCACTGCTGTAGGGGCAAAGCAGGCATCAGAAATCTCCCTGCATTATAGGTAGATTAACCGTGTCAGATTAACCCAGGCAACCGAAATAACTGATGCTGGCTTTGAGACGGGTCCATGTGATACATTAAAGAAATGAATCACAATCGGTTTAATGAGAGCATCTGTAAACCAGCCTTGCACACCAAGTTGGTGATTTTTCTTGGTTTTTGAATGTAGATTGTTTTATGCCATATACCCTTGCTAGGACCATTTCAAGGCCCAAGGCTCCATTTCAATATTTAAGATGCAACAAACACATATACCAGGGTTTTTTTCTTTTTTTAAGTGAAAAAAAAAGAGTCTGAGAAAGAGACGCAACATTTCTGGCAGAAAGAGCCTCTTGTGCAGATTTTAAAGGAAAGCGGGGTTTTTTGTTACTTTTAATCACTGTGCCTAAATTGCACAGAAAAAGGTGGATGTTTCCGGGCAGTTAACTAGTGGGGCTCTGGAAAACATTCCCCACCCAATTACATCCATTCAAGCTGACCGTGAAGGAGGGCGGTGATTTACCAAGATTGATTTTTTTTTTTTTTTTTAAATATGCTGCTTAACTTCACTTTGGGTGTTGGTTTTCAAAGGGGCCCTATAATAAACGCGGGCCATCTATATATAGCTCAACTTTTGTTCGTTTGCATAGTTCAAGAAAGCCTACTGTTTGAGGTTTGCCTTGAGTAAACTTGTACCATTTACTTTGGAGTATTTCAAAGGGAACAAAAACACAAATCATGATGAGGCTAATAAGAAGTTTGGGTGTTTAGTTTAAATGTGTACACAGCAATCATTGTCGAGGAAGTCCTTCTCTTTGGGAGTACATTATTATTAAGCAGCGTTGCTGTTTGCCTGGTTTTGTCTGGTCCGCAATTTGCATTCACTTGATGGATTGCCAGGGTCGGAGGTGCACTACTTGGGAAACACTGAAGTGCCGTCTCAGCAAACTCTTAAGAGGAAGGGAACACTAATACAAGCATTTGCCCAAACTCCTTGAGTCTTCTTAGGCTTCCTTAGGCTGTGCTAGATCAATATGACAGTTTGCTAAGAAGCTTTGGACATGCATTCACAAGCGCTCTCTATTGGCATACTTGGCGCGTTATTCAGAAGGTAGCTGCTAGTGAAACACGTCTTCTGCAGCTGTCAAAGGTTTATACATGCTTTTCTTTTTTCCTTCCACTGAGTGATTTACTCACGAGCATTGACGCCTTGCACAGCTGCCCGGTCCAGTTTGTGGAGTGCGCTGCGTCAGCCCCTCTCTAAATGAATGGGATCTTTTTTTTTTTTAACAAAAAAAAAACCCAACTACGCCAGACATAAACAGCAACCACGGCCCTTGCACCCTATCACGTGGCTTCAGTCCTGTTCAATGAAGTGAAGCGATCCAAAGCTGATGAAAATTTATTGCCCCACTCTATGTGGAGGTAAGTTTTCCTTGGAGCCACGCAGGGGCTGGATGGCTGCTGGGTGGGTTTTTTGTGGGATTCTTCTGGGTGACATTTTAGTTGCAAATCGTTGGCTTTGTGCTTGTGCATGTTTCGTAATTGGCTAATTTATAAGTCCGGGCCAGGTCCCAGTCTCCGTGGAAAATCATTTTGAAGTGTCATGGATTTAGCATGCTTGTCCTCTTATGAGTTACAGTCCCGGAAAAATAGGACGGATTTGAACGGTCTTGAAGAGTTTCTTAGGTGAGCGCTCCTCACCAGCCTTTTGCAAGTAGGAGTCAGGGCTGGCCCAGTTTTCTGTCGCCGTGAGTTGTTAGCCTATCATCTGATCACCTTCTCCTTCCATGTCTCCCTTGCTTTCATTGCTCCCCCTCTTTCGAGATGCAAAGGACCAGGGAGACGATTTATAAACCACTGGAGAAATTCATAGAGAGCCGTAGCCCTGAAGGGCTTAGGAAGTTGGTGGATCGGAGGAGCACAGGTGTGGTTCTCGGGGAAGCTCTGTTACAGGCCTGGTGGCTAGCCTGGGTACACCACAACTCAGTGCCTTAGTTTTTCTGTCTGTGAAATGGAGGCAATGATACTTCTTTCGTTTGTGAAGCCTTTCTGGTGGATTATTCATTCCCCCCAGGAAGAGCGCACACCAACTGCAGAGGCTTCCTCAGCCTGGCGAAGGGTTTCTTAAACCGGAAAGCTTGCTAAAAAAAATGTTTTCCCAACTATTTATGTTGGTCTAATGAAAGATATCAGGTTCGCCCAAAGAACCTTGTCTTTCTGGTGGATTGAGTTTTCATATATATGATATAACAGTTAGGTGTTGTTACTCAGTTGGGTTTGAGGACACTTTGGTCCCACAGTGAAAGAAGTGTCACTGCCCCCATTTCACAGACAGAACAACTAAGGCACTGAGCTGTGGTGTACCTAGGCTACCCACCAGGCCTGTAGCACCACAGGGCTTCCTGGGATATCTGAGTCTCTGTTTAGGAAGCCTGTCCTTGGGCTTGGTTCACTCGCCACCATCCTCTTCCCCAAATCCCTGAACAGATATATGGCGCTTTAGACAGCGGATATAAAAATGTTCTAGGGTGTCTTAAACCGTTTCCCATTTTATGAGCCCTGCCAAGTTCTAAGCACAGCTTGAATAAATTCAGTGTTGGTGGTTGTGGCTTATGTACCTTGGCTATGGTGGGTGGATAAAAAAATGTTTTATACCCCTGAGGAACAGGAAAAAAAAGAGCTCACTCCCTCCATACAGTGAGCAGAATGAGAAAGTTGGATTAAATCATGTCTGTCTGCCTGTGGTTGTACTAGCAATGAGGCATTTTCAATCAGAGGTCAGGGCTGTGGTCAAACCTCTGCTTCAGTTTTTACTCGCCACAGCGTTCCCTCATACCAGATCCTCTGTAAAGCTCCGGGAGGACCGAGACGCTCTCTGCGTCTGACCTTTAAGGGCATGATTTTTCAGACAGTCCCGTTTCATTTGAACTTGCTGCCAGAGCGTGCAGGAAGGAAGCTACATGTGTTAGTCATACAACCCCGTGTGTGGTTAGCATCCAACTTACGTTTAGTCCAGAAATACCCTGGTACGATTCTGCAGAGCTGAAGCTGCGGCCAGATGCTCTGACGCTTGGGCTGGGAAAGGATTTGTTCATACGGGAAGCAGACTTTCGGCACCGGGGAGCGAGCCATCATTTTTTTGCATGGGGAGTGTGGGGCGCAAAAACGGTTTTTCAATATACGCTGGAAGCCGAGCGGTGTTTTGGGGTTCAGAGTGGGCGAGCCCGTTTCAAAGGGAGGATTTACTATATCGGGATGGATTTTACACAGCTACTGTTAAAACAATTCAGGGCCAAATCTCCCTCTGACATAAAAAAGGTATTGCTCTCTGGGGGCCAGTTTGCACCAGCCTTAGGCAGACAGCCGAGAGAGATGGGGTGGCCATGCCCAGTTTATTGCAACGGCGGCCCAAAGTGCAGTCACACTACACATGGCTTGCTGCGCTGCACCGGGGCGCAAGACGCAGCGCGTGTAGCCGTCTCCAGAAGCCGGGCTGTCAGAGGCAGCAGAGCTATGCAAATGATTTGAATGCATTGCATCACTCGCTCGCCTTTGGAGCCGACACTTGATGTAAAAACGCCAAACTTGACATCTGAAGCGGCATTAATTAAAAGTAACTTTTTAATCCTCGAGGGAAGAGAAACCAGGAGTGACAGTCTCCTGGCTAGAGCCTTTCGGCTTTAATCCTAGTTTTGACTTTTTGCCTGGGATCGACAAGCCGCAAAGAACAAAAACACGTTTTTAAAAAAAAAAAAAAAGTTTCTTTCGAAGTGCATGAATGTTAATCACGAGAGGTTTGGGGGGGCTGTTTGCTTTTTGACTGCTGCTGGTCTGAAGAAACTGGAGCGGGAAAGAGCTTCTCCCTAAACGGATGTCATCCGGCCCCCCCGGCCCTATACCTGGTACCGTATGTGTGCCGTTCCAGTGTACACAAGGGGGTTCATAAGACTGCAGTGAGGGATGGGGTTTGTAACTCATGGATGCAGCGCCTGGGATATTTTCTGCAGCGTGGCCTTGACTGTGCAACTCTTGGCCAGGGAGATTGGAGCAAGCTGACGTTTTGGAGGAGTGCAGTCGGGTAGCCTTGAAACCTGACGCTTCGAAGCCGGAGAGAGGGCCCAGTGCTGCAGAGGAGACGGGATGCTGCTTCTTGCCTCCCCGGAAAGCCCGAGTCGTGGTTCCCTGCTGAAAATACCGACTGCCTCGCCACGTCCGCTGCACTCGGAGGCTCTCGAACTGGAGGCAGATGAGGGCGTGAAGCGGGACTGTTTTGTGCACGCGTGCATACCTGTCCCGGCAGCTCGCCTGGGGTTTCCGAATAGCCCGTCAGTCGAAGCCGGTGCGTGCGTGCCTGGCTGCAATTAACATTCTTGCTGAGCGCCGTGCATTAAGCACCTCTGTACGTGTCTTGAAGGAAGCCTCTGGGAGCTTGTCTTTTATGGAGGAGTTTAGAAGAGATTTCTTATGGCTGAGTTCACCTATAGAAAACACAGAATTGTAAGTCTATGTAGTTCAAGAAAGAAACTGAATTAGCCAGACCCAGACAAGAATAAGTTAACAGTACTCACTAAGGAGCCTTGAGTGGAATTAGAAAGGGAAAACTGGCCCTGCTGACAAAAACAAAAGCCAAAAAAACTTGGAGAAACCCCCTCCCACCCCCAGTCTAATCAGTACAGTCCGGAGGATGGGGCTGGGGGGAGGGGACGGCGGAGAGCTTGCTCGGCGCTGATACTTTTACTCTTGCTTCCCTTCCTGCTTTGACCCTCTTTTAGTGCAGTGTTTAGCAAAGCTGTTTATTTTGCATAAACCCAAGTAATAACCTGGCCCCGGGTGACAGGAACTGAACAAAGATGACAGTAGTTTGATTTAACGATTAGCCACCTGACCCGATAGCACCTTTGGAGTCTTAACTGAAGAATAAATTCCCATTCCTCCACGCATGGGCTGCATGTTAATCACGGGAAGAAAAGCAAAGGGCGATTGCAATAGGCCCATTGTTCACCAGGGCAAAGTCTTGAAAAGGAACTGCCCGTCCCTGCCTGCTTTGTGCTGGCTTCACGCTGAGTCTTGGACACTCAAGTTTCTTTACTGCTTCTCTGTGGCCCCAAATGAAATACTAGTTTCCAGTAAGATAAATTCAGTTGTGCTCATTCATAGAGGAGTTTGCATCCATCACAATGCAACAACAATAGGAGTAATAATAATAATAATAATAATCGTGTTTCAGTATATATATTTCAAGTCCATTTGAAAGCCATTGTTTCACTTCCAATGCAGCGTTTCTCCCCCCCCCCCTTTCTTTTACAGAGTTCCTGCATTTTTCAAAAACTCACTCAAGTAGCTTTGCAAAGTGGAAAGGAATTGTTGCGGAGGAAACCAATGATGGGAAAATCTTTTGTTTCATCCACAGACTCCCTCAAAGTGCTAATATTGCAGCCTTTGTCTTAGACGAGCTAATATCCATGTACGTTTTGTCCTTCTAGCTTGATAGCAAAGGGACAGACTTGGTAAAAGGGAATTAAAAATGATTGCAAAGTCAGTGGTTTAAGGAATAACTACAGAGTTGCTAGAGGTTATTTCAGAAACACCTTCAGCAGAGCAATGATTGACGTTTCTGAAGTCCCCAGTTCACATTTTTAGGGAACAAATGAAATGAGTTTAGACGTCTCTGCTGCCAGTAAAAAAGTAAGGACTGAGAGTATTCGGCCTCCCAAACCCTATATATATATATTTTTTTTTTACTCTCCAGTTCAGGTCAGGATCAGAGCTGCAAGTGCTAGAAATGTGCTTCAGACTTCACAGCCCAGCTGAGTTTGCAGACTCAGGAGACAGCTACACTTTTGGCTCTAACTAAACCCAAACATCAGAGGTGCAGAGTTTTGCCCAAAACTACACTAGCTTTAAAAATCTAGCTGTCACAAAAAGCCAACATTTTAAAGAGGCCTCAGCCTACTCCTGTTCTCTACCCGTAAGCAAAATTTCAGTTAGGAGTTGGGAGACTGCCTGCAAGGCTGGCAGACGTAATCAGACTGCTCCGTGTCTGAGTTCTGTCACTTGTACCTCTTCATGAATCTTGGGAGCAAAATGACTAATAGTAGGCTGTTGAAGAACCATATTAAAGCTGTTCATAAAGACAGAGTCTTTGTATGCATCCTAACCCCAGCTTTTTAGCACCATTCATCACATTTAGCAGCAATGTGGCCTTTTTGGAGGTCAGAAGTTGATATACAATGGCAAGCCTAAGAAATGTGGGATGTGTTATAGCTCTTGCTTGCCTTTCTTGGCTACCTGGATAGCCCCCAGTATCATATGTGTGAGCATCTCTCAGCCTTTCATTTACTGGTCCCCACAATAAAGATGGGTCTTCTTGGGTTATAGATGGGAAACGGAGGTACGAAAACACGGCATGGTTCGCATGAGGTCCCATGGGAAGATTCAGCAGAGCAGGGAATTGAAGCCCGGTTTCCCAGCCTCAGCAGCTCAACCAGCAGATGATGCATCCTCCAGCTCACAGGCCCTAGCTGTGATGAGTTATATCAATACCAAAAAGTCACTCCAACAAACCATTTTCTCGCCTGCAAGCTCAAATATGCATTAGTGACATTGTGTGCAGTTCATGCCTTCAGTGCATAAAAAACTAAAATCCCAGTGGGGGCTTCAGGCACTACATGGTGATGAAGGCCTAGAAAGTATCTATACAGATAAACCATGTAGGTAAAATAACAAAAAGGATGTAAAGACAGTGCCAGCAAGCTATGATGGTGGTGGTAGTAGTAGTAGTAGTAGGCATCTGTCTCACAGGCAATAAAATTACACCAAGTGAGACATCAGCTCACTGAATGTAGTCCTCGCTTGAAAGGTAAGGTGAAGCAGGAGTGACCTCTCCAGGGCTCAGAAGCCTGGGCAGTGTATATGGAGACACTGAGCTGCCCACACACCAGTGCCCTCCTCTCAGCCTTGCTGGGTTAATTCAGTGGAAAGGCAGGTTTTGAACCAGCATAGCCACAAGAGTTGCTGAAGCCAAGGAGATCATCCATTCGTCGGTCTATCAGGGTCCATTCCTAGACCAGGTGCCGACTAGAGTTAAAGAGCCCAGTCTACCCTATCATGGAGTGGACTTTAGTTGCACAACTTTTTGGCGGCATTTCCTCCACCGGGGGGAAGGTTAGTGCTCTCAGGTGCCTTCTGCACAAAGCCATTGACACCCTGCAGATTGCCAGGTTATTTAACCTCTGCCCAGTTCTCTGTAATAACAGTTGCAGGTAGTTCTGTCTACTGCCATTCCCTGAGGGTTTGAGGCTCTGGTATGTATTTAACGCTCTGTGGGTGTCCTTGCTGACATCCTTATGGTTTCTGAGATATTCATACAGCAACAACATGGCCTGGTATGCTCTAGCTGCTTGGTCAAAAGTCGGGGTTGTCCTCTTCACTCAGGAGATTTGGGCTTCGTAGAGACAGTCAAAGATCAATTCAGTCTTTGCAGGTGAGTCTAAGATGCGCAGATTGAACCGATGAGCAAGTGAACAGACATTCACTTTTGGTTCTGGAAATGCAGCCACCTGCCTGCAGTGGCCCAAGACTGACAACAGGGGGTGCTAGAGCACACCTGGCTAGCCCACCCACCCTGCAAGGTTTGTGGAGGTGGTGCAAAGCATTCTGGGATGTTGGAGGTTAACTTGAATCTGGAAGGGATCTGGGACAGAAGTTCAATAAATCAATTTAGCCTAAATCAGTGAAGTCTGAGACTGCGTCCCTCCAGATCGACCTTAAACCAGTTTCAGCCATTCTGAAAGCAGTTTATGTGCACTGAACTTCTGTTGTGTTACAGATTTGAATTGGTTTCTGCTCACTTATACCAGTTTATGTGTAGTGTCTCTCCCTAGCCTTGGCATGTCCAGGGTGTGCTGCTGTGTGCATGTGCTGTTGGGCATTCAAAAAGTCAGGTGAATGCCAGAAAGTATGATTTCCACAGTAAATGGAAAGCTTTAAGAAGAAGCAGGCACACAAGGCCAAGCCCAGTCTTTGGACATGCCTATGTACGCCGCGCTGAAGTCAGTGGCCCAACTTGAACTTGTGTTTGCTTGAATAGGACGATGCGTGCATGCGTATCCGAAGCCAGAATTTGGGCCTGGCCCAAGCAAATGCCCATCTCCCCCCATTCGTTTTGGGGGAAATGAATTCCATTTAGGTTTTCTTTGTTAAAAACATTCGGCTTTTAAAATCCAAGCCAGATAAAATGTTACTTTCCCTCCTTTTTTCTCAGAGGGTTGAAAGCCTTCAGTGTGCTTACAGCTGACACCTCCACAGGGAAACACTGCTGACTTTTTCCTGCACAGCTCCTCAAGTGTCTCCACCAGACAGTCAAACATCTTGCTCCCTGCCAGGCCGTCTGATTTTTCCCGAAGATCCACAAGATGTCTAAAAAGACCGGCTGTATTGTGAGTGCGTCTGGGCAGCTGGTATTCATTTATGTTTTACAAGAAAGCCTCTTAACAGCAAATAGTTTTTGCAGATCTTTCTAATGCAGGAGCTGCATCAGGAAGAGGGGTCACATTTTTGGCTACGTGGGTTCACTTCCGCAGCACTGCTTAAAACCAGCTTCAACTTTGCTTTCCTATTACAACTGCAGTTAGAAGGATTTTCACGCTGGCCCTCCACGGTGCACAGCAAATGCTTCCAGTTAAACAGTCTGGTTGAAATGGCCTTACAGCTAGATTACCCTCCCCTACATAACTCCCGGCGTCTTTGGACACGGCTCCCGGCACGTCTGAGGGCAGAATTGTGCTCCTGGGCGTTTGAGTCCCACCAACGACATGTCTAAACCGTTCTGGTATTTAGGATCTTGCCATGCTGTGAGCACAGTACACTAGCACTTTGGCAATTGTATTTGCAAAAAAACACCCTGGACTAAGCCATCCATCTTTACTGCTAAAAGGATGGGATGCTTTGAAGCTGTCATGTGTCACTGGGGCAGAGTGGATGTTCTCGGGGGCCGGTTAAACAAATGTTTTTTAGATGGGTGCCCACAATCATCAGGGACTAGAGCTGATGACCTGGGTGGTCCTTTCTGATCCATAGTTCCCACGTGCAGAGATCTGTACTGCTTGAGCAAAAGGGTCAGTTGTCAAGTAGAGACCCGAACTGATCCGTGCATGGGCTGAGCGACCCGTGCCGATCCTGGAGTTACACTTCAGCAAGGGAGAAGTGACAAGACCTGCAGTCACACCGAGGGGGAGATGTCACTAAGTTTGGATAAGGAGGACCCCAAGTTTGGGTCAGAAGCTCTCCTCTGCTTTCCCCTGTGGCAGCGGTGACCGTTGTGGAAAGAAGAGCCGCAATCCTTGTGTTTCTTCGCCAGAGCAAATAAGGATTAAGGTAGAGATGAGCTAGCTTGTGCAGGCATGTGTGTTGACTTGCACGGCTGGGGTTGTGGCTGATCTGCAGGCTCTCTCATCTCTTCCCCTGTTGTGCAGTGGAGATTAGCTCTCGTTAACAGCCAGCGCGCTCTCCGCGGAGGGCCCAGCCTTCTGCAGTTCACTTTCAGACGAGGCGCTTTGGCTAAATGCGACATCTTTCATTAGACCCACTCAAATCGTTGGAAAAATGCACATGGTTGAAAAAAATTCTAATTTTTTTAGAGTGGGTCTAATAAAAGATATTGGATTGACCCAAAGAACCTTACCTGCCTGTGTCCTTAGAGCAGCCCGGAAACGTGGACGATAGCGCAGCTCACTTTCTGCACTGAGCTTTAAGACGGTGCACTGCACACATCACGGGTTAAATCTCCCAAAGTGACCGTTGATTGGGGTCCTTTGTTTTCTGGGTTTCCAGGCCAGGCACTCTGAAAGGGTTTTGCTCACAGAGGATATGTGGTGGGGGCTTTTTGTATATTCGATCCCTTAAGATGCCCAGTCAAACACTGAAAATCACTAGTCCCTTCTGAGAAATCCTGGCTATGTCTTTCCTCCTCCCTTGGCTATTTTTGGGAGGTACCACAGGAGTGCGGTGGGTTACATGTGGGCAGGAGACCTTTCTTTGTTTTTGGTGGTCTTTCATTTTTTAATTTGGACTTTTTAAATAACTTTTTGTGACATTAATCCCCCCCAGAGTGCCTTCTGTGCAGCCAATATACAATCAGCTGTTTTAACTGGAACTGCTTCGTTATCCTCTGTACATCTGAGCGCAATGAGCTGGGGTCTGTCAAGGTCCTAGTAGCTCTCACCGCTTCTTTGCGTGGCCTTTAATGCCAGCTGGATGTCTGCTTTTCTCACAATACTTTGTGTGAGTTTCTGGTGAAAATGAAGGCCTAATACTAATTGCTAGAGGCAAGACTACTACTGACAGGCACTCTTTTCATAGCGTGGCTGGTTCATCTCAGCTCTGACCTCTAGCTGTTATCCTTTCCTCCCTACCATGGCCCCCTTTACCTGGCATGTTCCTCCTCTGGGCAGAGCCAGTGGGTCTGTGCGGCAATTTTGAACCGTAGACAGATATCCAGTGGGAGCCTACAATGGACCCATCAAACTTGTCTTTCATTTGTAACCAAACAAGGATTTGAACACGGGTCTCCATGGGTGAATGACCAGTGCCCTAAACAATTGCATAGTGCTCTCAGCATCTAATTACCGGGACAAAGCGTTCCATAATAATGGATGGTGCATAATAGCTTATTCTCTTCTAAGGCCTGATCCAAAATGCAATGAAGTCAGTGGAAAGACTTTCATTGACTTCAATGGTCTTTAAATCAGGCCACTGGTGTAGTGCTGGCAAACTTACCAGCACCCATAAATCTGTATCAAAACCTATTTCCCTTCAAAATAAACTCTATCATAAATGATTTACTCAGAGCAAGAAAGTGACATTTTTTTTTCAGGCTGCCTGCCTGTACATTATCTACTTTTATGTTGATCCCTGTTAAAATATTGTCACCATTGGATTTCCTCTCATTTACCTTCAATAGTGTATCACAGAGGCTTTTTCCTCCCAAGTGTTTCTTGTGGGGAAGGGTACTGAAGCCAGCTGAGCAGAGTGAATATAACACCTTGTTGCTGCAACTACACTGGAAACCAGGGGAGCTGGGGGAGCCACTAGATCCTCTGAAGGGTGATGGTAGGTGTGGGGAGATAAGTTACGTGGGAGGAGACAGGTTAAGTTGAGGCTCGCTCAGCCCCAGCCTAGTCATTTCCCTGCCCCTGGACCCCCTGCAAGGAAGGGGGTCCACTGTAATAAATCGGGCTAAGATCAAGTGGGGGCATCCGAATCCCAGGACCTCCAGCCTTGGGCCTGCACGTAGGATGCCTGCCAATGGGTCTGGAAGTATCTGAAGGCCCAGGATGAGAGCTTGGGATGGAGGATGCTTGCCGGTTGTAGCACCACACACAGTGTCTAGAACGACTGGGTTCCACCTGCTCAATCGGTACGGTTTTTGGAACAGTTGAATCCCGCTCAATTGATATGATTTGGAACTAATTCGGCTGATTTGACCCGGAACACGAAATTATTAAAAATATATACAGTTTTTGAAATGGGTGCCACTCAGTTCACAACAATTATGGAGGGGTGCCTTGAGTCTATTGAGGGGTTCCTTGAGTCTGGAACGGTTGAGCCTCTCCAGTGACCTACTGCGATGGTAGATCTGTCCTTTTTCCTTTTCTCCCTTTATATTTTCTCGTTCTCTTCTTCTGCTTTCCCATCCCTTCCTCTCCTGCGCCCTTGAGACGTTCACCACTATCCCTTCCGAGGTCTGCATACCTCTCTTTGAGAAATGTTGAGTTGGAGGAAAGCCATAGACAGAAAGGGCAAAGGCAGACTTGCGTAACCGCCGTGGAGAATCGAAGGGGAAGGGAGGACCCACCACCAGCAACATTGAAAGAGTAGCTAAGGAGGTCAGAGGTGAACTTGGAAAGGCTTGCATTGAACCCATACAGTTCATGGACTTACTTCCCAGAGGAAGGGTTACTTGTATGGGTAAGGTCTGCAAGCCCTTGTCCTCCTTGTGCAGTACTCCCTGGATAAGGTTCGGGGTGGTCACTAACCTGGGGACTGGCCTCAGCTATGTAACAGCAGCAAGTACCAAAAAAGAAAACGGAGAAAACTGTCCCGTCCCTTCATTATATGCCACGCTGGGGCCGCTGGGTAGTAAGTGCAGTAAGAAATCCTCCCGGAGATCCATGCGAAGAGGTTCCACGCAGGCTGAACAAACAGTTGTTGTTTGTTTAAGATTTACAATTTAAATATCTTTTTTGCATACGAGTTAAACATCCAGTGTCCAGACAGCAGATGGCTGCCCTTTCTGCGTGCTTCACTGACATGCTTTGGGGACACACTGCACCAGAAGCGGCCGCCAGTGCTGCTTGCAGACTCCAAGAAAAACAGCACACTTCACTACCACACAAAAAAAGAAAGGAGCTAAAAATTCGTCTTTCGACTGCTGTGGTCTGCGGGAGCAGGGTCCCCGCAAGGGGAAGCAGGTTCATCGCGGTTCAGCGGCCGATTCAAAATGCATGAAATTTGCGTGGAATTTCCTTAATCTGCCTTTACAGAAAAATTCCTTTCCCATTTCCTGAGCGGGGCGATGGAGGCCCATCTCGTCAGAGGGAGCATTCTTGAACTGGGGGATATCATTTATTATAAAAGATCATGGGTCAAAGGTATCTTAACCCAGATCAAGGGCAAGGTCTGTGGGGAATGCCTGGAGTCATTAGTGATAACTCACAATAGAAAACCAATTATGTAGCAAGCAGTTGACACCGATGCCTACTGCAAATGGCAAATATATACCTACTTGGGTCATGCATTTTGTGAAAGCCCAAATTGTTGGAGGTTCGCTTACCAGTGGTGGCTGGCTAATTAGTGCATTTCCACCACCTTGTTTAATGATTATTATTAATTATTGTTATTAATTATTACTGGTTTTTTTCTTATTTTTTTGTAGTGCTATTTTAAAACCCTTTCTGAGGTGCCAGAATGGTACAGGGTTGAAGAACTTGCCCCTAAGCTCCTAAAATGATAGTTCGGAGTCGGTCAGCCTAATAGATCTCTATTATTTTCGCCTGTCTGTGGGTGCGTCTACACGAGACACTAACTGCAGTAACCTAATAACACTGTGCAATAGCGTGTTGGGCAAAACCGGTGCTAATATGCTCCTGCGCAGTAGTATTAGGCTACTGTGCAGTTAGCATCTGAAATCCCCCCGTGCATCGGCGCTGTTGCACAGTAGCACGAGTTACTGCTCATTGATTTTGCACCGGGTTATCCAAATGCTAAACTTAATGTGCAGTAACTACGGTGCATGAATGAATGTGTAGACGCACCCTGCAAGTAGCTGACTTTGTGGGAGGGAGTAGCGGGTAAAGGAGAGTGTTATGTATTCCTTCAGTTCTGTTCGAGGCCTTACGCTTGTCGGATGGGAAGTGTTATAATAGTGCATATGACTGTTTTTCTCTACAGATGTCGTTTCCCTGATTCTAGGCTTTCATCACGCTCATAAAGAACGATACGCAGCCATTTAATCCCATCCAATTAAAACCCCCAAAGTGCTAAAAGTTAACATTTTACAAATGCAGAGTACTGTGCTCTTGCACGTTAATTAGTGCCTCGGAGCACTTTACAAGCATTAATTAATGTCGTGTCATAACTTCCCGGTAAAGAGGAGAAATCTGATCGGCCTCTTTTGGCGCGTACGTAGTGGTCGAATGGTCTGGTATCAGAGCAGTGATCGGATTTCAGGAATTGCCGGCTCCCAGGCTCCTGGTCGGTGCAGCCGTTTTGACACAACATCTGATGTACCAACTCAAATCCATGCCTTGCACAATGTGACTCAGAAAAAAGCATCCCTGCGTTTTTTACACGGCATCGGTGCTCAGTGCTTGTATGGCACAATGCCGTTCTGATATCCTGCAATCTTGTTATGTACGATTATTTTGGGGACAAGCAGTGATACATGACAACCGGATCTTCCAACCCGAGTGTTTTGATCTCTGCTTATCCCTTTCTCTGAGAAACCAAAATAGAGCATTAATACCTGTTTCATCCTTGTTTTACTTGCATATAAACCTCTAGTCCCAATAGTTTAAGATCACAGTTACCTGTTTTGAAAAGCAGTCCAGAACCACAATTACACAGGGGAGGAAGGGAAGTTTTTGTAACGTGTTTGATAGCTGTAGCTAGTCCCGGTACCAGGCTGTGCTAAGAGGTACTGGAAGCTCTGCCTGTGTCATTCAGGCTTATCGCTGCCAAAGACAGTGATTGGAAAAGGCTTTTTGCAAGGCTGAACTGTAAGCAATAAAACTTGTATTCAGATGCAGGCACAGTGCACTTAGCTAATAAAAATAGCCTCAGTGTCAAAAGGTTTCAGTAAATGTGGCTGGAGGTATTAGCAGTCACTTGTGTGCTAGCCTCTTGCTCCCTTCCACGTCCAAGATGATGGAGAGGCGATAAAAAAATGGGTCGCAGTTCCCCGTAGGAAGCATTTTAAGGTCTCAGGACTTCTAGTGGAGGATGGCATAGAAATGCTCCCACGAGCGTAAAAGCAACGTCAGCTTAATTCTGTAATACTCCCCCTCCCTCCAGGTATGCAGACCAAATGCATTGCCAGCCCCGGTCCTCTCGTGTGTGTTTAGACATGCCATTTATAAAGGCTGTTCCTAATGGATGGGGGTAGAGGGGCGGCCTTGTGGTTCGGGGGCATGGCATGGGTAGAAGGCAACCTGGCTCTCCCTCTCCCTCTCCTTCCCTGTGTGAACCTGGCCAGCTCACTCTAAGCTGCCTGTCATGTAAAGTTGCATCTGCGAAATGAGGGTATAAGTTATGCTGCCCTACATCACACAGCGGTATTGATAGACTCTGTCCATTAAGGCTGGAAAAACACTTTGAGGCTCTCAGATAGAAGGCACAATGGAAGTGGAAATTCCTGGGGGTGGTTTTCTTGAATTGGAGCTATTTTTTTAAAGCCTAGGCCCAGTTCTGCCACTCCTGACTTGGAGTGAGATTTTACTCAGCAAGTAGTCCCATTAATTCAGCAGGCAAAGTAAGATGCTATTCAGTATCATTAAGGGGTCGTACAACCAGACCTGGAGCTAATAATTTTTTTAAGGTTTTTAAGACCCAGGTAGACAGAGCCTTGGTTGGGGTGGTATGGTTGGGGAAGAGCAGGGGGTTGGACTAGATGTGACCTCCTGAGGTCTCTTCCAGCCCTCATTTTCTATGATCCTAGCATGGTAATCTGTTCAGGTTCATTTTAGGAAAGCCCGCTGGAGCCCAGATGAATGTGGCTTTGGACCGCAACATTTTATTTGGCAACTAAAAATTCAAATTCTTTATCAACTTCAGCGTTAGCAGATTCCTCTCCCATGATCACGTGCATGCTTATCCGACTCAGAAGAAACTGCATTTACTGATCTACCTGCATTTCCCATTTGTGTTTCAGTCACGCTCTGTTTGCCAGGAGTGGTGAAGAGCAGGTTTTTGAAGGTTGCTGTGAATTGAATTATTTGAGACGATCCCTCCTCTGAATGCTGGTGCCAACAACTGTGTTTGAAAGTATTATTATAAATAATAAGAATTAGTACTTGCATGTGCTAGCATAGCTGCCTTTGGCCATTGGTTTTGAAATATGGATGTTGTCAGCAGAGCAGCAATCCAAAGGAAGACTAGGTGAAAATTTTGTTGCAGAAAAGATGGTCATAGCAAGCTGGTGGGTCCCTACACCCATCCATTGGCCAACTGATAAGTAAGCAACTGGTCACAGGGAATAGGGTTAGAAAAATATTATTGAAAAAACCACTGCCATTTTCTATGGCAGTGACCCAATCTTCGGGAGCTGAGTTACAGTCATTTGGACCTGCCAAGTGACCGTATGTTGAAAACTTTGGTCAGCAGTGGCTTTGACAGATGACACGGTGCAAATGCTTCATGCCCTTTTTCCTCCTGCCCTCTCTCCAGAAAGGTCTTTGCAGTGGTTGAAGTTTTGCACATGGGCCTGAGCAAATGGCCATACGGGAACAAAAAGCCTTCCTGAAATCCAGTCTCCTGATTGTATTGCAATTTAGAGTCTGTTTTTTTCAGATGTGAGCAGGTAGATAAGGCTCCCTCCCAAAAGCATCCCGATGCGCTATCTGTGATGGGGAAATCATGGATTCACAGGGCTCGGTTCAGTAAGCACCGGAAGTTGCCACTGTGCGATGTGATGGGTGTTTGATCGCTGATCTGAAGGCAGTCAAAGGTCCTCAGAGCAGTTCTCAGTTAACGGGTATTCACATCTTAAAAGCCACCCTGACAATGGATGAGGATTTCCACTTTTGATAGGACTAAACAAGTCATGGAAACTGAACTGTCCTTGTACTTTAGAGCGGGGATCTTTCTATGTACAAAGTGAGTCAGGGGAGGAGAGGATCTCAGATGAGTTGAGTGCATAAATTAAGGGATTCGAGCTACGCGGGCGCTCGGGATGGCATTGTTCACCAGCGCCAACCAGTCATTTCTGCATTGAAAACGGGACCGGGGAAGACGTTGCATAAAAGATCTTTAGATGCAAACATTATTGATTTAAAAGATTAGCTCTCACCCTGGCCATCTTTAGGTAATAAAATGTAGCAGCGCGGAGCTGTGTTAGAAAACGTCAGCTTATCAAAACTGCTCGGTAAACAGAATTCAGCCCAGAGCCTTTTGTCTAACTGATCACATCCAGGTGACAGCACGGGAAGCTCATTAGCAAGCGCCAGCATGCCCGTCGCATGAAGGTGAGCCAGGCGCCTGGGTTATAACACCAGCAGATGAGCACGGGAATCTCAGAGGGATAACAGCAGTGACTCACTTGAAGTCAAAGGACCTTTCGGTGATTTTTCTCATGGGAAAAACTGTGATCTGCAACTTGCCGTTTTTTTTTAAAGCCTTTGGTTTTAAAAGTCATTCTCGAGACTAGTAAGCATGGTAGCAGTACAGTCTCATACCAAAAAGGAAATGTCCAACGCTTCCTAGCTCTGTAGCAACTTTCAGCAAATGGTCTTCAAATGCTTTACTTGCACAAGCAGGCAAGGTGCTTTGGGTGAACCAGATATCTTTTATTAGACCAACTTAAATAGTTGGGGAAAAAACCTTTTCAGACACGTCGTCACCTTGATTTTGCAGGTAGGGATAGCAGTAGGCAACCCTCCATCCCCTGGATCACGGTGTTCGTGTCAGAGGTCTAGTCAGGTACCCGACGGATCCGTTCGTGGCCGACCAGCCCAATTTGAGAGCGACTCAGCTTCTTACAAGTTTCGCAGACCCACATGTGGTCTGAATTGGGGTTCGAGGTTACAGCACACCGCTCTTCCATCCGCTGGATCAAAGCTGCTTCATGGTGAGCTGCACCTGCGCCAGATGTTCCCTCCAGATTGGATGGGATCCTGCTTTCGATGATGAATTTGAATGACTTCCTACCGTTTTCAGGGAATTGGTTGCAACCATGCTGGTCTAAGGTCACAGGAAGACAAGGTTTTTTGGGTAAATCTGATCCCCTTTATTAGACCACCTAGAACGGTCTAAAAGATATCAGATTTACCCAAAGAAACGGCCTGCCTTCATACCATTTTTGCACACATGGTGTTGCTGCCATAGAGGGCAACCCCACTTTCTGGACTGGTCTCAAATCTCACTATACACAATATTCTTGGGGCTGCGGTCTTCTCCCATTCTCCTGCCACGGCTGATCCATCACTACCTTTTCTCCTTGATAGTGGTTTCTGAGTGTGCTGGTCCTGCACACTCCAGTACCTGTGTTTGGTATTCTGCCTTCCCACTTTATTTTCAGGATTTTATGCAGACATCTCATGTGGAAGTCTCTTGATGTGCCTAGCATATGTAGTCCATGTTTCCAAACCATAAAGCAGGGATAACGGCACACGAGTCTCAAAGAGCCATATCTTCACCTTAGCTGAGAGTTTGCTGTTATTCCATGCACGTTTCTGTAATAGCCTGAAATCCTTGCATGCTTTTCCGATTCTGTGAGTTCAGTCTGAAGGTCACGATTCCTGCTGATCGTGGAGCCCCAGTCGCAAAAACTGTCAATGACACTAAGAGATTTATCCTCCAGAACGATGTCAGGTATTGGTTATTTCACCCCTCGGTACATGATCCATCTTCTTGAGACTAATTGCCATCCTGAAGCTCTTGCATGATTCAGAAAATCTGCTTAAGGAATTTTGCAGGGAAGATTCACTGTGGGCAACCAAGGCTGCAGCATCTGCAAACAAGAAGTCTCTCCAAGCCGGTTCTTTCACCTTGGTTTTCACTCTGAGCCGGGTGACGTTGAACAAGCCTCCATCTAGTTGGGTTCAAAGATAAATGCCATTGTTGCCGTCCTTGAAGCCATGGAGAAAGGTCGATGTTAAAAAGCACGAGAGCTAAGACACACCCCAGTTTCAGCTTGTTGTTGGTGTCACAAGTGTTAACATCCACTACAGCTGCCTTCATAACTCGATGTGATATGTGTGTAACATTCAGCAGTTTGGGCGCACAACCCAATTTCATCAGAACAGTAAAAAGGTCCTGTCTGTTGACTGTATCAAAGGCCTTCGTCACAGTGTACAATGCTATTCATTTTTCTCTATGCTTCTCTTGCAGTTGCTTGGCCAAAAATACCATAGCAATAGTGAGGGTTATAGCCGTGTTGGTCTCAGGACATAGGCAGACAAGGTTCTCTGGGTGAATCTGATCTCTTTTATTAGATCAACTTAAATAGTTGGAAAATGTTTTCCAAATAGCTCGCTAAATTTTTTTTCCCCCTGACTATTTAAGTTGGTCTAAGAAAAGATATCAGATTCACCCAGAGAACCTTGTCTGCCTGTATCAATGGTGATACATTATTACCTTGATTTTGCAGGTAGGGATAGAGCGGGTAAATAACTGAAAGGCCTGTATTGAGAAGCAGTTGAGTGCAAGGATCGAGAGCAGAGTCCTGGAATGACCTGCCCTGGACACCTCAGAAATGCACGTATAAAATCCATGTCACGTGCTATTAGTTCGGTCTCTGTGTCTGCAAGGAGAGGCCACTGCAAATAAAATAGAAGGAGGCACAGATGTTCCCATTTCCAATGCCGTATCCAGCGTCACCATTTTAGGGGTTTGTGTACAGCCGGGCCAGGATGCAACACAGGCCAGGATGCAACACAAATGCAGCCGATTTTATCCACTCCTTGCTGAAAGGAAACACAGTCCAGTTCTCAAAGCGTCGGCTCCTTTGCAAATTGTAGGATCCCTCACATCAGGTTTCTCATGTTGGCGTTACGCCTGATTCTCCCCACGTCCCGCTATTAATAGCGGGGCACTTCATCGAAGGCACCGAGGTTGCACCAGTTGACACCTGCAGTGGAGCAGCTCTCCGGCTGGCAGAAGATGCTAGCATTGCTTTCAGCAAGTGGGGTAAGCAAATGAATAAATGCAACCCTCAACAGTCTCTTAACCACTTTGCACCCTAGGAGGCTGCTGCCATAGAAAATCCTAATCTGGATTCATTCAGCTGGCCTCAGGCAGATTCTTATTTAAGGAACTTTTAAGAAAAAAATTGCTTGCTTATTCTCCTTCCTGAAGACAGGCAGTAGGTGAAGGATGAGCTGCAAAATCTGACAAGTGGAACAGTCTTCTGTGGCATGCACGCACGTGCACACGCTTGCTCTCTCTCTTACACACACGCACACACGTACGTGTGCATGCATGGGCAATAATATTTAGAAAAAAAAAAAATCCTAGCAACAAATTACTAAACCGCACCATGATCTGTGTAAAATACAAAGAGTTTACGGATCCGATTCCAAATCTCTTTAAATCAAGGGAAAGGCTCCTGTTGACCAGACCGCCGTTTTTAGGTTCCAGGTATTTTCCAGCACCAGATCAACAACAAGAATAAAAAGCCCCCGCAACAAGCTCGTCTTTCCCGTCTAATGCTTTGGCCAGGCAAGAACGTTAACTCAGGAAGGGATCTTTACACTGATTTAGGTAAATGAGCGCAAACCTCTCTGTGGATGCCTGCATTTAGTCTGCAATAGGGTTATTTTGGTTTCGCTTAAAGCTGCACCTAATGGACTTGATTTAACCGAAAATAACTGCCCCCTAAGCTGAAATAAAGGGGCTATACTGGTTTAACTACTGTCATGCAAATGAGCATTTCAACTAAATGGCTGCAACTTTCTCCTATGGACAAGATGCAAGAAACCTTTGCTTTCAGCTATGGCATGGGCTATATCGGTATACTGAATGAACAGCTACAGTGGTAGATGGCTTTTGAACCCATATTGGTTCTTTCCCGCTGGTTTTCCCTAATGGCGGTAAGACTTCAGTAGTTCAAGAAAAAGGAGGTTTAAACACCAGTTGAGAAGCCAGCATTATTTATCTTTACAACAGCATCTTGTATCATTTGCTGGACCACGAATGGGGAATGCTAATTTATGGTAAGTGAAAACAAATCAAAGTTTAAATTTGGATTTATTCCTCCATTTGTTTTTGTGTGATGGGGTGCGCTGTGCCTCGAGAGTACCGTGAGGTTTAATTAATGTTTGGGAAGCGCATCTGTAATCCTTGGGAGAAATGCAAAGCATTATTACTGTTGTTGTTTCTTGCACGGCATCCCGTCTGTGCAGCCTCTTCCTTGTAATTGTGCCTGTGATCATGTTTCCGTGCAAGTTGTGAGCTTTCCAGCTCCGTTCCCAAATGCTTGTCTTTTTAATACAATCTTTTTAAGTGGGAGGGAATCACAGATGATCTCTCATATGATTCTTCCAACACCCAGTCATTCATCAGCCAAGCCTTAAAGATAATAAACTTTTTGTTTAAGGCAATTACTTAATCTCGACAAACTCCTGTGTTAAGCAGGGCTATTAACTGAGCAGGCCATAAATCAGCGTGTAGCCAGGTGGGTGATTATTTTGAACTGCAATCACTCTTCGGGACCTTTGGAAGACCCCTTACAGTCTTAAGCACCCTAATTACACAAGCAGCATGCTAACAACAAGCACTTTGCATGAGCTGCAAAGAGACGGCGCTGCAAACTGCGCGGGGGCCATTTTTAACACCAGTCACAAAATTTTCATACGGAGGCAGGATGATACATGGGGGTTATTAGCAGGCACAAAAAACACAGCTGGGTAAAACAGATAACTTCCCCCTATCCCTCCTTTACTCAGATCACGCCAGCCGCCTTGCGCTTATTTAAAAGCTGCCACGCACGGTATCCTCTCCATCTCTACGGGCTAACGATGCTTTCTCGGGCCGAGCTCGGGAGGGAGGAGGAACTCCCGAAAGTCTTCTCCAAAAGGCAGCTTAGATGCTGGGCAAAAGAAATAAATATCGGAGCCGTCAGCTATATTTTTCACCCAATGTATTTGTTTTGCTTCCCGAGATTTATTTGAGCAAAAGGAGAAGCGGGTTCTGCGCGGGGTGTCGCCAGCCCCGGCTGGTTCGGGTTGCAAGTCAAACCAAAATAAAAAACGCCGCGAGCGTCCATCTGGCGGAGGGAGGTGTTTCCCCAAGCCCTGGCCCATAGAAGCCGCTCCGATTCTGGTTTGTTTGGGTGCCTGTAGCAGGCTCGCGCGTCGCGCTGAAAGAAAGCAAACCGGCTTGTGTGGTTTGGGTCGGAGAGGCTAGCAATGCCAGCGTGACGGGCGAAGCGCAGCCTTGGCATGGAAGAGTGAGAAGCTATTTGTGACTCCCGTGCTGGCCGCTCTGACCGCTGCCGAGAGGTGCTCCCGTAGGCTTTCCACGCTCCTGTTCAGGGCGGCACACAAGCGCCCGTTTAAAGAAAATTCGGGAGCCTGCCCTCAAAACTTCCTGAGATCCTCGCCTTTAAATCGGTCCATTCAGGCTTCGCTGGATGCCTGCATGGGAGCCACTTTGCAACGCTTTGCCCGCAAGGCTTACACGTAATGCGGCAGCAGGTCGGGTGATCTTAGGCAGATGCTGCTGCGAAACATTTAATTGCCTATTGAAACACTAGTGGAGTAACTGCTGGATGCGCCGTGTGCCCATTGCACGCCACACCCCTGGTCGTGCTGTATGTCCTGCACCCCGTATGCCCTGGACATGCCTGGACGCCCTGGACGCGTCTCGGGTTGTCGACCCTCTTAGATCGGCCGGGACTCTACCGGAGTCGGCATCCATCTCCCAGTGACTATTAAAAGCAATCCGGGAGGCTGATATGGTGAATAGGTTGAACCATGCATTACATCCTATTGGGGAAAAAAATCTCCCAGAATAGCTTCAGTCAGAGTTGACGAGCCCAAACGCACCATATGCACGTCGAACCGTAAATGCCGGACGTGCCGTATGCCCATTACTTACTAGGGATGCCCCTCGGAAATGAGGGCTTGCTTGTAGGAGTAAAAGAGGCTCAAGAGCCTAAGAAGCATGCTGTTCTAATGGGAAATGTCACTACAGGCCTGAGCTGAACTGAGCCATCAGTAGCGTAAGGGAGGCGAGGTGACCGGGGCAGCTACCCTGGATGTGACTTAATGGGGAGCGGGGCAGATAACCGCTACTCCCGCAGCCACACAACCATGCCAGAGGCCTTGCAGCCATGAGCTGCCACCGCTTCCGGTGCCCAGCAACTTGCAGGGAACGGGCAATGCTGTCCTCTAATAATGCAAACACCCGATGGTCTCCAGTCCAGAGTCCCCTGAATTGCCCTTTTTCTCTGGATTTATGATCCTCAGAGCTCTCCTAGCTGAGATGTATCAGAAGAGACGTGCTTGTCTACCCGTATTGCTATCCAAGGACCCTGTGGTCTACTCCTTCTGGTTCCCTGGGTTACAAACTCAGGGTATTTATACCCGAAAGCTTGCCAAGAAGCATGTTTTCAAGTATTTGAGTTGGTCTAATAAAATATATCAGATTTACCCAAAGAACCTTGTTTGCCTATGTGCTTAGACCAGCACGGCTACAACCTACACCCCTGGGTGACAAACAAAGCTTAATTGCCCCTCCCAGCTAAATATAACATAACCCCATCTTTTCAGATGAGGCAGAGATGTGTCTTCTCCTCTCATGCTCCTAACCCCAAAATGTAGTGAGGGCAACCCGGGGTGACCAGATGCACCCACCCTCAAGACCTTGGTCCCTGGCCTCACCTATTGGGGGGTGGGGGCACAGTGGTGACATGCTCTGATGGAAAACTTGCTCAGATTTACAATCAAACTCTCAGCATGGGTGGGCTGGTCCCTCTGACGCGTGGCATTTCTACATTTCCTCCTAACTAATTTCTGCTCTGCTTAAGGGCATCGCCATGAAGATGTATTCCTCGGCAAGACACACTTCTGCATAAGCCTTGCTAAGCTTAGCATCGCAGTGTCGGTGTAGTACGGCATCGGTGCCGTAACTGCAGTGCAGAAGTACGCTACATAGTTGTTGCCCGTTGCAGTGATGGACTTAAACAGCAAAGGAGGAATTGCTTAAGGTGAAAGCACCGCTGCAGAGACCAGGGTTTTCTTCTAGACTCTCCTGGACAAGTCTTGAGACCTCCGTTCCCATCTGCTAAAATGGGAATACCAGCATTTTCCTACTTTGCAAGCATGTCGCAGGGGGAGGACATGAAAGATTAGGAGGTCTACAGACTATACAAGTAACAGAGTCCGTATAAACACCTTAAATAAACACCTAATATATAGTTGTCTGTATATCAGAGTTGATAATATGGCGTATGTATGATATAGCCAAGGAAGACGTGGCACCGCTCTTAGCTTGGTTCGCACAACCCTTTCCCCAAACGGCTTTGAAAGGATGCGACGCCCGCTGCGAAAGGCACTTGGACGTGAAATCCGCAGGGGAGGGCACCGGCAGAAGAGTTTGCCATTTCGAGGCCAGTCTCACGGAAGTCATTGGCAAGTCTCCTTGGCCTGGTTTTTCACAGGTGCTGCCGCGTCCAGCCCTTCAGCTGGCACTCGGAGGGCTCTTTGCCTCTGAAAAGTCAGGCTTAGGGAAGCAGAATGAGACCTTGGGAGGACAGGGAAAGACTCTCCCTTGCAAGGGATATCAGTGCGTATGCACACTTTTCTAAAGCAGGCTTGTTGGGCGGGGGGCGGGGATCTTTCTTGGGTGGTGTTGACATAGCGATTCCCCCCCCCTCCTGCTTTTAACTCCAAAGCACTTGCAACCACATCTAGGCAGGCACAAGTTGAACAGCCATCTGGTCTCCCCCCGCTTGCTTCTTGCACTCGAGGACTTTTTGCTAGCTGTTGGAAACTTTTTTTTTTCCCCTTTAAAATCTATTGCAGCAGCTGTTGGGTGAACAAGCCCCGAGATCCATCTGACCCTTCAAGCTTATCGGCCTGTGTGTTGTCTTGACAAAGCTGCAGCAGGCTCTCCGCAGTACAAGGGCTACATTATATAACAGTGACTTGGTAGAAAAGCAAACTTCCTTTTATTTGATTGTGTCCCTTCTCTCCCTTTAGAATCGCTGTTGCCACTGAGTTACAATGTGTTCTCAGACCTCAGCCAGTCCAGAGGGCTTTTTCTCCCCCCGCGTCCCCTCTCTCCCCAGCTTTCTGGAGGAGTTGGCACAGGCCTGTGTTATTAGGACATAAGCCAGCTTGTTCTCGTGGAATTTCCTGTCTGATTTTAATTTCCCCCCTCATTTTTCCCCCCTCAAAGTGAGACAGAAAAGCTTTTTAATTACACTGCCGTGGGTTAGCCTTTCAGGATATTATTATTCTTATTAAGTACTTCCTGTTGGGATGAAGCACATGAGCAGAACGTAACGAGGATCTCCGCGCAGCCCGGGCTTGTGGCCTTATTGTTTCTCAGTAACTGTCAGGTTGGCAGGGTCCTTAAAATACATTTTGGCATGACAGCCTGGCGATTGCACGATCCTTTTTATTTACCTATTTTTTTTGCACGACTCTTAGCATTGTGCAGCTTGGGACCTGCAGAATTGATAAGCTGCGTTTGGCTGGTGGGTTTTGTTTTCTCCGATTCAGCATTCGCAGTTCCCCTCGCTTACGGGACAGCCGTCGCAGTAGGGGGAATTCCTGTTATATAGCTCATGCCTGTTATATACCTGCTATCTATATGTATCTCTGTGTGTGTGTGTGTATGTGTGCATGTGAGTGAATGCAGGTGAGAGCCAGGATCAGGAGCAGATGTGTCTGGTTGGTGGGCAGGTGTGATGGACCAAGAATAGCCAGATGCGGCCACCAAATCTGTGTTTCCACCCCAAGAGGAGAGCTGAGGGGGAGGAAGTCTGCACTCTCTTTCCATCTCTGCCATTGTTCATCGTTTCATAGTTGTTAAGGACCGGAAGGGACCTTACCGATCATCTGTGATATGAGGCAGTGCCTGTGTTTCTCTCCATTTGGGTACTTCATTTGGATGTCTATCAGTGCCTCCACTCTTCTCTAGAGTCAGTTGAACCAGAATGATGCCTTGCTTTTGTGAACTGCCTTGATTGGTGAACTTGATGCACCTCGTCCTGGCTGTTCTGGAGGTCGATGGGCCCAGGAGCATCTCACTAGGTCACGCTTCGGGTCCTGTCAAAAATGATTAGGCTTTGGGGAACCACCCTGCAGCTGGTTATAGAGCTGGCCCAAATCCAACATTTCCATTCTTTCGGAAAAAATTCCAATAACTTTTTGTCAACACATTTTGGCAGAGTCGATATGTTTCCATACAATATTTTCCGACTGAAGGAAACTTCATTGGAAACTTTTCCACTAGCTGTGGTTAAAACATGCTTAAGGCTGTCATAGTTCTGACATTCAGATACATCTTGGGTAACCCTCCGTAGGGCCAACGTGGATTCACTTCATTTGCTTCTCCCCAGCAGGACCAGCTCTTAGATACCTTTATTTTGTCATGTGATGTATCCTTCCTGAATACATATTCAGGATGCCTTCTGCTCACCCAACATGGGAGAGAGATAGAAAAGGTGCCTACACTGTCTCATCTGCTCCCAGATGGATGACCACGTCTAGTGGGATCACACTTTCTGTGGTCAAAAACATCATAAGAAGACAATGATTTTTGCAACGTAGAATGCTTGTGCCTTGATGGACAAGGATAATGAATGACTGGAAAGTAGAAGTGTCATCATCTCCAGGGAACTAGTGAGATACAACATCGACATTGCAGCTCTGAGTGAGACAAGACAACTGAAACAAGGGTCAGCTGAGGGAATAGGGTAGAGGCTGCAACTTTTTCTGGAAGGGGAAACTGGCCCCAGACAGATGCATGCATGGCGTTGCTGTTGCCATCAAGAATCGACTTGTTAGTCATCTTCTGGAGATCCTTATGGGCATTAATGAATGTCTTATCACCCTTCATCTTAAGCTCAGCAATGATCAGTACACCACTGTCATCAGTGCATATGCCTTGACGCTTGATGTTGACAGCAATCTCAAAGAACAGCTTTGCTCCAGCCAAGGAGGACTAGATCATTCTCCTGGGTGACTTCAGTGCCAGAACTGAGTGTGACCTGGACCTCTGGAGTGGCAGTATTGGGAAGGAAGGTGTAAGGAAAGCCAGCTCCAGTGGCATGCTTCTCCTGAGCAAACACACATTGTCATTATAACGCCATCTTAGGACAAAGTGATAAATACAAGACTACCTGGTGACACACATGCTCTAAGCAGTGGCACTTCCTCAACTGTGTTATTGTGAGAGCCCATGATTGGCTAGGTGTCTGTATCATGAGCCATGCAAGGAACTAATGACTGCTGTGCAGGTAATCATCTTTTCAAAGCTGTTATAGACACCTAGCTTGCTCCAAAACACCGAAAACAGCCAAAAGCAATGCAGGTGTTTTTTAACATCAGATCTTTTTAAGATCCAAAGGTCTACAAGGATCTACAACAGTGTCTTCACAAAAAGCTCTCTGCCCTTCCCACATCTGAAGGCAACATTGAGGAATTCTGGAAGTGGTTTAAAACTTCTGTCCATTATGACCTGTGCTGAACCCGTTGGCTGTACCACCCAGAAACACCAAGACTTGTGGGAGCAACATCAAGACTTGTGGGAGCAATGGGAGCAACATCAAGATCCAAGCCCTCCTTGACCAGAAGAGAAGGGTTCGTTCTGCTTGGCAGGGTGACATCTGATCTTTGAAGAAGAAGGACACATATCAGCTCTTCAAAGCAAAGCTCAAAGGAGGGTCCAGGAAATCAAAAACCAGTGGCGGCTAGATGAAGCCAAGGACTATCAACTCTATTCTGACAAACATGACATGATGCATAATTTCTTCCAGGCAGTGAAAACCGTCTGTGGTCTAAGCTCCCGTATTTACCTACTTTCCTATGATTGCAGAATGGTTCAGTGCTTCTCAAAGGCAATTAATCTATCCAAGCTAGATGGAAAGAGCACTTTCAGGTGCTCTTGAAGCATGAGTTTATTGTGATGGGTGCCACCATTGAGTCCATTCCCAAACACCCTGAAAGGGAGTCCCTAGCCAACCCTCCTAGATGAAGTCTGGTATGCCTTCAAAGAAACCAAGAACAACCAGGTTACTGGACCAGATGGCATACCTGCTGAAATCTTCAAGGCTGGCAGTAAGGAACTGAGACTTCAAAATTTATTCTTTGAATTTGGAACAATGGAGATATTCCCGGGGACCTGAGGAACACCGACTTTATAAATATCTTCAAGAAAAGAGGTACATCTGTGCGCGGGAACTATTAAGGTATCGCCTTCCTTTCAACAGCAGGGAAAATCCCTACCCACATCTTCCCGTACTGTAGGAACCTCTTGCACAGGAAGTCCTGCAAGAATCTCAATATGGTTTTGAACCATCCTGTGGGGCAATCAACATGATCTTTGTTGCCCGCTAGGTCCAAGAAGTGTCAGGAACATTATCAGGACCTGTATATGAACTTCATTGACCTCACTAAGGCCTTTGACGCCATCAAACGCAAAGCCTTGTGGAAGGTACTGGCCAGATGTGGCTGCCCTAAAAAACATCAAAGTCCTGAGGCTTCTCCATGACCAGATGACTGTAACCATTCTTTGTAGCAGATTGGAGACCGAGCCATCTGTCATCTGAAGTTGGGTCAAGCAAGGATGCGCTATCACCCTAATTCTGTTCTTCGTTTTTTTGACCGTCATTGTGGTTCTCGTTAACCACTGCCTCCCATACAGCATTGACATTGAATACTGAATAGATGGGTGGCTCTTCACACCGGGACATTTTTGTTCAAAGACAAAAGAATTCAAAACAGCCACCCTTGACCTTAATACACTGACTGTGCCATTCTTGCTCACACTGAGGAAAACCTCCAGACTGCGCTGGATCTCTCTGCAGAAGTCTGTTGAACTTTGGGCCTCTCTCTTAACATCAAGAAGACTAAAGTGCTCTATCAGCCTGCTCCAGGCCATGAATATGATCCTCTTCCTCAAATTACTGTTGAGGAAAAGAATCTGGAGGTAGTTGAGCACTTCTCTTACCTTGGTAGTCACTTTTCTCAGAGTCTAAATGTTGAGGAAATCCAGCACAGGAGCTGTTTGCACAAGTGCCTCCATTGGAAAATTGCTTCAGCATGTTTTATTGGTTGCAATCTCTGGAAGTACACCAAAATCCAGGTCTCCACCACAGTCATCATCCTCTACTGACCAAAACATGGGTGACCTACTGTTGCCAGCTCAAGAGCCTGGAGAGGTGTCACCAACAATGCCTCCAGAAAATCCTCCACATCAAATGGGACGATGGCAGCACAAATGCCAGCATCCTTGGTGAAGCCAACATTACCAACATGGAGTCAATGATCCTCAAGCATCAGCTGGACCAGATATTATGTGCATATGCCTGACTCTTGACTCCCCTCTTCTACTCCCAGCTTAGTTACGGCCTGAGATCTCTCAGCAGCCAGAGGAACCCCTACAAGGACGCATTGAAATCATACCTCAAGAAAACAGATGCCAGCATCAAGAGCTGGGTGGAGCGGGCTGCTAACCATCTCGAGACACCACAGCCTCAAACATGTCAGCTTTTTTTGAGGTAAAGTGTCTTGCCCTCAAAGTAGAGAAGAAAGAACAGAGGAAAGAAAAGGAGAGAAATCCCATCCAACTCTCCCCTGCAGAAAGACCTGCAACTTCTGTGGATAGCTCTCTCATCCATCCCACCCCCGAACACCGCTCCCGGCTGCCCCGTGGCCCCATTCCAGCTGCTGGGCTGAATGCCCTGCCCCTGGCAGTGGGTACGGAGCAGATGGGCTGGGTTGCCCGGGCAGCACGGCTGGGTCTGGTGGCAGCAGCAGTGGGAAGAAGCCATCGGGGCTGCTGGGAAATGGAGTCTAACATCCATGCTGCCCCAGTCACACTGCATGCCTGGGTATGTGCCATGGCCTGGGCTGCTCCCGAGGAACTCACTGCAGCTGCATCCATATTTTACTCAATCCTGCCATAGATGCAGACAGCCCTGTGGTCTAATCTGATACGGGGGTACCTACTACCATGCCATCTTCAAGCTGTGTGCTCTAAACACTGATCATGTCAGACTCACTGCTTAAACCTGCCATTAATGTGTAATGTCAGTTAATATAGCTGCCTGCGGACACCTTGTCAAGCAGTGCAAGGCATGTGGCAATGTGGGCGCTGACAGACATGCAGCTCCCCAATCTAACTCGTGGCGCTTCACAGACATTCTCTATTGGGTTGGGAGGGGGGGGGACTGAGCTTCACTTTGGAGCCAATTCAACCAAGGAAATGCATGTCTGGAGCTTCTGTCCCCTAGTCCTACTCCCCCTCCCAGCTCCCATGCTGTGTGCATAATGGGAGAGGGGAGAAGGGGTGGGGTGAGCTCAGGCTGGGGTTTGCCCAGCCTGTGCTGGATTGGAGCTGTCCTTGAGGCGAAGGTCTCTAATCCACCTGCCCCGTGTCCAACACAGGCTGCGCAAACCCTAGCCTGAGCTCCCTCCCCTCCCTCCTGTTCCCTCCCATCATACAGACAGCATCAAGGGGGTTGGCTGCTGATGCTGCCCAGCCCCAATCTGAGAGAAGTTAATGAAGGTGCTCCGCTTCAGTGCACTTTCATTTGCACTCTCATGTAATAAAGGTGAATTTTTCATGCGATCCGGCATTTTTAAAGTGCTCTGCAGCTGTGCACATTTGTCATAGTACAGCTGTAGAGCGCTTTCAAGGGGCTGACCACACAACAAATGTAACTTCTGTCTGCGCCCTGTGAGTCCTCCCATGGAGAAGTGTAAATGCCATTTCCTTCAGCCAGAAGATAGACAAATTCTCTCTTACTGAGTGACCTAATGTGTAGTGCCTGTCTGGCAATTTTCTGCACCCCAATGGTTGGTACATGTTCAGTGGTACATGTACAGCCTGGCACAGGAGGCTTGCAGTTGGTGGCATATGCTGACATGTAGATCTTATTGCATCAGAATGACTGTAAGTACTGAGAGGAGCAAACACTTTCTGCATAAGACGAATAGGTGTGAGCCTGTTGGACTGCTGCATTCCAGGTTCACGTGCCTTCAGGGATTTGTCCAGGTAAATCAGATAAAAGCAGCCCTCAAAGTCTCCAGGGATCCCCATCTTTGTTCTTCCACCTGATTTGAAACAATAGAGCTGTCTCTGTAGTGGAAGAAACTTGTTTGGCCAATCCCCCCTGAGCTTGCTGAGTATACTACTGGGCATAGAAAGCCATGTGTTGCTACTGTTCAAAGAAAACTTTAGCCTAGTATTCCTTAAAAGTGCAACATCTCATTTTTCAGCACAGATCTGAATCTGACAGCACGCTTTATTTATTTATTTATTTTCCTCCCTGAAAGCCTCTAGCAAAATGCCAAAAGCTTTCATTATGTGCAGGAGTTTGCAATAAGCAACGGGATGTTTTACAAGGAGGATGCCTCAGTAAGTTTTTTGAACGTTGATGCATTGGTGTACGTGAAGCTAGCAATGCCCCAGCGGTAGCATCCAGGGGGCACATCCACAGGAGACGTTTACTGCACAGTAAGACACACACACTATACATCTCAGTAGCTAGACATGTGGCACTGTTAGGCTGGAGTAAACTAATCCACTCTGCAGCAGGATAGTATGTGTAAATATGTGTACATGCTGCCCCAGCTGGCTGGGGCACAAGGCTAGCCCTATGCTTAGAGCTCCCTTATCCGCAGCACAGGGAGCTGGAGGGAGCAGCCCAGGATGGCGGGCTGAGCACCCTGCCACCCGAGGCTGCTC
Organism: Crocodylus siamensis; assembly: GCF_052110815.1. Classification (NCBI taxonomy): domain Eukaryota; kingdom Metazoa; phylum Chordata; order Crocodylia; family Crocodylidae; genus Crocodylus; species Crocodylus siamensis. The sequence continues at coordinate 240,673,023 of NC_143398.1, read as the reverse complement.
TGACCTGGCTCAATGTGCTGTGCTCCTGGGTGCATGTTCAATCAGCAATAAACTCTGGAGTTTATTAGTCCCCAGTGCACATGTAGATGCACCTCATGTCTATGTACTTGCAGAGTGGAGGAGAGTTTAACTGCTGATGTAGTAACTGGGCATACAGTGGTGTCAGTGTAGTCAGGGGAAAAAGACAAAGCTCTTGGGGTTTAAGTGCTGTAGGTGGTAGCCGTGTTGGTCTAAGGACATAAGCTGGCAAGGTTCTTTGGTTACATTTGATATCTTTTATTAGACCAACTCAAATAGTTGGAAAAAATCCCTGTTGCAAACTTTCAGGTATAAATACCCTTCATCAGGCTGAGGAAGCACCTGCAGTTGGTTCATCTAGGCACACACCAACCTCATTTCCCCACATGTGCAGCAAGAAAGAGGAGGACCCTAACCCCACTCTGGCAAGGAGGTTGTGGGGGCTGATTCATTAATGTCTGTCCTTGCAAGGCAGAGACACGTACAAGTGCATAGTATTTAACCTTATTGCTGCTTGTCTACTTCTTGGGCATCCCCATCCCACCGGAAGTGCTGGGACCGCCGTCTGAAGGGTTACCTGAGGGGCCCTTCACCACTGTTAGCCTCTTTTTGTCTGGATTGCCCGGCACCATCCTTTACTGCAGTTGCTTGACTGACAGGCAAGGTCATTTCCCTGCCCCCCTCCCTCCGTTATGCTAAGTGTGCTGCTTGCTGCAGCATGCTCGCATGCTTTGTTCCAAGTGAAATAGTTTTTAAAACCAGGATGATACCATCTTGCTAATAACCGATGCATCCATGCATGCGCTTATGTGTGACAGAGGGAGAGAGCAAGTGCCTTACCCGAGGTCTTCACATGAAAAGCTGCAGAGCTGCTCAAGTGCGTGTCAAGGGCCCTGCGTGACTAACAGCAGGATGGTCCCCATTTGCTCAGCTGGTAAAGTCAGAATCGGTAGCCCCTGCATCCTGTCCCCAGGGTTGCTGCAAAATGTTGAGTGCTCTCAAAAGACAGCAGAGTCAAACTAGTTTGCTAGGGAGTTATTAATAATGTTACCCCTGAAGTTTCTCCTTGTCAACAGATAATTAAAATAGAGTAATAATGAATTAGAGATAATTGAAGCATGCCACATGAATGCCAAACGAAATACTAACAAGCCACAAAAGGAAAGCAGGCATGATCCAGTCCAGTTGATGGAGCTGTACAGAGGAATCATTAGGCACATTAACATAGTAATACCGAGCACTTAATGAACACATCACATTGAAAGGAGCTGAACTGACGTTAGCCGGTCCTCTGAGGTAGGGCGATATTATTTCTGTCTTACAGAAGGGGCCAGCTCGGGTACGCAGGCCGCGTCTACGCGAGAGGCGGACTGCACAGTTGTTACTGTGCAGTCATTTAGTCCTTGCTTATGCAAGTATTATGCAAGTGCTGAATAACTGCACATTAACTAGCCTTACTGCACGGTACCATCCCCGCACAGATAAGCACAAAAAACAGTAATAAGCTACTGTCACAGTTAATGCTCAACGCTACTGTGTAGTAGCCACGAGATACTGCACAGTAGCAGCTCATATAGACGGGCCCACAGAGGTTAGCAAGCAGTTTAATCCCGTTGTTGGCCCAGCAGTGGGATTTCCAACAGCCCCAACCACTATACCAGGCTTCTTTGTAGTTGGACTTTTTTATCGCTGTGATTTACCAAAACCCCTCACCTGTAACATTTGCAGAGGACTGTTATTCTCCCAGGCACATGTTCATCTCCAACTTAAAAATATGCAGACTCACGTAATTAGCAACCACATCATTACCCCTTTCTAAGGTAACCACGCTTTTCTGTGTTTGGCGTATTTTGTAAACCACTCGAAGATTATCGTTAAGCTCCCGAGGTGGGGGGCGGAGGGCAGGCTGGTGGTGCGCTGAGTGACAGCTACTGTATGTTTTGGTTTCTTCTATTTTTTTTTCTGTCTCGTATCGATCCGGATGGTAGTTCTGGCTTTGCTTAGCCGGCAGTTAATATTCTGTGCAGTAATACATGACTTCATCTGAGGAGAATCCCACAGGCGGCCCAATGTGATCTGCTCTGTCATGTTTCTGTGACCCAATTTTCCCTGTTCTTTGTCTCAGACCTTCTCTGACCCCGGTCCTATTATCTCTTCCAATAATTCACCCGGGCCATTATTAATGGTGCATTAACTTTGGCTGTGCTTTCAGTAAAGATGTTTTTCTTGTGCTCATTCATCCTCCCAACTCACTTAAACAGCGAGATCATTATTCTGGGGACGTCACATAAACACAAAAACATCCCCCTTTCGGATACCTACAACCCTTAGGCGCTTGGCCAGGGGAGAGGAGGAGGAAGGGTTTCCAATACAATATTAAAACTGCAAGGAAGAAAATATCAGAGGATTGAGTAACCCCCTCCCCCTGTGTCCCCGAATGAGCCGCCTTTGTAGCAGCTGAGCAGTATACTAATCTAACCTTGAATATCTGAACACCTCCCAATCCTTAGTGTCATTTACTCAGGACTTAGTCCCCAAACAAGAAACAATATAATTTGAGTACGGGTGGCAAAATTTGATCGTAACAGATTACAGCAAAATGCATCATGCTATTTGTCATTTAGAAACAATGCTGGGATTTACCTTTATAGATTTAGAAAAGTGGGGTTCAAATCCACCCATTTAATATATTTTATGGAAATATGAGTTGGATGAAAATGTGATTTGCCAAAATGTAAAAGCAGAGTGAATCTTTTCTCTTATTTAAGTCTAGCGGGATTTTTTTTCTCCTTTTTTCTTCATTTTAAACATGTTAAAAGAAAAGCAACTCCTTTTCCTTATTTAAATCTCATTTTAACCTTCATTTTTCACTGGATATAGTGATTGACTTAAAGGTTCCTGACTTTAATGGCATCTTTCCTCTTGCTCTGAAAAGAGCATGAGACCTGTACGCACTGGAGGGAAGGGTGTCTAGCGAACAGCGAGACGTGCCTTTGCTTTCCAGGTGGGATTTGGTACCAGAGTCATCTGCTGATCCTCCGAATTCGGTAGGCAGATGACTAATGAGGCTGTGGAAAATCAACACGTACTTTCTTCTTTTTCCTTTGGAAAGCAGTGCACATGGGGAACGGGACAAGAGTTTGAACATTTTAGCTTCCTGCTTCATCCTCTGCCAAAATGAGTTGCCTCCCTAAATACGAATGTGCCTCGTGATTGGGCAGCACAGGCACTGTGTAATTGCTAATGTGTGTTCATTTGCTGCCCAGAATTGGTTTGTGGCAGGTCCTTTTAGTTTTCCTGAGTTAGCTGCTTACCCAGTCTTTCCTGAGCCAATGTTGAGTGGGACACTATGATGACTGGGTTGGTGCGATGTTATCTGTGGAAGTTGCTCTCTCTAATTCCAAGAAATGCAATGTCATTTGCAAGCTGTGAACACTTCTGGAGCCTTTTAGAGGTAAAGTAATAGCTACTATTTGTTGTAGGTTAAGGCTACATCATCCGGTCTGGATCTCACACAGACCCGGGTCATGTGGTCTCTGAATAACTACAGGTGACATATATAGTGTTAGAGCCCATAAAATAACTAAAAGAAACTTTAAAGGAAAAATTAGAAGAGCCAGTAATGTTAAAAAGAATTATCTATTTTTTCTTGTCAAAAGACTATCCATTTTGGCTAGGCCTTTTATTCTTTTTTATAAAATTAATGTGATACTTTCCAACCGCAGGACCTACAAAGGACCTGGCTCAAAACTTGGCTTACCGCAAGGGAAATGACACCATTTTGATACTAGGCTGTAAATCATGTAAAATGTTGCTGTAGCTGTGTGTTAAGTCATCATAAGAACGTAAGCACATCAGACCAATGGTCCATTTAGCCTATTAGTGAACAGTAGATATTTTAGAGGGTGATTATGTGAACAGGGCATGTCAAGAGCGATCCATCCTCTGTCATACCCTCCTTGGTTTCAACCATCATCAATTTAGAGTGTAACAGGATCCTGCTCCAGGGCTGCCCCTGGAGCCCCCTTGGCCCCCATCAACTTTGCTGTCCTTGGGCAATCTCTGCTTCCTCTCACCTGCCATGCCTTGATGGATTTGTCTTTTAGAAAAAGGGAGGCTGCCCCAAGGGCTTCCTAAGTTTGGTCTCTTGCTCACGAATGCAGGTGTCCATGCTTACTGCCTTCAGGGCTAATTACATGGGCTCTGTCCTCCCCAGTACCCAGGCCCGTGCCTCGCAGATGTTACATGTACTCATTAAATCCCAACTGTACCTCTGGGCTATGGGGCCCTGGCTCTGTTTGTCCTTGCCTCAGCCCCACTCTGGGCTACGAGCACTCTGGCCCCCTCAGTCTCCAGCTATGGCTCCTCCTGGCCTTTAGCTCTTCTCCTTAGACCCTGGACTTGACCCTGAGACCTATGGGCACCCTGGCCCTACCTGCTCCCCCTGCCCTCCACCCCTCTGCTCTATTTCTGGGCTCTCTAGCCCTGCTGTCTCTCTGGGCCAGCTGGGACCTCCTGACCTCCCTTCCACAAACCACCAGACGTTCCCCGGCCCTCAGGCTGTCCTGCTGCCCTACGGCTGCCTACCCTCAGACATACTTGGTGTAAGCCAGACTCACTCTCCATGGCCTGCCCAGGAGCTCCTTCCCCATCAGCTCCCAGGATGAAACTGCCTCCCAACTGCAGGCCCTGGGCTTATATACCTCAAGTCCCACCCCCATCCAGTCAGATGTCTTCTCTGATTGGTGCCTGAGCGGTTTGTAGAGCCCTCTCTCCTCTTAAAGGGAGAGGCATGCTAAATGCCCTGGCACATAGGGATATCATAGAATAATCCCTGACTGCTGTTTTTCATTGCTCACAATGGAGCTCTTCTGCATGAATTTCTCTCATCTCCTTTTCAACCTGGTTATATTACAGCTTCTACAACCTCCTGTGCTGGGAAGATGACTGACAGACATGAAAAAGAAAAGAAAAAAAGTTTTATTGGAAGAAGCAGCATGTTAGTTCGACCCAGCTCCTTAGCATCTGTGTAGGTCGGGCACTTCAGCAGGGCTTTTTGATGCTTTTTATCAAAAAGTAGCTGATTCAATCATCTGTTAGATAAAAGCACCAAAAAAGCCCCACTCAAGTGCTCGATTTATACAGATGTTGGGTGAGTGGGGTCCAAGTAATGCATGTGCTGGGCTCAGCACTGAATTTAAAGTGCTATATATTTGGGGGGGGGGGAGGGGTTACATCTGTAAGCAGCCAAAGTGTTCAAAAGTTAACCATGTGGAAAGTAAAAAAAATACTCTCTTATTTGTTTTAAACCTTTCTCCTGATAATTTCAGTGGGTGCTCCCTAGTTCTTGGGCTCTGGGTTTAGTGAATATTATTTTCCTATTCACTTTACACACACCTTCTGTGATTTTGCAGACCTTTATCATATCCCCTCTCAGCCTCCTCCTTTCCAAAATGAAAAGTCCTAGCATCTTTGGTCTCTCTCCTGGCAGTATGGCACCTGCTTCGTGCCCTGATCACCTTTTTGGCCTTCCCTTTTCTCACTCTACTACATCCTTTTTCAGAGGTGGAAACTAGGACTCCTTGCAGTAGTCAAGATTTGGGTCCACCGTGGATTTATACAGTGGCAAATAATGAAATGTTTTCGTTTCTTTTTTATTCCATTCTTAATGATATAAAATCATGGGAAAGTACGTTTTACAAAACCAACATTTTACCTGTTCTCGGTCACTGCTGCGTGTTGAGTTGGCATTTTTAGAGACTCATCTACAATGACTCCAAGGTCTTCTCCCTGAACAGCTAGTTCAGAGCCCAGCATTGTGTATGGACAGCTGATGTTATTTTCCCCCATATGCGTTACTTTGCATTTGTCAATGTTGAAATTCATCTCCCACTTTATCGCCCACTCATTTAGGTCAGTGAGATGTTTCTGCAACTCCTCACCATCAGCTTGGGATTTGACTGCTAGGAATAATTTAGTAGCAGGCATTGCTAGGAAAACAGAATCTCAAACTCAAGGTTCAGCAGGTTAATGGAGGAAGTTCATAGCATCACTGGGGCTAAGAAACCTGATCTTCCTGCTCTCGAAATCAAGGCTTATACCAACTGAGCTGAAAGAGAATTACTATTAGCACCATAGGACCTACGATGGAGAGACAGCTCTCATTCCATTCTCTATAAGGCATTTTTGACGCATGGATGCTAATCACCTCGTAATAGTCACATTACTATTATGTGTGTATGCTATCGATCTATCAATCAGATTATTTATTTGTCTATCAATCTCAAATATACACACTCATCATGTATATATGCACACACGCACCATATATATGTGTATGTGTGTGTGTATGTATGTATGCATGTGTGTATGTGTGTGCATACCGTTGGTAATGTGTGATATCCAAGAGTAATAGTCCCTGTAAAGTTTTGTATTTCACTCTTTACTGGTGCTTATAAGCTATAACCTGGTTTTGAAGGAGAAAAGAGGGTGACTTGGAAAATCAAATGTTGGTAATTCTGAAAAAAGATATGCAACCCATGTCTTTCAAGAAGCATATTTTTTGTTCTTGGAGAAAATCTGTGCTAGCCTCCATTTCAAGCTACCCGGCCCTGAAACCTCCCCCTTTAAACTTGCATGACTTCTTTCTTTTTCTGCCTGGTGCTGGAAGGTCAGATGGTCTTTGAATGGCAGAGGATGAGGAAAGCAGCAGTGGGACGCCCTTGTTTTGTTAACAACCCCTGGCTGGAAGATGATCTCGGACAAGTGGGGGCATGTAGCAGGATATTTTCCCCTTACTAAGCTGTGTAGCAGAGCAGACACATTCCTTTATGAGCAGCAGTTGAGTAGAAAGTGAAACTTTCCATCCATGTATTAAAACTGCACCGTCACCTTGGCATAAGGATGTGATCGACCTGAGAGTAACATTGTTTTTGTGCAAAACTCCCTTACTCTCCACTAGCCCTTCCTTATTTGATACCACTTATTTTTAATCACCCTCCACTGCAGATTTTCTCCGGCTTCTCTATGTACTAGAGATGACATTTTTCCGCCGTTCATAAAGATACAGTATTTTTGAAAAGCACCTTTTTGTGCCTTCTCAAATGCATTGTATTGTACGGGGCAATGTACATTATCCTTCTTCCTTTAGGGAAAAAAAAAAAGCGGTAAGCTTTCCCTGTGAAGGACTTTGTCCATGTTTGCAAATCACTTGTTTCCAACGCCAATCGATAGGATTTCCATTTAGCTGTACAAAGCGCACTAGTTCGATATGAACCTTCTGCTATATTGAAAGCAGTAGTGAGTGCAGACCAGCCTAAATGAGACACTGTCTTGATTAGATGAAGGTTGGCCACTTCATTTGCCCAGCCATCATACTGCATTTCCAATGGCTATTTAGAAATGCATCACCACGAATTTGCTTGGAGTAATTGAATATAATTGTCTTTTTAAACCACGAGTGTAAAAACATCCATCTTGGTAAATGGCGTGTGTTGCTGCTGCTTCTGTTGCCAGCTCACTGCTCTCTTCAGCCGGGATGGGGACGGGAGGCGGAAGGGAACGCTGATATTTATGAATTAATAGTTGATTGCCTACAAAACTATTCATTAATTTAGACCAAGCGTCCCCAAGAAAATTAAAGGGCTAGCATATATCACTGTAACTCCAGAAAACATGTATAAGCAGTAAAGAAGCCCTGGTGTGAAAAGCTGAAGAGGGAAGCCACTGAAAAAAAAGATTTGTGAAGCCAAACAGCAATTACCAGGTTCTCCTAGTTAATGAGAACCTAAAAGCGAAGCTGGCTGGAAACAAAAATGAAAGCGATGACTATCCTGTGTCTCCAAATGGGCTGCAGCTTAAAATTAATAATAATAATAAAGAATATATAGTCAAAATGGAAAAGAAAAGAATTAGATGTTTCGATTGCTGTCGGCACTGATATTTGAAGCATTGCTAAAGAATTCTTCTAAAATGTTGGCTTTATATCCATTGAATCCCAAAGAGAAAAGCAAGGCAGGAAGGGAAACTTCCCACCCTTGTCATGGAAGAAATAGGCTTACAGATGAATTATTGATACGGCCTTAGGAGTCAGAAGGGAAGACCTGCAAACTGTTAGTTAGAAGGTAAGGCCTACAGGGCCAGATTTTCAAAAGACTTCAGCATCCCATTTTTCCCATTGGGAACTGAGCTCTGTTGAAACCTTGGCCTAGGCAGCCCATGACGACGCAGATACCCTATATTTATTCACCTACCACAGTTACTTTTTTCCTGAAAATTAGCCGTCCCGAATTACTTGTTTTAAGCGAGTAAACAGATTTCTGCACCAGCATAGAGGCGGGGGAGCATCGAACGATGGCAGAAGGCTGTGCTGGGGCTCGAGCTTCCAGCTGCATGGAGCAGGGGCAAAGTCCCATAATCAGCATCACTTCTTCCCTTCTCCTTGCTGCAGCTCCTTGCCCACAGCTACAGGTTTTAACCTCTCTCAGCTTCCGCGGACTTGCCAGGAGTTGTTGGCCGAGCAGCGAAGGGGAGGATGCATGCTCCGTGTAGCTGGAGTCTTCCTCCCTATGGCAGAGAAGACTGAAAAAATCTCGTTTTCCTTCAATTTGCCTTCCCAAAATGAGTTATGTGTCTTTTGGGGGTGCGTAGCATATGGATAAATATGGTGTTTGACCTGTCTGGCATAGAGATGGCCAGCAACGTCATGCAGCAGACAAGGCCGGGAGGAGAGAGGCATGCAATTTGATTATGTAAATGTGCAACCCTGGTTCTACGTAGGAGAACGTAAATACTTTCCCTGTACAGCCCAGATGCAGGTAATGGCTCTACCACACAGATTGAACCCGTGGCTTGTAGAGCTTCCTGCATGCCTCTGGAGCCTCTGCAACTGTTATATAGCTGTCATCAGTACTCGTGAGAGCTAAGGACCTGCTGAATCAGTGAAAAGAGAACAATGTATTAGGTAAGGCCATGAGTGCAAGGAACCGAGAAGAGCCAGACCAGCTTCCAAGCTGTTGGAGCAGGGAATCCGGGAGTAGGAATTTCCTGGGAGATTGGGCAAACCACTGAATTATCAAGCCAGGCTCCAGAAAGCTAGTTGCATTGGCTGTGCCTTGGGCAGAACAGCAGATTTATGTTGAGCGTTGTCCTGTGTATTAATACTACCATTGGGGCTGCGACTGTCAGGCATCAGCAGGATTGTGCTGCATTTCTGCCATGGAAAAACAGTCTTTGGGCACATCTACATGTGCATGAATGCAACGTTTTTAATGCACATTACATTTAGTGAGGTACTCAATTAATGCACATTAGTAAAATATGAAAGATGAACTTTCATTTCTACCCAAGAGAAAATGTACAATCTTTTCTCCGATGCCTGAAGAAGGGCGCTTGTGCCCGAAAGCTTGCAATTAAAGAATTTTTTTTGCAAAAATCTAGTTGGTCTAATAAAAGATACCACCTCTGCCATGAGTTCTGACTCCTTTTGCCCATTAGTAGTGCATTTGCATGCTTTTTCAGTGATGCTTAGTGTGCAGTCGACTATTTTACTGCACATTAGTGTAATGTCATGGTTTTTTACGTGACACTTTAATGTGCAGTAAAATAGTCGACCGTGCATTAAAGTACATGTATAGAAGTGCCCTCTGTGTCTTAAAAAATTAAGTTTCTTCCATGTGCCTGTAGTTAAAATATTCCAGACACTCCGATACTGTTAGAGGGGCTGGGGAAAATTCCTGCCTGCAAAAGAAAATCCTAAAGGATGCACATTTACTCTGTTGCATTACTTCTCGGGAGTTTAACAGTTATCCTACTGTGTCCTGACATTCGGCAAGCTACAAGTGCTTTCAATGTATCGGGTACCAGGCGCTGCCAGCTGTCTCCCGTACCACTGAGAGTAAGTCGGCTGTGGAGCCTTGAATACTTTCCACCTTGACTACCTTAGCTCAGCTCCATCCAGAGGAGCTGGCAGGAGGATTGTTTTTGTATCGTGTCTCACCTTTCCTGGCAGCAGAGCTGACGCGGTGTCTAGATAAGCATGGTATGCGAAGCTCAAGAATCCAAGATTGAAAAGAGGATAAAATCCACAGATCCTCTTATTGCTATGCCAGGGCCCAAGTATGGGGATGCTTGCTGCAGATTGCTTGCTAGAGCTGAACCTTAAAGAACCAGATCGCCAACTGGTACAGATCAGCATAGCTCCTTTGAAGTCGACGCTTCGATATCAGTGTGGCTGGGGTCGCGGCAGCAATAAGCTCAGGTTTAAGTCTCTTTTAGGAAAGAGTCTGGATGGAGTCGATGGAGCCGCCTTGATGCCAGCTGAGGACTGGGCTTATGCCTTGAAGCTGTAGCTTTCTTCCGGGGGATGTTGCTTCCCTGCCCAACAGAGCAACTGCTGTGGATGGTGGGGGCCAGTTACAGCGGGGTGATTTTTGTTACAACAAACTCGTGTTTTACAAGGTCCAGTTTAGCGGGCAATCTGGCGAAGACTCCGATGCCCAGTGTGAGTGGGAAGAAAACTTGCAAAAACTGAAAAGCGTACGCAGCCTGGCTTCTTACTGCTTTAAATCTGACTGGTTGCAAAAGTGGAAAAGCCCTAGCCGTATAACCCAGGTGATGAGTCCTATTAAAGGACTGTCACGTGGTGTAGTAACGGAGGCACTGCTAATTGCATTCCTTACGGCTTCTGTAACTTTAGGGAGACGAGGCAAGGCCCTCGGCCTGCCGTATCGGAGGCAACACGCAGAAATAGCCTGATGGCTTTTCCTTCGGTCCAGCCAGGCTCTGAAAGATTCCCTCTGTAACTTTTGGGGTCCATAACAAACATGAAAGCCGGTGGAGTTAATCAGTCGATGTAGGTGTTCTGGGCCCTCCGAGATCACTTCATCTTTCCATCAAAGATGAAACAAGCTTCTCAAATGAATAAAAAATAGGGCTGCAAATGATGACAAGGGAGAGCGATTTGGGCTCCGTCCTCAGAAGCTGCGCGCCTCTGTCTGTCTCCCTGGCCTATATTCATCCAGCTCTTGCTGTTACCCTCTTAGGTAAATATTTCCATCCTGACTCCCACTCGGTGTGTGCAGACCTTCAGGAAAGGTGCAGCTGCTGCTCCAGGTGTTGGGGACGGTGGCAGGTCTGGTTTCTGCCAGGCTCTGTCGAGTCTGATTTGAGTTGCAAGTCTAGTTTTCTGTGGTGCTTCCTATAATCTCCCCGAGTTCAAAGAGCGCTTAGCTGCTTGTCTTTGTCAAAAACCCTGTTGGAGATCTTTTATGTTGAAGATGTAGGATTTCTCCGAATGACTTTGATTATTTATTCATTCCACTTCTCTGGTGTATGATAGCGCTGATATCATGAAGACCTCTTGTCTTGCACTGCTCTTGCTCTGAAATTCATGGAGATTTAGTGCCTTTGAAATTGTTTTAAAAGGGAATGAAAAGTTTTTGAAGTCCTTTTTCTTCTTCTCTTTCCCTCCACAGTGCCACAGCATATTTTTCCGCCCTTCCATGCTCCTTTGCCAATTGACATGCGCCACCAGGAAGGAAGATACCATTATGAACCTCACTCCATCCATGCTATTCACGGGTAAGTCCTCCATATGACGATAGCATTTACCTGTCCTCCAGGTGTATCATATGGCTTGATTAAAGCATGCAAAGGGCCGGAAGATCCTGCGATGTCAGGTGCAGTATTACCGTACCAGTCAGCTTAGGTTATAGGAGCAGGAAAGGTCCCAGCTTTGTTTTTGTGGTGCTCTGGACCATTCCTGACTCCCCCGTGGCTTAAATGTCTATTTTGGTCCCTCAGTTTCAGAGGTCTGAGGTTCCTCTCTGTCCCTACATCCACGTTAAAAGTAAATGAAAAGTTTCTTTGCCCACTCTATTCAATCTGGTTTCGTGGGACTACTGGCATGGGATGCTATATAAGCAGTGTCAAAGTACAGTGAAGAGACAGACTTTCAAGTAACCCTTAGAGGTGGAGTGATATCCAGGTTGTAGCCATATTGGTCTAGAGGCAAAAGGAATCAGGACTCGTAGTAGAGGTGATTTCTTTTATTAGGCCAACCTGATTTTTGCAAAAAAAAAAAAAATCTTTTGCAAAAATCTAGTTGGTCTAATAAAAGAGATCACTTCTACCGCGAGTCCTGATTCCTTCAAGGTACAGACGGCCACGATCCCCGCGGGAGATGGCTAAGCTCTGTTTGAGGTTCAGCGTTGTACAGGCCTTGCTAAAGGCCTGAGCTGTGCGTTTCGCCTCTAAGTCATGCCCAGAGCAGGGCAGGGAGCTGTCATCCCTCCCACCTGGGTCAGAGAAGGAGGAAGGTCTAGCAGTGCTGGGTTAATTGCCCAGGATGTGGTTCCCTGCTCTGCAATAGATTATCCTCGTGACACTTTGCTTCCCTCTGCCTTGCTAGGTTGTTCATAACTTGTGATAATAGCCAGCCCCAGCTTTGCAGCAGTGTTGTTAGACAAAACACGTTGAAGACTGAGAGGCCCAGGTACCGGAGCAATTTAAGTATGTAAGAGAGACAGTGCCATATCTGGAAGCTGTTGGATAGACTTTGCCATGCTTGGTGCTTTCCAGTTGCACTTAAAGCAGGGAGAGCTGTGGAGTGACGGAGCCTGGGATTTCTAAATATCTTAATAACTTCCCTTTCATTCTTTTGTGGAGTGTTTTATTTTATTAGCAGCCCTGGCATGCATTTGGTTTCCAAGTTTTGTGCTTCCTACTTTAATTTCTTTAGTTACAGAGCGATAGTGAGGCCACCAGCTTTCTCTCAGTGTGATCATGGCTTGGAAAAGTCCTGGCTGGTGAGTCTATAGTTTCCTTTAAGGAAGGGTTTTGTAGATAAGAGTTTTTTCTCTTGGTTCCTGGTATGCAACGTTTCCAGTCCCACGCCACCTGGGGAAGGAGGAGCTGGTGCAAGATTGGGAACAAGAGTTGACGAGGTGCTACTGCAGCTGCGGACCTGCAGACAGATGGCCGAGCGGGGCATGGGGAAGGGGATGGCACTGAATTGCTGCACTGCTGTGTAATGTGCCAGTCGAGTGCCTGGGATAAAACAGGCCTCCTTTGTGGCTCCATGGCCGTAGTGGATCCCTGTGGAAATTTCAGCAGGTGATATTTGGTGAGAATGGTTTTTCCTCCTGTGCAAATTTGGAATTTCAGCATAAACCTGAACTACTATTTTTTTTTCCAGAAATGTTGCCTCCCAGGAGTTGTAGCTCAGTGTCTTTAGCTGCCCATGTTCCTCTCCAAGCCTTGCCTTGCTCCAGGCTTAGACTCTCTTCTCCATGATGACCGCAGAGTCCCTTTTTCGTAAGAGGAAGTAGCGCGTCCTGGGAGTCACTGGAGGGTCGGTCTGACTGTATAGACTTGTGCCTCAGGATTTTAGTATTGAAAAGCAAGCTTTGAAATAAATAGGCTCTGAGAACTTGCCCACAAAAGAATTAGTTTTAGGATGGCAGCTTCTTTCCATATGGTACTTTTTTTTGTGGGAAGAGCAAGGATGGGCAGCGTGAAAAGGTACTTTGCCACGAACCCTGGTGCCTTCCAACTTTATTTTTCCTTTCTCTCCATTGTTTCTAAAGCCTGGGTCTGTTTTGCCTCTGACAAGATGCTCTGGAGGGCTGTTTGAGGGTATCCATCCTGGGGAAAGCAGTCAGTGGGGTGCAGTGAAGTCTCGTGAGCTGGCTGAGTTGCATGGTACGGGGCTTGGTTCAGGTCCTGCGTGATCGTCTTATCCCAGAGATGCGGCTGGGTGACAGAATGTCCTACCAGAAGACCTTCTGGCGTGGCGCTCAGTTTTGGGAGATGTTCAAAGAGACAGGGAAACTTTTCGCCATGGCACGTGTGGTCAATCAAGGCATCCTACTGGGGGTCGCTAGACTGCACTGTCAAAAGGCTTTGCAGAAAAGGGCCCTGAGCTTTGCTTAAAACAACTAATTTGGGAACAAAAGAGCAGTTGACGCTTGTTAAGCAATGGCTGAGGTTGGCAAAGGACATACTGAGAGGCGGTGATTTAAGGGTCTGTTTGGTACCATGGCCAAAAGGCCCATGTTTGGACTCCAGATTTCCCATCCAGTCCAAATGCTGAGCTCCCTCCCGCACCAGCAGTCCTTACCCCCCGGGTACCACCGCACTATTATCTTTCGGAGGGCTTCTCCTCATGCCGTCTGTCAGTATTAGGCTGTAGCCAGCTTATCCATTTCTCTTTCTGCATCGTCAGTGGATGTCTAGTTGTCCGGCGTAGGGAACAGCTACAGTGTTAATCCCCTCTTAAGTCCAAGTTTCATCACTGGCTAGGCACACGTGAAAAGTAATTCCAAACTTAGCAGCTGATTTGTGATCTTTCACCACAGTTCATTGTAGACTAAATAATTAATTTTAATTGGATCAGGTCAGCATAGGATCCATAGGCACTGTCCATTCAGGTAACCTCCACCCGACTGAATGGCACGCAAAACATGTCGTGTTCAGACAGGCAGGTGATTATTTCCCTTTTTCATATTGTTAGTAAGCAGATATGTGAACAGTGGCTGCATTTGCCCTGTGGGGAGCGAATAGTCACCTGTTAGTATTTAGTGTAATGAACCATCCAAACAGATCTGGATGCTCAATAGCTAACACCCTTTTTGTAAAGGGTCTTTCAGCTCATCGACATCCCTATAGTGCCCAGCACAGAGTAACATCTGCAATATTATTTAGTGTACTGGGAACATAAAGAACTTGTTCATGGGTCTTAGAGGAGGAAATCTGGTCTCCCTTTGAAAATTCCAGCTGTATTAATCCCTCCTTTGGAGCTTGCTTTAAAGGGCTGCCTCTGTGGTGGAGAAGCACTGAAGCTGAACAGCAGACCACCTCTATGCAGTGTGCTTTGTGCAAAGGTTTAGGACTAGGTACTGGGTTTGGAGGAAATAACCCAGGCTGGAAAACACAATGCACTCCTATTGGGTTTGTGTGTGTGTGTGTGTCTGTACCGCCACCTTCTGCTGTGATCCAGACTGCCAGGTGTCCCAGGCCCAGTTGTACTAACAGTGAATGCAGCTCTTTAAACTGCCAGTGGTAAGAGCCTGTGTTTTAGAGTATGAGTAGGAGAGTTGTGTCTGGACGATCGTCATTTCCAGGCTAGGGACAGACCTTGCACAGAAATGGGTTTAAGTGATTAGAAACTAGTTTACACTTGTAACAGAACAGAAGTTCAGTGCACTTGAACCAGTTTCAAAATGGCCGAAACTGGTGTAAGATAAACCTGGTTGAGTGTAGTGTCAGACGTTATTGATTTGGGTCAAACCAGTTTATGCAATTTCTGTCTGAGATCCCTTCCTCATTTAAGTTAAACCAGAGTCCCCCAGCATCCCAGCATGCTTTTCAGCCCTGGGCTGAGCTGTGCTGTCTGCTCCAGAGAGCGGGGCTGGCCCCACCCCTCTGCTGTGTAGCTGGAGCAGGGGCAGGGACATGGTCTGATGCTGGTCTGGTATGGCCTCCTGAAGCAAAGGGGGCAGGGAGGTGACTTATTCCCCCTCCCTCCCCTCTCCTACTTGGGGATGATAGCTGGGGTCTGCCTGGCTAGGGTGTAACAGCCCATGTCAGGCCCCCCCATCTGCCGCCTGAAGCAAACAGGGAAAGGGAGGGGGATTTAATCTCTCCCTCCATCCCCTATCCCACTGACAGCCTGGGTCAACCTGGCCAGGGTGGAGCAGCTCCTGTCAGCCATTCCCCCGTCCCGTGGCAGGGGAGGGAGCGTAGTCAGAGTCAGCTGGCATGGCCCCGCCATCTGCCTGCCTCACCTGGGGCTGGGGCTGGGGCTGTGGAGCTGAGCCAGGCCAGCCTGCAGGTGCTGCTGAGCAGAGGTGGAGGGTCCAGCCTGGGCTGTTCTGTGGGGGCCGGGTCATTCCCAATGGGCTGAAGCTGCGGCCATGGGGGCTGCACAGCCACATTGCTCCTGGCTCCCTGTGCCCAAGCTGGGCAGGGCTGTCATGGAGCCGCAGCCAGCTGGGAAGCATCCTTCCCAGCGGCTGTGGCTCTGTGACAGCTCGCCCCCGCAGCATGGGTGGGGGCTGGCTAGGTAGCAGCCTGCCCGGGCAGCTCGGAGGCACCAGCGGGCCCCGAGCCTGGCGACCATCCACCACAACTTCTGCCACACCCCTGTCCTGTGCAGCACCCAGCAGCTGCAGCCACATCCCAAGCTGCAGGCTGGCTGGGGCTGGGTGGGCTGTTCTGCCCCCCCCCCCCCCAACTGCTACTGCTGCTGTTGCCCCTGCCCTGCTGTGCCGCACCGTGCTGTTTTGGGTGGGCAGGTGGGAGCTTCAGCCCAGAGACTTGTGCCCAGCGCATGGAGCTCAGGCTCCAGCTCCAGCTGCCTCGCACCCACTGTGCCTGCCCACAGGGGTTGCTCATCATGCCGGGTAGGTGGAGGGGATAGAAGGCAGCCAAAGCGACATGCACTGGCAGAATCCACAGGGCTGAAGCTCCTCTTTCCCCAAGTGGTGCTGTGTGGGGCAGCAGGAGCATGAGCTGCAGCTGGAGGTGTGGGGAGCAGAACAGCCCTGCCAGGCCAAGCCAGCTTCCCCTCACCTCCAGCAGCTACTCCCTCTCCCACTCCCACACCTGCCCCTGCTGCATCACTCCAGGCGGCGGGGATGAGAGTAGAGAGCTTCAGCCCCACGGCTTCTGCCTAGTGCATGGAGCCCCGGCTCCAGCTCTGTCTGCCTTCCACTTGCTGTGCCCGCCTGCAGTTGTTGCTCATCTTGCCAGGTGGGCAGAGTGGGTAGAAGACAGCCAGAGCACCATGCGCTGGGCAGAAGCCGCCGGACTAAGCTTCCCACCCACCCACCCAAACTGGCGCAGCGTGGCAGAGGCAGGGGTGGCCATGGCAGTGGCCACAGGAGTGGCAGCTGGAGGTGAGTGGAGCACAACAGCCTGCCCGGCCCCAGCCCGCAGCCTGTAATGCGGTTGCAGCCGCTGGCTGCTGCACAGGACAGAGGGTATGGCAGCGGCTGTGGCAGGCAGCTGCAAGGCTCGGGGCCCTCGGTGCCTCTGAGCTGCCTGGGCATCCTGCCACCCAGCCATCCCCACCCGTGCTCCAGACTGGGCTGTTACAGTGCCACAGCCACTGGGAAGGACCCTTCCTAGCCAGCTGTGGCTTTATGGCAGCCTTGCTCAACTTGGGCTTGGGGAGCTGGGAGCAATCTGGCCGTGCAGGCTTTGCAGCCCCAACCCAAGCTGCAGCCTTCTGAGAAGGGTTCGGCCCCCGTGGCCCAGCTTGGGCTGGCCTCTCCGCATCTGCCCTTAGCAGCACCTGTGGGCGGCTTGGCTCAGCTGCATAGTTTCATTTCTGCAGCCCTAGCCCTGGTCAGACAGCAGGGTCATGCTGGCTGGCTCTAGCCAGGTCCACCATCTCCTGAGCAAGAGTGGGGGGGAAAGCTGGGAAGACCCTGGGTGGCATCCCGTGCCCACCCGGAGACAGGGGAGTTTAATCCACCCCAGTCCCCGCTTTGCCTGAGGCACTACCCTGGCCAGTGTCTGGCCCCGGGGACAAGCCTAGCAAGGGCTGCTCTACCCTCCATCCACAGGCACACCCCGGCAAGGGTCTCTGCGGGCCAGGGTTGGGGTTTAAACCCTTCCCCAATCATACTTAGCCCCTGCCGGAGACCTGGCCATGTCCCCCCCGATCGACTTCCCTCCAGCCTTGTGGTTGCTGCAGAAGGGAAGGAAGAGCTGTTCTAGTGCCCTCTGGCTTTTAGCCTGAGCCACAGCAGGCATGTGCTGGCATTTCTGGAATCAAAAGTGAATGTCTGTTCACTTGCAAATCGGTTCAGTCTTTGCAGGTTAGGCTAACCTGCAAAGATTGAATGACTTCAGTCTCCAGCATTTTGAATGTCTGTCCCTAGCCCCAGAGGCCAAAGCATGCTCTACCAGTGGTAAAGGTGACATTCCTGGTTACTATGGATTGATTTTTTTCTAGCTTTTTCACGCTTATCTCCCTGCCTCCTCTCATTGCTACTGCATCTCACAGTTATTTTACCCTTTATCCTCTTTTTCATCCTCCCTGAGTTATTTCTCCCCTGCTGTCTTGTTCGTAGTGCAGTGTGTATTGCTCTCTCTCTACTACCTGACAGTTAAAGCCAAGTCATCTAAGGTATCACAGTGGGGAAGATGAGACAACTTGTCTTAGACAGCATCCTCAAACTGTGTAGCTGTTGTGCATGGATGTTTTGGACTCTGTGGACACGGTTTGAACTGTGGGTATTTGCATTTACCTGGTGCTAGGGAAAAACACTATCATATTAACAAAAAAAAAGTTGTATCATGTATTCTCCCTCCAGAAAAATATGGTAAATGCTTGGAAGAAAAATGGAGTCACTGAGCTTTTGCTTCATGATTAATGTGATCAGAGCTTGACAGAGGGCCCCCAATTCATCAAGACCATATTCTAGCTGTCTACTTTCTTGGTACAGCCAAATTTATCTAATTACATGAACATTGCGCAGCAAATTAAGTGTAGTCTCATTTGTCGTCAGCCGTGGAGTCTTATTATCTGCCTGCTGCTTTGTGTCAAAGGTTTGTTTCCTGATTGCTGGATGTGACATGGCTATACATTCCTCTTTATCATTGTTTGCATATAACCTAATGAGAACACCAGTTATTTTATCATAGCTGTCGGGTAGTAGTCAGCCAGGTTCTGTCTAGCAGGTCATAAAGAAGAGGACAGTCAAGTATGTGGCACTGTTTGTTTGAGACCTAAACACAAGGCTTAGAGGATGGAAAATTTGGTAACTAATAAAGGAACTGTGTAACCACCCTGGATAGCCATTATTCGAGTGCCTGGAAGACTTGCTCAAGGTCTGTCACTTCCAAGCTAAGGATCCAAATAATATTTTGGGGGTAGTAGAGTCTTCCTACTTTGTGAACTTCAAGTACATGGATCCAAGTGTATAAGCAGGTCAAGGCAGGTAGCATCTCAGGAGGCATTTCTTTTGATCCAGGTTACAAGTTTTAGGCCAAAGAAATGCTTTGTTGGCCTTAAGACATTCCACTTCTTCATTTTCATGTTTTTGCTTTGCTTTGTGATATACCAGCCATTTCATCCTTGCAAATAGTAATTGCAGGGGCCAGGCATTAACTGTGACCATATACACTTTGGCATAATCGTGGGGGTCTGCTTGGGGAATCCAGAAACACCTCATTTTTAGTTGATTTACTAGTTAGCAGTTGGTAAATATTTGACATTATGCATGATGCATCTTCTTTCTGATGCTCTAAAGTATAGTTTCTCAACTTGTGGTACGCATACCCCTGGGGGTACATGAGACACAGGCAGGGGGTACCCCAACACTCTCTCTCACCATCTTTTCCTCTCTCTCTTACCCTCTTTTCCTTTCAAAACTATGGCAAAAAATTTAGTGTGCCGCACATTGCACAGTGCTTTAAATTCCCCAGTAATAATTTGGTTCAGCCAATAAATAAATTCCCCAGTAATAATGTGGTTCAGCCCTCCTAGGTTTGGGCAACATCACCTCTAGCCCAGGTACATGTCTGAGTTGTGCATCCCTGGTGTAAAAGGTGGCAACCCTACCCACACCAGATCAGACATCTGTCCTCTCACAGCCTTATGTACACAGCCCTTCTTCCAGCATATAGTACACATTAGTCTGTAAATATAAAATCCCCAGAAAACTGAGTGTTGGGGTACTTATTAACATTTCCAGAACTGAGGGGGTAGTTGCTACTTAAAAGGTTGAGAAACACTGCTCTAAAGGGATCTCTGCAGCTGGTACATGAGAATTCATTTCAGATCATCTAGAGCAATGTGGGTACAAGTGCTCAACTTTGAATCGAATGTCATTAGGTCCATTTTATAGGGAGCACAGTGAGAAAGGCCAAGAGAAAAAAACAGATGAAAAGTGGGAATAGAGGGAGTGAGGAAATGGAGCACCAGATAAAAACCCAGAACCCAGGGCGAAGTGGGAGATGGAGGTTGTATAAAGAGGGGTAGAGAAATGGTATTAGTAAATTTAATAACATATAATGAGTTACCTCCCAGAAATGACATTATTATAATACCATTAAGAAGGCAAGGCCAGGTTCTCAGTTCTGGCATTTCCTGATTTTTAAACTTGCTTGTCCTTGTTTTATTCTCAGGTATTGAATGAGTGTCATCAGCAGGGCTAAATTACACAGCCACGTACATTTTTTTTTCCCCAAAGGGCCCCTCTCATTCAGAACATAGGATGGACCCCGTGATCTGGGGATGGGTATGACCAATGGTATAAATGTAATAGACACTGAAGGGTTGCTTACCCGACCAGAGGGTGCACCACGACCAGGCTTGTCTCTTCAGAGACACTACCGGGGCAAAGGAAATTTGTCCCAACTCCTTTAACCTATACCACACCTGAGAGGTTATCAGTTTGTGAACCCTGTAGGCACCTAGCGACATTTTTATATATGTAAACCCCGCAGCACCGGGCTCTTTGAAAAGTGCCTAGCACTGCGACACTTGCAGTTGTGTAAGTGGCGAAATGTGCGTGAGTGCTGAGCAAATGGCGGCAGGGCACTTTTGAACTAAGACGCATAGAAGGTGCTTTAGTTCAAAAGCACCATTTTCTGTGTGCTGATGCATGTTTTGCCACTTCTCCAACTGCATGTGACTCAGCGCAGTGCGGATCAGTTTGCATGTGGAGCAGACTTGATTAATCAAGTCTACTCCGAAGCAGCAGATCTCCAGCCTCCTGATATCTAACCTAAACCTACCCTCTGCCAGCTTGTGACTGTTATTCCTGGTCACTCCTGGTAGTGCTCGGGGGAACAGGGACTCTTATGTTCCCCAGTGGTCCCCCTGGTAAGTTTATAGATGGCCACTAGATCCCCTGTCAGCCTTCTCTTGTGGAGGCTGAACAGGTTCAGGTCCTGTTGCCTCTCCTCGTACGGCCTGCCCTGCTGCCCCCTGATCATGCGAGTGGCCTCCTCTGGACCCTCTCCATGTTGTCCACGTCCCTCCTGAAGTGCGGCGCCCAGAACTGGACGCAGTACTCCAACTGCGGCCTGACCAGTGCTGCATAGAGGGGGAGGATCACCTCCTTGGACCTGCTTGAGATGCATCTGTGGATGCAGGACAAGGTGCGGTTGGCCTTCCTGATTGCGTTCCCGCACTGCCGGCCCATGTTCATCTTGGCATCAATGATGAGTCCAAGATCCTTTTCTGCCTCTGCCCTGACGAGAAGGGAGTTCCCCAGCCTGTAGGGATGGTGCCGGTTGTTCCTCCCCAGGTGCAGCACCTTGCACTTGTCGGTGTTGAATCCCATCCTGTTCTCATCCACCCACTCCTGTAACCTGCCCAGATCTAGTTGCAGCCTGTCCCTCCTTTCTAGCATGCCCACCTCTCCCCACATCTTAGTGTCATCCATGAATTTGAACAGGTGCTGTTCACCCCCTCGTCCAAGTCACTGATGAAGAAGTTAAAGAGTGCAGGCCTGAGGACCGAGCCCTGGGGGACCCCCCTGCCCACCTCCCTCCAGGTCGAAAATGACCTGTCCATCACCACTCTCTAGGTACAGCCCTCCAGCCAATTAGCAACCCATCTGACTGTGTAGGCATCGATGCCACAGTCGCCTAATTTTGTAAAGAGAATGGGGTGAGACAGTGTCGAAGGCCTTCCTAAAGTCCAGAAAGACTATGTCCACCGTGACACCTGCATCCAGGGATTTGGTGACCTGGTCGTAGAAGGCCACCAGGTTGGTCTGACAGGACCTGCCTCTAATGAACCCATGTTGGTTGCCCCTAAGCATAATCTCCCCCGCTGGCCCCTCGCAGATGTGCTCTTGAATAAATTTCTCATAGAGCTTCCCCAGGACCGAGGTAAGACCAACGGGCTTATAGTTTCCTGGGTCCTCCTTCTTCCCTTTTTTGAAAATGGAGACCCCATTGGCCCTTTTCCAGTTCTCTGGCACCTAGCCAGAGCTGTGTCAGGGTCCCGCAGTGTCCTCTGCCAATTCCCTCAGCACCCTGGGGTGGAGATCATCTGGAGCTGCTGACCTGAACATGTCCAGCCCCGCCAGAAGTTGCCTGACTAGGTCCTCTCTGACCTTGGGCCTGGCAGAGTCTCTTCTGAGTCTGTCCATACTTCTGGTGGGAGGGATGTCCCGGTCTCTGCTCAGAAAAATGGAGGCACAGAATTTGTTAAAGAGGTCAGCTGTGTTGTCTGGTGCGACACCAGATTGCCAAGTGTGCCCTGCAGGGGTCCCATGTTACCTGGTGCTTTCTTTTTACTCCTTATGTACTTAAAAAAGGACTTCTTGTTATCTTTGATCCGGGTTGCTAGTCCCATTTCCGTCTCTGCCTTGGCCTTCCTGACAGCCCCCCATGTAGTCTTGAGCAATGGAGGTATAATCCTCCTTGGTGATGGCCCCTTTCTTCCATCGGGCCTCCTTTTTGACGTTCAGGCATTCCTGAATGCCTTTGGTGAGCTATGGGGGCTTTTGAGCACTCTTGCCCCCTTTGACTCGCGTCGGGACTGTCACCCTTTGGGCTCGGAGGTTCATCTCCTTAAGGAATGACCACTCGTCTTGGACTCCCAGCTCCCCTCCCCTCCAGGACCTCAGTGCCTCCCTGCTTAATCTCTTTAACTCATTGAAATAAGCCCTCTTGAAGTCAAGGTCTGCTGCCTTGCTGTAGGCCTTTGATGCCCTGCACTGGATGGTGACTCCCAGCAGGCGCTGATCGCTATTGCCCAGGTGGTCGAGCACCTGCAGCCCCCTCACCAGGTCATCGCCCGTGGCCAGCACCAGGTCCAACAAGGCATCTCCCCCGGTGGGGCTGTGCACCTCCTGGGTTCGATGGAGGTCCTGCATTTGGGCTAGGGACCTACGTGAGCGGTCAGATCTGGGTGACTGCTCCTCCCAGCAGATGTCCAGGTAGTTCAGGTCACCCATGATGACCACATCCCTTGACTTAACTGCCTCTGTGAGCTGACCCGAGAATTCCTGGTCCAGCTCTTCCCCCTGGTTCAGTGGTCGGTAGTAGACCCCCACCGTTAAGTCCCTTTCCTCCATGACCCCCCTGTATTCTGACCCAGTGCTCCTTTTGTGTACTATATATCGAGTTATTTTGGTAGCAATTTGTAATTTGTATCCACTTTAGTTATATCTTGTTCTGTATATAATTAAATTGTATACAGTTCAATATTGGTAAATAATTATATCGGTGGTTGCAAAGGGTTTGTAAGTGTACAAGGGGCCCCTACAAGAAAGTCCCATTTTGGCTTCTAGGAGAACCAAGAGAGGCTTACAGTACTGGGCAACACTCAGACGTGGCACTTGGGTAGTGCCATGTGCCAGGGTTACATAAATGGTATGTGTATATTTTGAGTCATTAGAATTTGTCTCTGGATCTTTCATCGCAGTTTGCTGTAAGCTAAATAATTAGCAGGGTCAAAATATAAGACTCCAGCGGCCCAGTGGGTTCAGCAACAAGCCGAACAAGTTCACCTCATGCATGAGAATACCATATTTTCTCTCGCACAACACACCCCTCTGAATAAGATGCACATATTTTTGAAAGGTGGAATGAAATAAAAAAAGAGCTTGAGTAGCAGCTTTTGCAGCAGGAGCCTCTGCCAGGAGAAAAGAGAAAATATCTACAGCCAGCAAACAGGGAACCCCCTGTGCAGCACATGTAGCAGGATTTAGCCTGCCTCCCCTTCCCCTTCTCCCCCCTGCAGAAACAGGTGTTACCATATTTCCTCACTTACAACACACCCCAGTTCCCAGCATTTGAAGTTTGGAAAAAACGATGTCTCTTCTGTGTGAGAAAATATAGCAGATCCCATTGCAGCAGAAGGGATGTTTTATATCTGGGCAAACTCACGTCATTTGGGCCTAACCCTGGAGTCCTGAATCATGTCTGTTCATGTCAGTCCCAGGATAGGGCCCGTAAAAGGAAAGTCAGGTTTCTGGCAGAGACATCAGAAGATTATTAATAGTTCCTTTCCTTTCTCCCACTTCAGCTTTTCTTCACTAATCTGTATGTTTAAAAGAAAAAGAAAGAAAACCGAATGCACCTAAAAGTCCCTGCTAGTGCAGGAGCCCTCCAGGCTAACCTGTGCGAATGGCATGCTTAGGCATGACACAGCAAGAAGCTTTTTAATAGCAGCTCCTGAACTGTGGTTACAGATCATCAGGCAGCACATCGCACAACACAAAAAAGCAGGATTGCTTTTATGCTGATGTCCTGGTGGCTTTTCAAGATGATGTTATTTATATTCCTTTTTTTTTTTTTTTTTTTTTTTTTAATGCTGTTATTCAATTATCCCTTTGGGGGAAAAAAATACTGAGCTCACAGAACAACTTCACCCCTGTTGTAACAGGGGGCAAGACCCCTTTTGGTTTCAGGATGGAAAAGATGTCTAGTCCATGTGCGGACCAGTGCAGACTTCCTCCCTACTGTCCCTCTTAGTAGGATTGTTTTTAGTTGAATTTTAATTGTTGGAGCTTTGTTGGGAACCAATTCATTCTGCCAAATAGGGGTTTTTTCTTTATATCGCACTCAGTTATACTGTGACAGAGCTGCCTTGCAGGGCAGTAAACAGTTCTTCACCCTCCTTGATGCTTACAGCTCTTTTCCAAGATCAGCTCCAAAGCTGCCAAGGGATTAAAGATGTAGTTATATTAAAGTTAGGACTGGTGGTTCTGCCTACTATCAGTCTTCCTGTTACAGACTCCCAGTGGCTATAATTTTGCCATATTTTAATTGTTGGAGCTGAGTTTCCCCTTGTTGGGTATCTGCCTCTGGTTCCGGTTTGTTTTTCTGCTGGAGCTCTACAAGTGTGTCCAAGGGGGAAGCTCGGGGGAAGCACGTTGTTTTGCCATGTTAAAAGAGGAAAAAAATAAAAATCTTGCCACCAAGTCTTGAGAAGTGCTAGTCGTCTTTGCATTGGCGTGGGGAGGTGAAACTTGGCACGTAGGCCAAGCCCCCCCGGGACGCCTGTACACAATATTGGCTTTTTCTACCTAAAGATAATCTCCAAGTTTATTTCACTCCTGCAGTATATCACGATGATTCCCGGTACTATTTTGCACGTAAACCGTTTAACACTTCTAATGGGTTAATGTGCCTGCCACTACTAGTAAAAAACGCTAGAGGGCACCTGGTGGACAAATCGTGTCAGAACTGGGCGACCGGCGAGTTTCGCTGCGTGCGAGAATACACCTAATGAAAGTTTCCTGATAAAATTAAATCTGGTGGAACAATTGGCCACGGTAAAAATAATTCGTGCCGGAGGTGGTCTAACTTGCCACAAGAAATCGAAACCTACCATGATAAAAAAGTCGATGTGTATTTTCACACGCGACTAACCTAGCAAAACGGCGATTTCTGGTGCTGTTTTGTAATGAGCATCTAAACAACACACGGTGCGTACAAGGGCCCCTGATGCCAGGGATTCACCTTGTCCTGTTTCCGTGAAAAATATCCCCATTTTCCCAAGTATTGTAAGCCTTTGAAAAATGTCACTTCTATACGTGTTCAATAGAGGCTTGTTAGCACTTAGCAGCTAAACTTCTTGGCGGGTTCCCATGGCAGGGAGCTGACCACAGCCTTTGTCCCCTCAGTCCTCCCAGCTTCTGCGAGCTGCTCTGGTGATGGGCAGGGGGGCTGAGAGCAGGGAGACGGTCTCTCCTGCGCTCTTACTCCTCCACTTCTCAGTACCTGGCCGCCACCTGGCTCCAACACAGCTGGGAAAAGAGCTCGACTGCAGTGCAGAGCCTCCAGCCCTGCCGTGCGGGGATGTTTGGAGGGAAGGGGGTGAAGGGCACAGCAGGGCAGGGATGTTTGTGTGCAGCCCGTTAAACCCAGAAAGCATTTCTGCCATGTAGAGATGGTAGTTTGAATCCCTACAGACAGATAAGAAAGGGGAGCTCTGTCCATTTAGGTCATTTTCTTTCCAAAGCCAGCACACCAGTCCATTCAGCCTCATAACCCCTATGCCAATAAGCTGTGTGTGTTCCCTATTTATTTGCTCCAGGAGGAGAAAAGCTTTGGCAGGTTCTGATTGATGGGACAGAGCTGCTTTGGAGATGGAGCGCATTCCCTCTGGACTCAAAGCAAACAGCATCCCAGAGTTGTGTCCTTGTGCATCTTTCAAAGTTTTATGACTTTGACCAAATGGAGGTGTTGCTTATTCAGCAAACAGGTTGCAGGGAGGGGTTGCATCTACTTTACACTGTTCCTTTTCCTCCTTCATGTATTTTTAAAAAATGTGACCAGGGGACTGAGGACTCAAGTGATCACTAATGGACTATAGAGTCCGTTACCATCTAGAAAGCTGTTTCAGACTTATCCCAAGTCTGTAATAACTGAAAGTAGTTACCTTTGGATGGTTTGTTGGTAACTCGGAAGAAGCAATTCTGGGGACTCCAAAACAACAGCAATCATAAGTAATGCTACTTGGTTGCCTTGTCCAGCTTCAGAATGCCAAACATGAAGTGGTCCAAGATGATGAGTTGTCGCCACCATGGTCTGTAAGACTGAGAAAAGGATTTCACCTCTTGTGCCTCAGTTTCGCCATCTCTGAAATGGGCATAGTAATTCTCACCCATTTTCTAATGCACATGAGCAGTAAAATACTACATCTTACTGGAATGACTCATCTTGAAGGGACGTTGGTGATGCGTTGATGTGTATACTGTCACAAGATCCCCCTTCAGCCTTCTCTTGCGGAGGCTGAAAAGGTCCAGGTCTATCAGCCTTTCCTCACAGGGCCTGCCCTGCAGGCCTCTAACCATACGAGTGGCCTCCTCTGGACCCTCGCCATGTTGTCCACATCCATCTTGAATTGTGGCGCCCAGAACTGGACACAGTACTCCAACTGGGGCCTGACCAGCGCCGCATAGAGGGGGAGCATCACCTCCTTGGACCTGCTCGTGATGCGCCTGCTAATGCATGATAAAGTGCAGTTGGCTCTGCTAATTACTTCGTCACAGTGATGACTCGTGTTCATCTTGGAGTTGGCAATGACTCCGAGATCTCTTTCCGCTGCCGTGCTGCTGAGAAGGTCTACAGGAGTGCTGTTGATTCCCCCTCCCTAGGTGCAGCACCGTGCACTTGTCTTTTGTTGAACTGCATCCTATTGCTGTCTGCCCACTTCTCTAACCCATCTAGGTCTACCTGGATTCGGTTTCTTCCCATCAGTGCGTTTCTTCACCCCATAGTTTGGTGTCATATGCGAATTTGAACAGAGTGCTTTCCACGCCCTCATCCAGGTCGCTGATGAAGATGTTGAACAGCACGGCCCTAAGGACCAAGCCTTGAGGGACTCCACTGCCCACATCTTTCCAGGTCAAAGTACCCAAGGGCTACTTTGCACGTTGAGCCAACCCATCCATCACCACTCTCTGGGTATGACCCTTAAGCCGATTTGCCACCCACGTGACTGTGCAGTCGTCTATGGCACAGCCATTCAATTTGTTTATAAAAATGGGATGGGATAGCGTGTCAAAGGCCTTCTTAAAGTCCAAGTAGATGACCTCTACCTCGACTCCTGTGTCTAAGCATTTAGTGACCTGGTCATAGAAAGAAATAAGGTTAGTCAGGCAGGATGGACCTGCTATGAACCCATGCTGTTTGCCCTTCAGCAGTATATTACCCATTGAACTCCTACAAATATGATCTGTGATAATTTTTTCAAGGGTTTTCTCAATGATAGCGGTGAGATGGGCAGATCTATCCTCCTTCCTCCCCTTCTTGAAAATAGGGACCACATTGGCTCTTCCCCAGTCCTCTGGGACTGCACCTGAGCACCACAAGCATTGTTGATCCTTGAATGGAGCAGATATTTTCTTTAGACTTTGTGCATGGTAGTTATTTCAGTTAAGATTTCCAGCATAGCCTAGAGGAAATGGAGGCAGCCATCTTAAGGGAAGACTTATTGTTAAAACCCTTGGAGTGCTTTAAAAATTTCAGCCGGAAACTTTAATTCCAGGGCGATTTAAAGATATGTTGTTTCAGAGGAACTGTACCATAAAGTAAAGCATAGCCCCTGCTGACCGGGTTAATAAACATTGTTGGCCAGCTCATCCGCAGTTCTAAACCAGTATAGCTCCATGGAAATCGGTGGATTTGAATGGAGCTGTGCCAGTTAGCAGCAAATGAGGACCTGGCCTCCAAACCGTGAAATAAGCACTTTCTGAAACATAAGTAGGCCACTCAGCTCCAGGACTGTAAAACCCATCAGGATATTTTGCACTGAAAATAAAAGGACTCTGATCTCTTGAGGTCCTTTATGTGGACCTCTGGCATGTGTTCTTTTCATATGACGTCACCCCATAATCCCCCATTACTTCTGTGTCATTCTCAAAGCTTCATGTCAGTGAGTCTTAAGTGATAATCCTTTTGCTTACCTCACTTTTATAGTAGATTAAAAGTGATTTCATGCTTCCACCTTGTCCAGTGTTAAGCTCATGCTCTGAAAAAAAAACAAACGATTTCAACTCTATTCACTCACTGCTCCCTTACAACAAACAGTGGAAGTCTTTTGTGGTTCATGCCCTGCCTGCTATAATGCACCCATCCCATGTTCTTCATCACTATTACTTCTTGGCATTCACCACAGAAGACTTCCACAACCTTCTCCTGCCCTTTGAGGATCCCCAAACTCTTCCATCTCTCTAGTATAAATGAGGAGCATTCCCCGCCCTTGGCCTTCCAGGTCTATTATCTTTAAATCAGTCCACTCAGTTACTAGTAGTTTGCCACCATCCTGGTTCTTATGGAATCTGGAAAGGGATGAAGGAGAATTTAGTCCATCCCACTCATCCCAAGGGTAAAACATCCCTAAAATGCTCCTGTTGCATTCTGCCTACTATTAAATGCCCCAGGGGATGCCATTTTAACACATGCCTTAGTAAACAATGCCCTGATTTAGTGCTGTTGGACGTTGGGGTACTCTGGGGTGTTGTGAGATCCTTTTATGGGTGACGCAGGGTGCTATGCAATAGTAGCACGGTTAAGTGTTGTAACAGAGGGCTTCAAGTCCCCATTACTTTAAAAGAGTGAAGGAACAGCTTAATAGGACTGCAGTCAGTGGGCAGCTGAAGGAGAGCTCACTGCTAGAAGGAAAGCAGCTGCAGGAGCATGGAGATCAGAGCCATGTGGCTACAGGTAACCGCTAAGGAGCAAGCAGCACTGTAGTGGGTGACAGGGCAGAGCTCCAGAGAGAGGGTGCAGTGGGAGCAGGCTGATTAGGAAGCAAAGGAGAAACACCTGTGTGTGTATGGGAAACGTGACCAAAAGGGAGGGGGGCTCAGGGCAATACTAGCCCAGCTGAAACGGTACGTCTGGTGCTGAGCTTTGCTGAAGGGCAAGCTCCTGAGTGTCCAGGCTGCTGCAGAGGGGAATTCAGGCCATGGGACTTCAGGGAGCCAGTGAATAGAGGGACTGGAGGCTTGCAAGTGGCTCGAGAGGTGGTTTGGGTACCCAAGGGCTACTTTGCACGTTGAGCCAAGCAAGAGCAGGGATTAGAGGTAGGTTGGAACCAAAAGTTTAAAGCCAGAGCAAGTGGGCTGAAGCCAAAGTCTAAAGCTATAACAGATGGTTGAAGCCAAGGCGAGGAAGCCAAAGTGGGTGGGCTGAAGCCAGGTGAGAAGAAGCCAAGACAGGGGCCAGGTGCCCAAGTGTGGAAACTAGTGTGGGGCCAGAGAGTCCAGTGAGTGGCAACTGAGTAAACACCCAAAGCCTGCACTGGCCTCTGAGGGTAGTCTTCTGAACTGAATAATCATCTCTCCAATCAAGGCGTGGCAGGTGAGACCACAGGGCAACCCCTTCAGAGGGCAGAGCAGGGCATGCGGGTCAAGTGGATCTGCTAAGGGATGCGGCAGCCGGCCCCAAAAGTTGGATCCTGCTGCAGGTTGTGGTCTTTCAGAGGTCTGTGCAGCAGAAGAATTGCTGTTATTTTGCCTTGGTCAAAAAACAAGGGAAAGCTAAAGGTTGGTATTTTCTAAATGGTGCCTTGAATCTAGCAGGGGCTGGCTTGAGTCTGATAAATTTGAGACCCACTGATTCAGTGGATCTCTGTGAGTTTACTTTGATCTAAGTGAGCCTACACTTCCTCGTTCTTAATTCCATGTCTCTGCTGTCATAACCCTCCTCCGGTTAGTAATCAATTGGCCAAGCTATAGCTTGTCACAAGTCCTTAGAAATCAATCTGTTCAAGCCCTTTGTTTCCACTGTATTTCACTGAAATCATTCCAATATGTAAAGAACGGACAAAACTCATCAGTGATGCTGGTTAGTGGGGTTTTCTCAGGGCTAGACGTCTTGTTTTTCCTGCCTTTTCTAGCCATGGCTGACCCCTGGGAGAAAAGAACAGGAGGTGTTGAGAGCTAAGAACGTATGCAGAAATGTTGGCCTAGGAGACTGGAATAAAATATCTAGGCAGAGCAGAAATTTTAAAGTCTCATCCAAAAGTCCTCCCCCCTCTGCAATAAAGTGCATAGAAGTCAATTTAGCCTGGAAAGATGAAGGACTGAGTCAACTCTGCTGGGATTAGAACTTGTGGTTCGAAGGATTCTCAGTATTTCAGATCTGATGCCTAGACCACCCAGAGGGCTAGGATTAAAAAAAAACAAGTGGAGAGAAAGAGGACCCTTTTTGGCAGAGTTGCAGCTCTGGATGCCCTGCTGGAAGCTCACGCCATGCACGCACGCACGCACACACACTTGTAAAACTCCAGAGGCAGAATGGGGTGCTGGCACTCTGATCATCAGTCCCGAGGCAGCAGAAAGCTTTAGCTGCCGCACATTGTTTCAAGTGGGCATCCGGGATCCCTGGATTTGATGCAAAGCCACAAATGTGTGTTTTTCTTGCATGTGCCAGGCCTTTTTGGGAAATCGACGCAATTTTCTGCCTGGTAAGCTTTTTATGTCCTTCCTTCCACGTTTCACTGTGGAAATTATACAGGCAAAGAACAGAGCTGAAACATGGGATTTAGCATGCAGTAGACTAAAAATGAGCTTTTGCTCTACAGTAACACGTTCAAATACTATTTCAGATCTGCAGTGCCACCTTCAGCAGTGACTTAGGCATGAGGGGCACCAGATTTTTGAAAGGCCTTCGGCAATTTCCGGTGCAATGAGTGTTTCAAAAGTGCCAAAGCAGTTTAGACAGTGAGCTTCCGTTGACTTGTGGCCAGCATGCCAAAGTTTTTACTGCATCTGCAAAAAAAGGCATGCCCCCAACCCTCCAGAACAGCTGCTAACTGGGTAGTTGAGATGTCTCCTACCTCTCTGGTGGAGTGTGGGGTGAATCCCTCCAGGGAGCAAGAGGAGACAAGCCTGAGTTGCGTCTTCTGGGAAGGTGCTCTAACCCTGAGGCTGTATTATTAAACATCGCCCCATCCCCTCCTTCAACTCCCATCACCTCACCTGTCTTCTTTTAAAAGACAATGGCATCTGGCACTGCCTTTTGGAAACAGTCCAATCCTGGCAGCATGTATGGGCGTGATCTGAGAAGGTCTCCTGGAAATCAGACTGCAAAGTCAACCCGGGGCACCCCTTTCTCCCTGCCTTTCTCGAGCACACTCGAGATGGAGAGGATAAGAGCAAGGGAGGCAGGGGCTGCCACGGGAGCAGCTTTTGTGCTTCATTCCTAGGTTCAGTGTGGGCAGAGCAGGAGCGGGTAGGTGGGACGTGCATCTTGATGGTAATGTGAAGGGCACTGAGGAAGCGAGAGGCCACCCCCAAGTGCCTAAGTCACTTCTGAAAATGGGGCATTTTTGGATCCTGAATCATTTAGGTGAGTTTGAAAATCCTCTGGTAGAGACCTAAACCTCAATGCGAATCAAAGGCATTTTGACTCCCAAATGCCTTAAAGTCATTTAAGGGCTTTTGACATGATTCTACTAATAGCACACTGATGCAAAAACAACATAATGAGGACAGGTTACTCGGCTTCATCTTCTTGACTGTAAGAATCTCCTTGACCCTAAGTTTTGGAGCTACTTGAGCAGCTTTTTCATTTGTAAACCAGGTGAAGGGCTAGCTAGCTGCTGATTGAATGCCTCCTCTGAAAACCTCTTAAGAGCCCACAGAGTAACCACATATCCAAAATTACTGCTCTTAGTGGAAGGGTGACTGGACTGTGGTTAATACATTAAAAAAAAATCAAAATAGGAAAGTTTCAAGCTCATTTCTACTTTAAGGCAGCGCTTTTACATGGTTGCTCTCATTTAATCCAGATTATTTGTCTTGATTCATAGAATGTGGTGTTAGCATACTTTATTTTATGTATCGCCTTTCATCCCGTCTTGGTCTCCAAACGCTGGACAGTATTGTGTTGCAAGAGAAAACTGTATGCAGTAACATGATAGAAAAAAGTCCTGTAAAGATAATGGGTGATGAAAGAATTAAAGTTCTCAACTATCAACCCCATAAATGAAAGAGAAATAGACAAGTGGGTGGGAGGGAAGTTTGAAGAGGAGATTTGAAAATAAAGGGATAGTTGGTGAGGCAGAGAGGCATATCAAATGTAATCTAGGCAGCAAAATAAACAGAATCATAGAAAAGTAGGGCAGGAAGGGCCCTCAGGAGGTTTTCTAGACCAGCCCCTTGTTCAAGACGGGATCATACCTGTCTAAACCAACTCAGTGGAGGGTGTACCAACCGTATTCAGGAAAGCAATTAAGAATATATAGCTAATCTATGACTTAGGGCACTGACAGAAGTGATGTTTTGTCACGCAGTAGGCTTCTTGGAAGCATCCTGCAGTCTTGCCCTGGCAGAAATGCATGGCTGCAGAGCATTTTAAAAGTGCTTGACTGTGCAACAAATCAGTCCTCCTCTAATGACTGTTCAGATGAAGGTGCTCCAAAGTGGAGCGCCTTCATTAACTTCTTTTAGTCCCTACATGCAAGCAGAGCTGGGGGGAGCGGGCTTAGGAGGGAGAGGCTATAGGCACACAGCTTCTCCTGGATCAGCTCCAAAATAAAGCTCGCTTTCCACCCCGGCCCAACACAAGAGCAAACATCTTTCGGGTCAGGAGCGCGGGGGTGCTGTAACTCATAGCGCTTCCTGTGAAGTGCTCTGAGTTACAGCGGGGAGCTGCAAGTCTGTCAGCAGCTTTTGGCCCGTGCTTAGGTGCTAGTAACTTTAGTGGAACTTAATGACATCCTCAAATACTGTCCTGAACAAAGATATTCTTCTAAAGCCAAGGCTTTAAAATCAACTGCCAAGGAGCATGTATTAAATTGTACCTATAGTGGAATCCAGCCTTTAAAATGTGGATGTTTTATGAGCTAATAGAGCTTTTCTGGATATTTTTAACTAAATAAAATGTAGGTGCTAATAGCGGGGTGTGTCTATACTGCAATTACAGTTTTGACTGCAACAAAGCATAGAGATAGCTGAGCTAACTTTAGACCAGCTAGCTTAAGTACTGGTAGCTATTTAGCCATGCACGGTTAGGTGCAACCAAGCTGAGGGAGTGATTGTGTACAGTTCCATAATCTGATCCATAATTTATTTTCCCACAGGGAAAATGTATTTTAAATAGATTTTTTTTAGCTCCCACTAAATTCTGTCAACTCTGAAATAAAAACAGAGGCAGAAAGTCAATTCGTTTGGCTGTTCTGGGGTCCATGGAATTGTCTGCAACCAAATTATTTTCAAGGCTCCTTATGTGAGTAAGGATGTAGGTAAAGGGTGCTCCAGCTCTTGCAGAGCTACACAGCTGGTGCCTGGCGGGAAAATACAGTTCTCTTGGATTTCGCCGTTTAAATGAGCTGCTTTGAGAAACCGAAAGTTTCTCAAATCTGAGCTCATGGTAGAATGGCAGTGTTTGCGTTTCGAAAGGCTGCCTTTCTAATGCCAACGAGACCCGTAACGGTCTTATGTCTACTCCCCAGGTTAACGCACGTTACAAGAACGTCCATGCTGAACGGGGAGCTCTGGAGCTGAGCAGTCCGAACACAATGCCACGTGGCTTGGCAGAGTTTTTCTTTATCTCAGCGTTTCCCAAGTGTTCTGGGTTTATGCCCCGCTGTGGTAAAATCACTCTTGTGCCACTTTTGTGCCCCCTGCTTCTGCCACTGCCAATTCCCTCCCTACTCCTCCTTCCCCCTCAATCCAATGATTGCTGGGGATTCACCCTGGTAGGGAGAATCAGCGGCAATTGCAGATGAGGGAAGCAGTGGCAGCGGCTGAAGCAGAAAGGTATAGGAGTGGTCGAAGTAGCAAGGCATCACCAATTGCTGCCAGGATTTGTGCAACCCCCCCCCACCCCAAGTATCTTTCACACTGCCCCCCAAGGGGCTGCACCCCACAGTTTGGGAAACGCTATTTTATCTAATATTCTATACAGTTCCGCAGGTCTTCCATTGTAATATTTTATACAATAGTCTATATCCTACAATATTGCATATACTGTTAGAATATGCTGATATTTTATAGTTTCACAGTTAGTAGGGTCGGAAGGGACCTGAGCAGATCATCGAGTCCGACTCCCTGCCCTGGCAGGAAAGAGTACTGGGGTCAAACGACCCCGGCAAGGTGATTGTCAAGCCTTGTCTTAAAGACCCCCAGGGTAGGAGCCAGCACTACTTTGCTTGGAAGCTGGAATTTACCCTCTGCCAGCTTGTGACCATTATTTCTAGTCACTCCTGGTGGTGCTCAGGGGAACAGGGACCCCCGTTATGATTCTTATGAGGTCTTTAATATAGCACCTCTTCCAGGATTGCACATTTCAGGATGCATATTGGTAAACCATGTGGAGGAAAATATATTAGGGACTAAGTCAATATGGAGAATATCACAAACTTCAGAGACCAGCAGGAAAGAAAGTTTAATGCAATTCCTAAGCAAAGAGTCATCGCCTGTGTTATTACCTCTGTTCCTAGCTTCTCATTCTTGCTTCTGGCCCTGCTGCTGAACTGTTTCTGTCTGAGGAAAAGCATGAGCAATAAAACCAACTGCTGATGGGAGGAAAGATATCTGTGAAATGTAGAGAAAGATATTAAAACACTTTAAATATAGTTGTTACCTGCACATGTACCATAGTGAGAGAGATGACAACTTACATTTATAGAAGTGCCAGTGGATCCCTAAGCAATTTATACACTTCAGAAATCAAGGCTTTGTGTTATCCACCAGTCAACCTCAGCCATCTCTGGCGTATAAACCAAAAGCGGATTAGCTGCACACAGCAGAATTTGGTCAAGAAGTGAAGGATGTTCTGCTCAACATGAATGAGAGAGGGAAATTAGATCCCTGCTGATCCGAATGAACTGGCCTAAGCCAAGTCGATTTAACATCCCGACTGCTTCAAAAGGAGTGTCAAGGGAGCTGTAGTTAGCCAAATATCCTTGGGACTTCTGTGGTTTTGATTGAAAATGCAGCATTTTAAGTAGTGTAGTATGTGTAGGAACATTGGGTCCTAGTATTGCCTAGACCTTGTCCTACTATTGTCCTTGTCCAAGGTATATATCTACCTTGTCCACGTAGACCTTGTCCTAGTATTACCTAGACCTTGACCCCAGTTGGCTCGTGAGGTCAAACCCTGGTATGGCTCCAGACATGCCGCGTTCAAAGCCCATGCTGAGATGGGTATAATCACAGTGAAAAAAGACTGTTCAAAGCATTTGCTTTTGTCGGGTTAGGGTGAGTGGAATCGGGCTTGAGCCAACCCCAGTACCGGAGAGAGTGGTCTGAGCTGCTGCTCCTTTCCCCCCAGTTGTTGATGTACAGTTGAACCTCAAGGCCCCAGCTTTTCTCAAGTAGCTCTCGAGCAGATACTTCATTTCTGTTCAGTGATATGGTGGCTAGTGATGTGAAAAAAAGGTTGGCGTGCCTGTCTGCGCACTGGTTCAGTAAAGTGTTAGTTTTTCATTGGGAACTTTCATAGTTTGAACCTGTTTTATATCTCTGTGCAAGGTATGACTGCCTGAAGGTGCCATAGTTACCAGGGATGGAAGGAAAAGAGGAAGGAGGAGGGACTTGGAAATATTATTTTTGTAATTTGGCTTTCACCTTGAATAACTACTCATGCTCTTTACACCCCACACTGGATTCAGTAGTTTTCAGGCTGGCTTTGACTCGCATTTCAGTTACTCTGCTTGATTTCCAGTGCTCTGCCAATGCCAACCCGACTAAACCCATGCTCATCACTAGCTTTTCTCCCAGGCAGGGCAATTTTGTGGTTTGCACGTTCGCCAGCAGAATTGCTGCAATCTATAAACTTTCAGTTCTCTTAAGATTTGATTGTGCGTGTAAAATCTTCTTACTTAACAGTGCACCGGCTCCATCTAATTTCCTTCATCCATTATCACCCTGTCTGGGTGAAAACTGCACTGGGAAGCAATCTCCTTGCCTATAGTGCATCAAGGTCTGCAGACTTTCTGATTGCATTAGAGTTTCAAATGATACTGCCATGGGCCCCCGAGACTGAGTGAGTCTCAAGAGTTGAGCAGCAAATCCACTTCACACACTGAGTCTATAGATTAAGATTTAAATTAAATTAAAAACTTAATTTTTTTTTCTTGAAAGCTGCCATCAGAAGAAAGGGAAGGCAGAGATGGAGATGTGCCTCTACTGGCGTTTCATTAAGCCTTCTTTAATAAAATCATTCACACATATATGCTGTCAGCTTGCCTAGTTCGTTAATGGTACAATGAAATCATTCACATGGGATTGTGTAAACAAAGTCACTTCTCACCCATAAATCTTTACCACTAGTCTTCTTTTGCTGAGCTTCTCCCCGTGGCACCATCACTGGTTGGGCTTCAGTACCAGTTCCCGGGCTCTCTTGTGCTTTTTGTGATTGGTTGAAAGCAATAGGATGGAAACCTGTGTTAGTCCTTGAATCATTAGTCTTTAAAGATTTGTTAGTCCTTAAATCATCCCAGCTCACTGCTTGGTCTCCTGGAAATCTTTGTGGACATGTGTCCTACAAGGAGTTGTGCACAACAGTGCAGCAGCTTGGAGGAAGGCATGGAATGAAACCACCATTTGGAATAAACATCTAATTTCCGACCCCACAGTAAAGGCTCCTGGTTTTGACTTCCCATGAAAAACATGGAAGGCTCCAGATTGGATCCAAATCGGGCATGGCCATTGCAGGCACTTGATGCACAAATGGTGTATTAGGCAGCGGTGACACATAGGGAGTGCACGTGCACCCCCTGACAGCCAGCATTCCTGGGCAGGGGGGCAGGTGAGAGCGCTGGTGCCCCCCCTGAGAGCGCCAGCCGGGGAGCGGGGGTGCCAGGAGAAGTTTCATAGTAGGTAGGGTTGGAAGGGACCTGAGCAAGTCAGCAAGTCCGACCCCCTGCCATGGCAGGAAAGGATGCTGGGGTCAAATGACCCTGGCTAGGCGATTGTCTAGCCTCCTTTTAAAGACCCCCCAGGGTAGGAGCGAGCACCACTTCCCTTGGAAGTTGGTTCCAGCTCCTAGCCGCCCTGATTATAAAGTAGTGCTTCCTGATATCTAGCCTGAATCTACTCTTCGTCAACTTGTGGCCGTTATTCCTAGTTACTTCTATTGCCTAAAGTGATCCCTGCAGTCCCCCCCATAGCCAAACATGCCTACCCAGAAGTGCCATCAGCGCCCCCCTCTTCCCCCCGCTGGTTGGTGCAATCTGCTGTGGCAGGACCCCCGGTTCAATTGGCCATGGGGGGACCCCTCCCTGGTCTCCGATTGGCTGCTGGTGCCCCCCCTTGACTCAGGAGGCACCAGTCGCCCATGGTATTAAGAGTTCTGCAAAACGTGACTGTGGCAACCCTGACCACATGACACTCTTCCCGCTACACAAATCTGATGGTGACATTGCAGAGGTACATCTCCTTTCCTCTAGAGCATTAGACTGATTAACTAACCTTAAACTGGACTTATAGTTGTTGCTCCAAGTCAGCCATACAAAAGAAGGAGACTCATTAGGGAGTATCAAACAGATACTACAGCACAAAGCCAAGGTGTTTTCCTCCGGCGCTACAAGCAGCATTAAAACCTGCCCTGTAATATGATCCCCATAAAGAGGCATTGTTAATATAAAAGCCTTTCTCTAAACAATGAATTTCCTGTGCTACTAATAACACTGTAGAATATTTAAGCAACACATATATATATTTTAAGTTTTACCAGTGATGGTGTTTGGTTACTCTGCCATGGCACTCTTGCAAAGGGCGACTCTTTTTCAGAATTGCCTAAATAGTTTAAAGAGCCGAACTCCTATATTCTAGAATGGCTTAGAGATCTTAGGAGCTCACTGAAAGTCAGCTCTGAATGGCTGGATTTCCAAGGGTATTTAGGCGCCCAAGGGTGCTGATCAGTATCCAAAGTGAAGGAAGCAAATGAGTACCGAACTTCCATGGACGTCAGTCAAACTTTGAAAATCTCTTTCCTTGCCTAGCCACCTCGAGCATCACTGTAGCACTTGGATATCTGATGTCCATTGCATCCAGTCAGCTGTGTTTTCTGATTTCTAGAACCACAGCACAACACAACTATGTTTGCCTTTCCAAAATCTTTTGCATTAAACCATTAACGCCATTACAAATGTTTTCATTCAAATCCAAGTAACTTAATAACCCCACTGCCTAATGTTACATAGAACCTACATGTCATGCCTTAATTACCTGCCAGTATCTTTTTAAAGAAATGGTTGATTTTTTTTTAATTCAATCACTAAATTAATTTATTTTATTAGTCCCAGCCAAAGCTTATCTTAACCTACTAAATGCATCACTTGAGGGCCATATAATGTTAATCTCTTTTGGCAAGTTTGAGGCTTTTGTCACACTGTGCCTTATAAATGTTATCCTATCCAAAAATAAATCCTTTCTTTATTCTTCCTCTTAAAATACAAGTGGCAAATTTCACAGAGGTTTATAGTTGTTTTTCACCAAAATGGTGCCTACCTTGGATGTACATAGAGACTGATAGATCAAAGGTAGATGAGTCTGGGGGCTAAGAAATGGGACACAGGGCTAAGCGGGCTTGGAGACCGAAGTATTATCTTAGGGCATCATCCTGATATCTTTTATTAGATATCCTTAGCCTGACAAAGGGTATTTGTACCCGAAAGCTTGAAAAGGGGAATTTTTCCAACTATTTGAGTTGGTCTAATGAAAAGTATCAGATTTACCTAAAGAATCTTGTCGGCCTATGTCCTTAGACCAAGATATCTATAACCTGCACCAGGGTATCATCCTGGCACTTTTCCCAAAGCATTACAACCGACACTTGACATTTGCATAAAAATGATCCCAGATGAGAAAAGGGGTGGTTGTAAAAGCCTGACAAGGGATTGAAGTGCGTCGTATCTGTGCTCGCTCACCTGCTGAGCACTGTGGTTTGCTTTTGCAAGGGCTGAGTAAACTGATGAATGTGGGACACTTGGCAGTGTTGTGGGGCATCACTATAAGGCCCGTTATAGCTCACACCAGAGGGAGGGAAGGCAGCAATGCAGATATAACAAGATCACTGTGGAGGGCGAAGAGACAGAGATGAGTTGCTGGTGGGACGGCATGCTGCTGTCCTGCACAGGTCAGCCATGTGGCAGAGTATTACACACTTGAAACATCCAGTGTTCACTGCAGAAGTTCACCAGCTGCCTTTTCTTCTTCCCAGGAAAAGAAGAAAAATCACTCTGAAACCTAGGAGAAGTTTCTCTGAAATGTTCTTTGCATTTTCAATGCTGGATAAGCCTTTAAAAAAAATTGATAAGTAGCAGGCAATTGAATTAACTGCTGTTGACTGTGTTGCAGTGTCTTAACAAAGTCCATCTGTATGGTCTCTCTTTGTAGACACAATTTTATAACTTAATTTCCCTACCAAAACATCAGTGTTTACTTAGTAAGAAATCTGCTCTTTGTCAGCTTAAAACAGTGATTTCTTTATTACTTCTCTGCGCAGAGAAGGACGGCACGGAGTTGGCACTGGAGCAAGTCTGGTTGAGTCTACAGCGTTGTAATGGAAACAGGGTGAACCGGGGGTCAAGTATAATGGGATGTGTATACAGAAATGTGTCTGCATAAGAAAAAGCTGCGTGAGATAAGAGAATGAGAGATGAGGCAGGCAGGTCTCCCCTTGGACAACGGCGAGAGGCTGAGAGTGCGATGGAGGTTTTTATTAGTATACATCGAGCTCTGCTGACGTTAGGAGCGCGAGTTATTTATGTGTTAGCAGCAATACAACAAAGATATCCAAACAGAGCCTGATCCGGCGCCCACTGAGTTCGGTTGATTTTTGGATCGGGTCAGGAAGGCGTGATTTTTCCAAGGGTCTATTACTCACCGTCTCATTGACTTTGGGCATTGGCTCTTTGGCGTAAATCATTGGGGCTGCACCTCTGAGGAATCTCGGGTCCTTCTTCCTTATTTATGAAGTGTAAGATGGAAACGATTAGTTGCTGGACACGTGACCATGCAGCTTGAAGGTTACTGGTTGGGAAACATTTAGGTCTGCAAATGAAGGCTTGTTGGGAAGGCTGCAGTACGCAGGCGGTGGGGTGAAAAGAGCCCAGTACACCATGGTCTTTCCACCTCGTGCAGTCCTCCCCTGTCACAGTCAATGTCAGTGTTGCTCTCGACTTAAATGGAGTCAGGATTTCACTTTACAGCCTATTCGGTTTTTGTGCATCAGATTTATTTTTCTTGCAATGATTCTGCCTCACCCTCGCCAGATTTTGTGCTATCCGCTAACCTAGTTGACAAGGCCAAATTGTTTTCTTGGATAATTTGGGTGGGGAAAAGTATTTTGTGCTCCACCTTCCCCCCCCCCCCCGGATTTTTTTAAAAGAGATTTGTTCACATTTTGAAAACATTCATTTTGTTTCTTCTGTGTCTTTCTCTCCCTTTTTTTCTGTTCTTCTGCTCTTCCAAGTGGCAAGGTATATTTAAAAAAAGGGCAGGGAGGAACGGTGGGGACTGGTGAGGCTTGTTGTAAGGGAAAGAAACCAGAATGAAGAGCAAAAGTTGAAACTTTTTTTAGTTTCTTGGCTTTTCAGTGAGACAGTTTCCAAAAAAAAATCCAAAGAAAATTTGCATTTAGAATAAAAAAGACCATTTTCCAGCAAAATGCATTTTTAGTGGAGAATTTGGACTGCACTCAGGTGTCACTCATGTAATTGTTAGTTGCACAGTATATTTGTACTGAAGTAGAGGGTTAAATTAGAGGTTAAATGAGCTGGCTCTTACATTACACCTTAGCTAGCTCTTTGAGTGCCATTAGCATTTCCTTTTAGAATAGAAGAAATATTGACAGTTTGGTAGGTTGTCTAGCATTTTACTGCGCCTTACAGCACTTCAAAGTGTTTATGCGACGATGGAAACTGTCATAGAGTGGATGTGAAAGAGGCCTTTGGTCCAACTAAACCTGTCAGCGAAAGGATTTAGGGCAGGCTGTTGTTATTAAGAATCAATGTATTTACTACATATTGTTCAGGAATATTTCCCTTTGGTGCTTTCTGTATGTGCTGTAGCTGTTTAAGGTATGTCAAGTGGTGGCATAATTAAGTACTGCAGAAATCCGTGTGAACTGCAACCAAAAATCCTAGCTAGCTTAGATATTTACATCTCTCAGTCTTTCATGTCAGTAATGCTTGTGTTTAATAGGCCGATTTCTATGCAGCAGGCTGGCTAAACGTTTCATGCATCCTTTTTGTGGCTCATCCGCTGAAGTTAGCGGTCTCCTGCTGCTCCCAGCACCCAGAATTAGTCCTTTCGCTCTGATGGTGGAATAGCTTGGGAACTGGTGGTCCTTGGATGTTGAGCCAGCTGGTGGTCGTGGCTTATTGCTGAGCAATCTCGGTTGATTGCATTGCAGTAGCATCTAGGCTGCAAGCAGACATCGCCTTTTTTTGCTCCCATAAATATTTTTATAGTGGCACAAAACCCGAGCAAATAAATGTCTTAGCCCTTTGTCATGTCTCAAATGCCTACATTTGGGAGCACGACGATTCCTAGTCATAGTTTATGCCGTCTTTTTCTGACCGTCTGTTTGCTTATGGCAGGAGAGTGCAGGCTCTCCAGCCACCCCAGGCAGGGGCTCCTGGGGCTTCAGGGGCCCAATCCTGTGCACCTGGAAATCTCCCTGTAGGAGAGTTTTGTGGTGCGTGTGCAAGGGCCTTGCAGTGCCAAATGCACAACCCCTCTGGGTTCACTACATATTTATAAAAACCAGCAGCACCTAGTATGGGATACCTGGCATTACACTTTCCTCAGCGAAGAGTAATGAATACAACAAAAATAATCTGAAATTTTATCTTTTTGCTATAACAACAAATATAAGACCAACTGAACAACAAATGAAAACCTTAGAAAGCAAACTGTTAAAAATCCCCGCTGAGCAGGGGTGGGCAAAATCCAGCCCACGGGCCAGATTGCAGCTGCAGCAGATTCCATTTCCCAGCAGCCCTTGTCCACATCGCCGTGGATGGTTTTCATGGAGACCAGAGGAGTGGTGGCACCGTGATGGCATGGCACCAGCTATACCGTTCCCGGGGTCTCCACAGAAACAGGCTGCAGCAATACAGGCGGGGGTTGCTGGGACATGGAGTCTGGCTGTCAGCTGGATCCACCATTTTGCCTACCCCTGCTCCAGAGCATCTCACTGACATTCCCAAGATTGTCACGTTTTGAAATGTTCCTTTCTAAAATATACGAGGCCGGGGGGTTGCACTTGTATCACACTGCTGCACCTGGATTCAGGGCAAGCGGGGTTCCCAGGTCCCTCCACCTGCACATACACACTTTGAGTCGGGATGTGGGACCCGTGGCCATTGTCCCGTGGGATCAGGCTCCTGAAGCCTCAGGAACAGCAGGGGCCTGAGCCTGCAGGACCACAGCACCAGTGACATCTATAGATGCCAGTGAAGTGGATCAACTCTTCTGGGACACCGCCTGCCACGGCTGATCCCGTTTTCAACACGATGCCTGTTTATACAGACAGTCCTCAATTTACAATGTTTTGAGTTACAACATTTTGCGCTTACAATGTTTATAAATTGACACCCTGTTTCAACTTTCTGATGTCAGTTTTGACTTTACAATGCCTGATCCAGTGCCACACCATGCCACCAAACAATGTCACTGCATTGCTTATCTCCCTGGAGAATGTCTGTCCAAACTTCCTTGGACGCTGTCTTTAAAAAAGAAGACAAGGTCCAGAAAAATCTGCAGCCATGACTCCTGAGAAGCCTCCAACCAAAAGCCCTTCAAAAAAGCCCAACCAAGAGCCCTTCAAAAAGTCCAGCAAAGTCATCTCAAAGAAGTCCTTCAAAATCAGTTTGATTGCTATTTACAATATAAATACATTAATGTAGTTATATTACTCATCTATAAGTGATTGAGTACAAAATTCTGGGTTACTTTTGGTAAAAATAGAGTGTCGGGCCTTGGTTCAGGAACCAATCCCCCATTTATAATATTGTTTCATATGGGAAAATGGGTTCTGAGTTACGTTTCAACTTAAGACTCAGTTTTCAGGAACCGATTGTGTTTTAAGTCTGAGGACTGCCTGTACCCCTACATCCTGTTGAGGTGGCCCCATATTGCTGTGCAACTCAACACCTCCAACAAAAAAACACTCCCTGTCCCGTAGAGCTTGCAATCTATTTTATATACAAACCAAATCCTGCTCACTAGCGTAGGTGTGCTTTTTGAAGTGCCTGTGCCATGAACACTGTATAGACCGGATCTGTATCCAGGTGCACACTCGCATGTATATGGATATGTTATAGTGACTTGCATATATTTTTTTCCATTTTGGTTCCTGTTTTTTCTCTTGTTGGTCATTGACTTTCTGGTTACCTGATGTTGGCAAATGAGTGATACCACTTACAGCAAGCATCAAGGCTTCTTAAAAGCCCAAGTCTATCAGGTTTGCCTTTGCACTTTACCAAGAAATAAGATTTTATCAATCCTTTTTGCAGCTAGACAAGATACAGTTTTTCCTTCAGCATTTCAGATTGTGGAAGAGGGGATCTCCTCTAACAGAGGGAAGGTGTTAACACGGCCACTGATATCACAAGGCATTGTTCCAGAACAAAGTTTTATTTTTCATTCCTCCATGTATTTACAGCCTATTCCATCCAGATGATCTGGCTGTGATCTGCTGGCATAACATTACTTGCCCTTTCCTTGACATTTTGCGTATAAAGGAAAGTTATGAGCTTCTTGGGCATTCAGAATACCAGGAAATGCAGGACTTGACCTAATTCGTTATCATGAAATTATAGATGTCAGGCATAAACTCCTTCAGTTAACATTGCCTGAAGTAAAGCTGCAGTTAGTTGATTGCTTTACACTTGTGATGAAGGGGAATTGTTCTTTTTCCAGTTTTCTGGGATAGGAGGAGCATGGTGCCAAGCTGAATTTAAAATTTAATGAGCACATAAGGATTTTTTTCTCTGTCTTCTTGTTTCTTCCCTGCACACAGATCCCAGTGACCCACAGCTTCCACAAACAGGTTAGTAAAACCTCTTTCTGGCTCTTGGAGTCTTTGGCAGAAGGGCATCATAAGTATTTTTAAAAGATAGCTCTTTAAATGGTAAGTCAAACCCCTTTGAATTCATCTTCAAGCCTCTTCAAAGGAAGAAAAGGCCACTCAAACATGCTGAAACATTACAGAACTTGAATGAAAGTTTTCCTCTGCCAGACATTAGTAAAGGTGTCCCCCTAAATATACTAATATTGCATGAGACTTCTTAGGGGCAAACCTACCAAGAACAGATCTGAGATTAACTTCTGTGTCAGATAGTTTCCCTATCTTTCCAATTCTGCCTCAGATATGAGCTTTCTCAGGTCTTCCTTGGCAACATCTCGAAAAGTCGTCTTTTGCATCCCTGCCATCAAA
Organism: Crocodylus siamensis; assembly: GCF_052110815.1. Taxonomy (NCBI): domain Eukaryota; kingdom Metazoa; phylum Chordata; order Crocodylia; family Crocodylidae; genus Crocodylus; species Crocodylus siamensis. The sequence goes on along the minus strand of NC_143398.1, from coordinate 240,628,173 downwards.
ATCTTGCCCATGCCTTGCTCATCTCCTTGGTTCACACATTGGTCCTTTCAGGCCATTCCTGTCACTGTTGTCTTGCCAAACGGTGACCTTGTGTCTTGCCAGACCCCTTGGTTTGCTTCTTGCCTGCTGGAATGAAGCTGAAATTCATCTCATGGCCACGGTTGAGGTTCGGCAATATTTTAGTCCCTTTTCTCCCTTTCCCTCTGTCTCCAGCCTCTGCTGATTTGCAGAAATCGGTTCCATTTCACGGTTTCAACTACGTAGCCTCTCTCATAACTGCCTTTTCCCCATCTCAGCCATCTTCCTTCAAGCCTTCTCTTAAAAAGTCTTGTTTCTCCCATGATACTAATTGATGACCAAAATATTTTTTTCCCCCCTATCATGTGGCCATTCAGTTCACTGATTGTTTCAGAGTACGGGCTCGGTGTTTTTCAAAACCCATTGGTGAGAGCAAGTATGAACAGGTGGGCTTGTAGAGCTTCAATTATTTTACTTAAAGGGTCTTTTAATTAGATACAAAGTATATTGGAAGCTGAAACAATGTTTACTTGCTTTGATGTGCTATGGGGACATATGTCTGCACAGTGGTCTGTGAAGCTGATTAAGTGTTAAACAAAAAATCACCACTATTAAGCTTAAATCAAAGATCTTCTCTCAACCAGGCTAATTTGATCTGGGTTTGGAGCTCCCATATCAACTCTAATTTTTGCCTTTGATGTCTTGCTTGTTTGTGTTGTGCAATGGAGGTCAACGTGGCTTATTAAAAATGCAAGTTTTTCTTTCACTTGGGATATTACTATGATTTGTTTATGGATATTTCAGTAGAAACCTCAGATATCCATTGATCTAAGGGTCCCATTGTGCAAGGTGCTGTACAAATGCAGTTCATCCCAGCACATTTTACAGTATAAGACTCCAATCCTTCATGAAATTGCACATGTGCCTAACGTTACTCATGGTGAATGATGCCATTGATTTCAGTAAGACTATCAAGAGCATATACATTTAAGCATGTGAGTAACCCTTTGTAAGGTCAGGGATTAAGTATTTAAGACAAACAAAGCATGATGTAGCTATGCAAATAACTGGTATTTAGATGTACTAGCTAAACTGACAAAAATATTTTAAAAAAAATTCTACTAACTAGATTCCAGCTATGAAAAAAACATTTTTGTGTCAACCCAGAATTAAGTTCTGTTTGGGTTTCCTCATGAACCAAAATACAAGGAAACAAACATATTTATCCCACATTGAAAAAACATGTTAATGATTTTTTTCTTAACTTTTTTATAATTACACTAGCCAATTGCCCATTAGGAATGATGGGGCGGGTGGGGACAGAGCACTGCTGCGCACCACCCTGCGCTGCCACCGTCTCCAGGAAGGGTGGGTAGGGGGGAGCCCGTGGGACATTTGCCCCACCATCCCCTCCAGCTCCCTCTACCCCGTGCCACTGCTGCCTGCAGGGAGCAGGACCAGAGGGGGCGTAGGCCAGCTGCTGGCCTGGCCCCCCGCTCCAGCCACACCGTCCCCGCTGCCATCTCCCATCCAGCATGCTCTTGGAGCTCTCTGATTGGTTGTTTCAGACAACCAATCAGAGTACAAATAAAGCATTATGGACAAACTAAAGCTTTTATGATCTTAGAATGTAGGTAAATTTAAAATGAAAAATGCGAATAGAATATTTTAACATTTAAAAAAAAATCAATTTTTTTCCCCCAACACAATTTTACAAATTGGATGAAATTCTCAACTGATTGCAATCAATTTTAATATGCATTTATTTTTTTTAGGGACCCGATATTGCTTTGAAACCAGTGGCAAATCGACAGCTTCAAGACGCATTTAAAATCCTGCTGGATACCTAGTGGGATTTTCTCAAGTGTCTGGTTGCCTACCTGCTGGTGAAATCAATGCCTTTAACCACAAATCCTGTCCAAGGATTTTTATATTCATACATTTTAGTGTCAAAAAATAACCACTGTGATTATCTAGTCTAACATCTGTGACACAGGCCATAAAATTCCACCCAATAATTTCTGCAGTGGAAGGAATTATTCTTCTCTGCTATTTAAGACCAATAAAATGTGGTTGGGCTAAAGCATATCTTTGAGTTAGTTTCCCAGTGATGATGATTTTACCACTTCCTTTGGTAAGCTGTTCCATTGGGAACTCACACACACAGTCAAAAACTCTTTCTTTGGCATGCTTTCCCTGCACAAAAGCAAAATTTGAGGAGAGTGATGAAAACTCGAGGCCTATGAAAATGTGACTGTTGATCTCTTACAGAGAAGCTTTAATCATTTTCATTCGATTCTGTTGATCATCTCAAAGACGGTCTCTTGTGAGTGCTAAAAGTAATTACCAGTTTATTAATATTATTGTTAACAACAGTAATACCTAGATCTCATAAAGTTTGCTTAATCTTAATGCACTTTACCAAACAAATAGAATTGCCCTTATTTAATAGAGGACTTCCCAACCATCACTCAATAGGAAGAGCAGGGACTTTGAGCTCACATCTCCTGGGACCAAACGCAGTGTCCTTACCTGGCATGTCTCAGGGATGGAGTTTCTGTGATGGTAACCCCCAAATTTTGTAAGGCAGGCTGATCCTTTGATGATGGATATCATCAGATATGGATATCATATTCCAGCAGCAGGCCATTTTTATAAAGTAACTATCAGCTAGTTTCAGTGCCGAGGGGCCTGTGAAATTTGAACGATTCCCATTCACCCCATTAAAAGAATGATCCAGGTTCTTTTAAAGTCACTGGCACGAGGCAGCTAATATCTCATGTTCCCAGCAGATCACGAGTTGTAGATTCTTCACTTTTTTTACGTTTAAAAACAAGCAAACAAAAATCTCTGTCAACGACCACATAAGCCACAAACGAGATGATTAGGGGCCTGGTCTGAATTCTTAAATATCCCTCATTTTTGAGGGCTGTCACTTAGGGTATTTTTGCCCCATAGTTGCCTTGCAAATGTGGTGATGTCTTGCTGTTATTGGTTTAAAAAAAAAAAGTTTCCCATCAGAAATAAACACTCTTGAATTAAGGGTTCTGATGAGACTTGATAAATTTAAAAGCTGAATCTCATACTTCAGGTTTCCTGGAGGAATAATTTTTAGTGTCCCTGTCACACATGGAGGACTTTTGGCTGAAAGACGCATTAGTGACCCCCCTCTTTCTCTGTTGATTTTGTGTAGAGGAGAAGGTGCTTAGAAACTCTGAAAATCAGGCCAAGGGTAATTTATCTGTTTTAGGAAAGAAGGTGGGTTTTTATTTGGCTGTTTTTGTTCTTTAATTTTTAGCAGATCACTGCTAGGTAACACAGGCACATCTCCGCATGCACTTTACTGCCGAGTTAACTAATAAGCTCCGCAGTAAAGCATCACAGTTTACATGCATGCCAGTATTAGGACACAGTGCATTTAGTTAGCTCTGCCATAGGATAGTACTGTTTGGACAGTACAATGGAGTAATTAAGTGCATCCAAATGCATGTGTAGACAGTGACAGAGGCTGGATGGGGTATGTGGTTGCTAAAGTGTGGGGCCTCCACCCCTTAATGCTGCCATCCAGAGCCCGGGGCTGACCCCCTGAGCCTGCAGCTAGCCCGGGCATCCTCCATCCCAGCTCAAACTGCTGCTGTTGCAGGTGCATGTGTAGACACTGCACCTGGGAGCATTTGACTCCAATTCAAACATCTCCAGAGTTTATTGCATCATATAAATTAAACATGTAGATCGGGGTGGGCAAAATGCGGCATGCGGGATGGATGCGACCTGCCAGGCCATTCTATCTGACCCGCAGGGCCCCTAAAAATTTAGAAAATTAATATTTTTCTGCCCTTGATGGCTTGCCAAAACTCAGTAAGCAGCCCTCCACCCGAAATAATTGCCTGCCCCTGATGTAGATGCACCCACTGCTCCTTACCGTGACCAGCCTCTGTTTCTCAAGGGCGTCTTGGCATTCACTGCTCTCTAGAAAATATGCAATTTGATTACATAACAAAACAATTATCTATGAGGATCCATAGGACATGAAGCATATGGAAAATATTTGCCCCCACGTTATTCACAGAATGAATGCATTTGGCACATAAACAGTAATTTAAACTAGTCCTGGGACTTCAGTGCTAGTTAATCGTCCTCCTCCTCTCTGCTTTTTATTTAACCGTTATTTCACAGACACGCAACTGCTTTAACTCTTGCGTTAATAACTCAAAAGCCATGCCAAGTTGATTCCTCATTAGCATGCATCTGGTATGGGACAGGAGGTGGTGGAGAAGACAGAAACCAGCCTTTTCCAATGCACCCACTTTGGGTGGGGGGGTGTCTCATATGTAGTGAGAAAGGAGATCATAGGGGATGAGGCAGAAGGTCCAGGCAATTGTAGAGTGGTCTGCAACCCTTTCCCCGCCACTGAATTACCTTGCTCTAATAGCTCCCTTGGCAGCCCACAGCTCAGCTTTAATACACTACTAGTGCCTCGAGCAGAGGTCGAAGCAGGGGGCTGTGGTGGGAAGGCACTTGCAGAATGACCAAGTAAGGGATGGATTTCATACGTGTTCAGCTTCTAGAAGCACCCAAGCTCATTGCATGCAAGCAGGACAGTGGAGGGATTAGAAAACGGCACCGCTCCCGGTTCGTGGCATAAATAACTCCCATGGAAGCTTGGGCTGCTGCCCACACTACTCGTCTGCCAATTTATTAAAAAAAATAAAATGAAAACCTCTGCCTTTTTTTGCTGACTAGCTCACTGAACTTATTTACACATGAAAATGCCTGAGAACCACTGGTATCTCCTCTGAATTCCTGGTGCCCTCAAGACACCCTCAGCCCAAAGGGGTTTTGGTTTCAAGAAGCGATGGTACCACAGTGCTGATCAGCGGGGATGCTGCATGAGCACAGGGGTCATAAAAGACACCTTTCACCGATACTGTGTCATGCACCATGCACTGGAGCGTAGCAATACACACAGGCCCTTGTGAGCAGTGGTGAAGGGGATGTTGCCAACCCCTGAGAGGTACAAACAAGGACATGTGTCCAATCCATCCAAACACATAAGACTGGGGGAGCATTTTGCCTGGAAACGCCTCAAAATGTTGGTGCCTTACAGTGACCAAATTGAGATATTTGTCATATAGTGGTAGGATAGTCAACTGCTGAGCCACTGTGAATCCTCCACTCCCTTCCCTCCACAGGTTGTCCAGCAACTAGAGAAAGACGCCGGGAAGATGGCTCCTTGGGTCTATCTTTGGCTCTACCGATGGGTTTACCAGTTGGCTTTCCTTTTCTAGCACTGGACCTACCTTTTATTAGCTCTTGGCAAGATGCTCATTTTACTGTGTTGTAAAATGGAAGTTGTATTCCAGGCCCACTTCACAAGGGGTGCAGGGAACCAAATCTTCAACTATTGTAAATCGTTGTCACTCATCACTGAAGCCAATGGAGAGATGCCAGGATGAAGATGTCGGGTCCAACTTGGGGCTCCTTAGTTTGCTCCAAGTGGAAGGTGTTATAGCTAAATATTCTTACCGTTCAGGGGTCCTGAACAGCTCCTAAGTCCTTTCTACCTGTCATCTGCTACACCAAAAACAAAGGTTCGTGGGGGTAGATGAAGGAGGGTGGGTGCTTTTTTGTTGAACTGCTGAAGGAGGTTTATTAGCGAGATGGAGGAGACTTCACCTCCTGATGGGAGGCCTGTCACTGGACAGCGGTGTCAAAGGAAGACACGGCACTGCCGCTTAAGTACGAGGCTGCTGCTACCAAGCATGGCTCCTCTTGACTACAGCTTGCTTAAACGACTCTGGCTTTTGGGCACATTGCAGACGATGCTGATTTTGTATAAGCTGTTTTCACTGGGTTTTGTTTCGCAGCATCAAGGTGACACAGGTGGTAGGAAAATTAAGCATATCCATCTCCCCGCCAAGCCCCCTGGAGCAGGGACAATTGGGAAGTTCCTGGCCTGCCAGGAAACCACCAAAAATTCCTCATCTCCTGCTGTGCCGGGTGTCAACTGTTAATGCATTGTCTTGCTGGCAGTTCTGTTCCTACACTCTTGTCGCACGCCAACCGCTGAGCTGCCTCATCTTCTGTCTGTGGAGGAATGCACATCAGACCCCGAAACAGCGGGGTGGCTTTCAGCGCTGACAAGGAGGACAGAGCAGCATGCCGCTGGAGAGAGCCATTGGCAGCTGTTGGAATAATCTTAAACCTTCTCATGACTGCAAATTGTGGTGCCAGAGCTGTATTCCTGGCCCTGGAGGTGGGGATTTAAAGGGATTTCTGGCCAGGTGCTTTTTTCCCGCTGTCTGCAGGGTCCAGCGGAAAGAACGATGAACTCTTCTGCCAATATATTCGAACGTCTCAGGACTGTGGGCAGGGAGTGCTAGGGAAATGCATGAAGCCCCCAGGATGTCTGCCGAGAATTTTCCTGCCTGGGAAGTGAACCCAGCGTTAGGGGCTGTGTTCATGGAGGCGATGTATTGTGTCAATGCTGCGGTATATATTTTTGTTAGAGGGTTAGGTACACTTCTGAACATGCAGAAGAGGAGGAGACCTCAAGATTTGGAGTCAGGAGTTAGAGGACACCTGTGTGTTTCAGTCCGCAGTCTTGCAAAGGCACAATGTTGTCCCCGAAGAGAGGTCAGAGCTTCATCTCAGCCAAGAAGCTCAGAACAAATACAGAGGAATAGAAATTGGTCCAATGCTGGCATAGCTGGTCACGATGAGAAGTGTCCCTTTGCCCTCTAGAGCGCAGGTGGGGAGGCAGCAGATGTGGAGAAAACCAGCCATAGACAGGGTGGAAGCACTTTTGAGGATGAGGATATACCTGGAGGGTAAAGATTTTGAAGGATGAGCTATGTCTCTGCCTTGAGTTTGGCTCCCAGCAGTGTTTCCAGACCCTAGATTGTGTTCCCTGGTAAGTCACTTAACCTCTCCCTGCCTCAGTTTGCCAGCTGCAACACTGGGCTCAATAATAATGTTCTTTCTTCTGCCCATTGTCTGGTCTGTTTAGATGTCAGCTCTTCCAGCTCCCTGTCTCTCGCTATGTCTTTGTAGAGTATCTCACACAATAAGGTACCCTTCTAAGCTGAGACTTTAGGAACTAGTATAACTCAAATGGGGATGGAGCCATTGCCTATTGTGGAGGAGAAAGCAACGTTTGGGGAGAAGAGGGCAGAATCGCAAATGGAGCATCTCGTCCCTTGGTCGCTATGGGTTAATATTAGTAGGCAGCTGACAACAGCTGTGTTATTTTGGCACTTGTCCTGTTAGGTGACTGTTAGTTCTGGGCTCCTGCTCCTGCTTCTGCTGTAGCTTATAATTTAAGTAACATGTAGGCTAGATACAGACAGTCAAAAAGCCCAGGGCTGATTCGATTCAGTCTTTGCAAGTTAGTCTAAGCTGCACAGATTAAATTGAAACAGAAGTGAAACGACATTTGTGGGGGGGGGGGCGGGCGGGATGCTGGAGCACAGCTCTCTGGCTATATATTCACTTCCTCTTCCTGCTACCCCCAGGGTCTCTGGGATTTGCAGTCTACCATCACAACATCAGGACTCTGCAGGGTTGCTCATTAATTCCTCTTCCTGCTTCTAGGTGCCACTGGGATTTGTCCACAGTTGCAGCCAGCGTAAGTTTGAGTGGGGGAAGGGGTGTTTAACCCTGACCCCAGCCTACAGCTAGGGTTTACCTGGGGGGCACTCACTCCCCCAGCCCCCAGTAGACTGGGCTGCATCCCCAGCTGGGTTGCCCCCTACCCCCGGGCTGGCTCCACCCCCAGCTAGGGAGCAGAGGGGCAGGGCCAGCCCTGTTCTCTGGAGCAGACAGCCCAGCCCAGCCCAGCCCAGGACTTCAAAGCATGCTGGGATGCTGGGGAACTGTGATTTAACTTGAACCAGGAAAGGGTCTGCGACAGAAGTTTCATAAACTGGTTTGACCCAAATCAGTTAAATCTCATTTAACCAGGTTTTCTTAAACCGATTTCAGCCATTTTGAAACTGGTTTATGTACTCTGACCTTCTGTTCTGTGATGAGTTTAAACCCATTTCTGATCACGTAAACCGGTTTATGTGTCACTTCTGTCCCTAGCCCTAGAGGTGCTACCAGATACTGCCACCCCACTGTGGTAGGGACTGAACACACGGAGCTGGAAACAGTCCCTGCCGCAGAGAATTTACTCTCCCGACCCGAGACAAAGAACAGGCCTGCTACGATTCTCGTTTTACAGATAGGGCATGAAGAAACAGAGCACGGGCAGAGTTTGGGGGAGGTTGGCACCCCCAAACTAGCCACTATTGCCGGCTGACATGCAGGCTGGTTTTAATGGCCACGGCTCAACCGTCTGCCCTCACTGCCCACTATCTCAGCAGTGTCTGACATCAACCCCTTTTCACTCTCCAAAATAAGTCAAGCTTCACCAAGGACACAGAGGAGCTAAGGAATTTGCTGAAGGACGCGTGGCAAATCAATTCATGACCCAAGATCTCTTGAGAGTCGGTCCATTTTCCTCTGACCCAAGATTAATTTTGTGCAGTAATACAGGCCACGGTTTCCATTTGCATGCACCATCATCGAAATCCTGGTTGGTTTTATCCTGCGTTTCCTTTTCTAGCTGGGGTGGAGTTTTCCTAGTCCAAAAACTTCTGCCCAATTTAGCACGGAGAAAATGAACAGTCAGTCCTGCATATTGTTATATGCATTTTAGAAGTCGGCCTCACAGTTTGATCAGGGTAGGCTCAGAAGGCTCGTAAACCTAGTAATACATAGTTTCAGGCCTGCATCAAAGACCTTCACGGCCCTCTTGGGAGAAGCTCTGAGTATTGATGAAAGAGAGGACTTATTGTATATGTAAGAAAACTTCTTTCATGGCTTATGAATTAAGGCAGGCTCCGTGGGCCAGAGTAGATTGGGGCTGCTTTTAATTTACATCTCCTCTCACTTATATTAAGGCTTCGTCAGAAGAAAAATTAGTCAGATGTTTTCTTAATGACATCATTTTTTTTTTTAATCCCGTTTCATATTTTCCAGATGAGGCGGCGGAGATTATTAGAAATGAATTGAAACTAAATGTTGAACAGAGTCTTTGATTCACTTCTCTTCCCTCCTGCACCCCTGAAATAAATTAATAGATTTCATAAACAGCCGTCTTATTAGCAGGAACCCTATTAACCAAAAGCGAAGCCCGGGCTTCGTTGAGCTCTGCAGGCATGCTGGGCGTTGGAAATGATGTCATGCTCGAAATACAGGGAATGTTGTACCACTCGGTGCCCCGTGCTACACACATGGGCCACACAGTCTGGGACAGGGCAGTTTTGGAAAGAGGCTTAAGTTGCCTACATAATTTTGGTAACAAAATGACATAGTAGCGCAGGTGGGGAGGTTATGAGGTTTGAAATAGCCATGCAATCATAAGTTTGTCTTTCAGAGCTATAAAATGTAATGGACTTGATTCTGCTCTCGGTTACACCAGAGAAAAATTAGGAGTCGCTCTGACGAAAGTGTGCGAACGTGTGTGTTTTGGATACTGATGCTTATAAATGATAGGTCTTTACTGCCCTGTGTTTTACCTTGTTGAGCCGCAGATTGTATCACTACAAGAGAGTGCTTACAACTATAAATATTTTAAAAGACATTTAATTTATTGCACGTCAGCAAAAGGTGTTCAAAGGCCTGCTGGGTCTACTGATTTATCAGAAAGACAAAGAGAAGCCCATAGAAGCTCAAAGAAAGACAAACACCCCCATAAATTGCTAGATAAGGCTGGAAGGCTTCTGTTAGGTTTATGTGTCATTTTGGTGATATTATAAATAAATGAAAATGCATCTGAACAGTTGCTAGTATAGGACACAATCTGTATCTTGAGGTTCTCGGAGTCCAAACACCGAGCTTCACTCATGTGGTTGCACACGTGTGTACAGATGGGGAGGGAGTTTTGTGCACTCAGCAATGGCTCATCTGACCATTTGGATGCAGAGTCCTTCATAAACCAGCCCGAGTCCCATCCTATTGCTTGCCCACCACTAACCCACTGCGGGTGCAGACGCAAGGCGTTTGGAAGAGGGTAAAGTGACTTCATATAGTAAGAGTGAAGCAGACATATGCACCGCTCTGCATTGTAATAAATCACTCCTATCCAGAATATAGTTACTCCTCGGGAAATGTTTACGAACGCGACTAGATGGGATATAGACGTTCCCTGCATAAGTTTAATTTCCAGGGCAGCTCTCCACTCAGTGTGAACCGGCTCTCCTGCCACCCCGTGGCAGACCTGTAAGCATGTCTTGTTCAAGAGCACTGGCCATGTGTCGGCTCCTTCGTGCAGAGCAGCGGTGTTCAGCGCTTCAGCCGTGCAGGGTGAACGAGTGGCACAGAGCCAGTCTTCAGGCCGTCTCCCCTGCAGGGTTCACGCGCGGCAGTTTGACCTCCCATGCCCAATTTGGGGTCACCCCAATCAGACTGTGCACCACCTCAGCCTGACCCTATGCACCCAGATGCAGCTTCGCATCGCCCCAGACCTGTGCACTTGATGTAGCGTGCACAGCCACACTCTCCGGCCCACCTAGCTCCCCAGCGGCCTATAAATTGAGTAGCAGATGAGCAGCAGTGCTCTGCCACTGCTCCCCACCACCAAATTTCTGGAACCACGGAGAGCCTGGTGGGCCAGATGACATGGCTCCTTGGGCCAGGGGTTGAGCACCTCTCTTACAGAGCAAACTCCGGGTAAATTGCTCCATCGTAATTGTCACGTGTCCACAACTTTATACGCTTTCTAGCCTTGAATCCGGGGAGGGAGTTTTGTGCACTCAGCAATGGCTCATCTGACCATTTGGATGCAGAGTCCTTCATAAACCAGCCCGAGTCCCATCCTATTGCTTGCCCACCACTAACCCACTGCGGGTGCAGACGCAAGGCGTTTGGAAGAGGGTAAAGTGACTTCATATAGTAAGAGTGAAGCAGACATATGCACCGCTCTGCATTGTAATAAATCACTCCTATCCAGAATATAGTTACTCCTCGGGAAATGTCTGCCCTCAGCAATGGTCCCAATATTTCTACACCAACCCTAATTAAATCTAAATGTAGTTGAAAAGGGCTCTAACAAGATGCAGACTTCTCTCTTTTTAGTCTGATGGCATTTCTGGTATCTAGCCTTGACTCTATACCCCTCAAGGCGTGGCTTGTAGCTTTTTTCTCTCTATTCAGCATCATGAGCTCTTTGGATACCAGATCAAAATGTTAAAATTATTGGCACTGTCAGCTTTGCTTGGAGGAGCTCCTTTCTTCATCGCCTATGAAGGTGCTCAGGATTGGGACTACCAGCCAGCAAAATTCAGACCTGTATTTTATCCCAGAGAACAAAACTGTAGAGCAAGTGTAGCTGGCATTATTGCTACCAAGGTATCTAAGTAGGTTTGGAAGCTTGTGGTGGCATCCTTCAACCCTTGTTACTCCTGGAGCAGCTGCTTCTGCGTTGAATTAGGCATCCCGTTATTGTTGTAGGAAGACATGGCCATCTACCAAATTACTGGGTCTCTTCTCCAGGGGAAGTCTCACTTCTGTGGGGACTTTGCCCAGGCAAGGATGGTGAGGTTGAATCCCGTGGCTGGGTGGAACCCAATGATGCAAATTAAAATCTGCTTTTTGAAATCCAATACATGCGTTCTGATGAGGATTGAAAAGGTCTTTCTGGGAGAGATTATTCACTCAGAGGGAGACTACGGTCTGCTTTGCACCTCGGGAGATGTCTCGTGCCAGACCAAGCACCTGCACACTCCCGCTCAGCTCCTCCCGTGATCGAGAGGATTTAAGCAGGAGCTTCTCCCTGCCCGGGGAAGGCACGGGGACATTCAGCTCAACGCCTCCTGATCACGGGAGGAATTGAGATGCTCCCTCCTCCCCCAGCCTTCCCCTGACCAGGGTCCCACCAGGGCAACAAAGAAGGGGTGATTTCAGGCTTGAATGTCTGTACACTCCCTCCCTCGCCGGCATTTCTAGCACTTGGTATTTCCCAGGGATAAAAATGCACTACATGCCCAGTGCATGGGATAGAAAGCAGGGACTTTATCTAATCACTCCCCACTTCAAATACTCCTCCTTTCCAAACCTACTGCACTACTACTTCAGTGGTCCTCATCCCTTGTATGCCACCAGCACCCCTCCATAATCATTATCTTCCCTCCTTGCACTGGAGCCCGCACAGAGGAGCTTGTGCTTTAGCTCCTTGCATAGAGAGAGCGGAGTAAGCCCTTAACCTCTCACACAGGGTCGAGGAGTGAGCTTCTGTCCTCATCCTTTGCACTGGAGCCAGGTAGAGACAAACCTCCCCTTACCTCCTTGCATAGGGCCTGAGCGCTTATCTTACACCCTCAGAAGGAGCTTGCAGCACCCGGTTGAGAACCACTATATTGACACAGTGACTGTGGCAGCTGCGACCTCCTTTGAGGGACAGTGTCCTGTCGGTGGCAAGTGACAGAAGAGCTCTCAAAAAGTAAATGGGGATTCAAGGCCACCCTCGGCTGAGCAAGAATCACACCCCAGTCTGGAGCTTCTTGCCTTTGTGTCCATGGGTGCTGATAGCATTGGCAGCTTGTCCTCTGTGTCTCACACCCCTGCCTGAAATGTAGAGCTTGTCTCCGCAGAGGGAGGTGAATCAGGGTTCGAATTGGCAGCACACTAGCTTAAGCCCCTTCCCAGATGCTCCATATGTGCATTAAACGTGAGGTATGCAGGTCCAAAAATAGAGCAAGCTGCCGTGCACAAAGGCATCCTTAGCACACGCACCTGCACGCTTGCGGAGAAGGCCTTAGGATTGCTCCTTGTGTCTGTTGCCTTTGGCTGTCCTGTCCATCCTCCTGACTTGTGGACCAGCAGATAACTTTCCTCTAAGGTCCTGCTCGCTGGTCTCTTCCTTTCCGTCTCCGTCGCCCCGAGCAGCGTTGTGTCCTCACGGTGAGCCGGTTCGCAAGAGAACCAAGGCTGGCCTGTCCCTTCCCTCTCAGCAGGAGATGGCAGTGGGCTTGTATCTTCCATCGCAAGTCTACAACTGGAAGAACAAAACCTTTGACAAGGGCAGTATTGGGCCCTGGTGCTGGCTTGGCCCTGAGACCTCAGTGCGCAGAGCAAGCATGCCTGAAACCACTCTCAGCATCCCTGTGATGTCAGGGTGGGTGGCAAATTTGTGACGGCGCAATGTCTTCCCTATCACAGCGTCACGTGCTACAACGGTAGCGAAGCTGCTGGGCGTCATCTTCCTCCACTGCTGATAAAGATCCTCTTTGTTAGCTGTTGGCAGCATGACGCATTCGGTGATGGCAATGGTTTACCTTCCTATTGCCCAGCTTGCAGCCATGTTATAGAAGGCAAAAGCAAAGGCGCAAGTCACTGAAATGACTTGCATCAGATCAGACAGCAAGTCGGATCTGGGAAAGAACCCAGAAGTCATGTTTTCTGGTTTAAAAAAAACATTTTTTTTTTTTTTTAAAAGGCCTGAAGAGATGCTAGCAAACTTGGAAAGGACTTGACAGTATATGTTTCATTTCCTCCGCAGGCCTCCTGCCCTGAGTGGCAGCCCCGTTATCTCCGACATCTCCCTCATTCGCCTTTCTCCTCACCCGGCAGGACCCGGTGAGTCGCCGTTCAACCCCCCTCACCCCTACGTGAGCCCCCACATGGAACACTACCTCCGCTCCGTGCACAGCAGCCCGACCCTCTCCATGATCTCCACTGCCCGGGGCCTCAGCCCCGCCGACGGTAAGTGCTGCGCCGCATCTCGACCGCCGGCCCTCTGGCAGCTTTTCAGAGAAAGGATGGAGATCCTAGATCGGTTCCTGTTGACCTCTGCCTCCTCCCCAGCCACGAAGGAGCGTGGCCCTAGAAATCCTCTCCTTTAGTCGAGGCGGATGGGAGGAGTGGGGTGGGGGGAGCTGGCGCTACGCTGGTGGGCTCGCCGTGCGGCTGCTTGTGCAGTCTCCGCGTCGTAGATCGGGGGCTGCTCACCAGCCCCAAATTCACTGAAACCCAAGGATCTGCAGGCTGCTCTGTGAAGTGGGCGAGCCATATTCCTCCCCCGCTTCCCCCCCGCACCGGTCTGTAGCTCTACATTTGGTTTGCATCACTGCATTGCAAAACCCGAGCGTGAGAATAGCTATGGGTGTTGGCTCGCATCGTAAATATTTTGGTTAAAGCTGTGCTCTCTTTTACTGCAGTCTTGACTCTCTGATGAGCTTTTCTGGCGCTGGGTCCCCCCGGGAGTCCCATCGCCCTCCGACAGTGCCGCAGTTGCTCCGAGAGTTTGTTGCGTCTTCGCTCTCCACGCACGTAAAAAATATGAGGAACTCCCAGACGCGCTTTCGGGTCCCAAACAACCAGGTCTGCTCATGTTGGGTACAAACACACAAGGCCTCGCTGTGCGTACACGCTGCCGCTCTCGGGGTCGGATGGCTCCTGCAGTCGAAAACGATGGGGCCTGCTAGAGGGCTCATCGACTTCTTAAAGGCATACTGCTGTAGCCACTGCAACGCGGCCGCCTGCTCCTAACCCCTCTCATGCGGCAGATATCTTGATGTAAAGAAGAGAGGAGCCTGCAGACCTCCTTCCTTCGTATTTCCAGTCCTCTATGGTTCCTTGCCAAGGAGCGGGGTTATGAAAGCCTAGTGTTTGATGCACCGAGTCTGCAGGCCCTATTGCACATTTGTAACCCAGACGCTCCCAAGCTTCAGGCTTGATTCAGTACAGCTCCCCTCTTCCTTAGCTCAGCAAGCCGAGACCTCGCATAAGCTGACCGAGTTTAAATTATGCTAAAATCCCTGTATTTGAGGTATGAAAGGGGAGAAACACAAAGCAGGTGCTGTTCCCGAAAGCATTTCAGAAGCCATTGAAATACAGGTGTGGCCTTTTGGAAGCCTGCATAGATGCGGGGCCAAACTCTCTACTAATGCCAGCTTTTGCACCCACAGAGGATTTGTCCCGTTCCATTGAATCAGTCTGGTTCTGTTTTCCACTGCAGCGATGTAAATCGGGAATATTTTCTGGGGAGATTAGTTGTAAAAGAGCGTGCATGAAATGTTGAAGGTGCATGCCTGGAGAGGAAGGCCCATTTGTTATACATTGATGGTGGGCCCAGGGTCATCTGGAATGACAAGCCCTCCTCGGGCTGGAGAGAGGCCACCAAATGTACAACCAGCTCCATGGGGCCAAATATAAGAAAGGAACAGGAGTGTAGATTATAAGTTAATAACTAAGATGCTGAAGAAGGATACTGAGCTGTGAAGCCACCCAGTGACGGCAGGGGGTAGGAAGACAGCCCCACAGTCATTCAGGTTCTCTCTGGCCAGCACCTCCTTCCCAGTCTGGTGGATGGAGAGCTTGGCCAGGGCCAAAAAGAAATTAATTGGAAGGTCCCAGGACTTTGTGGATGGGGTGTGTATAAAATGAAAGGTGTGGGGGAAAACATAGCTGGGACCTCAGTAGCAAGTTCTCGAGGAGGGTAGAGGGGCCACAGTACATGAGGTAGGCATGTCCCAGGGTCTCTTTCTGGCTGCAGAAGGGAAAGGTATCAGAGGAGTCCATAAAGCATGCCTGATATACACCCATGCTGGGGGTTTCATTCACAAGCCCCCAGCTGATCTCCCGGTGCATTGTGGGACTAAGGTGGAATATAAACCAGTCCACCGGAGATCCTCAGTGCCAGCACAAATGTCCCATTATGTGATTTCTGGATGGGACGCGAAGGCAGCATAGTGAATGGTGTGGAGCACAGGTGTGTCGAGCTGGTGGCTGTGGGCCATGCTATAATAGATCAGTTTGCCGTCTCCTACCCTGCTGAGGTGTGATAGGGTGACCGTTGAGGCAGGGGTCCCAAGACCTAGAGGGGAAGGATGACTCAGTGCTAAGGGTGCTACCATTAGCCCTGAATTAGCCCCGAATTCAACTTTCTGCTCCGTTTCAAGCTGCCTCGGTGATCTTGGCAAGTCACGTATGGCCTGTCTACGTTGTGGGAGCAGGGTTAGGGTTAGGGTCACATTGCTAAGTCAGTCACATTGCTGAAAAAGCAAGATCCGTGCCCGCTTCCTCCATACGGATTTGGCCACTTGTCCGCTCCATGCCCGGGGCAGTCATGTGACATCTGGGGCAGCATCGGCTGCCACGGTGCTGACCACAGAGCCATGATTAGCTGTTGCTATAATTGTAGCAAATTTTTGCACTTGGCCCCCCATCAAGGGAGCAGCAGTGGTCGCTCCCCCCACAGTTGTGCTCCCTCCTGCTCCACGTGCATCAGGCCTACGATGAGGGTGCCCTGGGGTGCCCCAAGCTGCTGTTCTCAAGCACACCACCAACCTTTAACCTTGAGGACAATGCCAAGGATGCACTGCCTCATTTCCAGGGCTGACACCCACAAAGCAGGAGCAGGTGGGCAGGGAGCAGCATGACTGAGCACCACTGGATAGCCCTACCCTTAGTCTGCCCGTTTGCTCTCTGTAAAATGGGGATAATAGCTCTTCTGTACCACACAACGGTTTTGCCTAGTAAATGCATTAAAAGATTATGAGGTCTCTGATTGTGCTTAGATGCCATTGTAACTGGGGCCATTGAAGCACTCTGGATGGATGCGCTCACGTCCCTTGAATTGTGGCTCTTCTGTTCCTGTTAATTTGGGTTTGCTACACCCAAGGGCTTCACCCTGGCACGAGTTCAGCTTCCAAGCCTCTGCTCTCAGCACACAGCAGAGAAGTTTGATTGTTCACATGCTTATTTGTTGTCCTTTGCAAAATGATTTTCATTATTTGATATTAAAAAGAGCCATCCGGGGCAGGGGGGGAGGGTGTATATGTGTTTAAGTCCACAGTAAATAAGTTCATGGTTTGAAACATTACAGCTGGGAGACAGTGAGTGTAATTGGGTTTGGCAGCCAGAATGGTTTTATGCTGCCAGACACTAAACCTAGCTCCATGCATTAGGGCTCCACTTTAATTTTCTTTGCGCTGCCATCATAAACTGGGCTGTATTTGTCTTTCTTACCTAATAGGCATGAATGTCGATGCTGACAGCCTCGCTGCTGTTCGGTGATCGGGCCCTATCCCCCTCCCCCACGGCGGAGGCTGTTGTCGTACGGGAGGTTTATTAGAAGGAGGAACGAGAGATTGTTTATAAATTTGCGGAAATGGAGGAATGCAGAGGCCCCAGCTTAGTATCTTTTGTCCGCAGAAGCACGCCCATACTCACGTCATGAAAGCACCGAACCGAGTTGTAGCAAGAGGGCTTGAAGTTGGGAGTAAGGGGGTGGAGGGGGGACGGGGCTGACATCACCGGTGAAGTTTTGCTCGCTGCAAGGATGTTTTCTCCATGTTTTTCTCCTCGCTCTCCCTCTGCAGTGGCTCACGAACATCTGAAGGAGAGAGGCCTGTTTGGCTTGCCCCCACCTCCTCCAGGAGCCAACCCAGCTGAGTACTATCACCAGATGACGCTCATGGCCAGCCATCCGAACCCTTACGGGGACCTCCTGATGCAGAGCGGGGGAGCGGCCGGCGCGGCACATCTTCACGATTACCTCAGCCCTGTCGACGGTGAGTAGGGGATGCGCCTCCTCCCTCTCCGGGCCCTGCTCAACAGAGCCTTCTCCGCGGTGAAGTTTACTCCAGGATCGTTCCGTGAGAGGAGGAAAGACGTGACTGTATGAGCGCACGCAGGACTGTAGGACCGGGCTGTCATTTGGGGTACAAAAGGGCAATTTCATCCCCTTAGCATGTAAATCGTTCCAATACAAAAATAATGCCGCGACCTTTTGGAGCGGTGGCACGGTCACTACGTTCAAAGACCTGGGTTCTACTCCCGGTTTGGCCATTGACCTCCGGCGTGCCCGTGGGCAAGCCACATCACCGCTCTTCTGTGTCTGTTCCCTACCCTGTCCTGTCCACACTGTTTATTTAGGTTGTAGAGAGTATCCAGGGCAAAAAGTGTCTGTTTCTGTGGGTCACGGTGCCTACTGCAGCACGGCCTGGGACTTTGCTCAGTCTTCTAGGTGCTTCCCAGATAAAACCTACGGTAAACTGGAATGAAGCTGGGGCGTACAAATCAGTATTTCTGTGCCAGTAATTAAGGGCAAAGAACATTACAGGCATAACGTAATTAGACCGAAAGCAGGTGTTAGGAACCCAGGGTTAAACTTAAAATCATGTTGGGGCATGAGCGTGCTTGATTTGGGTATCTGCCTGACTTGTACTCTGTCTTGCTGTGATGCGTGTAGTCCTATATTCGGTTATGCCCATTTTTAGAAACATTTCTCTTCTTCCTCAGGATGTGCCTGCATGGCAGGGTCTAGGTTAGACAGTGGGGATGTACAAACCCCACTGAAAGGCAGCGTTAGCCTCCAAATGCACAAGAGGGGAAGGCCCCAGCTTCAATCTGCTTGGCTGCATTCGTGGCTGGTCGAATTCGTGGCTGGTCGATTCGTGGCCCAGCTGACTTGACTCACTGGAATGAAAATGTGTCCTTTCATGACTCTGGTATTGATCTTTTAAGCCCAAAGACTTTGAGGTCTTGAGGTGTCTTTACATGTGCTCTGAGGTTAGGTGGGCGCAGTTTTAATTAGAGTGGCTCTGAGAGCCGCTCTAATTAAAGCGCCCGTAACGTCTTGTGTATTCAGTGTCCCACACTTCAGTGCGGCAGTAAGAACGCTTTAACTAAAACTCGTTTGATGAGTTTTAGTTAAAGTGCCCCCACCACCATTTTGAAGCATGGGGATGCTGAATACATGAGATGTGGATGCTGCTGGCGCGCACTAATTAGCATACTTGACGAGTTTTAGTTAAAGTGCCCCCACCGCCATTTTGAAGTGTGGGGATGCTAAATACATAAGACGTGGATGCTGCTGAAGTGCACTAATTAGCGTGCTTGACAAGTTTTAGTTGAAGTGCCCCTCACTGCCATCTTGAAGCACAGGGACTCTGAATACACAAGACGTGGATGCTGCTGGCGCGCACTAATTAGCATACTTGATGAGTTTTAGTTGAAGCGCGCTTCACCGCCATTTTCAAAGTGCAGAGAAGCTAAATACACGAGACATGGGTGCTGCCGGAGCGCACTAATTAGCACACTTGACGAAGTTTAGTTAACGTACCCCCACTGCCATTTTGAAGTGTGGGGATGCTGAACACACGAGACGTGGGTGCTGCTGGAGCGCACTAATTACCACACTCCAGCAGACGCGATTGACCGAGTCTGCTCTGGCACGCAGTAATGGCAGCACGTTGGAGCAGCATCCCCGTACGTCTGCAGGACCCCTCGATGTCTGGAACTGGCTGCGTTCGGTCCTAAATCTAGCGAGAGGAACTTCCATTCGTTTCTGAACACAAACCAGTTCCAGTTTACGGCTGGCATGGAAGAGTCACCTGGACAATCATCATCATCCGTGAGCAACTAGGAACCAGGATTTGATGTTGTGAGTATTTTCTCATGGCCTCATCCCTTCCAGCCACCAACTGCAAGGCCAAAGCTCATAAAAGACCGTAACAGATGGTCAGGAATAGCTTTCCTTCTCATGGTTAATCTTGGTGGGGTCTAATCGATGGGTCCTTCTCCGGTTGTCTCTCTGCAGGGCCCTTTTTCTGCAAAGTCGGCATCTATTCCCTTCCTACCACCTCCTTATTAGTGCATGTCTTGATTTCTGCTTGGTGTCAGTGCCTTGCTGAAGTGCCAGATAAACATCCAGCTGGGAAAACAAACACAACTTCCCTTCTGCTAACACAGGCCAGCGCTCAGCGCACCGGGACTCCCTCCCGTCGGCCACGGAGCCTCCGGCTCGCAGCTGAAGTCATCTGGGGTTTTCTGTCCTCTTGGCTTCTCCTGCAGAAGCAGAGCCCCGGACGGCGGGCGGCCGCGCTGGGATCAGTAGGAGGTCCGTGCGCTGCCGAGCGGTGGGATCAGCACATACGCCGTTCCTTTAACACAGCTGTCTTGGTCGCTGCCTGGAAATCCCAGTGCAAACCTGAAGGCGCCATCAGTGAAACAAAAACCATTAAGCACTGGTGGAAATAAATGAAGACGTGTCGTGAGAGACCAGGAGAACTTGTTAAAAAAATTGAAACCACATTAAAAGCAGCAGACCCAAAACAAAGCTCTGGCCCGCATCGTTTTAGATATCAGGCCAGGGTTTATTCTCCAGTCATCTTTGACTTCAATCTGTCTTCCCCACAGCAGGGAAAGGAGTAGAGATGTTGTCTGGGTCTAAGACGTTGCTTCGGCACAGCGCTCAAAATGCTTGAAGTTGCTGGGACGTGAGCAAATGCTTTGCCTTTTCTAAACTGGGCCCCGAGCCTTGTAAACAGGCGTTGCATAGTTTGCATTCTGCCGTCTGGATTAAGTTGTCTTCGGTTCAGTCGCTGGTCTACTAATGTTTGATTTCAGCGAGGGAACTGTGCGTCACCAGGATCAGGAGCAACATGCATGCTTCAGAAACCACATTTGAAGATTTCGAGATTCCCTTTTTCATTTAACACATTTTTGCTAGGAGTCGACTTTAAATAAACGAGGACCATATACGTACAGGGAGAGAGCCATACCAGAAGAGCGGAGAGGGTTTTTGTGAGCTAAGGAAATCAATAGCACACATCTTGTGTCAGAGAGCAGCTCTTCTCCCAAAGGATCCTTGCGGTGTCTTAAAGACTTTGCAACCACAAAAATCATGTTACCTGTTCCTGAAGGGCAGCCAACTCTAGGGTGGAGCACCGCCGCTGATAAATAGCACCCAGTAACATGACGTGACATTATACAAGACCGCAGATTTGTTGTATTAAACTGCAAAACAAGCTTGGAAATACAGATTGGAAGCAGAAAGCCTGTCCTTCTTGGAGTATCGCAGTGAACAGAACAGACGCGCCGCTCTCAGGAGAACGTGCTTAACAGCAAGGGTGCCGAACATACGGCATGTGGGGCTAATGATCAGGGTTGTAGGGCTTCTTGCAGGCTGGACAACCCATCTCTACAAGTGGGATATGGTCCACAGGGCTTGTGGCTGCCGTTGCCCGAGCTGCTGAGTTGATGCAGCTTGGGAGCCCAAGAGGCTAATGCCACTCTCTCTCTTCCCTGCTGCTGAAATGCGGGGTTTGGGTTGCTGTTTGCAACTAAAATTAGTATCAATGGGGAAAGTGGGGGGCAAGTGGTGGCCGCACGAAGACCCTTGATTCTGGAGCTGCGCCAGCACAGCAGCTCTGACAGCCATGCAGGCTAATGCCACCGCCACTTGCTCTGCTGCCAGATGTAGCACTCATCTGGCAGCCCAGGTCCAACCCTTCAGTCCAGATCCAGCCCTCAGGACCCAATGAGTTTGCTTTAGGGACAGCCCCTCTGAGCTTTTTCAGGCAAAGTTGGAGCGAGACAGACACTTGGTTGCTGCAGCCTTTTGCTTGGTCGCCTCTTGGCTGCTTCGGCTGAACCCGTGGAGTGACTCTAGATGCGCTAGGGCTTGCCTGGGTTCTTTCATCGGCTTGGTGTAACTGGTCTGCAACAGTAATGGGGCAAAAACCCCTCCACTTGTGTGCATCATGCAGTTTGTGGGGTTGGCTTTCCTTAATTTCACACCCCTGAAGATGCTTAGAGCAGGGGTGGGCAAGATGCGGCCCATGGGCCAGATGTGGCCCTCCAGGCCATTCCATCCAGCCCGTGGGACCCCTAAAAAATTTAGAAAATTAATATTTATCTGCCCCTGGCTGCCTGTCATGCGGCCTTTGTTGGCTTGCCAAAACTCAGTAAGTGGCCCTCCGCCCGAAACAATCGCTCCTGGCTTCGAGGGTGGATCTGAGGTGGGCTTCTCACCGAGGAGTGCTGTACCCATGCGGCAGATCTACTGCACTGAAGTGGCTACATCAGGGTGGCCAGCATTGAAGTGGCTATGTCGGGGTATGGGGAGATGTAGCATTTGAAGCACTTCAGATGTTTTTGAAGCGCTTTAAAGGAGAGCTGCACAGGTGCACACACCCTTTGAAGCGCCCCAGAAACAGCCTCAGTGACCCTAAAATGGCTCTGAAGGAAACCAGTACTATTTAGAAGTGCTTCAAAATGAAAGTCCCTTGGGCTACGTATGCGCGCTCTCTGGAGCATGATGGGGGATGCCCTTGGAGCCAGGGGGCTGAAGAGCTGCACCGCAGTCCACCCCGCTCTCCCCACGCCCTGGGGTTCATTGAGCCAGAGAGCAAGACCAGGGAGCCTCTCGGTGAATGCATGCACCTGGGAGGTGGGAGCTTCAAGGTCATCTCTCGCTGAATAATTCTCTGTTGAAAGTGAAGCCGGTCCAACGAGAAATACGATCAGCTCTGGAGGAGCTGGTGGTCAGGTTGTTCACCGACGACACGGGGAAGTGGAAGGGTCGGGATTTGAGCCTGGTTCCCAAATGCAAGGTGAGCTCCCAAACGCCTGATCGTCTCTCAGGCATGGCGGCTCCTGCAGAATGGACATTTTCTCGATACTTCTTGAAAAATGTTATGGGATGACAAAGCCGTGCCCCGTCCAACCCTATTCTCCCTGGGGGGCGGGGAGGAAAGGAGCAAATGGAGCGAGAGAGACCTGGAGCATCTCTTCCACCATTCATCTGGACTTCTCCTGACCTCCGGTTCCTGAAGAACGCACTCGGTGCATGCAAGTTAGGCCACGTAAGCGGCTACCTCGCGAACTGGGAATACGAGAATGCAGCCTCGTCTTTCAGCAAGAAGACACATTACCATTTCTCGAACTGCAAAGCTATAGGGCCCCTGGGAATGAAAAAAAAGCAGGGTCCCAGGACAGCGCCCGGTGCCAAAACAAATGTCCGGCATCTGCCGCGGTCTAAGAAAGATTATGTGATGCCGTCACAGAAGGAGAACAGGGAATAAGGATCTGGTTATCTTTAGCCCCTTTGCAGCTGGCCGCTGCTTATTGATAAAGGGATTGTCCTATGTCAAGCACAGGCCATTTTTTATGATGTATTTACTGCCCCTGGGTTTAATTCGGTGACCAGAGGGGATACTTCTATGCCCTCTGCGAGGAATTTTCTTCCACTTGTTTGGCAAGAAGCCAAGGCGAGCGCTCGGCGCGTTAGCACTGTATTTATGGCAGGGGTTGGGTGAAGACGTACAGAAGCAGCAGCAGCAGCAGCAGTTCTGGCTGTGATTTGGGAAGGGGGGGAGCGTAAAACATCTGTCCCTTGGCCATCTCGTCCGAAATGGATTCTTCCAGTTCCTTTGCCTGCTGTTCAGTTGAAAGGATATAAGGTGCAACCGGCTTTTGCAGCGCACGGCGCGTTTCCTATAGACTCCCGCAGTCACGGGGACCGCCGAAGGAGTTGGCTTTTACAGCCGGTTAATGGAGGCCGGTTAGATAGTCTAAGGCACACCAATAAGTAAAGGACTTCACCATCGATCGCCGAGTGTTTATCTTCCTCTGGGCTGCGTCGTGGCTGTTTCCAATTCCTATCGCGTCTGTCTAATATCCCAAAGCCTCTGAGAAATACAGAGAGGCCCGTATCTGGTCCTAGCATCCCCGCTCTCTCAACGTAGTTTAAATCTAGATTCAAGATGAGTTGGGTCTTAGGCAAGGCTGGAAAGCCTAAATGATAAAATGGATAACACCAAGGTATATAGCTACAGTGGGTGCAACAAAATCAGCAGTGCTGTGGGATTGAACCTTAGCCTCGTCACTGGCACAGCGGGCTGAGTACTGGCCCATCTTGGGTCGGTGTGAATTTAGAAAGAAATGTCAAATTTGTGGAACGGGGTTGCCAATTTGCTCCCCAGTGGCATATGTGATAAAATACGATGCCCTGGAAGAAACTGCTGGGGAAATATTTTCTCCCTTGACTCACGATTCTGGAATTTCCTCTGGGATTTAAACTGGCCCAAGTCCCAGCCTGGGGCCGCAGTCAGTTTTGTACCAGTGACCATTATAATGCCCAATTTTGGAGCCGTGCTGATCTAGAAAGGGGATTTCTGTACCACTTGGAAACAGGAGTCGCAACCTCTGAATGGGATCTGGTATAGTATTTTTGTCCTTGCAGAACCTGGGGCATCTGACTTAAATGCCATTTTAAAGACGCTTTGTCCTGAAAGGCTATTTCCGATAGTGCTGGAAGGTTTTTAGTGCCTCTGATCTGTATTTACTCTCTAGCCTGTGCAGGTGAATTAAGGTGGTGAGACATCTTTCATCCCCAAACCAAGTCCCCAGTTAAGAGTGCACCTTGTGTGTCAGACTGGTTTCTCCAATTCCAGGTCCCTGTATGTTAAATATAAAGGAGGAGGAAGGGAAGGGGAATTGCTTTGTGCTTTAAAATAGTCTGTGCTTCATGTCAGAGCAGTGTAGATGGCTTTTTTTTCCCCTGGAGCGTTTGAAGCAGGTGAGCACAATGTAGTACCTTGGTTTTGAACGTCACAAGAATATCCGTGTTTGGCCCCCTCAAAACCAGTTCCTGTTTCGAGCTCATCTGTCTCGTGTTCATTGGACTGGATCCTGATGAGTTTTCAGCATCGGTAATGGTCAGGCCGTTGAGCTTTCCAAAATATTAACACATGGACAGATTATTTCTGTATTTGTTGGGGAGGGAGATTTAACTTAAAAATAGCAGCCGACACTTTGCAAGCCGAGTGCATAGAGATAGACTTCTACACCTACGTTCAGTTTTAATCCTTGATGCAAAGCCCATTGAAATCAGAGGAAAGACGCTATTGAGTGTACTGGGCTTTTAGATCAAGACAGAAAAGAAACAGTCGTTCTAGTTGTGTTGGCACTGACACAGGAGGGAATTTCCCCCCCCCCCCCCCAGTTTGACACACTATATAGTTATTTGGGCGGAAGTGTTACCCGTTGGTTAGCACACGCAAGTGGGTGTCAGATCTCTTGGGACATCCTAGCTTTTCCTTGGACTTACTCTGTGGCCTCGGGAATGGCATTTCTTACTATGGTGGGATGAAAAATGGGTTTCTGGTCTTCTGAGAATTGTCACAATTTCAAAAAAAATTTCATCTCGCATAGGAGTCAAAAGTCAAAATCTTGAACTTTTTCAGAACGTAGAAATCCAATCCCCACCCCCAACAACCCAGGAATTGGGACAATATTTGCTTTCAATTACTTTCAAAACATTGATTGTAGTGGGGAGCTTTTTATTATTTTTACATGCTTTTACCTTAGATCTCATAGGTTTCTAGACACTAGGTCTGGAAGGGACCTCGGGAGATCATCGAGTCCAGCCCCCTGCCCCAGGGGCAGGAAGTCAGCTAGGGTCATAGGATCCCAGCAAGATAAAAAGCTTTAATTCTTACTCCTTGGTACTGCTTCCTCCTCCCTCCTCTTTCCCAGAACTTCACTATCTTAGACATGTTGAAAAGGAATGTTTTCACCGCTCCAAAAGCTTTTCTTCCAAAATATCTTCAACTAGTGGCATTTCGCAAAACCACCCCTCTTCTGGGAACAGTTTCAGTTTCAATAAATCAACATTTTCCTGTTAAACGAATTTCACTGTAAAGTTTCCAAGCATTTCCACTTCAACATCCATGTACTTCGAAGCCTACCATTCATATCGGCAAAGGTCTTGGAGATCCTCATTTGAAAGGTGCTGCTGGAACATATCAGATCTTTTCCTTAGGTGGTCATGTCATAGTCTGCCACTTGTTGAGATCCCTAGCCAAGTATTTTGTTGTCATATATCATTTATCTTTGCCATCTGTTGTTATTTAATATTAACACCCATTGGTCTCACGGTAAGGAATTAGAGTAAGGCCAGTATCATTGTTAATAATGTCATCGGAGCTAATATTCAGTTGCTTTGGCGAATAACCTTTCTCCTGCTAACTTTGTTAGCACTTTGTTTCTATGTCATAAAACAAATTTAAGGTTCTCTGGCCACCTTCTTTCTTAGCTGCCTTGTATCGGTGTCGATGCTGGAAGAGGAATCATTCATCTGTAACATGGTTTTGGGTCCATTAGCTGTGAAAAATCCATAATACTGTATCCAAGAGACCTTGGTGTAAAACAGCAGCCCAACCCATTCGAGCCATTCTCAGAATGCTCTGCATAGCCAGCGGTAGCTGGAAGATCTAAATGAGAGCAGACACTAATAAAATGCATATTACTGGATTTGTGCTGGAAAAATCCCACGCCAGCTTGCAAATCTGACAGCTTCCAGCATAGTTTTACATGAGGAAGGGTGGGGGGGGGGAAGCCTACCTTTGTGCAGAGGGGGGGTGCCCTCAGTGGTTGCACCAATAGAGCTGGAGCTTCTGTTGGACATTGGGACTTCTTCCCTCCGCAAATTGATGGCAGCCAATGGCTGAACTGGCACTGTGGGCATAAATCATTGGAAGGAGCTGCGAGAAATGAGTACACGGCTTTTCTTTCTATTTAGTAATTTATCAAGGGAAGTGGCACATTAATAAACAGATCTCCCTTGAGGTGTGGGAGTAACAGAGATAAATATGACTGTCAAGTCTGGCCTGCTTCCTTCTGTTAGAAAAGTAGGAGAGTGTGGGAATGCAAATGTGGAAAAACAATATCTGTATCTGGAAGCATAGGGTATAATTTGTAGTTCAGAAGCAACTCAAGCCCCAGCTGTGGTCATAGCCCAACCGGGCCATGTAATGTATGTGCTCACAGGAAAACACCCTCTCCTGAAAAGCTTTACAGTCCAACAGGACAGAGGAAACCCAGGTTAAGTGACATGCCCGAGGTCATGCAGCAGGCAAGTGGCAGAGCTGGGAGAAGAACCCAGATGTCCCGAGCCCCAACCTCATGCTCTGGCTCCTCAACCAGGTTCTCTCTAATTCATTGAACTAGAATTAGCTTAATTAGCTCAAATAAAGATTGCAAAGCCTTCTGTGACTGTTTTATAAATAGAGACAGGTTCTGATCTGGATCCAAATCAGAACGTTCCTTTAAAGTCTGGATGTGTTTGGATCTCGGGTTTCTGTGTTTATGGGCCATCTGTGAAGCTTGGCATCCAGATCCAAAGGTTAGGAATGTCTGGAGTGAGGCCAGGCTCTGTGCATGCAGTTCGCTTTTTACCTTGCCTCTCGCAAGATGAGTAATTACAGTCGAGTGGTGAATTTACTTTCAGACGGGTTTGCGCAGCCCCTGCAGTGGTTTTACTGTAATTAGCAGATAACACCTTTTTCAGCTGACACTTGCTTACATAATGCCTCCACACTGTTAAACAGCCTCTCCTTCCCCAACTCAAATGGTATTCAGTCCTGGCCAGGATCAGGCTCAAACCAGGCAGTTGTGGGTTTGCTGCTGGCTGATGTCCTGCACTAGGATGTAGCTGAGTTTCAAATATGCTAGATAGGAACGAGCCAGGGGAGCCTCAGCCTCCTAGCTTGAACTTCAGCAGTTTCCATCCGTGGTGGCCATGGGGGTGTTGGAGCTGTGGGCAAGAGAGTCATTTGGGGCCCCTTCGAGGCTTAATTCTGATGACTTATAACCCACCGCAGTTGTATTGTGAATCTTTTTAGTAGTCTTTGGGGGAATTAGAGAAATAGCCAAGTGTTAAAATGTAAATAGAACCACTTCCTTGCAAAATCGTCACCCCCCCAAAAAAAAATTGTTGCAAAATTTTGGGACCCCCCTAAAGTGTGGGGTTCCCGGGGGGTCGCCCAGTTTGCCCTCCCGTAAGGCCACTACCATTTCCATGGTCAGGATGCGCTGCCACGAGTGGTTGACATTAGGTATTTTCAATGAAGAGAGCAACAGCTATGAGCTCTCAGGTGAGCCCTAACTAGCCCTGTAGATGTAGCCTCAATGTTTGCAACACCAAGCATTCAAGGATCATAAGCCACATCCCCCCAAATCTTGAGACCGGCTTAGCAATCATTAAACAAAACACAGCCACTCTTTGCATTTGCCATCTGGCTTTCCTCCCTGCCAGCGTGAAGGCCAAAAACTTATTTTCAGTTAAATGAAAACTGTGATTCTTGTCTACCTACATCCGCCAGGAACTGGCACTCAAGGAAAAGCTACCATATAGGAGGCGTACAGCAACATCCGGCTAGTTTGACAGCCTTGAAAATTTGTGATTGCCAGTCATTCACCACAATGAAATGGAAGTGCAAAAAAAAAAAAGGTGGGGGGGCATTCAAAAGTCGTTCCAAAAACTTCTTTGAAGACCTGGGAGTTAGGAGGAAGAAAGGTTCAATGGGGCAGGTGCTGACTGACGCTCAAGTTGGCAGTGGCATCGCGAGGATGACATCCATTCGTCATGACGTGCTAAGATAACATGGTGGTCCGGTTCACGTAAGCACTTACGAATGGTAGCTAGAGCTGCTAGGTCAAAGGGAATTGAAATCCCACCACTATTCTCAGGGAAGGCTGAACTTTTAATCTAGCACAAATCAAAGCACTCCTCAGGCGCTTTGTCAGCATCGTTGTACTGTCTTGTCACCATTGTTCATCCACGTGTTGTCTTCAGAGAAGGAAGCATATCTTAGCATTTGGCTATAAAATGCCTACCATGCATTTGGCAGCAAAGAAATAATAACCGGTTCCCCGCGGTGCCCATGTTCCAGGAAAGGACGGGTGTAGGGGAAGAAGAGGTCGGGCTGTAGGTCTACCTCTCTCAGGTACTAATGCGACCCCCATTGTAGTAGCTGAGATCTCTTACCTCTTCACAGTCCTTAACGCTGTTATTTCTGGAACACCCCTAGGTGGTAGAGGCCCACAGGAAGACCCAACGGAAAAGAAAGGGTGGTATGCAATGATGCTAACTTATTGAGGAAGAGATCTTGAAAGGCTTGTGTTGAATTCAAATAAGCTACTGGATTTATCATTTGGCCTCACAGCCTAGTCTAGTCCAGTAATTCTCAGCTGTTTTAGGTAGACGGAAGGCAGACTCATGACACCCCTCCATAACTTCTGTGAGCTGAGCAGCACCCCATTGCAAAAACTAATTTATTAGCATGCATACCCCCTTAAAGAGGGGCTGGGCAGTGGGCTGGGGGAACAGCAAGCCTGGGCTGACACTTATCTGCTTATCTTCTTAAGCCTCAAGTCACTTTTCAAAGGATCTCATAGCACCCTAGCTGAAAATCACTGATCAAGCCAGTTGCTATTTGGGTTTGTGTAGCCAACCCCATGTTAATATGTAAAACCCTACAAAAATTAAAAATAAAAAACAGATGGTCTGCTGGAGTATTGTTGACACTTTCTTCACTTTGGGTGAGATCTGTAGTCCTACTTATAGCTAGGCCTCAACCAGACCTCGGATGCAATACGCTAATATTTTGGAATATTTCCTCTCACAGTTGGCCTGGACTACAACCCGTACAACCCCAGTGATTTACCAGTGGTGAAAAGTGGGGCCAATTTTGCCATATGAAGTCCCACATTGCAGCTACCAATACACTTACATACTGGGAGAGTCCAAATGAGTACAGTCATAGCTCTCTATTTATTGCAAATCCCCACAAAGAGAACTGGCTAGATTGGAAATGACTTCATGCCCGACTAGTTGACAATTGTTAATAGGGGCCAGGCTCTCGCAGATCCCCTCACAGCCTTCACTTTGCGCCTGAGCTGTCAAATTGCTTTTTCTTAAACCTCTTAATTTACTTTCTGGGCTCCTGCTGTCTTGCCTCTTTCTTTAATTGGATGCTCAGCATTGTGCCGGCATTTGTTTCATTTCCGCTCCTCCTACACACAAACACATGCACAATTTCTAAGGGTCTCCTCTTGCTCTGATGTGGTGCTATTCCAGGCTAGTTTTCTTATCTGCTCAGTCACTGACAATCACTGTATTCAACGTAATCTTCAGGGGCCTTTTCCTTTTTAATTTTAAATTAATTTAGTGCTGATGAAAGGGACTGATTGACAGCTCTCTGTTTACCCCCACAGGACTGAAGGCAAGGTCGGCGGCAGTGTAAGCTTTCCCGACACGGCCTCACTAGTGTCACTCAGCGCTAACCTGGGAGGCAGCGGAGGGATCAGAAGTCTCATTCAGGCTCCATTCTCTTTCAGCACTTTTTGCCTTTAGCACTAGGTTTTTAAACCTTAGCCCCAACCCTGTGGCTTGAAATAGATTAGCCAAGCAACTTGCCCAACTTTTCTAATTCAGTAGCACTGCCTCTTGCTGAGAAGGCCAGCAAGGGTACTTCTCATGACCCATTTTGGTGCTTTTGGAGAGAGAGATATAGATCTGCCATGAATTAGACTGAAACTGCCACCCTATTTAACTTAGGCCACTAAATTGTAGTCAGATGGGACATTTTTACGCCATACCTACCTCATTCAGTCAGGGTTACCAACAGTCCATAAATTTATGGACAAGCTGCAAAAAAACAAACAAAACAAACAAACAAAAAACCCTAAGAAAACTTGAGCTTGATTGAAGATCTGTCATCAGAATGAGGCTGGATGTAAGAAGTATTGATGGACAGACAGAGCAGAGCAGTACCATCTTGGCTACATGCAGACAGTCAAAAAATCCAAGGCTGATTCAATTCAATCATCACAGATTAGTCTAAGCTGCATAGATTGAACTGATAAACAAGTGAAGACAGTCGCTTTTGATTCTGGAAATGCTGCCCCATGCGTGCAGTGGCTGGGGCCAGAGGCTAGGGGGTGCTAGAGCATACCACCCTGCTTGGCTGGAGCAGGTAGCCTGGACCAAGGCTAGCCTGCCCACCCTGTGAGGCAGGGTTTGTTGGGAAGATGCAAAGCATTCTGGGACACTACAGGACTGTGAGTTAACTTGAATGTGGAGGGGATCTGGGGCAGAAGTTCAATAAAGCAGTTTAACCTAAATCGGTTAAGTCTGATACTACATCCACCTGAATTTATCTTAAACCAGTTGCAGCCATTTTAAAAGCAGCTTATGTGCACTGAACTTCTCTTGTGTTACAGATATGAACCGGTTCCCATCGCTTATACCAGTTTATATGTAATTTCTGGCCCTAGCCCTTGTGTCTGAACTGGAGTGAAGCACCCTGTAGGGAGCTCTCTCTCAGAGCTTTGTAGGCCCTGAGAGCCCCTGTAGCCAGGCCCCCTTCCCAGCCATGTACTGCTGCTACATCCGCCTGTGCTGCCTATAATGGCTGCTAACCTTGGAGGTAGGCAGGGCTTCATGGCACGGGGTAGGACAGAGAGCAGGGGGCTGCAGCTGGGACAGCTGCAGGGCTGGGAGTGGGGAATTATTACTGCAAAGGTTGAAAGCATTTATGTTTCAGTGAGCAGTCACGAAAAGGATTCTAAGAATGGTTAAAATAGTTCTTAGCTACAATTCTTAGGTACGTATATTTTTGTACTTTGCATTTCCGTGATGTAGCCCTGCTTATTTTATGGCTTACTTCCTTTATGGTTATATTCTGCTCAGGTAACTGAATATTCCTTCTTTGCATGCCCTTATTAGTATGCATGTTTGTAGGCTTGGAGGTTACTCATGCCTGTTCTGCTGTTTGTGGGCCTAGATCTTATGGTTTGAGGGTCATTTTTAGCTGGCATAGGTGGTAGAGCCCCCAGGTAGCAGCACTGGGTGAGTCTCCCTCCTAACAAGCTGTGCTAGGAGGTAGCTCCCCTGGGCTCGTCACTAGTGACTGAGGCTATTAGGTGTTTGGGTTTTACTGAATATATATTGGTTAAGGTTTTTTGTAAGATCATGTGCTTGTCCTCTTATCTCCTGTAATGAACCTGGCTGACCATTGCTCAAGAGTGGGGAAGTCTGATCACTTTAGAACGGGAGTGGGCAAAATGCGGCCTGCAGGCTGGATGCGGCCCGCCGGCCCATTTCTTCCGGCCCATGGAAAATATTCATTTTCTAAAAAAAATTTAGAAAATGAATATTTATCTGCTCCTGGCTGCCTGTCATGCGGCCCTCGATGGCTTGCCAAAACTCAGTAAGTGGCCCTCCGCCTGAAATAATTGCCCGCCCCAACTTTAGAACACCTGGCTAAAATGTGCTTTCTAGGGTGGCTACTAAATCCCCAGAATATGGGACATCCCCCTGGCAAGGGTTAGGCCCCCTTGGCCAATCAGCGGTAAGGGGTGAGGCCACCAGGCCCCTTGGTCAATCAACAGTAAGGGGCAGGACCACCACAAAGTTCCTCCTGGCTGTGCGCTACCCTACCTCTCGGCACAGCCAATAGAATTGCGAGGACAAATGTTTGACATGGATTTCCACCAATGAGCTAAAAAAAACAGGTCTTTTGGCAGCCCGTGCCTCATTTAGAAATGGACAGGGGACAGAAAGTTTAAAAACAGGACAGTCCAGTATAAAACGAGACCAGTGGCCACACTAGTAGTTTCCCAGGTTTCTGGGTGGGGGCTGAAGCCAGGTTTAGAAAGCTGGTGTTCAGTGCTAAGATTTGAACCTGGCCTTTATTGTTGCTGTGCAGGTCCTGGCCAAAGAGTTACATTTATATTATGTAAAATGTATGTCCATAAAAACATATACCAATAAAAAAATTTGGTCATCAGCTTGTCAATAAAAAAAAAAATTATTGGATTGGCAACCTTGCTCCAATTTAAAGTAGTGATGAAGGTCTGGTCAGCAGTTTAGTTATTGGCTGGAAAAGTGGGGAAGGGGATGGAAAGCGTAATTTTCATCTAGCCTATACTGTAATCAGCTCCTCTAGATGCTGAGAAGCATATGGCACTATAATCCATTATCATTCCCATCAGCCAAGAAGCCCTTTATGCCCATAAGGGGGCTGTAGTTACAGGGATTTTCAGTGTTAACTTCAAACCATGCACTGAAAATGTGTTTATCTGGAATAAAGAATACAGTGCATCATCTCTAGTATTTCAACACGAAGTATGCGAGGAATAAATGAAGCAATCCTAAATAAATCTGTTAATTATATTGAATTAGAATGAATTTATATGAGCCCTTTTTAAGTCTGTTGTTTACCCAATCTCTTCTAGTTTTAGCTTGTTGCTACTCATTCAAACTCTTTTTGAG
This sequence comes from Crocodylus siamensis, assembly GCF_052110815.1. Taxonomy (NCBI): domain Eukaryota; kingdom Metazoa; phylum Chordata; order Crocodylia; family Crocodylidae; genus Crocodylus; species Crocodylus siamensis. The sequence continues at coordinate 240,595,262 of NC_143398.1, read as the reverse complement.
TGAAGACTTTGGCAATAGGCACTTCATATTTTTTAAGGAATCAAAATGAATGGGTTTATTTCATTATTAACCTTTTCATTCTCAGTATGGTATGGATTAAGAGCTCCAGTCAAAGGGAGCAGCTACGTGTTCATTAATGTGCTGTAATTACAACGCATTAAGCTTAGTACTTGTAAAAACAGGTACTAACTTAATGTGCCGTAATCGGTGCTACTGCACATTAGCACAGATGAACACTTTACGTGATGCTTAATTCCCATTGGACTAATCTGCTGCACAGTAGCACGGCTTTTGCCACCTGCGCTAATCTGGAGTAGAATTAGTCCAATGAGCATTAAGCATCTTGTGTAGATGTGCTCAAAGACACAAGCCCGTTGTGTTAGGAGTAGTACAAATTATAGGGCAAGATGATGGGGTCTTGGGCCTGGCACTCAAGGGGCACAGCTACATGGGCCATGGGCCTGGCACCTGAGGGGTGCAGCTGTACAGGGCCCAGGGGCCTGATTAGAGCTAGTGCCTCAGACTGACATCCAACATGGTGGGCCTAGGCTAGAAGGCTTAGCCAGATTAAAGGGGTGGAGACCGAGTAAGCTAAGGCCCCAAAGAGGGAATAACTTACATGTAACATCCGCAAGGCATGCGGTGTTGTATAGGGAAGGTTTTGGAGCCATGCAATTAGCCCATAAGGCTCAAGGTGCCCCGTGCGGCACAGTGCTGGAATGAGGTCCAGCGAAGGGCCCAAGGACCAGTGAATTTTTGTGGGGTTCAGTGCACTGGGGCCACGCAAAGGCCCCTGGGCAGCCTCCCAATTTATTATTTCACCATCAGGATGTGGCAGGAGAGACAAGAGCATGCTCTCGGAGCAGAGCTGGTGCGGTCATGGAGCTGTTAGGGGCACCATGGGTACCCCTGGGGACCCTGATCGATGACACTTGCAAAGAGCCCTTGCAGAATAGAGATCAGCCGGTTCAAAACCAACCACTCCGATGCTCCTCTTCCATACATTAGGGAAGCCACTGACATCGCAGCAAGGCAGAAATGAGTCAGCTGAGAAAGTGGAAGTCCAAGCTCAGGACTCCCAGGTGCTGAATCAGCAAGGGATTTAAGTAAGTCCCATCCATTTCAGCGAACTTCCTCCCATGCTTCACATTAGGCTTGTGCTTAAGTTCTTCGCTGAATCCGTGTCTTGACAAAAGCCCAGCAGTGGAACTCAGCATTCGGGCACTAGAAAGCCAAAGAAAAACAAAGGCGTTTTCTGAGTTCAGCAGCTTCAGTAAAGACTCTGCTTCATTGTCAGGGCACCCAAGTCCTGCGGCTTCTCCTCCACGAGAATGGCTGTCACAGCAAAAAATACAGATGCGTAGTATGAATTTTTCTTTTTTTGTGTGTGTGAGGGGGCTTAAGAAATGTTTTCAAGGTAAACGAGTCCCAGCTAGGGGCTTGCATGTCATTTAATGCTCTCAGACTGAGTCTTCCTCCCAGTAAATCAAGCAGAGCACCGCAAACTTCTTTCATTCACTTGGCCACAAGAAGGGAGAAGCCTGCTGCTTTTATCTGACTAGACGCACTGGTTTGTTTTTTTTTCTCTTCCTTACAGTGTCAAGATTTTCAAGCCCTCGGGTGACTCCAAGATTAAGCAGAAAGCGAGCCCTCTCCATATCCCCGCTGTCTGATGCCAGCATTGATCTTCAAACAATGATCAGGACATCCCCTAACTCCCTGGTGGCTTATATTAATAACTCCCGAAGTAGTTCTGCTGCGAGTGGCTCGTATGGCCATTTATCTGCAGGGGCAATAAGGTAAAACAGTTGGAGTGGCTCAATTTAGGCTTTTATTTATTTGATCTCCTGTCTGCATAATTATCTCCTTGTCAGGAACTCAAGCTGCAGAAAGGAAGCCTTTCAGGGTTTGCCCATCTAAGGTAACAAGGAATCCTGTTAAAAAAAATCTATCCCTTTTATGTACGGGCTCTGTGTTACACATTAATATGAAACAACCTGGCTTGTGGAAAAGTAATGTTTAATGTGTTTCTTCTATACTGATGGCTATATCAGTAATTTATACCGTATATGGGTTTCTTGTTTCCGGATGGGACTGTCAACTTGCCAGATTGCTAATAATTGCAATATGCTTTTACCTCTTAGCAGCCAAACAAAAGAGGCTCAGTTCTGCCAATAAATTAGCTTTGCTAAATGGTGTGACTAGCCTAATTAGAAATCCCCACCTCCACCCCTTAGGAGACTATCCCCAAAGTAGCCCTGCAAATATTAACCTAGATTTTCAAAAATTGCTGCCTGTGTGGACTTGGGAGCCTAACTTTTTAAACACCCATTAAAAAAAATCTAGATCATTGAGTGAAATTCTGCTCTAGACTTAATTAGAAAATATTTCTCCTAGGCAAATAATTGATGCCAATCCTCTGGGTGATTGCTTAAGAATGGTTGCACTGTGCTCCTGCTGTTAGCAGTAGTGTGAAGTTAAGTACATTCATATCTATTAATAATGTTGTTGTAGATGCATGGGGAAGAAACACAAGGCTTTAGAGAAGCCACAGATACCTAAAGAGTTTTGATCTTGTTTTAAAGGAAAAAAAAATGGCATTTCTACTTGTTACAGTAATTTAAACACTACTTTGTTGGGTAACATCACTTGTAAAATTGTAAAAGTATTTCTAAAGCAGCAGCTTCGAGAATCATCTGAAATTTAGCTACAAATCATAGTTCTTCCACTATTACCTTGTGTTCTCTACATCTGTTGTACCCTCGTCTAGTCTACTGTGTTTAAATATAGTTGTTAAGCTCTTTGGGGGAAGAACCTTTTTTATTGTAAGTGTTTGTATTGTGGCTAATATCATTCAATAATAACAGTAGTAATAAATTCAGAGCCATTAGGTATATCTTTACAAGGAATATCTTAAATCTCACATTTCTTACTATTACTACTAACAACAAGACGATGTAAATGAGCTGCATTCATAAAACAGTCTAACTCTTAATAGTTCGTAGTGTGGCTTCTTTAATTTTTAATCAGTAAAAAAGCTTATTGGTGACAGTAGTGACACAAACTAGTGACCACCTCATCATGGGAGGATGGCCAACTGTTATAAGTCACTTTTCTCATGGCTCCTTTGTATAAACCAGTTGCTCCACGGCAACCTGCCATCAGATAGTATGATGTCATTCATATTTATTTAACCACTGGGGCAGCATTGTGTGTTTTGCTCACCTTGTCACTAACGGGTTTGGAATAAAACCAACCTTAATTGTATAATGATGGGGGAGTAAGGGACTAAGTTATTTTAAAAAAAACCCATAGATTTATATATTTTTAAATATATAAAATGTAATATACTGCTAATGGTTGACCAGTTCAGCAAGCATTGCACCTCTTGCGGCTTTAACAATGAGAAAATATTCGCGTGTGTACATTAGGGCTGTGCGAAACTGCACCGTTCCGTTTCGCCTTGAGTTTCGCTGGTTCGAGGGAATAGCGTTTTGTCTCTAATTTCATTTCAAGTCAAAACAGCTGCTCCGTTCCGTTTTGTCAAAACAGAAAGGCTGTTCTGATGCTGTTTTGAGTTTCACTGGAGATGGGGAGTCAGACCAGCTAGGTTGACTTCCCATCCCCAGCACTACATCGCACCGGGACGGCAGGCAGCCCAGCTGGGCTGCTTCCCGGCCCAGTGCAATCAAGCACGGGGCCCCAGGAAGCAGCTGGGCTGCCTCCCACCCCTGGCATGATCAAGCGTATGGGGATGCCGGATCTTGCGCTGGGGATGAGAAGTCAGCCCAGCTGGACTGACTTCCCATCCCCAGCCTATGGTCGAGAGCCTTGTTTCAACCAGCCTCATTTTGTTTCGAGACTATTTCAACTGGCTTTGTTTTGTTCTCATTTTGCTGTTTCGACCTCAAGATTGGTCAAAACAGTGTTGGAATGAAACAGCCGGTGAAATTTCGCACAGCCCTGGTGTACATGTGCTTAGGATCCTCTCTTTAAAGTGCAAAATTGGCAATAATAAACTTGTTTAACACCACATGCCAAGAGCCAGGGCAGCGACAGAGCAGATTTCCCACACTTCTTCTCCTTTGTGCCTTAATCCTCTTCTGGGGGAACCACCTCTGAAAGAGAGACTAATTCAGGACTTGGCCTTCTTGCAAGGCTGGCAGTTCCAGCTGTTATTCTGGACACCGCATCAACTCCCTCTAAGTCTGAAATCATGGACTTCATACGAGCCATCAAACAGCTAGTAGATGTTGATCATTTCTGGTTACCCATGATGCGGTTAGGAGTTGAACTTACATCTAACTTGAATCTGAAGGACTACATAGTCTACTACCCTCATACCACAGCATCCTGTTTTGCCTTGAGTGCAAAGCAAATGCCATCTCTTTTGAATATGGTGAAGTGTCCCTGCTGTAATTTATGCCTGGTGAGCCAGAGAACATCTCCCCTGTAGCATCCTGCAAGCTGAGAAGGTTTCAGAGTAGCTCTGTACAGCAAAGCCTTCAAGCCTGAATTGTTGCAAAGCCCACGTCAGACCCATGTTTGCAAGCAGTGCATGGCAACACAGGAAGAAAAGGACTTTCTAGCAGTTTTGCATGTGAGTGGGTATATTTATATTGATGCATAAATATACCAAAGGGTAGCTAAGGCAGATCACATCTGCATAAAATTAATTAATTAATTAGTTATAGATCCTGCCTTATCCAAAATAATAAATCTTCTGTAATGTTTATTGTGGGTGATTAATGAAACTCTAGTTTCTCCATCCTTTCCTGTTCCCCGTGGCCACTAGGAAGTTCTGCCCTCACCTAAATCAATCATTAACATAAGTGTTTTGTTTTTTTTAATACCATCATGTAACTGCCACTTCTTCGCTGGCATTTGTATTGCAGCCCGGCATTCAGCTTCCCCCATCCCATCAACCCCGTGACGTACCAGCAGATCCTGAGTCAGCAGAGGGGCTTGAGTTCAGCCTTTGGACATACTCCTCCTTTGATCCAGCCATCCCCCACCTTCCCCCCACGGCAGCACGTGGCTGTGCTCTCTGTCAACCCACCTCCTACGCAGATCAGTAACAACAACAGCTGCATCCCTGACTCCAATCAGGTAGGAGCCAAGTCGGTTCACATATGAAATAGAGCAATGGGCTAAACTTTGGTGCCCTGGCAAAAACCCCTTCCTATTGGAGAGGGAGACTCTAGTCAAATAGGGAACCTGTGTTCAGAGATGCTAAACATCTGCTGTTCATGCGGAGGTCAAGTAGAGCAATGAGTACTCAGGGCCTCTGAAAATCTGGCCAAGAATTCGAAACAATGAGAATTTATTGATTTATTTTGGATTAAAACTGTTAGGCCATCCCTAATTTAGTAGACGTTGTCTGTATACACACAGCATTATTGTGTCGTTCAAGCGTTCAAGCGGTGACTGCCAATTAGAGCTCTAGCCTCTCTTTTAATTCCCTGAATATGGTCCAGAGGAGAGCAAGACCCAACCTTGCCATAGAGCAAAGCTCAGCCCACTGAGCGCCAGAAAACATCTCCCCTGTAGTAAGCTGCAGGCTGAGAAAGTTTCAAGTAAGTCCATACTTCTATGGGTTGCATGTTATGAACTCCACGGGAGAGGAGTTTTTCAACTCCTTATTTGCAAATGATTTTTGGGAAGAAATTTCTGCAATGCCATTTGGGTATACATTTTATGACGCCCAACTGTCCATTTGGGTGTACATTTTATGACTCGTTTTCATTGTTAGTCTTATATGATTGAGTAGCAGGTGTTTAGACTTAGGAATGTACAATCTTTGTGCACTTACCTGCACCAACCAGATGAATATCAACACCCTGAGCGCACACTCATGTCGGACATCAGTGGCTATGTATAGCATCTTTTAAATGGCCTAACTACCCACTTTTGGAAATGTAAGCTTTCTCTGCAACCTCTCTTTCACCTCCATTCCCACCCCTTTTAATTTGTTTTTGTGTTTTTATTGTATTGAACTGTTCTGTCTGATTTATTAGTTTGGAGATCCTCATGGGCCCTGGACTGGTTTGTTATTGGTGGGTTATTGGCTTGATTGGTTTTATTTTCTTCTCTTCTGTTTCAATCCCAGCAAATTGGCTACCCATATGACTTCAGTGGCAGAAGTGACACCTCTGATTTAGAGTTACCACACCAATCTTGAGCAGCTAACACCAGTGCAATTGCAGTTGTCATATTCCAATTGACTAGAGTCTTTGTATTGTGCATGATGCTTTGTCTCTTGCAGACTCGATTCTTTTCCAAGGGCTTGATAAAATATATGCGTAGGCTCCTACAGGCTGATTATGAAGGACACTCTCCTAAAACCAAGACAAACCATTGGATAAAATATTTCCTCTTGTTTGGAGTGGGTGGGGGAGAACATAGATTATTCTTAGGGTCGAGGGGGAGGTTTGAATAACAGGGTCTGGATAGTTCTTAAACTGAAGAAGCAGTTGAGAGACTAAAAGCTCCAGTGTCACATGCAAAATAGGGTTTTTTTTTCCCTCCAGCCTTCAAACTTTCCTTTATTTATTTTTTCTCTGGCTCTTTTTTTTTTCCCCCCTTGCATACTCGCACAGTAGGAGATTGACTCCGGACAAATAGCCAGGATAAGGTCTATGTTCCACTTAACTCCTGGGCGGATGGGCCAGTCCACAGAGCCCATTTCAGAGTTCCTTTCCACTCCAATTTGCTGTGATTATGATGGTAGTAGCGGCACGGCCTCATTTTTCATTCATAACCCTAGCAGCACATCTCCCCTGATTTCTCTTTCCTAGAGCAAGCAGAGCAGTGAGTCAGCTGTGAGCAGCACGGTCAACCCAGTAATTAACAAGCGCAGCAAAGTCAAGACTGAAGTTGAAGGGTTGCCTCCAGCTTCCCCAACCTCTCAGGTAAAACTTCTTGGCACAAACTGCCTGGTTGGCCTGAACACAGAGCGCTGACAGCTCTGCGTTGTCTTTGGGACCGATATTCATTCCACGTTTCTCTGCAGCTGATAACAAGACATCAAAGTTTGCAGGGCTTAGCAAGCTCCTTTCAAACCAAGGGACCCCCAAAGTGCAGGGGCTGAGTTTCCGTGATTGATCGAGTAAGGCATTACAGAGGTGCTTGGGACTTGGATTCCTTGGCGCTGCGTCTGGGACCAGGGAAAGGGAAGGCTGAATATTTCAACGGTGGTAACTTTAAAAATGACGCTCGACTTTTCTTACAGTGCAGAGCAAGCAGTACGGGTGTCTCAAAGCAAACATAGATTACCAGGAAATCTTGCATGTAGGTCGGATGCTCTCAGAAAGGGCTGCTTCTTTACTCAGTAAGGAATTGCTCAGAGCAACATCCTTTACATCAGTGACGCAGCATTTGACACCAAGGCGGGCCCAGAGGCCTTTGCAATTCTTCCTGAGCTCCGCAGTTGCAAACTGTTTAATGGCTGACAGTATCCATCTGACCATCCGTTATCACAACTGTAAACCATCAGGAGTGCTCTGGGCACTTCGTTTTCATGAAATATTAGGCTGTGTTATTGTCAAGCAAACAGAAGAGTTGATGACAAATTCCTCTTTCTGCTCTGGTTCAGAAGCAGGTTTCAGCATGATGCATGGGGACAGCAACATGCGCAGTCATCTGGGGGCTGGTAAAATTGATGAAGATAGCATATCAGGGAAAGTTCGTGCTGACTACAGCATGTTTATTAGGGCAAAGAGGCATCTCTCTGGAGCTTTGGGTTTAGGAGCACATCAACGCAGCAGCAAAAAGCACGTGACTTGAAAAAAAAAACCCCAAACTGGCCACCTCCCAGGCTAATAAGGCCCCATGCTCCAAAGCCAAAAGAGATATGAAATAAATATTCTGCCCTCCCAAGTATATGTATTAGGGCAGACTGTCGTACACGCAGTGGCATCATACATACACAGTCATAGTGATAACCTATGCAATTGTGGGCAGACACTTGTTTCAATAGCTGCTCTAGGATGTCTTGTGAGTAACACAACGAAGCGGGATCAGGTAAAGCAATGCAAGGGAGTTTAATTAGGAGAGAAGAGATGAAATAAAGGAAAGGAAATTGTAGGCTGGCTACCTAGAAATCGTGCCTTTGGGAGAGATCGGTGGAACGATGCCCCCGAGGGAAGTGAAGGCTTTGCAGCTGGAGGCATTTAAAATTGATTAGACGTCTTACTGGCGAATCCCTTGCAGGGAGCCGTCCTTGACATGGAAGACTCAATACCGTAGGGGCCTGCTTGTCAGTCGGCCTCAGTCCCCAACCCGGTGCTTTTTGAACCTTGGAAATCCCAGGCTGCCTGGAATTCTGTTGTTTCACCGTTGGTTTCAACCGTATTATGGTGGAAAGCTGAAATACCCTTTTTTCTTCTTTATTGTTTTTGCATGGAAAGAAAAGTTCAGAGACAATTTTGATTCTGAAACCTTGAAATGGCTTTTGTTTCGAATCGTGCCTACGTTACAGCAGAGCGTTGACTTGGGTGTCCACGGGCCAGCTGTCTCGTGCTCGCCTGCAGTCCTGGAGCTCCGCTTCTGCCCCGTGGTGGCCCAGCCGCTAGGGAGACCGCGCTGCATCGTGGCAGATACCGTCCAACCAAGGAGTCTGCCCCGTACCTGAGAGCGGGCACATGAGGCGTCTAGACCACAACTCCCGTGGGGCATTGTGGCAGCTCAGGACCAGACTCAGATTCATGTCAAATGGAAAAAAAACAGTTGAATTCTGTTCAGTGAACCAAGCTATTTTGCTTTGGGTCTCCCCGCTCTTCACTAGAATAGGCCTTTTCATTTTTTGCTTCCAGAAAAAAAAAAATCAGAAAGAAAACAAATTTTCAATTTGTGGAAAGTGCTTTTTCTGTGGACAATAATATTTCAGCCGCTCTACCCAGAACTTTAGCTGAAGACAGCGGGAGCTGCTGGTCAGCGACTGAGATTTGGTCTTCTTTCTACAGGCGTCTCATACTTTTTAAAGGCTTTTGGTTCTCCTCAGAAATCCTTCTGCGACTTGCAGCAACTTTTCTGTCATAGGAGCAGCCAATTTCAGAGAACAATTAAGGCCTAATAAAAGCTAATCTTTCCATGTATAGACTGTAAACCTGTACATAAAAGTCACAGATGGCATGTGAAAACATGACAGCTGTTTTAATAAGAATACTTGAGCTTTTATACAGTACTTCTCACCTCCCAGGCCTTCTGGAGCTGTTCACTAATCACTGTAACACTCACGGGGTCTTGAGAAAGGATTTGAAAGAGGAGAAAATGGTCTGAGAGACCAGCTCAGGTGGCATGCTCCATGGTGAAGAAGAAACCAGGCTAACTGCTGTGGGGAAAGTGGAGAACAAGGAGGGGCAAAGATGAATTATTTTAGTAGAAGAGAGAGGATGAAGGCAACTGGCTGCAGATCAGTAAGAAAGGCATCTCTCGCAAAGGTCCTTAAAAGATGGGACATAATTGAACATGGTCGCATAGGGTGTCTATACACGTGCTGCGGGGTGTTTTAATTAGAGTAGCTCCCTGACAGCCGCTCTAATTAAAACGCTGCAGCGTCACATGTATTCAGCATCCCGCATTTCAGAATGGCCGTGGGGGTGCTTTAACTAAAGGTTGTTCAACGAGGTTTAGTTAAAGTGTCCCCGCCACCATTTTGAAATGCAGGACACTGAATACAAATGACAGTGAGGCAGCCTGGCGTGTTTTAATTAGAATGCATCAGAGCACGTGTATAGGCACTCATACATTTTAGCATATTGTCTCATTTCTAAGGGATTTTCATGGACTACAGTCAAATCACAGGCTTGTTTGAATGGTTCTTCAGTGTGGTTCACTGCTTGCAACATTAGGTTGGGAGTCAGAAGATGTGAATGTTGTTCCCAGCTGTGCCAGTGTAGACAAGGTCCTTCGTTTCTTTGTGCCGGTGTCCTTGAATATACAGGGAAATTTAGTAGTGCAATGATCGTGGTCTAGTAGCGTGTGCGAGTACTCCTATTCCAGAATGTCCACACAGGGAGTTTTACTTATATAAGCATCCTGGTATAATTAAACAATACAATTATGCCAGTAAGTTTAGTTGAAAAGATGGGCCAGTGGTTGAACTTGTCTGCCTACAATGAACTCTCCAGCCTGGGAACTATTTCTGTGTTTGTTCATTGCTTAGCCCAACAGGGCCCCTATCTCAGTTGATGTGTCTAGGTGCTACTCTGAGACCAATAACTAATAGCATCAGTCTTGCAGGCCTTGTTTCATCTCATCAGATGGATCCACCTTTCAGTTGCAAACTTTGCAGTGGTAGTCAATGGGTCATGAGCCATCTAGTTCCCTTAGGCCCATTTGAAAACCCCAGCTTGGATATATATTCCACAGTGCTCTTTACACTCTGAAGGGCAGCTGCTTATTTTGCCAATGAATTAATCTTGCAACAGTTAGAGCTCTGTGCAGTTACAGCCCTTTGCTGAGTAATACCTTTTCTTTAATCATTAGAAACTTCCAGTCCATGTCCACGTGAGAGAGGCATCTGGAGATGACATCGCTTTGCCACTTCCACTGGCTTGAATGCTGCTTTGGCTGTGATAAGTTAACCTACCTATTTAGGGTTTTAGCTTGTGTGATAAGCTAAACTAGCTATTAACAAGCAAGCATCAAAACCCCAAGGGTCATCAGTAGCCGTTCCTCACAGGGTTCACTGCACACTGAGCACTGAAATAGTTAAATAATTTATTCAGCTTTGTACATGAAGGGCAAAAAAAAAAAAAAAAAAAGGTTATAGGGCCACCTGCCGTCTTGTCATTTCCTTCTCCAGGAAAATCTGTTGATGGCATCCCTGTGGGCTTGTAGAAACCCAGGTCTTTACTGGGTGAAATCCATCCCTGCACAGAGGCTGAATAAGCTATAGGAGCAGCCCCTCTCTACATGCATATAAACCCCAGCATCCCCCTGCTCGTACGTGCCATCTGTTAGATAAGGCTGGTAAAACTCCCAACGAGTCCTTACTGAAAGCCTGTCTTTTGCTATACATCCAGGAGCAAATCTCACCATCCTTACTACAGCTGCTTTCTTTCCATTGAGGCACTCAGATGTGGGATTTGCAATATTATTCAGCTCCGCAATGCAAAGAGCCCACTTCTGCTGCTCTGTTGTGGGGTTGACTCCCTGAACTTGGTGCCTTTGTGGTAAGACGAGGGAACAAGCCTTTTTAATGCATTTCAGCCTGCCCTTCCCTATTAATGCTGAATATTCATTTCCCCACCCCCCCATTTATACAGAGTCTTACTCTAGATTTGCTCCTTTATCTCCTCCAATTAGTCTCGCTGCTTTTCACTGTTTCCATGGTGGGGGGTGTGTAGAAATGCGCAAAGGATTTTTTTTCACTTGACTGAAAGTCATTAGAAGTGGCCGGCTTTGGTTTCATTCTGCACTTAAAACCCCCTGTTTCTGCTACATTCATCAAGCAATAGGTTTTGGGGTTTGTTTCCCTCGTAGCTGTAAAATAAAGCTTTCTGTAAGGTTGAGGTCTCAGCCAGGGGTTCATGTAAGTTAGAGATGGGTCTGAAACACAGAGCCCAAGTTCTGGAAGGTTTCTGGCCCAGAGGTTTGCTCTCTGGTCCATCTTTCATTTCAACTGCCTGCAAAAATCCCTCTTCTGGATTCCCTGCACCTGAGACCCAGTGAGCTTGAAGTTCAGCTTACCTTGCTAAAGGATGATGATCTCTGCGGCATTCTCCTGCTGGCGCGGTTGTCCTGATGAAAGGGATGTGCTGAGGTTAAGGACTGATGAAATAAGATCAAGGCAAAGAAAGGACCGTCTTGCTGTCCTGGCACAATATGCACACGCGCCTACCATACCAGTTATGAGATCTGTAACCACAGTTTTCTGTAGCACGTTATGTCCGGAGACTGGTCCCTCCCAATTGCCATAAGCCAGTGCGTGTGAGCTTTGCAACAGCCCAGCCAGGTAGGCTTCTGCTTGTTCAGAGATAGGGAATCTGGGGTACAGAGAGGTTAAACAACTTGACAAATCGGGATTAGGACTTGAATGGCTAGTAATCACCCAACCACCATAGGGGACTGAGCACAAGACTGGGAGGCAGGAGTTCCTCTCTGGTGTGGGTCAAGTTACTTAAACATCCCACCGTACTCTCTCTGACTATACAGTGGGGGTGGTGATATTTGGTTACCTCCCAGGAAGGTGTTTAGGGTCAATCGGTTTGTGTCTTCAAAGTGCTGCAAACTATGCATACCCAATAGGGATTATTACGCATCAGCATGCGTATCCCATAGGTCTCCTGCATCTCACGTGAGTCCCATAGTCCTTGGGCTGTTGGTTGTTCGGGGTGGGGGGGTGACTACACACACCTGTACACAAATATATTCACAAAAAATGTGACGACCCCCCCCACCCCAACTCAGAACAAAGTAAATTCCAAACCGTTGTTTTCTGCACAAAACAGATTTCGTCTTTACCAGCCAATTCTTCTCCCTACTTTATGGCTGAAACCAGAAAGCCCTGGGCATCTGACTGCATCTTTAAATGAACCCCCCAAACTGCAGGCAGCACTGTGTGGACTCTGCTTAGCTCGTTATTTAAGGGTAATCAAGACCATTACATCGCTCTAAGCACTTGTTCTTTCCATGACAGTCGCTAACTCCTGCTCTGCGCTCTGCCAGGACCCGAGGAGTTCAGCTGAAGTAAGCTCATCTCGTACTCTTTGCTGTGTTACAGGAGCACCTGACAGACCTGAAAGAAGATCTGGATAAGGATGAATGTAAACAGGAGCCCGAAGTTATTTATGAGACAAACTGTCACTGGGAAGGATGCACAAAGGAATATGACACTCAGGAGCAGCTCGTCCATGTGAGTAATGTTGGGAAGAAACCCCGGCAATAAATTTGGGTTGCTGTGCATTTGTCCTCGCTTTTTATCGCAAGCTGCTGCACGGCCGGAGCTCGCTCTGGGAGCCACTCCAGGCGCAAATCAGAAGTACGCGGCATAAACACTGCCAAATCAGGTCACGTTCCCTCGTAGGGTTTATCTGCAGGGAAGGGCGGACATGCACATGCATGCACACGCACATGTGCACGCACGCACATGCGCGCGCACACACACACACACACAGCTGGCTTCAATTCTGGAGGCTGCCGCCTCCTTTGAAAAGGATCTGTTTGATGAACACAGAGATTTTCACAGTTACTCAGACTGCTATTGATTTTTGTTATTTATTTGGTCATTAATTACTGTGGGATCTGTCCCCTGGAGGCCACCAGTCGAGCATCAGGCCTCACCCAGCTAAGCATTATGTGCACGCACATAGTGCAAGCATAATCCAAGCCCCCAAAGAGCGTGCGGTCTAAATTAAGATCTGGCATTTGCTGTCCTTAAGTCAGAAACAAAGAGTTACCCCTCTAGAACCCCTACTTTCATTACAGGTTAGGGATGAGTGATTTAGTAGAAAGTGTCTTGCATTTGCTTGAGGTGGAAATAATTCTGAGTGTTAAATGCGGGAGATGTGTTTAAAGTGGCAGCTATGTATAGATAATGCTTTTTATTTTTGTAAGCCCTTGTACACTCCATAAAGCACAGCATTGCTCAATAATAACTGATCCACAGTGGCCCGTGCTGGCCAGGAAAGCATGTTTCTGCATTGATCAAGCAATAATGTTTTTTTTTTTTCCTTTCTTAGCTTTCTTAAACCCCTCCCCCCCGCAAAAAAAAAAACACCAAAAAAACTCTGTAGCTGTCCCCAACGCAAAGTACAAGGAAGATCCCTGTAGTCCAGCACAATTTATTACCAATTCCCACCTCCCCCCAAAAAACCACCCCACACCAAAAGGAAAATATTTGAAGAAATAGGCACCATCCTTATTTTTGAAGTTTTTAAAACCTGAGTCTACTGTGATGTGATTATTAGCAACCGTCCAAGAAGCTGCAGATTTTGATGCCTAGAATATGCACTGGAGTGAAGGTCAGAGAGACAGCAGGCTTCCCACTGTGCCCTGAAGGACGTATGTTTGTGCGCGCAGATGATCGTGCTTAGGTGCACAAGGGTGAGTTTGCTTGTGCAATACGCCAAAGTGCTGGTGGAAGCAGAAGAGGTCGAGGAAGATACCAGAACTGGTGAGCCCATACATTATCAGAGACCTCAGTTCATCCTGGCTGTAGACATTTGTCACTTTTCATTTGAGAGACACCCCAAGCAACACCTCGAAGACACGTAAAGAGGGGCAATCCAACCGACTGAAATGCCAGTCCTGCCAAGGTCAGATTCGCAAACCGGCTCAGGCCGAGAGGCCTATTTTTCGTGTCTGTTCTGGTGGCGTGCAGCAGGTCTGGGCTCCTGCCCCAGTCTGGTTTCCATCTATCCTAGATTGCAACCCCTTTCCCAGCTTGTGCTCTGGCTCTCTTGGCCCCAGGTCTGCTATTGCCCCTCTCTGGGGCTCTTGGCCTCAGCCTCTAGGTCGTCTTCGATCTCTCCCCGTCCCGTGGCTCTGGGGTCGCCTGTACTGGGCTCCGCTCCTGCCCCTCTAGGGCTGTGAGCCCCTGGCCCTGTCACCGCTCTGCTCAGTCCCTGTCTATTAGCGCCTTAAGCCCAGCCCAAAGCTGTCCCGTGCCCTTCAGGTGTGGATCCCCCGCGCCTGCTCCCCAGCCGCCAGCTCATCCCGCCACGATGCGCCTGGCTCGTCTCACAGGTTTGGCAAGCAGCTTTCTGCCCCACGCATCTGAAGTCTTTTGGAAACAACCTGCAAGGGTTCACCTCCGGGAAACTGCGAATCTTCGATTTCTGAGCTCCGAATCCAATACGCGGCTGGCTTCAATCCTTTGAATGCGGCTTGTCTTCGCTCTTATCCCTGCCCCTTCAGGTGCTGACCTTGAGCGCAAGCCACATTCACACTGAGCCCGCGGTGGCGGTGTCAAAAGCACAGAAGTGCTGGGGTAAAGGGTTCATGCTGGTGTGTCTCCATCATGGCAGTGGTGTTTTCCAGCCTGGATGCTCCTGAGCGTTTTCCAAACCTGGATGTGCTCTGGTGGCCTCCCTCTCAAGTCACTCTTGAGAGCGGCCCCTGGGATGACCCTGGCTTATTTCTGGGTTTGGAGAGTGAGAGGAGGAGCAGGCAGGCCTCCAGCCTTCCAGGATATGCTGCACATACGTGCGGCCACACGTAGAGGTGAATCTATAGTGAAAAGAAGGCGCCCTGCATCCTCTCCATATTGTCCCACAATCCACATTTCCTCCACAGTACACCAGGCAGGCTGTGACGGTTCAGACAACCACACTTTTAGCTCTGCGCCGATAGGAACAACACCCAGAGGTTGATCTCCAGGTCGATCTACGCACACCGTGCCAGGCTGAGATGGAGGAGGCCTGCTGCTCGGTTTTAACAAGCGCGTAACATTGTCCACCAGCAGTTAAAGCCACCACCTCAGTAGCACTCAGAGTTGCAGTCCGCAGGCCTGACCTCGATGCTGGAAAAAATCCTGCGTACTGAAAGATCCCAAGTCCAGAGCATTTTTATTTTAGGCTCGCTTGTCAGTTTAGGTCTCCTGAAAAGAGCCGAGTGAAGGTGGGCATCAGTTTGGGCAGCGAGATCCCATTCAGAGGGAGACAAAGTTACATGCAGAACAACACAGCCCGTGAGTTATTCTGCAAACTGCTTTATTTCCCTCCCCATGCCTGTATAACCTGACGCCAGCCTCGCACCAGCTAGGATCCAAACTCCACGCTGCTGCTGAGTTTTCAGCGCGGGCCGGGGGATTTTATGGTACTGAGTAATTAGCAGTAATAGGGGCTGTGCAGCTTTCCTTAGCACATACTTGAGAGCTGCAGTCATTTCCTGCCCGCAGTTCAGCTTTTGACGGCAGGTGGATGCTTTAGAGCTGGAATACAATCTGGCCTGAATCAGTCTTTTTTTTTTTTTCCCTCCTACCTTTTGCCAGTGTTTTTAAGCCTGCAGCATTCAGGGATTTGGAGCTGGAATCTGAGTTCAGTCCACTCCAGAAGTAGAAACCGGGTCCTTCTGAAAACGGGAGATGGCTGGGGGTCAGCACGAGCCGTGGAACGGGCTGGCCCACCCGGGGCATGGCCCGGCCAACTTTGAGCACGTTAATTTATATAACCCACAAATGTGCAATTGTCATTCCGGTTAAAACTATATAGCTCTTGTTTTAACTTCATAGCTAGCTGAATTAATGTGCTCAAAATTGGTCGAGCCATGGCCCGGGTGGCCTGCCCCATTCCACGGCCCATGAGGGCCAGGATTGTTGCAGGGCTGTGGTGGGGGCCCAGCACTTGGCAGCATTTTTATTTAGGTTTTAATTAGGGTTGGGGAAGTCTCTAGTTTTGCCATTAGTCTGAGAATCAGGAGCAGTGGGGCCAGATCCTCTATTGATTGCGGTGGAGCGATACCCGCCTCCATCAGCAGATCAATGACTGGCAAAATCCCTTTAAAAAGTGTAACAGTGACCAAGCTATTGTAGATCACATGGTGGGGAGAGGAGATGGAGATGGACCCAGCTGTGTCTTAACACTGCATAAAGGGCAAAGAAATGTCATGGGGGGGGGGGTTATGTGTTTAACAGCCCAGATATTAAAGAGCATAATCTGCTGAAATAGTCCCAGTATTAGCAAAGTGGAACAAAACCACCTTGTTGTTGGGTTTTTTTTTCCCTTTTGAGCAAAAGTCGCATGCTCAATTCTGAAGGATGCATGGAGTCAACGCACTGCAGGGTGACATGTCTCAGCGGTTTTAATTTAGCTAAACTATAGGGACATGAGCGTCTGGGGCAAGATCAGGTACGCTCCATGCGGGCACAAAGTGTGCCGGTTGCTCGTCCCCAAGGTGTAGGCAGATATGGAGAGCCACTCCTGACCACTAATTTATATCAAATTGCATGAGCTGTGTCACGTCGGCAAAAGGAAGTAAAAGGATCCACTTTCCCCTCCCGTCCACAGTGTCAGGTAGGTCTTAGCAAGCCTTTCACTGCCTCTTGGTGTGTTTGTACACCAATGGATCTGATCCTGGGTAAACAACGATAAAAAAAAAAAATCCTCTGCACCACTGGTCCCTTTTCGTACTGGTAGGTTGTGATGTGCTGGTAGGTGGCTTGGCCAGCCCGTAGACGGCCTGTTGGGAGCCTGCAAGAAGTTACATGTTAGTCATCTCCAACTAAAGACCAGTCATTTTTTTCTGCAAGTTCTTACCCCTTCCTTCCAAGTCTACCCTGAATTCCCTTCTGCCCTGGATGGCTCTGATATGTCCCAGCCCGGCTGCTCCAAGACTATTTTTTAATATAGCTTAGTTAAAAAAAGGAGCATATACAAATGGAAGAACATTTTCTGTTTGGTGGGTGACATTTCTGATTGGACACTTGCTCTCTTCTGAAGCAAGGGGGCCGTATTTGGGCACCTGTTGAGAGGCATCCTAGTCTACAGCCTAGCAATCATGGACCACATATCGTATAGCTGTGCTCCTAAATGCCCCCTATCCTCCACAAAAGGCCCCAGAAGCAAGAATGGGGGTTGATGTGTTGCCTTGAGGCCTCCCAGTGGTCTCAAGAGTGCGGCTTTTACTATGTATAGGCCACATTTGGGTTACAGAAGCTGGGGACCTAGCCTAGTGCATCTGCTGCACTTTCAACAGAGTAAATGCAGCCTTCGTGCTTCAGTAAACTGTCCTAGTCGCATCCTTCTTGTCGCACTGTATTTTGGTCCGGTAGATCAGCGTTTGGGCCAGGTTTCTAAGCTGCCGTAAAGCAGCTTGTCCTTGCATGTCCTTGCAGCTCTGAAGGAGTGCATATTGTGTATGTCCCAACAGCCCCATCGACTGACACAGTGCTGGTTTTCCTTCCCTGCTTTCAAACACCATGTGGTCTGTTGGTGTCGGCTGCTCTAATAATGCCCTGCTTTCCCCTGTCCTCCTAGCACATCAATAATGATCACATCCACGGAGAGAAGAAGGAGTTCGTTTGCCGCTGGCAGGACTGCACCCGGGAGCAGAAGCCGTTCAAGGCTCAGTACATGTTGGTGGTGCACATGCGACGTCACACGGGGGAGAAACCCCACAAGTGCACGGTGAGCCACGTCTGGGCGGGTTGGCGGGCAGTGGGTGGTTGTGGCCATTTGAATGCATGTCTGAAATGAGGCAGTGGTTGCCACCACAGGTCTCTGCAGGAACAGTCCCTGCCACGGGGTATGTTCCTCGCGAGCTGTCTTGGGACATTAAAGCTAACAGCAAGGAAGGGTTGTCCAGTGCTTAGGGTCAGGAACTTGCATGGTCTGTCCTGCCAAGGAGGTTTGTAGTGACGCCAGGACCTGCTGTCTGCTAAAGGTAGGTAGTGGATGGAGGGAATGCCATGGGCATACTATACTTGGACCTCAGTAACGCTTTTAATACAGCCCCATGGGCTGAACAGTTGGAGAAACAGGTAGGTAGGTTGAATGATTGTACAGTGAGTACGTAATTGCCTGAGTGACCCCAAGCAAATGGATGGATGTCAGAGTGCCAGGGGATTTCGGGTGGGATTCTGCGCCCACTCTTGTTTGGTGTTTTGTTAATGACTGTTTTTACTTCAGTGATTACCAGACTCTCATACGGTGTTGCAAATAGCCTGACTCCTCACTGCCTGCAGTGCTGAGGTCCTTCTCCAGTGCGGCATTGCATGTCTAAGCAATGACCCCTGTACGCATGCAGGGGTGATTCCCCCACCCTGGGTGCAGGAAGGTCTCCGGGCCAGAGGATTGCATCAGAGCGATTCCTCGCACTTCAGGGGTTTCTGCACCCCCGAGCCCTAGGGAGCGCGACAGCTAATTGTGCAATACCTGGAAAGATGTAGAGGGGACTTTACTCAGCAGAGCAGTGATTTCTCCCAATGCAATTTATTTTAAACAAAGAGACAGGCACAGGGACATGCGTAAAACCTCAAGCTCCAGTGAATGGATCAAGGGGGGGTCAGGCCCCTTTCTCCAGGTGATCTCACCTTTGCATAGGCAAATCACCACTTCAATCTGGGAACAACCAACATGAGCATCTGCAGACACTCTTATCTGAAAGCAAAACCCGGGTGTCGGCGGTCCCCTACTCGCTGCAGTGTTGTGACGATGCGTGGGACCGCATGCTTAGTTACCAGTGTTTTCCGGTGAATGGAGTAATATTTTTCAGCGCTTGCCATGTGCATGGGGTGAGAGGGAATTGTGTTGCTTTTATTCAAAGTCACCGTATGCTGAATGAACCCCATGTGCTAGAGGAAGCTGACCGGAGAGGATGGGATGGGTGCAATATGACAACCTAGTAAGACTTGCCTGTGCAAACGTAATGGTTGCTTTTCATTCCATGTTTATGCATCATAAAGTTAAAAATCCCATCCTTCCCTGAACCAGACTACAGCATCCTATGGGAATGGTTTCAAGTACCACGGCCTACACCAGTGACCAACACAATGGCCATTACTGTAGCTCTTCCCCATAACGGATAAAATACCAAAGCCATATTTCTTCAGAATCAGTCTGATGAGTGCTGCAAGTGTTCTCTCCTTTTCCCCAAATGGTTTTGAATTATACAGTAGAATAAATTTTGCTTTTAGAAAAAGAAGATTTTTTTTTTACTGGCCAAAGATTTCTCCTAAATTTATGTAGTCCATCATGCCAGTATGGATAAGAGAAGCCAGTGTTTGTAGGCAACAGCACACACAGGAGCGATGTGGCCAGCACCCCATGTGGCCACCTTGGCTTTCCCCAGCCCACAGGACTTTTTGATTTTTATTACCCAGCCCACAGACATTTACAACAGGATTGACTGGATGTGGCCTTCCATGCAAGCCAGCAGCGAGGATCAGACTCATGCCTCTAGATTCGTCGTTCTCTAGAGACGCTTAATGATCTGTCATTATATCCCTTTTCAGTGGCAAAGACTTTCCTAAACAGCAGCCTCAAGTGGCTCCGGTGTCCATCGGTGGGCACCGATGGAAGTGATTCGATTCAGATGAGCAGTCTGCTGGATTGGGAATGACTGGCAGCTTCGAAATCCAGGAGCCCTCTGAAAGTGCTTGAATAAGGGTAGCTGTATGGGATAGTCAGCACTCTCATTGACTCAACTCCAAAAGGCACATTTGAAAACGTCACTCTAAAGGTCTTGCTTGAAGCCCCCATTTTTGGAAATCTCATGTTTTCGAATGCACTGGCACTTTGGAGTCATTGCTGCTTGGAAAAGCTGTGGGCAGCATCCAGACTTCTCTCGGTCATTTTGGTTGCTTGGCTGAATACAGAGAGAAGGTCCTCACGCAGCTAGCACTGAGGTCTGCCATCGCTTGATATCTGAACTGCTTTTTTTTCCAGGAGGAAGGCTCCTGGGCTTGTGTCATGCAAGAATCCATCTCTCTCCAAGATTAAAGTTCTTGGTTTTTTAGCTGGTAATATCCGGCCGCCCATGTTCAGGGCCTTCAGGAAAAAGTGGAACGGAAGCCTAATTAAGGTCACTTCAAAGCTCGCTGTATCTCCATTTCTCTGGGTTTGTCTCTGAAATGCTGAAGTCAGCAGAGCAAGAAGGCCTTGGTCAAGATTTTCAAAACTAGCTCGTGATTTTCGAGGGTCTCCATTTATGAGCACTGAGGTGGGGTCTAATCTCCAGGCGTTCAGCCTTGCTTGAAAATCGGGTCCTTTTCAACTCATATCGGGTCAGGCATCCAGAAAGCAAAGGCACCTACTATCACTACCCCCTCTTGAAAATCCTGGTCTACTCGGGGACAGCCAGGTTGCCCTCAGTAACATGAGCGCTCTTTTGTCCAACACCCCCCCTGGAAGGGGAGGAGGAATAAGAAACCGATGAGAAAGGAAAGACCCTCCCTTCTCCCTGTTGATTAATCACTCATATTCTGTTTTTCTTTTAGTTTGAGGGTTGCTCCAAGGCCTATTCCCGGCTGGAGAACTTAAAGACACACCTGAGATCTCACACTGGAGAAAAGCCCTATGTTTGTGAACACGAGGGTTGCAATAAAGCCTTTTCCAATGCTTCAGACAGAGCTAAACACCAGAACAGGACGCACTCCAATGAGGTAAACCTATGCACGCTGCACGCTCCATTGTTTTCTTTTTCATTTCACTGACAATATACACGACATGCTGGACTCACGTAGAAAGAAATCTGCCATCCCAAAAGGTGTTCTTTGCCTTTTTTTAACAGCATTTGTTTTGCTGGCAAGCCAGACCACATTAGCTCTATTGTTATGAAAGCCGTGTTTGAAACCATAAACAGATGTGGACATCTGTAAACTTTCTAATTGGCTTTTGAAATTAAAGCTGGTGCTTTCCAAAATCATATACTTTTCAATAGGGCAAGCAGGTTCCTACATTTATACATGTTCTCTTTTTCTTTCTTCCCTTTTTTTAACAATGCTGCAGCCTAGACTCGTGGTGGTATAATTCCTACCCAGCATCCTGACACTTTGGAAATAATACTACCTCCGGCACTTGATGTACGATGATAAAGCGCAATGCAATGCTTTGTTAACCCTGCTTAATTAAGACCTGCTATTAGTAGTTGGGGAATGCAGGAAATTGCCTTTATTGTTACGCATGTGATGGTCTGCTGCAACCGGCTAAGGCTGAGGATTGAAATTTATATTACCACTAATTAGCTGACGACGGGAAGAAAAAACAGCGCTCCAAATTCTAATAGCATTTGCGACCATGAAGAATTTAGTATGTAGCCTAATTTGTAACAGTTAAATATGAACCACTGGAGAATGGAACATGATTGCAAAGGTTGACAGCATTTTAAAGTGATACCGTGTCTAGGTAGGGATTGCTTGGAGTATTTTTTGCCTCCTGCATAACATGAGTTAAGGATACCCAAACTCTGAAAAGCTTTGCAGATGTAGTAGTTGTTGTAAATACCTAAAATCTTGGCTGCTTCTCTGAGCTACTTGGGTCAGGGAAGGAGGCAGAGTGTAGATCCAAGCATCCTTTGAATGTGTCTGGATTGGAATCCAACTACTGAAAACAGACCTTAATCTCATCAGTGAGCCAGTTGATGACAGTGAGGGACTTAGAGTTGCTTTCTGGCCACTCCGGTTTGCCCCAATGCTGGGTGACTTGGAATACAGATGTGCAGATGTTAAGACCAGAGGCAACCATTAGTCTAGTCTGACCTGTTGTCTACCACAGACCATAAATTTTCACCACTAACCCTGTATTGAGCCCAGTCACTCATGTCTCATGGAAGGATGAGGTACGCATACCTTCTGCAGAAGCCGACTGTCCATTCTCCGGTGCTAAATCACCCTCACGGATAAAAGATTGTATGCATTTGAATTGGTCTGGCTACAGCGCCCAGACTCTGGGTTTTATTATGCCTTCTTCCACTAGATCATTGAGCCCTTTCATTCCTGGTGTTGCCTCCCTATGAAGGTACTTGCGCATTGTCACTTAGGCCATGGACAGGAGTTCATTTCTAGCGGTAACTATTTCTGTGAAATTATTACTGTTAGAAAAATTACCTGGGAGCTAGGACACACGTTCATTCCAGTGCCCTGGCTGGAGGGCTACAGGGGGGCAGCTCTCCAGCCAGGAGGCTCTAGAGGGGACGGTGAGTGGGGCATTGTCCTGTGATGGAAACCATGGCACAGCTGCCTCCCCCTCCGCGCTCCTTTGAGTCAACCCAAATGAGTGCATGGTGGGGGGAGCCTGGGTCTGAGGGACATTTCTCCTCCTGGCAGCCCTTCTGGGGCTATTGGAGGGTGCCCAGTATGGGTGACTGGCAGGGGCAGAGGGCACAGGTGACTGGTAAAGGGGAAATTGGGGGGCATGTGCCCCCCCAGATATTGGCCCCCAACTTGGCACTGCTCAGGATGGGGTAGTTTTTTTGCCACATGGATCAGCGACATTTGGTGGGGGGGGCACTAAGTCATGGCACAGAAGTATAGAAGTGGATATGGGGGTTTTGGCCTGCCCATGGGCCCGCCCACAATTGTGCCCCCCCCAGACTCAGGAGGCACCAGTCACCCCTGGCAGGGGAACTTTTCACAAGAGGGTCCCCACTGGGCTCCCTGTGCCTTCCCTCCCCTGTCCCTCAAGGGAGGGAGGGAGAGTAGAGGACTGTGGGATACTGGTTGTCCTCAACACCCTACAAAAGTATACAGCGATTCAGGTTAATGCACAACAAGGGAGATTTTCCTCCTAAAAACAGCTCTGACTTTCCTACAGAAGAGCCAGTTCTCTTCTGCAAGAAATCCCTGGAACGGCTTTCCACTCTCTTTTCAGGCCAGGAGAAAGGTTTTTCTCCCGGCATAAGTGTAATACCTTCCATGACCTTAGTCACCTCTTCATTTTTGTTTTGAGAAGCTAAACAGATGGGGCTGTTTGTGCCTTCCTATAAGGCATCTTTTCCAGCCCACAAACCATGGTGGCTCTGTCCTGTCCCCTCTGCAGTATTTCAATAGCCTTTTAAGGTTGGACAAAAGCAAATTTTGTTTCTGTGGGCCCAGTTTTTACCAAGCAGTCAGGAGCTACACTATATCCCTAATGACCTTCTTCATTATGTCAGTACAGAGCTTGGGCTCTACCCTACCCTTTCATGAATAGATGTCATGCCCATGCCCTATCTAGCCTTACATTTTCAGTAGGCCCTGCAATGTGCCCTCAGGATGTCACAGCCAGTGGCCCACTACTGATTTCCCAAGGCCGGGAGATGTCCAAGTGTTGTGATGTTCCTCCAAATAGTTCTTTAATTCGATTACCTGCTCAATCGCACACCCACTGACTCACCGATGAGTTCAAGGTGGCACAAGTCTGCTGTGGGACAAAGTCGCCAAGGCACCCCCTTCCTTACTCAAGTGAAATGCGGTTGAACTATTGAAATCCAGGGTCACAGCCTTTCTGAGGAGCATTGTGATTCTGCCAGCCTACAGAGAGGGAGCGTCGCAGGTGCTTGAAAAAGGCTGGGGAGAAAGCATTAGAGAAGTATGAACTGCCACTGGCAGAGGACTCCCAACTACATGATGCCTCTTTTTGATTAACACTTAACACATTCATAAGCATCCCAGCAAAACCACCATTCTGCATTATTCAGCCATCAATAAGATTTGATCTATGATGAAATGGATCCACCTAATCAAGCAAGTAGAATCTCCTGTCCGCTTGGCAATATTGGCAAGATTTCTGTGAGTTAGTCCCATTTATAAAATATCAGACTGGACTATTCACATACTAGGCTCTACTCCCTTTACTCGAATGGAGGTGTTAATAATAGTCATACCACTTCTACAGTGGCTCATCCAAGCATCTGAGTGTGAGCTACCCTTAATTTAATTCTTTGCATCTCTGCTTATTCACTTAAAAAACGGGAGTAGTAGTCTCTACCTCAGAGGGGTATTCTAAAGATTAATTAATTAAAGGGACTTGCCTCAAAGCAGTCAGGAAGCTTGCGGCAGAGTTACTCTTGTGCATACAATGATGCTAGTTTTCTGCAAAAATAAATATAAAAACACATCCCCATATTGATCACTGCTGCTCTTTGGTCAAACTGGTAAGCAGACACACAAAGGAATAGAAATGACCATTTTTGGTTAACCTTTGAAAAGCATGTAGTGATTGTTCCTTTTCATGGATCCATTACAATGTCTCAGTGGAAAAATACTTAGAGCAGTTGCGAGGCTGAGATGGTGCTTGTGATGAATTCAGACCTTTGAAAGCAGCAGCCCTAACACCCTTGGTGCTAATGGACTTTGGAACTGGAAACTGGATAAATAAGAGTTTGAAAGAAAGGTAGCGCTTTCCTCCCCTCTCTTTCCAAAAGCCTGGGCCTCATCTTTGTTCTGCTGCAGCAATCAACGATTCATGATTTCAGGAGCGCAGTGCTATCATCTTAAAAAGCATGGCATGCCTGTGATTTGTTTTGCATGATAACAGATTTCAGGGTGACAGGTGCTGGAGATGTACAGGAGATTAGATAGGCAGAATCCCGTTTGGCTCGGTTGCTCTGAATTGTCATAGATCCAGGAGGGCTCCAGCCTTTTCTCGCAGGGTGTAGACCTCTTCTTAATCAAGACAAGCCTTTGTGGTCACATCCTGCTGTTCCCATTGGTCCAAGCCACCTGCCCTTCCATCCATAATCAGGAAACATTCCTGTGGCCACCCGAGCAAATACCTACATGGAAAAGTAATATTCGGAAAGTATTTCATGAATTTTTTAGCTGCCTTTTTAATTTAGCAGCAGAAAACAAGGAGGAGAGCCAGCCCCAAGTGACTAGCCCGGTCTCTTTGGACTGCCAGCAGTCCACGGATCACAGCGTATGAATCCTTGCCATAGCTGTTTTGCAAAACCATAGGGGGTAGATGATCCACGCTTTCCCACCACCACCCATCTCCATTGTCTTCCGTGGGAACATGACATATTTTTGCCTGTAAAACACCCAGATTGTTTCAGCTTTCTTTAACCGTAACATCACATTTGCTGTCTTAACAGAAACCCTATGTCTGCAAGATCCCAGGGTGCACAAAGAGGTACACGGACCCCAGTTCCCTCAGGAAACACGTTAAAACTGTCCACGGGCCCGATGCCCACGTCACAAAGAAGCAACGCAACGACGTCCACCCAAGACCCCCGCCGCTCAAGGAAAACGGCGATAACGAAGCCAGCGCCAAGCAGAGCAGCAAGATCTCAGAAGACGGCTCCGAAGCCAACAGTACCGCCAGGGGCATGGAGGACTGCTTGCAAGTCAAAACGATAAAGACGGAGAATTCTGTGGTAAGAGAAGTGATCGCTTAAAAGCGAAAGCGTGGCCCACAATTCCTCAAAGAAATGGAAAGCTAATGACTTTTCCTGCCCCCCACCCTGTGTGTTTGTCAGGTAACCCAAAACTGTCTGAATAATCCCAAACCTTCAAAGCCTCGAAGCTGCCACGAGTCTCCGGGGCATGCTGTGTTAGGGAGGTCGTGCCATGGTACGGCCGTTGTATCAGAATAGGATGACGCGCCATCCTGAAATGCCGTCCTACGGCCATGCCGCAGGGGTGAAATTGTAATTACTGTGTCATTGCAGGACCATTGTTTTTGCCCCACCAGATTGTTTAAATTAGGCAGTAGTCTTATTTCCATTCCAAGCCAGGTACGGGTCATTTCAGTACTTGTGCCTATTTCTGGGTGTGCCGCGGTAGGTGAAGGAAATCCATCATGACACCCTGCCACCCTTTCGCTTTCCAGTATTTCTCCTTCCCTTAGCAGCCAAAAGGACAACATTTTGGCTTCCTGCATCAGCGCAGGGTAAAAGCAGGGGTGATGAATGGTTGAAGTGGTTTTCACCTGCTGAAGAGTTTGTCCAATCTCCTTTTTTTTTCTTTTCCGTGAGTCGAGACAACTTTGCAAGCATTGGAGCCTCCAAAATATATATTTTCTTGAAGTTGAGCCAGCTAAAATGTCAGTTCCACCCGCCTGAGGCATCAGAGGGCCAAACGCTGCTGGGCCAAACTGCAGTAACATGTGAGTTTAGCCCAAGAAGGAATGGACTATTTTCACAGCCCAGCAGGCAGTTTTTGTGGCTGGCGGGATAGATTTTTACCTTCACAAGCTGCTATATTTGGTGGAAAAACTCAACGCGAGAGCAACCTTGTCCCAAGAAAAGATATTTTGACATGAACATGTGAGAATACTTCCCCCTCACATTTTCCAGAAGGCGATTTACCGTTGCGTGTGCCGCGTTCTTCCCATAGCTGCACCCTGTGCAGCCCGCTTGCAATTAGGCACACCAGACCAGATCTTTGCATCTGCTACACCCTGCTAGCCCTATTGCCTTTGCTTGGATTGTGCACCAGCCCCTGGGCAGCAACACTGCCTTTGTTCATTCAAGTCCTGCAAGTCCTGGAGGAGTCAGCGACTGGTGGGTTGAAACGCATTGCTTGTTTTGGTGACTCTAGGGTCTTTCTGTCTGACCCAGCATTGGATCCACTGAGATCTATAGAAATCCCCTTCTCTTTTCAGTGAGATATGGATTCAGGCCTATTAAATTAAGCTTCTGAAATGCTGGGATTGGGGGAGGTGGGGGAGGGGGTTATATTGGGGAACAGGTTGCTGCTAATCTCCTTGAATCGTGTCCTTCCTGGCTCCCCTCTTTCACTAACTCGATCCTTTCTGTTAATGTTGCCTTTGTTCTAACCACTTGTTCTTTGTTCCCACTTCCCTTTCTTTACTGTACCTTCCTAAGGACAGTCGGTACTAAGGTGAGCACTAAATCCTTTCTCTTAAAAACCCTGTTCAATACTGTGATGTATTCTGGGCCATGGGTCTAACTAAGTGGACTATGAAAGGGTGGACAGAAGTGCCAAGAGGGGGTAGAGTTGTGGGCAAATAGTAGGAGACCATTTGGTGGAGGGCTAGGCATCCTTTGGAGTTCCCCTGGGGTTTCTCTGGCTTCATTGCTTCCAGAATTGGTTTGAACCCGTGTATTGTACAGTAAGTTTCTGATCAAAGGGTCCTGGACTAGTTCAGCTCTGCTCCATTGGGGGGTTTATGAGTAAATTAAGGTACTCTTCCTGCCCACTCTCACTACCAGCCTAAACATTTTGCCTCCAAACACACCCAGTTTCTTCTACCCTCTGGAACGAGAACTAGGAATTGGGAACCCAGGCATCCTGCCTAGCAGTGAAGCATGCTGCCTCCAAGCAAGTTCACATCGAGTGTTTGGTGCAAATAAATTGCTCAGTATAACCAACTTATGTTCATGGAGCAGCAGTGTTTTTTGGTGTCTCCCTCTGGTGCAAGACACCCGTGATTTTTTTTTTAAATCTGTGGGGTGGTCTTGTGAAATAAATGAAGAAATGCAATTTTGTTCATTCACTTTACTTTAAATGAGCTGTCAAGAATGCGCTGCTAGAAAGGCCAATGGTTAGTGCCAAGATCGGATATGGGAACAGCATTCTCCTCATACCTGGAGATGTTTCTTGTCTGCAGGGCAGAGTTGAGACACAATAGTGGGGCAGTGTCTTAGAAAGAGGGTGGGTTGTGCACCACGCTTCCCTGGCCTGTACCAACCATGTTGATGGGTAAGAAACCTTGGTCTCAAGGGTCTAGCACCCTGCATGTTAAAAAAAGCCGAGTTTCCAGCAGCAAAACTCAGACCCTCTCTTACTTCTCCTTTCCAAGATGTGTCAGTCCAGTCCTGGTGGCCAGTCGTCGTGCAGCAGTGAACCATCACCGCTTGGCAGCACCAACAACAATGACAGTGGAGTAGAAATGAACATGCACAGTGGGGGAAGTCTGGGAGATCTGACTGCGCTGGATGACAACGCTCCTGTTGTGGACTCAACAGTCTCATCTGGTAATTCGACGGTCAGCCTTCAGCTGCGGAAACACATGACAACGATGCAACGGCTCGAACAGCTCAAGAAAGAGAAACTCAAGACAGTTAAGGACTCCTGCTCATGGGTGACCCCAGCTCCACAAGCCAGAAACACCAAGCTGCCTCCCATATCAGGAAATGGTAAGCCATGGGCCTATATCCTTGCCCCTCTTTGAATTCGTCAAGCCATGCCTCCTGTCTCTCAGCAAAACATCTGCCCCATAGGAGAATTACCTCCTGTAGGAGAATTACCCTGCCCTGTCAGAGAATTATTTCCCTCTCTGAATAATGAGCCACCTTGCAAGAAGCAAACTCGGGTGTAAACTTGGACATATACCATGGTGCACAAGAATGGCTATGGAAAAGTGGGGCAAATGTGCTTGTTCCTTGGTTTACCCAGGGCTAGTTTGCACGTGTCCTCCCTCAGGGTTGCTTTGATTTGTGCAAGCAGTGAGAATTCCCCATGGTCTTTTTATGGGATTTTTGGGGGTTGCTGGAGCACAGCGGTAAAGCAGCTACATCTCTCTTCTGCTTTGTTTGTTGGCATGCCCTTGCATAGGGATATAGGACTGGAAGGAGCCGCCTGGGACATCAAGTCCAGTCCCCTGTGTTTGCAGGCCACCACTGAAACCCCTCACACACAGCCACAAGGTACAATACCCGAAACCCCAAAAGCTCCCCATAACCTCAAGCCTGATGAGGGCCCTGTTAGTGCCCCACCACAATAATGCCTGTCCCATTACAGGGAAGTAAGTGGTTTATATTGTGTCATGGTGATGGCAGAAAACTCCGTACGCTAGTTTGATGCCGGGGAGAACTCCTGACAAGGGCAGCATTATGCTCCTGTTGTGTCCCTCCAGCTGTGCATACAAAAAGGACCAGCACACACAAAGGGTGCTCCCATTTTTTCACTTTGAGCACACAGTCCTCTGCCTCTAGCTTTTCAATGGTGATTCCAGCAAGTGGTCAGATGGCTGAGACGGGATCCCACACCCTATATTCTGCCTCTCGTAAGTCCACAAGGATGCAACCACACCTTGAATACTGTGCCCAGTTCTGGTCCCCACACCTCAAAAAAGGATATAGAAGAACTAGAGAAGATCCCGAGAAGGGCAACAGGGATGATTAGTGGTATGGAGGGGCTCCACATGAGGAGAGACTAAAGCGGCGAGGTCTATTCCATTTAGAAAAGAGACATTTAGTGCGGACATGATAGATGTTTACAAAATACTGAATGGCAAAGAGAAAGTAAATAGGGATTTATGACTTACTGTCTCGCCCAAGACAAGAACTAGGGGTCACAAAATACAATTAGTAGGTAGAAGTTGAAAACTAACAAAAGGAAGTTGTTTTTCACACAGCATTTAACTGCAGCGTGGACATGGGCGACTGGTGCCTCCCGAGGCTGGGGCGGGCACCAAATCACTGACCGGGGCGGGGGCTCCCCAGCAGCTGATTGCCGACTGGGGGGGGTCACCGGCAGCCGATCACCAGCGGCAAAGCTGGAAGTGCACTTCCACCGACACTTCCGGTTTTGGGGCTGCCATTTCCAAGGGGTGCGTGGGCAATCTCAGGGGGTGCATCCGCGTGCACCCCCTATGTGTTGCCAATGAGTGTGGCTCTCATTGCCACCAGATGTCGTGAAAGCTGACAGTTTAGCCAGATTCAAAAAGGGACTGGGCACATCTTGGGAGGAAAGGGGCATCAGTAGCTGTTGAGCATGGGAGTTAGGGATACTAGACTTCAAATGCTGGAAGCTGCAAGTGAAAGAGGAAACATAGAAAAAAGTCCTGGTCATATCCAGGTTGTAGCTGTATTGGTCTAGAAGCAAAAGGAATCAGGACGTGTGGTAGAGGTGATATCTTCTATTAAACCAACTAGATTTTGGCAATGTATTTGAAATTTGAATATTTTTAAGAATTTTTTTTGCAAACATTTTTCTTACAGAAAGATGTCACCTCTACCCCGAGTCCTGGTCATATCCAGTCATTCTCCCTTTCAGCATCCCCTCTCTGCTGTGGTGTGACACAGGATACTGGGCAAGATGGACCTGTGGTCTGACCCAGGAAATGGCAGTTGTTATGTCTTGTGTGTTGCTCGGTGGATGTGGCAACAAACACTGCAAAGGACCATGCAGTAGTGGCTCAGGTTCGGGGACACATCTCAGTGTCCTCTCCTCCCCCGTGCTCCTTGCCTGGTGCTCTCACAGGAGCAACGCTGCAGAGAAAGCTCTGACTTCGGTGTCAGTTAGTAAAATTTCCATCGCTCTCCGATCCCTCATTGGTAGCACGTAGGCAGCAGTGTCTATGCACCAAGCAGCTAACTAACCCAGTTTCCCCCCTCACCGCTCTCCTCCAGGCTCCTTACTTGAAAACAACGGAGGCTCCTCTACTACCCTGCCGAATCCAAGAATAATGGAGCTGTCCGTCAATGAGGTTACGACGCTGAATCAATTAAACGAACGCCGAGACAGCGCCACGAGCACCATCAGCTCCGCCTACACCGTCAGCCGCCGGTCATCGGGGATATCCCCTTACTTCTCCAGCCGCCGCTCCAGCGAAGCTTCGCAGCTCGGGAATCGCCCCAACAACACCAGCTCCGCCGACTCCTACGACCCGATTTCCACCGATGCCTCGCGCAGATCGAGCGAGGTCAGCCAGTGTAGCGGGATGCCAGGCCTGCTCAACCTCACGCCGGCTCAGCAGTACAGGCTGAAAGCCAAGTACGCGGCTGCCACCGGCGGCCCTCCTCCCACTCCTCTGCCCAACATGGAAAGAATGACCCTGAAGAATAAGATCTCTCTTCTTGATGGGCCGGAGCCAGGTTTGCCTTCGTTTCGCCTCCCTCCTGGGCCGAGGCGCTGCAGCGATGGCAGCACTTACGGGTACACGGCCGCCACGGCTTTTCCTCACGAGGTCCCGGGCAACACCACGAGACGTGCAAGCGATCCTGTCAGGAGGCCCGTTGCAGAACCGCCGTCCCTCCCCAGAGTCCATCGCTTCAACAGCACCAACAGCATGAATCCTCTCCCCCCTCCACATCCTGTGGACAGAAGGAATTTCGGCCTTCAGAGCTACATGCGCGCCGATGGGAACCTTCCCAGGCACGTCTATTCGCCTCGACCTCTCAGCATTAGTGAAAATATTGCCATGGAAGCAATGTCTGGCGAGACAGATGGCCCCGTTGGAGAGGATGACATTATGCTGCCAGATGATGTAGTGCAATATATCAAATCTCAGAACAATGGGACAGCTGTGGAAAGCACTTCCATGGGGTACGGTAATGAGATGCAAAACTTCCAAGGCAATGGCAAACTACAACCCCAGAGCTTGCCCGGCCAACGCAGGATGGCTGTAGCTGACGCAGGCCTGAGCCATTTGGGTCCAATGATGGCAGATTGCCAACTGAGCTTTGACGTGTCCTCGAACATGAGTAAAAACAATATGCCCGTCCAGTGGAATGAGGTTAGCTCGGGAACGGTTGATGTGATGTCAAACCAAGCGAAGCAACCATTTTCTCAAGGCAACTTAGCCGTTGTCCAACAGAAGCAGAACTTTGGCCAGTATCAAAACTTCAACCAGCAGCAAATGCAGATGAGTCAGAGTGGCATGAATGTAACCCAGCAAAACTTCTTGCAAAGAAATGTGAGCCTAGATGGGCAAAGGCTAAATTGCATGCAGATGAGGCAACAGCAAATCAATCCTGGCATGAACATGAACCCGGATTTGAGCCCACACCCAGGGTATAACCAGCCTCATCAAATGTTGAGCCCAAATGCAATCGGTGGAGATCCAAACCAACTTTCTCCTTCTTGTAGCAACATGGCAGTGAAGCCTGGACCCCACATTCATCCTCAGCAAATGGACATGGCGACCGATCCCTCCTTAATGCTCAACAGTAACGGTGAACGCGTGATGCTGAATCAGGTCATGCATGAACAAAATCCGCAGAACTATTCATCTCAGACAAATCACCTGAACTTTGCCATGAGTCAGGAGGCGTTCCATCAGCCCGCTTCTTTAATGGCCTCAAACCAGCCAAACTTTGAGCCCCAACAGAGCATGATGGGTTCAACCGGACAGGCCTACGCCCCCGGGATGGTACAGCCTCACCCGCCGCCTGAACCGAGTCCAGCAAACAGACACCGAGGACTGCGCACCATGCAGCAGCTAGGCTACATGAGGACTGCCCACCCTCCTAACGACATGAGCCCCGGCCAGGAAACAGCAGAGGCCACTCCAAAAAGAACCGGCGACATGATGCCGACGCAGCCTCTGCAATGTGCAGGCGGCACAAGGGAGACCAATCTGATGTACTATTACGGTCAGATCCACATGTACGAGCAAAACGGTAGCTTCGATAACTCCGTCGCGGACTGCCGAGTCAGACAGCAGCAGTGTGCCATGAGCAGCAAGCCGGCTGCTATGCCTTCTCCCGGAGCTAATCAGGTGTCCAGCACGGTGGACTCGCAAGGTCTGGAGCCTCCCCAGATCGATTTTGATGCCATCATGGATGATGGAGACCACTCGAGCCTGATGTCAGGAACCCTGAGCCCTAGCATTCTGCAGAACCTCTCCCAGAACTCCTCTCGCCTAACGACTCCACGAAACTCTCTGACGCTGCCGTCCATACCTGCGGGAATAAGCAATATGGCAATAGGCGACATGAGCTCCATGTTAACCACCCTGGCGGAAGAGAGTAAATTTCTTAACATGATGTCTTAATGATCAAGCACAAGTGTTTAATAGTATCCAAGGGACCCTCTGTGAAGCAGAATTTATGAATGTGCTTTTTAAAAATAATCGGTTTCGATAGAGTAGAATTTTTTTTTTGGTTCGTTTTTTGGCAAGTATTAAATACGTTAAAGGGATTCCACGTAATAAAGAAGACGTCTCTTGTACAGACTTATGTAAACTATATAAAGGCAATTTAGCGCCGAAAGAGTGCACCGCTAGTGTTATTGTTTTGGCTTGGTTTGAGGAGCACTGAGCAGCGCTGCCGCCAAGCTAGAATACTGCATAAAAATGGAGGAAAAAAGTAACTCCTTCCCCACCCCGTAAATAGCACCACCCTTCATTTTCCTTTAGTTACGTTTGCAAAAATAACATTTTTCAACCCACTCCAGAAACAGACGGAGGGGATGTGGTTTTGATCTGAATAAAAGCCATACTGTGTACTCTGCTCTGATGAGATTAGCATTTAGTTGTGTCTCCAAATAAGTCCACTCCCAGCAGTATTGTTTTGTACCATAAATACCTTTGTACCTTGCAGCGCCGCAGAAAGCATCGATTCCAAACAGCTTCTCAGAAAAGTGCCTTACTATGTTTTAGTGTTCAGTAGTCAAGGCATCTCCATTAAAATCAAATATAGCGCATTGCCGGAAGCATATATAAAATAGGATAAATGTACATTTAAAAAGCATAGCAGTGTTTCTGAAGAAAAAGAAAACAAAAAACCAACAACAGCAAAACCTGAAAGACGCGTTGAATGAGAAACATGAAAGATTAATGCTCGCTTTTATCAGATGTGTTTACAACGCCGGTTGTATCGTGTGCAGAAGGCAGCAGACGCCTGAAAACGGCATCCATCCCGAAACCTGTCTAATGGCCAGAGGGCTGTGATCCTACAAAGATTTATGCACATGCTTAACTTTACACGCTATGACCAGCGACTTCAATGGAGTAGCACGCTTCAGCTGGGACCTTAAGCAATTATTTTTAATCAGGGAGTTATAATTTAAGAATGAGACTTCACCACGGCTTAGCTCCATCTCTTTTTCCTCATCCTGATGGATCAGATGCTGAAGTTATGGCAGGGGGACCATGTCATGATCTAGTTAGTTCAACCGAGTGTTTGAAACTTGGGGCAGGAGATCAGATCTCGGAGTGAAAATCCGCCTGAAATTTTTCTCTTGGGTGGGTGGAAGGAATATAACTCTTAAGAGAATCCCCCGCCAAGTACGAGTTTTCTGAGTTTCTTTTATTTTGGGGCCTGATCCAGCTCCAGTTGCTGTCAGAGGAAAGACTCCTTAATGCATTATTTATTACAGTCACTAGACAAAAGGGTAGATGCATGAACAAAAGACCTCCCTGAAATACGCTGTCTTAAACAGAAGTGTCTTCCCTTCTGAATACTGTAGTACTAAAGTCCATTTACTTTGACGGTGCTAAGTACATCTAACAGAAGGGTGCAGATGTGAAATCCCTTCCTGATTGCAAACATCCAGTGTAATGAGCTTTTTAAAGTCAGACCAAATGGGCCTGGTTCTCATTGGCAGGACTCTGTTTTCCTCTCCGTCCTTTTAAAGCTATTTTACTCAGCGTGGCTCAGTGCCATCTGCAGACAACAGCACCCACTGGATGCTTTAAATAGACGCAGCCAGTACCTTCCAGTGCTCTGCTTTTGCCCAGATCGGTGCCAAATGAACTGCGCTGATAGTAGCACGACCTGGGGCTCTCGCACAAACGTGAGCTGTTATGTCTAGTCCAACTTTGTAATGGCGAACGCACCAGAACGCTGTGCAGAATCGGAGTTCGCTTGTGCCATTCAACCAGGCTCCGATCATCGGGCCCCACGTGTAGTCCTGCCCACTTCAGTGGGACGACTTGTGGCATAAGGGACCGGTCAGGGAAAGGAAATATATTGCAATCGGGGCCTGCCTAACTCTTATGAACCTTCTCCTGGATCCCTTCCACGTCCTTAACTGTCCTTGACTTCCATGAGAGCTCAGGGTGTGCTAGGAAAGCAAGATCAAGCGGGAGAGATGGAGCGACTCATGTCTGCTTGAAAGACGACTTTAAAAGGGTTGTGGTTTTGTTCACTGCACGTATTCTCTGGCTGTTACTGACCTTGTCCTCACCCTTGCGTTTGCGGCGCGTTTTAGGACTCGGTGTGCTGTACTGGGCACTTGGAGGAAGTGTCAGGCATCCCCATCCCTTGTGCTGAGATGGATCGGGTCTTTGCATCTCCATCGACTGTTTGATTTATTCGGCCGATGGACGCAGCAGTGATTGTTAGCAAGCCCCAGTTTGTACAGCAAGAAAAGATCAAACCTAAAAGCAAAACCAAATCTCCAATGACTTTGAGATTTCTCTGGCTTTTCAGTGGTGGTCTTCCCTCATTTACTAAAATAGTATTATGATACCTGTTCCAGCACTGTATATATTATGTATAGAAGACATCATTACTAAGAGTACCATAGGTGAATTGTTCTGTCAGATTTATATCTCCAGAACATTTTTAGCTGTTTTCTACATCATAAGAACCAGAGGTAACATGCTGAACCTGTATATAAGCCTTTTGTACATTAAAAAGTAATTTTTTTTCATAACTTTGTCTGTCATTGTTGGGGGTGCTGGGGTGTCACCGAGAAAGCGGACCTCCTGGTGCTAGATGTAACAAAACGATGGTCTCTGCCTTGAGGAACGTGCAGGCTAAGTACGCCACAAGCACCCACCAGCGGATGCAACCGTTCATGGAGCACAAGTGAGTGTGTTGTGATCAGCGTGCAAAACAGCACTCCCTGCACACCAGTTGCCTATCCATTACCGACTGGTTTTGTAGGCGTCGTGGTACAGGTGAGTTGAAAGAAGGATATAGTTAGGCACAACTGATATGACTTCGGAGGGCAGCATGGTGCCTTTCTAGGATCTACAAGTAGCATGAGGGGGCTTGTCGGGAAACTGGACAAATACCTGTTAAGGTGCAAGGAGACAGGAGGTAGCAGTGCTGTAGCACAGGTGGGATGAAACATTTAATGGTGGGCTTAAGAGTACATGGATGCCTTTTGATGTGGTGATGTGGCAGCCAAAATGTCAGCTTCCTCTCTGATATCCTGAGCAGAAGATGCATCTATCCAGGTCAAGTTCAGCCCCGGCCTGATGCCCACTGAAGGGAACAGAAAGACTCTCCAGATTTCACCGCGAACGGGCTCGTCCCCTTGAGGGCTGCTTTTGTCTTGATCACACAGTGGCGGGGTCATGTGAGTAAGAGCTAGAGCTTTAGAGGGACTCTGAAGTGCGAGCGGAGCCACTGATCACCTCTTACGCGGGTGTTTTAAGGTTCGGGTTGCAGTGGAGATGTTAGGCAGCAATAGACGCGACTGATGTTCTGTAAAATGCACCAGAAATGCGAGCAAAGGCGACTCAAGTGGTCTAACTCCAGGACAAACGCCTTTGGTTTCAACAGCTGCCAGAGCAGGCCGTAAGCAAGCAGGACGACCGTAGTGTCCTCTCGTTCCAAAAGGCGGCTGTGAGAGAAGACTGCATTGCAATAAATCCTCCCTGGTTATGAAACGACTGTGCCAAGTTATCACGCTGTTCTCCGGCCTCTGAGATGAAAACGGCCATGGATTGCTGTTTCCCCAGCCTTGAGAAACGTTTACATTTCCCCTTAGGCACAACTGATATAACTGCAGCCAAAGACTAAAAGGCCTTCTGAGTTTTAGTGTATTTTGTCCAGACCTAGTCAGTGTGGGATAGATTTGAACAAGTATCCAAAAGACAAAGGGCGGATTGGCCTATTGCCAGTCCTACTAGCCCTAAAATCCCAGCGGGTGTCTCTCACGCTACTCTCTACTAATCCAGAAATACCAAAGTCACATTAAAAGGTGTCTTTTCTCATTAAGGAAGGGGAATTTGTTTAGACTTTGATAACTGTTGTTTTTTCTTTCCACTTTAGGACCTGATCTCTTCTTTAGGGAGTTTTCCCATTGACTTCAATGGCCTTCAAGACAGGGGCTACGGCCAGTCTCCTCAAAAGTGCCTAGCTCACATGGCTTTCCTATTTATTTAACACTTAGAGGTGGATTCAGGTTGCCCAGCTGAGGTCCTAATCCAGATGTAAACTTCCATCAAATCTGGGGGACTTTGGAGGCAGGGTTTAATCAGGCCCCATCTCTGCTCGTATGAGAAATTTTGCATTGCTCTGAACTGGAGCTAGCGCTTCCCTGACGCCCATCGGAGTAACTTGCACATTTTTATGGCTTGAGCATCCTGGGATACGTAGTACAGTGGGTCTCTGTGTTGCTCAAAAAGCCCCTTGTCCAGAACTGTAAACACAGAAAGTGATAATCCTTTTGCGACAACAGAGGTCCATTTAGAGCCATGTGTTTGGGCAAAACTGGCATCAGGTGCTTTTGAGTAAATACTACATAATAAATGTGGGAGCTTCGTACTTTTTAACTATCATTCATTTGAATCAGTCACCTCCATGACAAGTATAATCTTCAGGTGAGGAATGCATTACTGCATTGGGAAATCCACGGCGCTGAGAAAGAAATAAGATCCTACTCAACATAAGGCCATCGCAGCCCTTTGAATTTGCACTCATATTTATTGTTGTCCATGGAGGTGGGGAGAGAAAGCCCATCAAAGCTACTGTTGCTGGATCTTATTGCACATTTGCTGAGTACAGAGTCATTCCAGCAGCCTCTTTATTGCAATGGTCTCAGCAGAGATGACATAGGAGCTCTGGTGCTTTACGGGCAGTTGGATCTACTTGGAAGAGCATACGCGTTATAAATAAATGGCATGTTTTATATTATTGGAAGGACAATTTATGGCCAAGCAAGGCCTCTTGCAGACAGCTATTTAACTTGCAAGTAAAATGACCTAACGCTTAAGAAATGTAGAAGCTACAAAACAACCTGTGTTGTAGCCAATGTATTTATTTCTCCCACATGATTTATGTTTCACGTAAAACTTTAAGCAGCTACTTTATATATGTTTGCTATAAAAATAACATTTAAAAAACCCAAAGCAAAGCTTTTACATATGCTGAAGGGGTTTGTGGCTACTGTAACCTCCACCAATTGCACCATATCTGCGGCTCATCAGGCAGTCCCACGGCCTAGATTTTCAGGGGCTGACTGCTGCTAACTTTTAAGGGTGTTGCCGAGTTGCACCGGTGCATGCTTGCTGCAAACTTGGTCCTACTTATGGGTGGTTTCTGGAAAAGACTTTTGCTTATTGCTGATTGACAACTTCTTTCTAGAAGGAGATCCAGTCTCACAGGTCTGCAGGCTTGGTTTGGTTTTTCAAATCATTGCACAGCTTCCCATATCACTTTTCATTTATTTGTACTGTGATCGCACCTAGGAGTGCCTCAATCAGGAACCAGAACCTTATGGGTTAATGCACCATAGGAGCACAGTGAAACAGAGAGCACCTGCGCCCAAAAACCTAAGAGCGTGCCCCCAAAAACTTATCATCTAAGTAAAAGAAGTTTGTATGTCTTATCTAAAAGCACTCAAGACTCATGGTAGAGGTGATATCTTTTTTTAGACCAACTAGATTTTTGCAGAAAAATCTGTGCATCCTACAGGGTCTCTGAACACTTTACTGCTACAAAAGTTGCCTCAACACACATCGGTGGGAGAGAATGAGGAAAACTGGGAGTGGAGATTGGAGAAGACAATGCTCAGCAGTGGGAGACTGAAGCAGAGCTCCACACCCAGCTTGGTTATGCAAGAAGGTGAAAGCAGCTGAGCTGCGTCTGCGGAGGGGATACGGAAAGGGCAGTTCTGGCCGTCCAGTTGGGAGGTGTGAGGCGTGGAGTTGTATTTGCTGGCTCCAACTTGCAGAGCAGCATGCAGGGTGTGCAGTGGTTTTCCTCAAGCTCCTGGGCTTTGCTGGTTGCCACATGTGGCCAGGAAGGGATGTTTTTTCCTCTCCTGTTGCAACACGAGGGGGGCGGTTTCCGCCTTCCTCAGAGGCAGTGGGTGCTGGCGATAGCCAAGCCCGGGAATTTTGACTGTGGTGTGCCGTCTGGTTAGCGAGTCTTGCCCCTCCGCTCAGGGTCAGACCAATCACCGTATCTGGGATCATGAAGGACTTTTACCTCACAGTTAGATTGGTATGGATGGTAGTAGTGGCAGGGTGGGCTTGCCTTCCTCTGCAATGGGGAGTGTGGCCTTCTTCCTTGGAGCTCTTGAGTGCATTTTAAGCCCCCTTGCAGTGGTGGGCCCCTGATGGCCCTCGTCCCCCTGCTTTCCCTCTGGCAGCTCAGATGTTTTTGGTGTCTTTGGGCAGTACGTTTTATTATGTCAGTTTGAGAACAGGTTAGACAAGGACTTGTATGGGATGGTTTGGATAGAGATAGCCCTCCCCTGAGCAGGAGGTTGTAGTAGATGACCTCTGGCGGTCTCTTCCAGCCCAACTTCTCTATGTTTCTATGAGTGCTTGGCAGTCAGGCTGCAATACCAGCCTTTTTTTTTTATTCAAGGAAGTGTATAACTGCCCCTGAGCCACAGCAGGAATCGTAAGAGAGCACAATGTAAGTGTTAGGGTCAGAATTTGGCCAGGTTTCCTGCTACCATTTGATGACCCTGGTAAGAGTGGGGGAGACATGAGAGGTGGATGCGGAGTCTCAGGTGGAATGCTTTACCTATGTTCTTGTGTGACTTTGTGCCTCCAGAAATACCCCTTTTTTTATGAAACATCTTGAGAAATGAGTTGCCCCAAAGCAGGGAAATGTATGAAGTCACATGTGTGTGGAGAAGTAACACGTGCAACTTCGGACCCCTATCCCAGGAGGATGAGACAAAAGCTCCACTGGGGCTGTGCCCAGGGTTAGGGGCTCAGGGGGCCTCAGCTCTTTCACCTCAGTTGCTTTGCCCAGAGGGAAAGATATCCGTGAACAAAAATGCCGATTTCAGTTGGTTGTGTTGGGGGGGGGGTCACGTTTTGTTCTTCGTAATTGTACAAAGAGCCACAACTCCTGCAGAGCTTGAGTTTTTTAACCCAAGCATTGCCAGTTTGAAATTGGTCCACCAGACAGAAATCAAGAACAAATCCAGAGGTGAGATGGAAAGATAGGACTACATAAGCAAAAAGGTCTTGAAAAGCATGTAGGCTGGAAATGGTTTGGCAAAACTATTGGAGGAATGCTTATAAACCACAAATGCAATTTGTCCTGTTTATGAATGATGCTAAATGCCTCTGTAGCATGAAGTTCTCTATAGGAACAGTCTGACAATCCCCAGTGTGAGCTGTATTACCCTCGCTTCACTACGGCGGAAAGCAAGGCTCTTGAAAGTTGACTGATCTGCCCAGAGACTTATTGACCTCTGCGTCTTTAAGTGGAATTCAGTAGTAATATGTGAAATCCAAACGTGTTAAAGATTTAACATCACTCCTGGTACATCGCATGTACGAGCCTCTTGGTGACATCTCAATGAGCAGCAAGAGCCTGGTTTTTACTTTCGATTCAAAAGGCCTCAAGCACCTATGCTGAGTCAAGAGAGTGCTTCATGTAACGATCAATGCCGCTTGCAGCATGACCCTGTGCGACAGGCGCACCAAGAGCCTGCCCATTAGCATGTTGTTTGTAGGCCTCACAGCAGCAGCGTTTCAAGGGGGGCAGTGTTCATGGGGAACTCCTCTGAAGGGCAGGGATGAAAGCACAAAGTCGTCTGTTTGCATATCTAGCCCAGTGGTTCTCATCCTTTGTAGAGTCAGGGCACCTCTCCACACCTTTTCCGAATTTGGTGGCACCCCTGAGAACCACTGTTGTGCTGCTTCTGCTTACCTCCAGGTAGTGCTTTTCAACCACGGTGCTGCTG
This sequence comes from Crocodylus siamensis, assembly GCF_052110815.1. Classification (NCBI taxonomy): domain Eukaryota; kingdom Metazoa; phylum Chordata; order Crocodylia; family Crocodylidae; genus Crocodylus; species Crocodylus siamensis. Next base: position 240,554,377 of record NC_143398.1, on the reverse strand, counting down.
CCTGCTTCGGTCTCGATTACGGTTTCGTGATAAACCTAAAGCAGGCGGGAGCAGAGGCATACCTAATGAGTTTTGCCCTCTGGGCAAAATCCCCAGTGCCCCTGGAGGGGGAAGGAGGGTGATGTTACCTGCCCTGGGTATCCCCACACCCAGGTCCTCCGGTTGGGTGGTGCACATGATTGCTCCAGTCCAGCTTGACTCCTCTGAGCAAAGTAAATGGCTGTTGTAGCACTGCCGGGCTCCTCCCGAATGGGCAGTACAAAGGACTACAGCTGGAACGCGTGCTCTTGCCAGGTCCAACCCCACTTGCTCCTCCTGGAGACATAGCAGTGCAGGACAGGGGAGGCTCCTGGGTCATTTCACCCTGGCTGCATCCACACCCCTGGAAGGGTCTTGCCACACCCCAGGATGCTGCAACATCCTGGGTGAGAGCCACGGATGTAAGACGTTCAAAGGATGGAGTCACCCTTCTAGTACTGGCTGAGACATAGTAGGGGGACAGGGACAGGTCACAAAGAGCCATGAAAGTAGAGACAACTTCTGGTGGCACCCTTGGAATGAGGGAGCTGGTATGGGAATTCAACTGAAATGTGACAATGGTCAGAGTGGTGGCCTAGGAAACGATCTCTGCAGGACACTGAATGACTCTAAGCAGGATCAGCCTGCATTTGTCAGGCTCAGAGGGACAGTTGTCATTATGTTTGAGTCATGACACGATGAAGGCAGGGTTGATTTGTACCTTACAGACTAACCAAAGTAACAGATAACATCTGAGGAAGTGAGCTTCAGCTCATGACATTTTGTGCTATATAACTATATCTATTTTAGTTTGTCTATAAGGTGCCAATGTACCCTGCCTTTTACTTGACTTCAGACTAACACAGCTAACTACGTCTCTCTCTGCTTGTGACATGAGGACAGCCTGCCTGAGAGCTTTAGGTACCCGGGAGGATAGGAAGGCCAGGTGTTCAGCAATGCTGGAGGAAACGTGCCACCCTGAACGGGAAGTCCTACAGAGTAGTCCAAAGCAAAGACAGCACACTACTGGCGGACCAGAGTGACAGGCAGAATGAGGATGATGGCCATGGTGATCAAAGTGGAGGTAGCAAGAGCTGTTGTGGCCTACTCATGCACTTCCAAGGGGTTGAACTTGAACCAAGAAACAAATTTGATACCATAAGTCTCAATACTATAGTGGCAGATGAAATAGGAATATAGGGCATGTCTACATGTGTAGTTATGCACGCCTAAACTTAAGGCACCTTTATTTAAAGCGCATTAAAGCAATTTAAATGTGTGTCTACACATAGATGTGCTAATGCACATTAGAGTGCATTAAATGTAGGCTAGCATACCTAAGTTGCATTAGTGCACGTGTAGCCACACTAATGCGCATTGCATGGTGTGCATCCATTGATGCACACCATGTTAATGTGCGTTAAGCATCTACATGTGGGCTAATGCGAATTAGCTATGCCAGTTTAAATTTGGTACTTGCTTTAAGCAGGTATTAAATTTAGGTTGGATTAGCTTAAATCACCATTTTTAAAGCACATTAAGGGTGCGCATGTGTGAACCCATGCCCTTAATGCACCTTAAAAGTGGCGATTTTTGGTTAATCCCACTTAAAAGGGCCCTGTGTAGATAAACCCACAGAGTACCTAAAGCCAGGCTTACCTGGATGATTTAGGAAATGAATGAGAAAGGATCAACAGCCTCGATGTTTATTGTAACAAGCCAAGGTATTTAACCAAATGTGACATTTTCCATATCTTTTCCTCGTCTCCGAGGAATAGTTGTCCCTTCTCAGTCCCATCCCTACCTCCTCCAGTGAGATCCCAGGCTCTGCTCGCTGCTTCCCCAGGCTGGTTTCCTTGGCTCTGCTTAGTAACTCCTTTTGCTTTCCCTGTGCCTTTAATCCTCTGCTCGTTTTGATGCCAGAACACCCAACAAGCCCTCCCACCTTTGAAGCAATCGTGCTGTGTCCACTTTATGGCCTTGCCAAGCTTCTTGGCTTTGCATTTTGTGTAGCCTGTTTTCTCTGGATCGGAAAGACATCTCTGAGTGAAAGGGCCCTGGAATACACAAGGCTCAAAGGCTGCAGACAGCCTAGCAGAGAAGCCCAGACTTCGAGACTCCAGCATGAATTTTTTGAGATAGCAGCAACCATACGACTTTGTGCTGTGGCCTTGTCAACACCCTCAGAACAAGCAGAGATGGTTTGGCTCATTGCTTGGATGAGCAGACCTGGGTGCCTCAGGGGATGGGACTGTTGATTCGATACCCTTCATATTCCTTGGCACTTTTCATAAGAGAAGGCTTTAAAGCTCAGTGCACTGGCCAAATTCCAGCGTGGTACTTGTTGGCCTAAATTTCCCCCTGTGGTTTCAATTAGAGAATACAGACGCTTCCTCTCCTATGATGGGGTTGTAAACTGTTAAGCAGGTGCTGCCAGTCCTACATTTCTAGTTTCCATAGATGACTGTGAACGATGCAGGGAGATTGTGGAGCTGGTTCTTCATTCTTTTCTTGACCACTGTCCATTTTTTTATAAAGCAGTCTTCCTTCCTCACCACTCTGCTTCCCATCCCAGTTCAACCCACCCAGTATCGAAATCCCTGGGCTCCCAGAAGAGCCTGACCGGCTGCCCAGGGTCAGGTAATGGCTGGTAAACTTAATCTCAATGGTGAACAGGACAGAGTGCAAATGGAAAGAGCTCACTGATAGTTTAGTCTTACACAGATTACAGGATTTTTCTACGCCAGCAGTTGTTCCCGATTAACTCCATGTGCTGGCACTTATTCCAGAATGAGAGGACTTCCTTAAATATTCCAAGTGGACTGTGGGCCATTTCACCTCTAAAAGAGCCCCGAATAGTGTAGACCCCATGTGTAGGCACAGTACTGGTGACAGACGGGGGCTTGTGCCAGTCTAGCTGGCATCAGTCCGGGCGGCACGGAAACTAAACTGGCAGCAATTCTTCCATCATATGCCTTGTCCCAGCTAGAGGGGGTCTGCTGACAGCTATGGCATCAGCAACAATAATGTAGACAAGCTGGCATCAAGGAGGTCATCACTGGAGACAATCCTTCTGAATGCCTGTGGGGAAGTTTGAAGGGGCTGCCTGATCCAGAAACCATACAATGAGTCAGGCCTAATCATGGTAAATTGCCATGTTTCGGGGTTGGCGGCACTCCAAAAAGACTATGAATATAGGGTAAAGCATCTACTTGCCAATCTAATATCATTATTAGTCAAGAAAGGAGAGACTGGTTCAAGGCTGTTTCTCCTGCAAAACACAGGGCAGATGATTTGGAAAGTGCTCCATGTTGGCCAACCCCTGCTGCCACTGGGACCAATGGTCCCAAGTGCAATGGGAAGGTTGTTGGGGCAATGTTTTGAGCTCCCTGTGGGTAGGATGCTCGCTACTCACTGCAGAAGACTGTCAGATTCCACAGAAGCATCCAGCCCATTTGGAAGGTGGTCTCTATGTCTTTAAGGCTGGTAAATAAAAGCCAACTGCATGCATCTAAGTCACCTAAACTGAACTCACGGAGCAGCCCACTGCTTCAGGAAGGAAGATGTATTTAAGCCTTCCAATCTTTGCTTGGGCCCGGCCGGTTTGGCCAACCAGAAGTAGTGTAATGTCTCGGGGTCTTCAGCTACGCTCACCACACCTCCACCAAAGCCAATGAAAAGACACCCAGTTGCTTCAATGGCCCTAGGCTTAGCTCATGTCTAACAGCACGATGACCTGCTTGGTAGAGATAGCTCTGAATGGGAAGAAGAACAGCTATAGCTGACTTAGCCCAGTGCTCCACACAGGATGACACACCGCGCTTCTCAGCACAACTGATGAGCCTAGAGAGAGCCATAGCAATGTGGCTTGACTGCTGCCAGCACCAAGCTAACACACTCAGGGGTAGCTCACATCGCATTTCTCATCGCTGCACCGTGCTAGATAGACATACCCTACGGGTGTGTCTACACATGACGTTACATCGCATTATGGCAATGTAGCAACCATGAGTGTCTACATAACCAGCAGCTACTTCACCATAGCAGCATGCTCTCGCGTTGTAGTGTGCCACCGCAGTGAAGTTGTGGCTAAAAATAACTGCGCTGCTCAGTGTATGGCACAGTATGGCCTGCTACTGCACTGTGCTTTAGTACTTCCTGTTGGAGAAAGTATGCGTCTATATGTGCCAGGCAGCATGCATCTACACATGGCCACATGGCAACGTTGCTACTGCGCCGTGCTTTAGTACGTTGCCGTACGGGCATGTGTAGATGCGTGCTTCCTCCAAAAAGAAGTACTAAATCACAAGGCAGTAACGACGTTGCCATAACAAACAAAAGGAAGTACTAAAGCACAGCGCAGTAGCAACGTTGCTAGAGTAACCCAATGAACACGCTGCTTTACTGAGCGCAGGCAAAGAACTGTGGTGTCCCAGATCATCCTTTTGTATGTGCGTTACCCATTGATCGAAGTGGCATAGGGTGCGTCTACACATGCCCATACAGAAACGTTGCTACTGCACCGTGCTTTAGTACTTTTGGAAGTATGCGGCGCGGCAGCAACATTGCCATACGGGCACGTGTAGATGCACCCTGTGTCACTTCAGTCAACAGGTAACGCATATACAAAAAGATGATCTGGGACACCACAGTTCTTCGCCTGTGCTCAGGAAAGCAGTGTGTTCGCTGGATTACTGTAGTAGCCGCATGATATCTATTGGATAATAGAGGACGTGTTCCTACCTGCTCAGCTACCAGCTCCTCCCAAGGCCGCCAGCTCACTCCACAACTAGAAGTTTGCCAGCAGGGCTGCCCCAGGCTTGTTGCCAGTGCCCGCTGGAGGCCCAGGGCTTGAAAGCGAGTGCTGGGGACGAGTGCAGAGAAGCCCATGTCTGAGCTTGTGGGGGGACACAGAAAGCCCTGCACCCCCCGGGACCCACCGCTGCTGCAGCACAGACAAAGCCACAGACTGTTTGCTGGTTAATCACTCGAGGCAGCACAACTATGATGATGACATGCTGAAGCAGAAAAGCACAACACGTGGTGCCTGATGAAGTTGGGGATGGGAACAAGAGAAAAATGAATACCACGAAGGGTCGTCGCAAAGTTGCCGAAGCAGCTGAAATACCGGTGACTCGGTAAGTAAAGCAAATGCCACCGAATGGCAGCCGTTATGAGCCCTCAAATCACGTGTGCAGGATAGACAGATCGGTGCTTGACACTGCAAAAAAGCGGGTGATAGACATGCCTGAGTCTATTATCTATGGGGGACACCGTAAAAAACCCAAAACTCTCTGACGAAGTGGACACAAGAGTGAGCTCTGAGAGAGGAAGCCCTCTTGAACTGCTCTTATTTTGCAATATGCAGAACGAGGCCACAACGCTAACATTGGTGATTCAACCGAGAGGAGACTACCACATTTAAAACTTTCTTTTAATGAAGCCACAATAAGGCCTCCAGCTGGAGAGGTTATTTATTAACCTCTTATTTACAAATTGAGCCCTGATTTGAAAATTAAGGCATTGTAATTTAATGTTAACCCACATGTCAGAAAGTAATGAGACAAACTACAGGGAAAATTGCATTCCATATTGCAAAAGACCCATTTTATTTATAATGACCAGGATTACAAGTCATGCCAACATTGATGGATCATACTTTAAAAATCTTGATAGCTCATTCATTTCTATAATTATATTTATTACAAATTAAATAAGTCTCGCACACCCTTGATATACAAAGAGACAAAATTAATTTGCGAATCAGTATTAATCTGTCATCAAACTAAATGAGCTCTCTTTTTGGCAGTCTCTGGAAGGTAATATACTGTACCCGCGTTCTGTGCTGCTCCAGACATGAAATCAATGAAAGCACAAACCTACTCTGTCAAAGGGATGTCTTTTCAGTGAGGTGTTTAAAAATCAAATGTTGATTTTAAAATATAAATATATTCGCTGGTTTGTTTCTCCAGAGTCATTCATCCTGAAGTTTCCGAAACTGCACTGAAACTCGATACAGCGATTGCCTGGACTAATGGACCGCCATGAACTTCATACTGAACTTCAACCGGGCAAAGCTGGGATGGTTTAGTTAGAGATGACCCTGCCTTGGCCCGGGGCTGGACTAGATGACCTTGGGAGGTCTCTTCCAGCCCCGTTTTCCTATGATTTACAGCAAGTAAGGACTCGGCCCATAACTCAGCAACCAATACTACACACAACCTAACAGATACGGCTTTGACTCTCGACTCACCTACTTCAGTAGAAAATCTGTGAAGACCTTGAAAGCACCTTTAATGCGGTCGTGGGGTCTACATTATTGGAGAGGGGGATTAAAAAGGTAAATCTTTGCATATGACTTTCTTCCTGCCTTAAAAACGCTTATCCTGGATCAAGGTCTCTTATCACAGGAACCCTGGATTTTCCCGCTCCAGTTCTCCTGTGGGATTCAAGAATCACATTCCACCTCTTTCGGCAAAAGACAGAGGCATAGATTGCTGCCCTGATGTTCTTGGCCGAGTTTCCACTTGCTAATGCTCTGCATACTGGCTCTCTGGTTAGCCCAAGCTCATCCCCATCTGCTACAGTTTGCATGCCCACAGACAGTGCGGTACGCCAATTTTAGCAGGCCTTAGGGTCCAGCTAAATGGAGGCTTGGAAGGATACTTTAAGCTCATCGCACCTTATCTTCTCCTTGCAAGAAATCCCACGTTAGGAACGTGAGCTGCAGTAATGAGACTCTTACCGTGCCACCAGCTATAGTATCTGTCTATTAATCCCCATCTCTTTTGTAGCTGAGCACCTCACCATTTGTGATACATTTACTCTTACAATGCCTAGATGGGGCAGGGAAGATGGTATTTATTACTTTCTTCCTCCACTTTGTGGCCTACAGCCTACAGTACTTTAAATTTCCCTGGTCCCCTTTGCTATATAGTTCCAGCTTCTGGTTTGCTTGCTACCCCTGCAAGTTTGGCGCCGTGCAGAAATTTGATTGTGGACTCAAGGAAACCCTCGCTGAAGACGAGAAGAAGCTGTGCAGACCGCAGACAGGTGTGTTTCAGGCCATGCGGCCAAAAGCACTTCTTTAAATCCTAAGGAAGTCCTAGCCTGGGTCAGGACTAGCTGAAAGCCTCATTGCTTAAAGACTTCAGGTGCTTCATTACTGGCACTCTTAGTGACACCAGTGACTCCACAGGCCATCAGGCATCCAGGAGCCACTATGGGACTCTTACTTGGTCAGTCTGCTTTTATTTAGAGAGGGGAGTGGGTGTGGATAAAGCCGGGGGAAAATAAATGAAGGGGAAAAACCAGAAGCAACCACTTTAGAAGTTCCAACCTGCAGGTGCATGTGGACAGATAGATATTTTTACTATTGTGTGAGTGTGTGCACGCATGCACGTACGTATGTGCTTACTCTGGAAGTTAAACGACCACGCTATTGCAGGAGAGCATTGTGACCGTATTTCTAACCTGGCTGGAGCTAGGAAATTTTGTAGGGCAGCTTGAGGTTCTTTGAAAGGAAATTTGCAGCTTCGTTTCTAGACGAAGCATTTGTTCACGTAACCTTCTGGGTGTTAATACTGTATGTTTCCAGTTGGTTTTGCACCGTGCATGCAGGGACCAGCTCAGCTTTGCTCGCCATACCCAGGGGCAGGGGCTGTGTACACTGCGTGGCCTTACGGGCACGTGCATATAAATCGGGAATCCTGAACACTTCCACTAGAAACTTCCTTTTGTCTCTTCTTTGTGTCATGAAGGAGATTATTCCCTTGTGTTTCCTGAATTCTGCACTTCTCGAGGGATGGCAGTCTCGCTCCCCAGTACGGGAAGAGGTTCAGGGAGCCAGCTGCCATTTTGTTTTTCACTTCAGCTCGACATTAGAACAGGAGGCCAGTGCAGTTACAGTGAGGATGCGGCACTGATTGTTCTTTTATTCTCCGGAAATGCATGTGCATGTGACAAGAAGTCATAATAGTCACAGTCTTTTTTCATGAGATTTCCTTACCTTCTCCTCCTCCCCCCCCCCCCCAACTTTTTAATTATTTATTTTTTTTACAGCTACTCCCACAGGAAATGCAAAAATCCATCAACCTTTAGTCAACGTATGGACTCCGCAACGTTGGTCCAGATTCAAAATGAGGCAAAGCTCATTCAAGACCACTGCCATTGTCTGCTAAGCTCTGCATGTCATTTAGCAGCTGGGCTCAACGAGTAAAATGCAAAATGTCAAAATGACGGTTAGAGTTACATTCCTATACTGGACTTCCAGAAGGCTTTCGATGCTGTCTCTCACCCCATTCTCATTAAGAAACTGGGGGCTGTGGTGCAGACACCCCCACAGTCAGATGTGTCGCCAACTGGCTGGAGGGCCGCACCCAGGGAGCGGTGGTGGACGGGTCATGTTCGACCTGGAGGGATGTGGGCAGTGAGGTCCCCCAGGGCTCGGTCCTCGGGCCCGCACTGTTCAACATCTTCATCAGTGACTTGGACGAGGGGGTAAAAAGCACCCTGTTCAAATTTGCTGATGACACTAAGATGTGGGGGACGTGGGCACACTAGAAGGAAGCAACAGGCTACAATCAGACCTAGACAGGTTACAAGGGTGGGCGGATGAGAACAGGATGGGATTCAGCACAGACAAGTGCAAGGTGCTGCACCTGGGAAGGAACAACCAGCACCATACCTACAGGCTGGGAAACTCCCTTCTCATCAGTACAGAGGCAGAAAAGGATCTTAGAGTCATCATTGACTCCAAGATGAACATGGGCCGGCAGTGTGCGGAGGCAGTCAGGAAGGCCGACCGCACCTTGTCCTGCATCCACAGATGCATCTCGAGCAGGGCCAGGAGGTGATCCTCCCCCTCTATGCAGCACTGATCAGGCCGCAGCTGGAGGACTGCGTCCAGTTCTGGGCACCGCACTTCAGGAGGGATGTGGACAACATGGAGAGGATCCAGAGGAGGCCACTCGCATGACTGGGGACAGCAGGGCAGGCCCTACGAGGAGAGGCGACGGGACCCGAACCTGTTCAGCCTCCACAAGAGAAGGCCGAGGGGGGATCTCGTGGCCTGTTACAAACTAGTCAGGGAGGATCAGCAGGCATTGGGGGAGTCCCTGTTCCCCCGAGCACCGCCAGGAGTGACCAGGAATAACGGTCACAAGCTGGCAGAGGGTAGGTTTAGGTTAGATATCAGGAGGCGCGACTTCACGGTCAGGGCGGCTAGGGTCTGGAACCAGCTTCCAAGAGAAGTGGTGCCGGCTTCTGCCCTGGGGGTGTTTAAGAGGAGGTTAGATGAACACCTTGCCGGGGTCGTTTGACCCCAGTACTCTTTCCTGCCATGGCAGGGGGTCAGACTCGAGGATCTGCTCAGGTCCCTTCTGACCCTAGAAACTATGAAACTATATCTTTGTAAGGCATGAAAGACCATTTCAAGTTGATGCTGTAAAGATGAACTTCATCTCCGTAAAGAGGGAAATATGACTCCTATGGAGACAGACGGGGTGTGGAGTTAACAAATGCTCTTTGTATTTCCCCAGGAAAGACTGACACTGGGTGAGTAACAGAGACATATCTTTTAGCAGTGATTTCACCCCAACTGTCTTTCTGATTTAAGGTTTGGGAGTGTGTGCTGGGCTGATTAATGTCTATGAGACAGAGGGCTAAGGCTTCTGTGCTGCCAATGTTGCCTTAACTTTGCTAACTGATGCAAAGCAACACGAGAAACTTAAGATGTTTCAGTAATAACGGACTATAATGGCACTTGTTTCCAAAGTGTCATCAGAGAGGAATTAGTGAACCTAACGAAAAATCTGAATGATTTGCACACACTTATATGACAGTATGTTTCCATTCACCTTTCTGAAGTGTTTCCTTCCAGAGAAGTTAAGCCCATACATTACTATTTAAAAAGCCTAATTCGGCCCAGGCAATAATGACCTATAAATATTCATGATTTTGTTTTAACATTAAAATAACATCTGTTTCAAAACATCTGCAATCTGTTTTCAATGGTTCGGTAACATTTAAATTAACTGTAACTAATACAATAAACTACTATTAGGGATAATGATAATGAAAGATGCCTATTAAGAGACGTGAGCAACACAGAACAGAGTGAGAAAAAACAAGAGTCAGATCCCAAAGTTCCTCCGAACTTCAATTTGCCATTATCTGAACATTTCCTGTGCGTAGGATTGTGGCTCAACCATCTCCATTGCTTCAGCTCAGCTTAACTTGGGGGTTTGTCATGTTTCCGCAACAAGAATGATGATATACCATAGAGGGGCTGGGAATGCTTTGAACTTACAGGCGGCTGCTATTGTCCAGATGAATGGGTCTACAAAGAATGTGAAACCTGAAAAAGTCCATCAGAAATGGCAGCTCTTGAGTCAGATGCAACAACCGTCATTCCAAGCATTCATTCAGTAGGAATGTGGTGGTCAGCTGCAGTTCCTGGCGGTGGCTGTCATATGCGCCGTGACCACTTGAAGCCCTATGACACTGGGAACAGAACGACTTCTCCACATGCAATGCAGCCTTGGAGCTAAACAAAAGGATCCCCGTTGCCTGTTCAAGTATTGGGTCTATGACCTCCAGTTAATCAGCTTGGAGTATGCTCAGACGATGGCCGGGAGGCACATACGGTGATGAGCTGACCCATTGCAATACCTCAATCCTATCCCAGTGAACCGAAATAGTTAACTCAAAAGAAGTATTGTTTTCTTGCTCTGATTCCTCTCCCCCGTAGTCAGGAGAGATGACATCATCCACATCTGTATATATGAACAAGAGTAAGAGGTCAAGGCAGGCCCACAATAGTCTCTTCTAGGAAGTTTCCCATAATTTCTCTTGAGCGCTCACTTAAACCCGACACTTGGCACCTGACTGTATGAGAACCACATGTACCTAGCATCACTTGGGGAATGCCATCTTGTATGCGGAGCGCGCTCTCCCTTGCTGGAACGTTTCCTAGCCTGGGACGCCCTCCCCGTTCTCATTGCTGCGTGTCATCAATCATCAAATGCTTTGTTTAAAAAAATGTATTTAAAAAAGAAAAACCACCTCTGAGACATTTTACATTTCCAGGGCTAAGCAGGAAGAGGCAAAACACAGGACTCCTCACAGCTGGGATGGCTCTTATCTGACGGCTGACTTGAAAAGAAATGTTCTGTATTAAAACCGCATTTAACAGTCAGTGTGATCCAGGGCTTGCTTGATATCTGTGCAGCTTCAACCCTGCAGGGACAGCAGCTTGCTTTAACATATAGAAGCTACTTTTCATTTCAAATGATCTTGATGCACTTCAAGGGCTAGGACTGTTAGCCGCTCCTCAAAGCATTGGGCCTGATTCTCAGTTAAACTAAGCTACCCCCTGGGTGCAAAAAGTCTTGAGGATGCCCTCTATCCTCTCGGGGCCAGAGTAGTCAGTATAAATGCTCCAGTCTGCCACTACGCATAGCTACTGGGGTCTATATCTGGTGACTACTCAGTTTTGACTATTTTTCTGCTTGCCTGGGTCTACAAGAATCAGGGCATACAGATGCAAGCAGTTTACCCTGGCTATGAGTCTGCATACTATCGACTGCTCCAACCTAAGGTGATTTACTGAAGAAAAATATAATGCACTGCATTCAGTAAACTTTCCCTTCAAGCCAATTGAACTGAATGAAAAAGACATTCTCAAAGGAAATCTCCCTGGATTTAACAGAGGTTGGAATACGTGCACGGTGAGCGGCATCCAAAGCTTTTAGCACTTTGGAAGGTGCCAGCTGCTAATACCGCCAGCTAAAGTCAACAGTGCCTCAATATCTGAAGAACTGCTCCTCTTCTCATCTCCCACTAACACAAGCAAAGGATCACTTACTTTAAAGGGACAGTGTTTGCACCATTCCTGTGAGGCTGTCTTGAATCCCAGTATATGTCTAGGAAGGTTATGGTGAACTTTACTGTTCAGTCTTATTCCAAGCAGGCAGGTGGGTTTTCAGTGGTCACTATGCTGCTCATGACATGAAAGCCCTTCTTTGCCACCACATAAAAGCAAAAGAACAACATTGAGTGTTTTGATCATGTCCCTCAAGTTCCTGGGGTCTCACTTTCAAGCCTACCCCTCCTGCCCACTCCCGGTCCACATGTGACAAATACAGAGGCAGTGAAGCCACCCCACTGCTGTGCCAGGCATGCTAGAGGACTAGGAGTGGGTGGCAGTCTGCTGGGAGCATTGAGAGATCCATGCAGACTCATGGTCTCAACCTTTCTTTAGACTCAAGGTCCCTCTCATGACACCCAAGGCACCCCTCAGAAAAGGCCAGCTCATACCTTTCACTCATTTTTGGACTAGGAAAAATGAATAGAGTGATTCTTGTGTTGCAAAGAACCCAGAAAGATCACAACAGGTCAGAATGCTTTTGACCCTAAAGACCCTATTTAAAGCTCAAGGCATGTATACATATCACATACTTGCCCTTTCTTGTGCTGCAATTGTGTGACTGTTTGCATGAGTGGGTTTTCCAGACCCTTTAAAAGTCATTAAACTAAAACTCCTCAGACGTCGTTTAGTTTTTGTCACTGCAAATTAAAGCATCACATCCATGGATTCGTCGTGTGCAAACACAAAGGCACTCAAAGATGTGTAATGAGTCTCTTTGTCCACCAGATGATGCTGCACCTTTTTTGTAGTTCACCCCTTTGAATTGCTGCCACTTCTGAAGTGCTACAACATTTTTTTGTTTTTTGTGCCATGTGCTGGCTCTCTGCTCCCACAGCTGCATGGCAGAGCACAAGGTAGGGGGCCTTAGGTTGGGGGGGCAGTGCAGGGCTGTCCTGCTCTTTTGCAGCACCAGCCGGGGATTGGACTTAATTCATTTGAAAATCTAGTATGTGAAAACACTGATGCAACGCTCCAAAACAAGCAAGTTTTAAATTTTTAAAACCTATTGAATTTAATAAGGATTAAACCCTGTGATATGTACAGGTGCCCTCAGGGCTTATCTTGTGAATTCTGTGTTGATGGTACCCCACAGCACCCGCACATGGATCTTGCAGCACCCTGGCTGAGAATCACTGATGTAGACACAGCAAAGGGTTATAAGCAGAAACTGAACTGAACCTGACTTCACTTGCCAAGTTGAGTGACATTCCAAAAGCCAAACAACCTAAAATATCCAAGAAAAAATCATGTTTTACTTTAATAACTGGAGCTGTTAGTTACATGGGCAGGAAGTTTACTTTCAAATGCATGATTTTTGATTGCTTAGTGTACTTTTAGGGCCCAATGCACTGGGGTAATTAAAACAAAGGCCCTAACTTTAAGGCACAATTTCTAAGTAGCAGTATCACCACACACAAGCCTTCAACGATCAGGAGATAGGGCAAGAATTCATGAGATGAACAATTTTTTATTCATTTTTTTTTCAGATTGCTATCCTGCCCAATCCAAAAGGCTCAGAGCAGTTTACAATAAACAACCTGCAGAGAGGATTTCCCAAAGAGCATCATACAATGCCAACTCTCTACACACCCAATACCCCCTCCCTGCCCAACCCCCCCATGCATGCAACTCTCCCCACTACTCCCAACCATGCCTCCCAGGCACCACTCACATCCAGATACAAGAAATTTCTTCCATCCCCCCCGCCCCCACCTGGCCACCCACTTCCACTGCCCTGCCTCACCTCCAGGGGAGAATCCCCCACTCCAAGCCCACACTACCCCTTTCCTGCAGAGGGGCTGTAGCTGCCCCTCCGCTCCCCTCGTCTCTCTCCCACAACGAGCTCAACAGATTCACAGAAGTTTAGGGCTGAAAGAGACCTCATGAGATCATCAGGTCCAGCCCCCCTGCTCTGGCAGGAAATACTCTTAGGGTCAAATATCCCTGGCAAGGTGCATGTCCAGTCTCCTTTTGAAGATCTCCAGGGTAGGTGCCTGCACCCCCCACTAGGCATCTATTCCAGTCTGATCACATGAACCGTGAAGACGTTTTTCCTTATATCCAGTCTGAAACCTTCCTCCAGGAGTTTATAACCGTTGATCCTGGTTTTGTCCTGGGGAGCTTTGGTGAACAGTTGTTCCGCTAGCCCCTGATGCTCTCCCCTGATATATTTGTGAGCTGCCACCAAATCCCCCCAAAGTCTTCTCTTTTCTAGGCTGAACGGTCCGATATCTGTCGGCTTTTCCTCGTATGGCTTGCTCTTCAGGCCTCTAATCATATGAGTGGCTCTTCTCTGGACTCTCTCGAGCTTCTCCACATCCTTCCTGAAGTGTGGTGCCCAGGACCGGATGCAGTGCTCCAGCTGTGGCCTCACCCATGCTGAGTACAGTGGAAGAATCACCTCCTTAGTTTTCCTTGAGATACATCAGTTGATACGTGCCAGCATACTGTTTGCTTTGCTCATTGTAGCAACACCAAATTACAACAAAATCGTAAAAGAAAGAGCCTCCGTTCCCATCACGGCCAGCGCAAAAGGGTGCCTGCTGAGGGAGACCTGCTGGCTTTGTAGGTCCTGCCGGAGGGCTGGGTCCTTCTTTCGCCTTTCAGGTGCCCAAGACGATTCCTGGGCTGGTCCCCAACTTTCCTCAGTGGAGATCAGGGAACTGATGACAGCAATTTTTCAGCCCCTTTTTAAATGGTTTTTTTTTTCCTTCTTATGTGCCGGCTGTTTTTTCAACCTTGAATTTTTTCACGGTCCTAAATGTTTCTGTACAACCATGAGGACTAGAAACTCGTTTCTGCTGACTGCTGGTATTCTCATACAAGCACAGGACTCTAGCAGCCGGGGGTTTTCGACAAATGTAAAGTTATTGAGATTTACAATAAAAGCACAAGAAAGGGCAGTGCTAGTCATTGACCTCACTGAAAGGGGAGCTGGTTCGGTATTGTGATTCCTGCTTTTTCCTACTAGTTCTTAAACAGACCGTGTTTGCCAGCACGAGGAAAAAAATACTCAGAGTTGTTTTGCTTTGATGGCCTTGGATAAAAGTGTTGGCTGTTCTAGGATGTGGCAAGAAGGTTCAACAATGTGATCTGCATGATGTGAGCCTATAATGCTGTTAGTGCCGTAAGCAGGCTTTTCTGGCCCAAAGGAACAGATCCGAGCACCGCTGTAGAAATGCACGATCATAAAAAAAAAAAAAAAAAGAGGGCTAGAAGGGACCTCAGGAGGTTACGTAGCCCATGCTCAAGGCAAGATCATCCCCCTATAGCACCTCCCTCAAGGGACTGTCTAACCTGCTTTTGAACATTTCCAGGCTTGGAGCCTCCACAACTTCTCTGGGTAGCCAGATCCGCTACTTAACCACTCCCCTAGTGAAAAATTTTTTCCCAAAATTCAGCTGAACTTTCCCCTGCTGATATTTTAGACCATTGCTCCCAGTCCTGTCCCTTACAGCCACGGAGAAGAGTCCATCTCCATCCTCTTTATACTTGCCCTCCAGGTATCTGAAGACTAGTATTCAATTCCCTTCTCAGTCTTATCTTCTCCAGACTAATTAATCCTGGTTCTTTCAGCCTTTCCTCATTTTCCAACCCTCTAATGACTTCTGTTGCGCTCCACTGGACTCCTGATAATCTGTCTACATCTTTTTTTGAAGTGTGGGGCCCAAAGCTGGACACAGCACTTCAGATACAGCCCATCAATGCTGAATAGAGTGGACGAATCTCTTCCCTTGATTTGCGAGTGACACTACTATTAGGTACAGCCCGGTATGGCATTAGCTTCTTTTTATTTTTGCAACATGAACACACTGTTAGCTCATAATCAGGTTCTGATTTACTGCATCCCCCCCTACCCCCAGGTCCTTCTTTGGCTACAGTCTAGGCAGTCTTCCTACACTCTGCATTTGTGCATGCAAGCTGTGCAATTTGTGCAGTCTTTGGCTACAGTCTTCATTTGTGCATGCAATGATTCCTACCCAAGTGTAGGACTTTTGCTCTTGCCCTTGCTGAAGTCCGTTCAATCGATTTGGGACCATTTCTCTAATTTATCAAAGTCCTTCTGCGTTCTAAGGCTAATCTCCAGGGTGTCTACAATTCCACCCAACTTGGTGCCATCCACAAATTTGCTAAGTCTGCCCTCCGTCCCATCATCCAGCTCATTAGTGACTCAGTCCTGCGCAGTGTCCAGTCATTCATGCACTCTTCTGAAGTTTTGTTTTAGAGGTAGATTCAAACGTTGCTGCTTGGGCTGCTTGAAAATTCGTTGCATTCTGCACTGATGAGGCTTTGACCAGGTATCTCTTTTCTGAATGAGGCTACAGCCAGCAACAACATGTCTCAAACACTTGGCGGGGGGGATACAGAAGGGAACCTCTCACTTCCCAAACTCCCAGGCACAACAGCAGCCACCCCCACACCCACCGCCACTAGGTTCTCTTCATCTCTGCGGCTACAGCGATGGGCATGGTGACTAGCCTTGACTTGATGAGTCCTGATGCCAATAAGACAGGTCAATGGATCTAAATAGAAGTGGTCTGGGTGACCATTACTTTCTCCCCAATAAATTACTAACGGGGCCTTTCACCGCCAATTCTCATATCTCTAGAAGGCCTGGTGAGCACAGCAGATAAGGTGACATGTTGCCTTGGTCCCCAAATTCTGACCAATGAGAGAACTGATCAAAGTGTTTCCAAGTCCAAAACTGCAGCTGAGAATTCTGAGATAATATTCACCATTTTCTTATAGCTCTTCCCCGACTAGGTCTAGAAATCGAATTTCTCCCCTCTGTGAAAAACGCGCCCGCGGTTCTGCCCCATCACTTGCCTCCTTCTTGTTGTAGGATTTGGGAGTGAAACTCTGGACTGTAGCTGAGTTTTGTCCCAGGAATGACTCAGGAGTGAGTTTAAGCACATACATAGGTCTAACCGGATTTAAGTTTAGTTCATGTTATTAAAGTTTAAGAACGTGTTTAAGTGCTTTCTTGACTCCGGTGGCATTTGAGGACATACTTAAGCATGTTCTTGAATGCCTTCCTCCATCACAGCCTTCACTGGCATTTGTTCCACGCTCAAAGTAAAAACACAGTTGCACAATCAAGTCCTCGTCCCTTCCGTAATGTCAGAATTAACGCTGCAACCACCTTATCCCCAGGTGTGCACAGGTTATGATAAAATGTTCAGTTATTTTGACCATGTGTTTTGACCCCACCTCCCCATTTGCTCCTATCTACCTTCCCAACCTAACCTCCTTCCCCTTTCCCATTCTGCTCTGATCCCACTCTGCTCCTATATAACCCCCTCACCGCCAGCCCTTCCCACCCCCATGCTGCTTCCTTCCACCCCCTTCATTTCTTGGTGTCTACTTACCCCCTGTGCTCTTCTCCTCCCTTATCCATTAGCTCAGGGCTGTCCAACTGGCAGTCCATGAGGGGGTCTTATGAATCGGGTCTTGCTCAACCACCACCCCCCGCATTGCTCCTGCCTCCGAGGTGGCAGCCAGGGTCTCTGAAGCAGGGCAGCATGGCTGGAGGGGGCCCAGTAATCTCTCTGCCTGCGTAGCTGGGTTGTGCAAGTACAAGCCCACCCTCCCGGGCACCACCCCCCCCATGGTGGGTGGAGAGAGTGGGGGGATGCTTCCGCTATTCATGCAGCAAGAGTCCCAGGAGCCCTCAGGGCATGCGATCCCCACATTACTCTGGCCTGACTCTGCAACCAGTGCATCATGCAGCATGGAGGAGGTGGCACTACAGACAAGACCCTGCTCATCCCCTGACTTCATGAGACAGAGGATGCCCAGTCTCTTGGCGCCTATGGTATGTGCATCATCCAGTTAGCACAAAGGATCGGTGACGGGGTCTGAACATGCACAGTGCGGAGAGGTGCAGCTTTGAGCATTTAACTGCTAAGCTCTTATTAGTCTGTACACAATGCAAACCGTGTTATCACTCAGCTGCACTGTGGTGAACGTCCATGCAGACATCCAGGCAGCACCCTTGCCACATTTCATGCCCCCACTTCCAAGTGAACAGGCCCTTGAGCTCATAAGAATGTCTCAACTCAGGCAAAAATGTATTTTTCCCTCACTCTCATTCCTGGAAATAGCTGGAACATTTGAGCTGCAAGGAAATTTAACCCCCAAAGTTTGGCAAAGTTGTGATCAGCAGGGTCTTATAATGGGATAAGAGGAAGGATCAGGTAACCTTTTGGGCTGTGGCTGGGCACTAGGTGTGCCTGCCACTTTAAGGCCCTGGAGCTGGCAGCCTCCAGGTGCCTAATGAGGGCGGCCATTTTAGGCTCAGGGCTGCCTATATAAATGAGGCAGTTTGGCCGCTGGAGTAAGGCAACAACATTGCCTGCCCTGAGGGCTGCTGAGTTTCATCCAGAGGTAAGGGAGGAGCTGTAGGGGGTGGTAGGAGGCTCCTGGTCCTGGGTATGATCAGAAACTACACCCTGCTGGGAGTGGCTGGCCTGGTGGGGCTTTTTTTTTTTTTTTTTAATTAAAATATACCATTTTATTAGAAAAACAAACACCATCAAACATTCTAAAGAAGGGGAAATAAACAAAACCCACCTGAGGTATCACAAAATTACTACAAATTCGAATTTACAAAATTTACATAATATTCACATAAAAAAAAAAAATATATCACTTTCAAGTAGCTGGAAAACGCCTTCAGAAATATTGCACCTTTGCTTCTCATATAATTACAGGTTCTGACCAATCCCTCACCCACTCCTGGAGACCCTTTTCCACTTTATTGGCAAAGTAGGCACTATGAACACGTTGAGGAAATAAAGGATCCCACCTGGAGTAACACAAGATTAATACGAATACAATGTCAAGAAACTACATACTATTCACATAACCAATGTCGCATTCGACTTACTGAAGATTTCATTCAGGGAACAGCCTACCCTTGACATACAGCAACAGATTGACCCCTTGATACATAATAGGCAAAAACTGAGAAACTCCCACCAACTCTTGCTGACAACCATGCTGTCCCGTAGACTATCCTATGCCTTCGCGGGGCTGAAACAACCCCCTGAAGTCCAGCCCTTGCCAGGGCGTTGTGTCCCCTCCTTCTGTCCCCTGCTTTCCCCTACCGCTATAGAACTGCAGGCCTGGTGGGGCTCCCAGCGGCACGGGAGCCCCCAGGAAATGCCAGGCCAGTGATCACCCTGGTGAAAGGTGGGTTGGGGTGCCTTAACCCCCTAGCCCTCACCTTAGGGTGGGTCATGGTACACTGGAGGTAGCTGTGGGGGTTTGAGACTCCAAGGAGGAGACTTGGGGCCAGGCATGGCTATGGCCACCTGAGCCTGCCTGTGGAGGGAAGCGCCGAGACCCCGAGGAAAGGGCGTTATGAGCACTGTGAAGCCGCCAGTGTGAGGTAGGAACCAGTGCTGTGGAGCCCCCAGTGTGAGGGGCCAGCCAGAGGGCGAGAGAGCTGAGTCCTGACCCCAGTAAGTCCTCCAATGCTGAGAGGCAGAGTGTGGGTCAAAGATAACACCTGTCATAGCATCACAACCTGCTGTCCGGCAGGGAGTGAGAGTCCCCTGTGAGACCCTGAGGCACCAGTCATGGTGTGAGGTACCCCAGCTCCCCACATCTGTAAAGGAGGACCCAGAGAGGGGGACCTCGGGGATAAGAGTATGGGTCATACATCAGGGCCTGCCAGAGCTTCCCCTGACTGGCCCAGGTGGGGGCCAGGACCAGGAGGGTCAGAAGGGCAAGGAGGCCCACTGAGAAGGATGCCCAAGAGCCAGGGGCCTGGGGTCCCGACTGGCCTGGAGGTGGGCTGGGGCTAGTGTGAGCTGAAGAGGAACCAGTGGCAGGGAGATATATGGCCCGGTATGATGGCAGCGGAGTCTGCCTGAAGGGAGGAATCCAAGTGAGGTCCCACAGCAGGATTCTGGGCCCATTGTGTGGGACTGGCATGTATGAGAGCATCCTGATGTCATCAGTGAGGCTTGGGCTGTGGTGTAGGGGAGGAATGGAGCCACAGATAGCACCCCCTAGCAGCGGGGCAGTAAATGGGTAGCCTTCTGCCTAATTACATCTATTAATTAATCAGTTAAGACCAATGCGTGGCGGGCAGTTTGCCCAAGAACAGGTGGGTGGGCCATGCGGAGATCGGCCCCAGTAGGCCCCCTGTTACAAGGGGGACAGATTCAGGGGGACAGGGAAAGGCCAGTTCTGCTTATAATTGCACAGTAGCAAGAGAGAGCACCATTTGTAAAGCAGGACCCAGGCAATAGGGATCCATGGTGTAAAACCCAACCATGGCAACAACACAACCACAGCTTTGGATCCTAATAAAGCAAAAAAATGCATATGCAATAAATTGCCTTTTTTTTGTTGTTGTTTCACAGTTTGATTATCCGTCACGATAAGACATTACTTAAAGTAGCGGTGACACTGTCTAATCATTCTTGTGAAATATAGACTTCTCTCTCCACTTCAGACAGAGCCAACATTAATACACATTTATGCAAAGCAGAGCTGGAGCTGTCAGGGGCTAATCTTTACAAGTATGATAAATGATGTTTATTTTCAGTGATGGAACGAAACACCCGGGCTGACAATAATTGTAATAAAAAGGAGAGATCAACTTCTATAAAGTGATTGAATTACCAGTCTATTGCATTAATGCCTGATCTTGGCTCTGTCATAAACCTGCTTTAGGTTACCAATGACTGTGCAGTAGGAAGCATCCACCTTCAAATAGACACTCTGCCCTTGACCTCTGGGAATGGAGGGGGAGTCATTTCTGGATGCAATTTTGGGCCACTATTACTTTTGTTTGTTTTGAGTAAGGTAATGCTTCCCCTTTGCAGACAGCCAGGAAAATGTCCTCTTCCTCCTGAGGCCTGTAGAAAAGTTACACGGCTAAGCCTAGCAACCTGAAGAGGAGCCAGGCGGCTTGTTCATGTGGCTGTTAGCCCCACGTTCCTACTAATGAGGCAAATCAGTGGGAAGGTACTGAGTGGGTACGTCTACACGAGATACTTAAAAGCACAGTGGACCAATTCTACTGCTCATTAGCGCATCACCGTGAAAGCTGTGTTAATGCACAGTAGAATTTGGTCTAGCATGTTTTTACCTAAAAGATGTGTGCAAACACTACTGCGCAGTAGCACTGATTACAGTACATGCAGTTAGTACCTGTTATTACTGAACTTGCAGGTACTAAGCTTAATACATTGTAATTACAGCACATGAACACACGTGTAGACATGCCCAGTGCATCTGTAATTCAGGAGGAATCTTATGCATAGGCAGGGCCAATGCATAACCAATGCATAGGGAGGGCCAGACAAAGCCTGTCCCATTTGTGATCCCAAAGGAAGGCATGACTTTCCCCCATGTAAGCAAATTAAGAGATCTGACTTCTTGGATAAAGGCAGGGCACTTAGATTCATTTATCTAGAGTTAAGCAAAGGTTTTGATAGTGTGTCTCAGGAGAAATTATTGGCCGAACTGGAAAAGATGGGGATCAATGCTGTGATCCCAGCTGAAGTCTCCCAAAGGGTGGCTAGAGCAGGTCCTATTGAAAGGAGAGTTACCTGACTACGGAGTAGGTCCCAGTGGTACTTTCACTGATCAGTCTTAGTACCTTTCCAGTTTAGTGTGTTTCTCCGTCCCCCTGCTACAAATAAAGAACTATATGTGGCCTCATGAAAGCTGCAAGTGACACAAAGCTGGAGAGTAGCGTTAGTGCAGAAGAGGCCCAGAATATCATCTAATCATGTGGCATGGAGCATTTCGAATGGTATGACATCTACAAAGCATTAAATCAGGCACTTGGAGCTCAGTAAAAAGGAGTTTGGGTATAAAATGGGACTCATGTTGCATTGGTCAGCTCTGTCTTGACTGGTCATATGAAGACCAGGATCTGCTGGTGATATGCAGCTGTTAAAAACCCCAATGCAATTCTAGCATTAAGTATATTAAGTAGGGGCACTGGTCCAAGGCATGACTGTAAACTGGAGGGCCTGGTGGCAGCGTGGCAGGGCTACTCGTGGTGGGGTTGCTCATAGAAAATACTTCAACGTTGCAAATTCCAGAGTAAGACATGTATAGGGCACCTCAAAACCCTGGTCCCCACTGCCTTGTGGGTGCTTCTTGGTTAGAGAAAGGCTAAGGGACCACATCACGGCAGAAACGTGCCCTTGCAGAGGGGTCAGACAGTCAGCAGCATCTCTTACCTGTTGCTCCCTGGTGGAAGCTACAGCCATTGAGGCACCGAACGTGTGGACTCGGTCTGATTTGGCTTCTGTCTCAGTGGTCTAAAGAGGGGTGGTAGGTTCTGGGCAGCCTCCACTCCTCCATGCTCTTGACTAGGCGTGCATCAAAGGTCTGGGGTTGATGGTCACAGGACTCAATACAAGCAGATTCATCGGGCACCTGACTAGACCTCAAAACACGTTACACCATGATCCAGAGGATCGACAGTCGCCTACACTCAACAGTGCCAGCAATTTCATACAGAGCAAGGCTAAGAGCCCCTCATCTGGAATACAAAATACAGTTCTGGTCAGAAGCGCACAAAAAAATGCACTTAAACTGGAATGGGTACAGAGAAGAGCAATTCTGTCGTAGAGGGGAATGCAAAACTTACCTTATGAAAGCCGACTAAGGGAGGTGAGGCAACATTTAGAAGGGTCTTCCAAGCAAAGCAGTGGGCACAAAGCAACCAGGTTACTTCACGATAAACATTTATAGCAGGGGTCATCTGAAACACTACAAAGACTTTGGTTCAACCACCTGCATGCATGGATGTGGGTTCAAGTATTTACAGGCCCCACGTGGGAATACGGGGGCAACTCTCTGGTGGTGTGGTAGGTGCCTGGCATTCCTGGATTGAGACCTCTTGCTGGTTGGCTACAAGGATCAGGAAGGGAGGTTTTTGCATGCATTATTGGATTTGTAGGGGGTTGTTTGGGGGATTTTTTGTTGGTTGGTTGGTTGGGGGATTTTTCCTCTGAGACCCTGGATAGTAGCTGCAGCTGGGACCAACAGTACTCGTTGTGTCTGTCTGAAACTCAGCAGTACACAGACAGGGATAGCACAAGCCTGTATATCCCAGAAGTCCCTTAAAGCAAGGGATGACTTGCCCCAGTATTGACTGGCGTGTGCCAGCGTTCCTGACACTGGTTAGACATGCCAAAGGGCCTTGGAGAGCTGAGACTTGCTCTTCTCATGGATCACATTGGCAAGGACTTGGGTTGGGGATGTTGCCTTCCTCTGTAGCGTGGGGCACGGCCCTCTCGTGGGCGGAGCTCGGATTCGGAACAAGGGAGGGGCCCATAACGCAACACACGTTTTTCCCAATTAAAAAGAAACTAGAAGATTTACTCAGATGCTAAGGTCAATCCAATCCTTCCTCCTTTTGGTGTAGATACAGTGAGAGCCATTTGCTTTGCTGTATGCGGGGGGGTCTTTCAAGGACGATCTGAATAAATTGGGCGCTGTTGGCTTTGAGAAGTGAACCATCATAAGAGCAGGGATTTGTTCTGAGCCAAAATCCCTGGGGCTGTAGGCTGCTTGGGTACCCTTTCCTACCCAGAAATGATTTCATTGTAATAACGCTCTATGTTTTATTAATGCTAAGTAATGTGGCCAGCAGGCAGAGGTGCAGAGAAGAGACTTTTATGAGGCATTGTGAGTGTCACATGCTAAGGGCGAGTTATCTGCCCTCTTCAGCCATTTAGTGTCCAACTGAACTAAACACCTCCCACCTCCCAGGAAGCCTGGCTCTCATTCGATTAACTAGTTTCACTAGCCGTACACCCCAGCTGTATGCAGTCAATGCTTTTCTTTGAGATGGGACGCGCTGCCATAAGCATTATTTGCATGTACTACATGCAGTTTCAAGAAACTATCCAAGTGTTGTTTGCTGATCTCTGTCAGGAAAAGTGTTTTATCCAAAAGGAGATGCAAAGGAGATTTTAACTTCCAAATAAAACCGTGTTAAATAATATGCCAGGATGCCTAGGAGGGCTCATTTTATGTCTTAGTTGTTGTAGACTCGCAAGATCTTAATAAGGGGTTATAACATCATTAACTTTTAAGGGGCTGCTCGGGCTCAGTTGGTGGCTGTATTGCACAGGCTGAGTTAAATCTAGGACCAGGAGTCCCGGTTTATCTGGGCTGACTCACCGTGTGCTCTTAGGCACACTTTTTTTATGCATGAAATCCAAATGCTGGAGCATCAAGTAGGGGCATCATCTAATAATAAGCATAATTATACTAATAAGCATGAAAGCGCTTCTGAGACTGGAGGTCCTGTGATATTTGTAACTTCATTTTGATGCAGAGGAGACACTGGTTTGGCTTGCACTGCACGCAGCTGAGGACGGCACCATTTTCCCGTAAGAATCATACTTCTGCAGGCTGCAAAAATCAAGCTGCCTGGGTTTTATTTTTAACGTGAGAGCCTGAGTGCTATCACTTCTTGGCTTGATGTCTTGCAGGTCCCTAAGCATTGCACAGAACAACAGAGTCAGCTCCTTCTCTGGGTCCATACAGAGGGGGCAGATCAACTACGTCGCCTACACAGTTGATTGTGTGTAGGGGCAAATCTTTCAGCTAAGACCTTAAGAAACAGAGATGGACTGGAAACGCTGGAAGGTGGCGGAGTTTGGTTTCCAAAGTGAGTTTTCTAGCTAGGGTCTCTATCAACAAGCCCAAACGAAATGTCAGGTCTTAGCACCCCCCCCACAGTAAGAGAGAGGAAGAAATTGGGCTCCGTGTGTTCCTGCTATGAGGTTGCATCTGCTCTGTGCGGCTCTCCTGGTACTTCCTACGATAGCAGGGTTGCCTGGTGTCATTTGCCTGCATTCTTCTTTCTCCTTGCCTGCACGCCCCCAAAGGAAGTTATACAACTTTTGATCTGCTTTGTGGTGGAAGACGCTAAATTAATATTGATCCTATAGACACCTGAGCATGTGCATAATTTTAGGCATGCAAGTATCCCAAAAGACCTCAGTGGAGCTGTTCATATGCATACATTCATGTATGTGCTTAAATCTTTGCAGAATCGGGATATTAGTTATTAAGAGAGGTTAAAGTAATGGGGGGTAGAAACATAATAAAAGCAGAGGAAGACCCTGAACCCCACTCCCAGCCCCCTCACATGCATGACCTTTGAGGGTTTAACTCTCTCCCAGATCTCCAAACTGCTCGTCTGGTGTAATGAAACCACCCACTCCCATTTCACCCCTCCTGATTAGTTATTGTGACTTTTGAGCGATAAAGCAACACAGCAAAATAATGCCTTGCTCCTCCCCTTTCGGAGTGAAGTATACCCCAATAGATGTAAAACTGTGTAACAATCGTGCTGTATTACAAGACACGAGAGCGGGAGCCAGGCAAAGGGTGAGCTCAGTTCTGCTGATTTCTGAGTCAGTCTTGATGACATGGGAAAGGTTTTTTTGCTTTTTTTTTTACGTTTTAATCTCCATTCAACCAGATGGTCCACAGGAACAAAAGGGGCATGTGCATGCGTGTACGTGAGTGAGTGTGTTTGCGTGCATGTGCTCACGTGTGCAGACAGACCTAGCTATGAATACATGTGCTGCGCAGAGATAGTCAAGAGCTGGAATTTCAGTATCTGGGACATTCTGATATTTAAAAGAAAAGTATCATTCTGACTTGGAAGAGAGAGTCTTCATTTAACGATTTCCTGCAAAAAATGTCCTACAAAATAGTTTGGCTCACTCGAACGGATCATGTGAACGCATTTGCCTATATTTTGACCTTTTATAGCAGTTTGTGTGTGTTTAATTCATATGATCATTTTTCCCTGTTTAGAGCTTTCCATTTATTGTATGATTATGTTCCCGTTGCTTTTGTGGCCGTGAGTCCAAAGATTGAAGCGTGGCTGCCGGAGTGATGACATCAGTTGCGCTTTCGCACTTAACAAGGAAGATGGTGAGCAAGTTGTCATTTTCTTCCCCAACTTTAATTAACTTTGCACCTTCTCTGCCTTTGCTCGCCCTAGCCATAAAAAAAAAAAATCATGATTTTTAACATTACAAGGAATAAACTGTGTTTTTAAATGAAAAGTCATTTGAAAAGGCACTCCTGATGCATTCCACGTATGAAAAATTGAAATGTTTCATATTGTTTACCAGTTTCATCAAAATTGACACAAAAGCCAAGAAACACTTAGCTGCTAGCAAATCCTAATGTCCTGACATTGAAACTTGAGTCAAAAAATGTTTACTAGTTGTAGTCACATGCAACTTTTTTTCCTCTATATGCACAGATGCGCACACACACGCACATGCATGCAAGTGGATGCCACATTATGACAATGCTGTTTGGACTGAATTCGTCCTTTCCTGCCATTTAGCTTTTAGTGCTCTTTACTAACTCACAGAGAATATATTAAATATAAATATGTATTTATAGATTTCTAACAGTCTGAGGAGCTGTACATCCCCTTGGAGTCCACCCCATAGCTGTCCTAATGTCAAAAGGGATTCAATCAGTTAATTGAAGAGCAGGGATGTGACTGCTTCTGTCATTTGGACGATCCCGTCTCCTGTTCGATTCACTGTTCGATAGGATCAGATCTTTGGCAGTTTGGAAATCAGGAACAAAGACGTGGCGTGTAGGAGCAGGGACTTTGATAATGGACAATATGACACATTTGACAAAAAAGACTCGTGACTTTGTGTCTGAAGGGACTGCGAGTCAGGTGAGGGTGCTACAGAGCAGCAAGACGGGGAGATTCAAGATCTGCATTGAGCTCGTAGGGGGCCAATGGGTATATTTAATTTGCAGAGGCTTGTTCGAGCCTGATTGACTTGCACTGAATAGGAGGGGGTGTTAACGTTGTTTCTAAAAATGGCTCTTCTTTCTACTGGATATGTCTGTTCCTGTCATCATTATACCGGGCTGCCTCCTGGCAGCACGCAACTGTGCTTGAGGCCAACTTGTGACGGCCTCGAGTACGTGGTAAGATCATCGAGGCTGCGGAGAAAGGAAAGT
Organism: Crocodylus siamensis; assembly: GCF_052110815.1. Lineage (NCBI taxonomy): Eukaryota > Metazoa > Chordata > Crocodylia > Crocodylidae > Crocodylus > Crocodylus siamensis. The sequence continues at coordinate 240,527,427 of NC_143398.1, read as the reverse complement.
CATCACAACCCGGCTCTTAGTTAACGAGAGTGGGCCCGGCTGCCAGCGCCGTTGGCTGGGGTGGGGGCAACTGAGTTGCGGGGGCTGGCGGGGCGGGTGGCGTCTGCTCCGCAGACTCCCTTCACATGCAATCATTTTGGGGACACGTGGGCTTGACTCAGCCAAGCAGAGTTGCAGCGAGCGAGGCATGTCTCTCCGAACAAGACACCAAATAAGAATTATGCGGGCTAAGACAAAAATGAATGGGAATCGTTCCCCAGCGTGCGGTAGAGCCAAATCCGGTCATCTCACACATGAGGCCCCATCTTCCCAAAGGTAGTTTCCCTCTCACCTAGCAAACAGTCAAATTCAGATCATTAGGAGGCCGTGGATTAAGCGGGACATCAAGAGCAGATTATATTTGTGCTGTCTTGGCAGAGCTGCCCCAAGGACTAAGCCAGGCTGGTTCGAATAGGACCCCCTTGCCTGATACACCCAGCGAGCCCCGCGCCGTGGGAAGAGCACTGCTGACCCCAAGCACGCCAGACTCCAGAACCAGGCCCCCAAACCCCACAGCCGTGAAGGTGAGAAAATGCCCTTAAAAATTAAAAAAAAAAACCGATTTTTTTGTCGTGAGTTTAGGCCTTAAAAAAATACCATAGTAAAAACTACGAGGATTAAAGGGGGACAAATATATTCCCAAGGTCCTGCATTGATTCTTTTTCTATTCCCTTAAAAATAAAAAAAACCCCAAACTTCTTTTGTCACGAATCCTGGAGTTTGGGCCTTAAAAAATATCAGCATATTCGTGGTAAAAACTATGAGAATTAGCAAAAAGGGGGACAAATCTATTCCCAAGGTCCTGCATTGATTCTTTTCCCCCCTCCTTACATTCTGGTTTGTGTCTTGTCGGATGCAAAAGTCACTAAAGAACCAGAGCAAAAAAAAAAAAGATCATACAGGAAGCAGGAGAGGTTGAGCTGTACTCACCAGGCAAGACGAGTCCTGTGTCTCCGTAACGTGTCTCACTGCGGTATCTTTTGCTTTCCTTCCAGTCCCAGATACTGAAGTTTAAATCTGTGCCTTTGTGCTTTGAAGGCGCAGTATTTCGAAGTGCATTGAAGAATGCAGCAAGGCTCCAGCTACCCAGAGGCATCCACACGCCTCTTTGATGCATCCCCCCAAGCACCGGGGCTCTGTTTGTTTGTTTGTTGTCACCGTGCTCATTAAAATTGCATTCGATCTGCAGGTGCAGTGGACGCTCTACCTGGTATTTTTAGCGCCGTTCTGATCCTTCCCTGGAGTTGTGATGAAGGATGCCGGCAGAGCCACTGCAATCCCAGTGGAAGAGCAGAGGAGGGAAGGATTTGATGTGAGCCCTAATGAATCCAATGCCAGCTTTTCTCTGTTGGGGAGACGAGGTCTGGGGCTTCTCCCCCTTAGCTATGTAACCCCATTGACTTCCACACAATTATTCCTGAGTTACAGCCACGCAGGACCCGAATTTGGAATTGTGCTGTCCTGGCCCCTCCGCTTGCCGGAGGAGATAAGAGGTCTTCCCAGCCTACGGGGCAGGGAGATTGTATTTATTACACTCGGCGCTGTTGAGACTCTAGGGCCAGCTTCTTCTCTCGTTTCTGTGGACTTCCATGAAGGTAAAATTAATGTAGCAAGGCAAATTCTGACCTGCTGTAACCTTAAAGATAGATCCCAGGTAAAAGACAGTGTGTAGTTTCTTATCGATGTAAATTAAGCCATGGGTTCCTAGGTAGGGGCTGGGAGGGACCTTGCAAGACCGTCGGGTGGAGCTCTGTGCTGCTGCAGCTCAAGGGAATTAATGCATTACTGGACACGTCTACCGTGCAATTAATGTGCATGAATAGATTATGGAGCTTATTGCTCCAGACTTTAGCACAACCGCCCGCCGCATCTTCATGTGCATCTGGGGCTGCAGCACTCTGAGCTGAGTCAGAGCAGCCCCAGCTGGCTGGGGGCCTGTGGGGTCAGCCTGCCAGCCCAGGGCTGCTCCCCCCAGCTCAACAGGCTGGCTGGGGCAGGAGGGTGCTTCAGCACAGGGGTATTTGTCAGGCAGCCCCCTGCACTGAAGCATCCTCGTAGCCAAGACAGGGTCTACACATGCATTGCTGCGGAGAAAAAAACTGCATAGCAGGCTAGTACTTCTGTTTGCAAGTGGTATCCTGCTGCAGAGCAAATAAGTTTACTCCAGCCTAATGGGGGCGCACGTGTAGAGGCGTGACATTTACTGTGCAGCTAATTCATCTATCACACAGTCAGCGTCTCAGGTAGAGGCACCCGGTGTGGACTCAAGCTACCCCTTTAAAAGGTACCCCCGAGCTGTCCCTGAAAACTGTGCGGCAGCCTGTGACACCGCCGCCATGGCCTGACCCCCACTTCCCCTGTGCCCCTGGAGGGAGAGAAGAGTGTGCTACTCAATTCACTGGTGTCGCGTAACCGCTGCCCCATATGGGTGCCACGTGTTGAGAACAGCAGGGACCAGGCCTCGCCCACTGCTCCCCCTCCCGGTTGCTCCCCCTTGGGTGGTGACATTCATAGCCCAGCAATGACCGCACCGGCCTCCCTCTCCTCTCTTCAGAGGCGGCAAGGTGGGCAGCAAAGAGCTCAGACATGAGCCCTGCACAATCAGTGGTGAAGCCAGCATCCCCTTTGGGTTGCTTAGGGGCCTTTGACTCCAAGCTATTCCCAGTGAATTGCAGGGATGCCAAGGAGCAGCCAGACCCCAGAGCAGCTGATTGCACTGGTGGCCTGAGCTCTGAAATACGGGGCAGCCCCTCATGAACCGGAGGCTTTGGGAAAGCATCAGGGTGGCGGGTACCAGATGTGCCCAGCCTGATTCTAGGAGCAGGAAATTCAAACAGCCGCATGCGCTAAGCCCCCGGTCGGCCTGCAGCCCCAGCCCGTACCCCAGAGCCCCTTGTGAGAGCCGCAACGCTGCTCTCTCACCCTAAAGGAAAGCGGTAAGAAAGGAGCAAGCAGCAGGGAGAACGAGACCAAGGGGCAGCAGCAACCGGACCCACGGGAGGCATCTGGAGGCTGAGCAGTGGCACGAGTGGTGTTTTCAGGAGCAAGGGGCCAGGCCAGGCGACGGGGTAGAAGGACCGGGTGGGGAAACCAGAGCTGAGCGGCTCTCTTTTGCTCGCACATGCTGGAGCCCCTGCACCTGTCCTGCCAGAGGAAGCAGGCAAGCACTTGGGAGGGGTGGTCCCCTGCCCCGGCCTCTTTGCTTGCTATTGACTTTGCAAACTCCCCGCTACGGTTTCTTTGCACTTCCCGGCAGCAGGCACGGGGCCAGCCGGAGCCGGCCTGGCACAAGCTGCGCTCTGTGCTCTCGCCGGGCTTTGAGGGCAAGCACGTTTCCCCAGATCTTCACGTCTCGAGCTGCGAACGCGCTTCGAGTGACAGAGAAATGTGTGGTATTTGCACAGAAAATGCCTGGCTTGTTTCTTTTGGGCACCAAAGCAGACAGCCGGCTTCCCGGGGCTGCTCTGGGCAAGCCAGGAGAGATGAGAGGCAGGGTTATTTACTTTCCTAGCGTTTTCCAGGTGGCGAGGGGCAGCGGGGACTGGTCCCCTTTGTAGTCGCAAATCAAATCATTCGAATCAGCTTCTTTTTTTTTTTAAACCAGACTCCCAGCATCAAGAAATGGGCTCCCCCCTCTTCTGCTTTGAGAGGGGCAGCTCCTCTCCCCCTCACCCCAGTTCCCCCTTCGCCACCAGTGCCCAAAACCAGGGGAGGGGACTGGGAGGTCCTCACACGTTATAGGAATGGGGGCCAGAAAGGTGCCCAAAATAGATACCCAGGAGGAAGTGAGAGCAGGCTTCTGGGGAGGAGGATTAAATCCTTGGGTACAGCCATGCCATGCCCCTGCCACTGCTGGAGGGAGGGGGCACTCACTATATATGCTGGAAATGCAGCACCCAGGTCGTTATCCACTGTGACAGCCCTCACGCATGGGCAGTCTTGAGCGTGGCGGCACAAGGACACCCTGGAGCTTCAGGTCAAGGAAGTTGGGAGTGCAGGATCCTACCCTAGAGAGCTTGGGCCAGCTCTTCAATTGGCACGAATCAGCCCAGATCCATTTATACCAACAGAACCGCATTAGTGTCTGCCCAGACTGATGAGATGACAGCCTGGGGGGCAAGGCTGGAGGTAAGGAAGCAAGGTAACACTGCAAAGATGCCAGTGCCAGCAAATAAAAGCCCTTCGGAAATATTCATTGCTGCTTGGTGCCTGGGTCAAATGATACCCCGAAAGGTACCTGCTGTGATACCAATGGCTTGTATTGGAGTGGAGTTTGGCCTTCTGTATCTGATGCATTTCCAAGGACACAAGGCCACCGGGACCGAGCTGAGCTTGCGGATGTTGTAGCTGCACCCGACTTTTGAAAGAAGCTGTTGTCGGTGCCTGCATCTCTGTGCCACCCGCCCTTGAGTCAGCAGGGGTTATTTTCGAAGTGACTAATATCTCATTCCTGCTCCACCCTTGCTTACAAGAAGTTAAATGCATGCAGGTGATCCTCGCTGGATAACAGCCAGGGTTTCACTCTCCCTGGCGATGCCTTGAGTGAAAAGCGGGGTCCCGTGGTCTGAGCGGTCGCATGCTAGCAAACCCCACGGCCAAAGCTGCCTGCCCCACGCTGCACGTTAAAGCCTTGAGTCCATCATCCCATTCTACTAAAAGCACAGGACCTGTTTGCCTTCGCCTGGAGACCCACGTACAAGACAGAGCTCCGTGTCGCAGGGTTTCAGCCGTCTAAAGCAATCATCCGAAAAGCCCCAAGAGCAAAGGGACCACAAACTGTCCCAGTGCAAGCCAATAAAATCAATGGGATTTCCCCCCCACCCCGCACTGATGTTGGCTCCACCGTCATAACGTTTCCATTTTTCTCTTTTGCAGGCACACAGAGAAATTAAGTCCCCAGCTTACAGCCTGCCCACAAAGTCCTTGAACTTGCAAGAAACATTAGCAGATGTTTGTTAGTGAGGAGGTAACCAGAGAATTGGAAGCACTTGTCGGTGGTGAACGTTATGAATAAATGTTGGATAGTCTCTGCTGGGGAATTGCACTTCTGGTTCAGGGCCAGTTGGCTTCATTCACCAGAGGGGGAAGAAAGGTTATGGCCTGCAGGCTTGGGTTTGTCATTAGGATTATTATTTTTAATTAGAAACGTGAGCTGCCAAAAAACATGTGGGTTTATACCCCCTACCTGAACATAATGAATGGCAAAGAGTTGGGTGACATTAATTATCCTGAATTTAGAAAAAAAAAAAGAAAAAGGAAAAGCCCCATCAGTGTAAAGCAATGTGCCCAACAGCGGCCCCCTTCCTGGCACGCATGCATTGCACGAGCTGTCCCTTACACTTTTGTATCAGCGTTTTGGGGAAGATTCCTGGCCCTTAGATTAGTCAAAAAATGGGTGAAAGAGCTGGCATTTTGTGAGGGGTGTCCTGTGTCTAATGGGGGCTGCCTCGAATCTAAAAAGGTCAAGAGCTGCTGTAAACTGTGAACTTTTCAGGACAGGGATTAGACATATGCCTATCTTCCACTAGTGTCTAAGGTATGTTGAACCCTGCCAGATCCCACAGCCCGAGAAAGTCCTCTGCAAGTGCTGATCCACTTCAAATGGCCATCTGAAGACAGGAGCCACATCTTATCTTGAACGAGAGGAAAACTTCCACTGCATTTAGCAGGCTTTGAATTGGGGCCCTTCTGGGTATTTTATGTAAGTACGGATATATGTAGTACATCTTTTATGTAAATTATAGATATATCAAACAGCCCAAAATTGGAGCTACGTCACGGTCAGGTCAGATCAAGCGTAATTTCACTAGCTGCACATAGCAAATCAGGAGATGCTCAGTGTCCTTGGTCCACTATTCTTCCAGAGGCTGTGTGCGCATGTGTGTGCACGCATGCACATCTGGAGTTGGGGGGGTGAGATCATGTCCCTACCTCTGCTTCCTATCCCCCACCCCCAACTATTGACTCCCAACCTACTCAGAGACAAAAGTAGACTGCAATTCCCCACTCCCCCCAGTGCCGACATGAGCAGGAACTCAAATATTACTGCAAGGCACAGTAATCCCGGCTCGACCCTGTTCCACGAGGGAAGTAAGCTACACCAGCCCTTTCCCTGCAGCCGTGTGCTGCTTTCTCCGTGTGCCCAGCTTGCTCTTGAAGCTGGGGAGAGCACAGGGCGAAGCCTCTGCTCAGTCCCAAAGGATAGCTTATACAAGTTGATCATGCACGATCAGGCCCCTACATCTCCATTTATGCTCCAGGGAGCAGAGAGCACTCGTCATCTGTCAGAGTCAAGCAACTTGGATGTGAAGCTATTCAGCACCCTGCTGACGGCGGGACCTCTACGCACACGCACCGCTGGGACATCCCAGACATGCTCCCAGGTTCAGTGACTTTATAAATCCTCCTTAAGAAGTCTTCAACAGTCTCGACGTCTGCCAAAATCTGGCCAACTCAGTTCCCCCGCCCTTGTGTGTATCTGTAAGTCGGACTGACGGCAGAGTGAAGATGCACCTTATCACCGACCTAAATCAGAGAGCCATACGCTTTCATGAGCCTGAATCATTTCAAAGAGATTGGTGCTTTTGGAACGAGATACCATGCAGTATATTACATCAAAATGCAGATTTCTCGCCTGTTGATTTCTAATTTACCAGCTCCGTAAAGGCAATGCAATTGTCCTGAAGTTTGGGGACGAACAAAAAGTTCATATATGGATTTGCTATTTGGAAAGGAAGATGGCGAAATCATGTCATATTTAATCCCGTACCCCACTTTGGTCCTTCTAAGGACGCATTTGTTGCCTAGAAGAAGGCTAGAGACCCCTGACTATTGGACTAGCCGGCTCAAATTCGTACTTGAGCAGCATGGCTCCAGATTTCAATCCACTTTTTGAGGCGGGGAGCGGGGTGGAAATCGCTGGAACTGATTGAAAGCTGAAAGTTTCCCCACCTACACACACATTCACAGCCCTCTAGCACGGGCCCGTCTCTGCAATACGATCAGCTTTGCCGTGCTAGCGAAGGAGACTGGGCTCCTTAGGGCTTCCATAAAGAAGCGGGTGGTTTTCCAGAGGAAAAAAGCAGACAGCGGTTACATATGGATATCTCCTCTTTTTCACATCACTTTGTATTTCCTGTTTGCAGCTGTGCTCTCCCTGAGAGAGGCTGTTCTGGTCTTGTGGTATTTCTGGCGGGGGATGGAAGAGCCGCAAATCACTTGAGGAGGTCTTTCCTTCCAAGATTTCCATTCCCGGGCTTGGAGGCCTGCTGAGCATGGATAGTTTAGCAAAATGTCCAAATGTTTGCGTGCTCATCCAAATTTTGGACCTTTTTGGGGGGTCCTCTAAGTGGTAGGAATGAGGCAGAGCCACTCACCACCCTCTCCGGTTGGCATGCCCTCTCCACTCTGGGACAGAAGTTCAATAAAGTGATTTAACCTAAAGCAGTTAAATCTGACACTACATCCCATCCAGGTTGACCTTAAACTGATTTCAGCCCTTTTGAAAGCAGGTCGTGTGCACTGAACTTTTGTCGTGTTCCAGATTCAAACCCGTTTGCTGATCACGTATACCCATTTCTGTGTCATTTCTGTCCCTAGTCTCTCAGAGCAGGGCCTGACTTCACCAACCCAAGTGGGAGAGCGCGTGGCAGGGCGTACTTTCTGAAAAGCCTTGTCAGCAAGCTGGCCCTCTCCCCTGCACGGTGTGAACAAGCGGCATCGAGCTGGAACCGGTCATCCTACTGGAACGGCCGCTTTTGCTTTTAAGCCTGTGAGTGGCGATTACACCTGAATGCCACCAACCTGTGGTTTTCCAGTCCTGCCACCTTCTGCAAGCCGGAGGAGCCCAGGACATGAGCCCTGCGGCAAAATCCTTACTCCAACGGGAAAAAATGAAACGGTCTGCCCAGGGCCCCGTTGTGCTCATCTCCACCAGTGCAAAGAGCTCCTGAAGCTGAACGGTGGCATCCTGCACCGCCTTTGTCGCAGTGTGAACCACTCTCTCTCCCATACAGAGACCAATGACTTCAGCTAGGCCATCCCATTTCAGTTCTCAGCAAACTAAATTGTAGCGTAGCACAGGAAAGAGCAGGGCCACCAGTACCCGAGCGGTGACAGGGACTCAATCAGGAGAGACGTGCCCAGGTGATCCTAGCAGGGAAGCCTGCTCCGTGCTGCGCGGGAAGGAAAAGACCCTCCCAGCCAGGCCGGGATCAGAGGAAGTCAAGAAATCAATACTTGTCGGACATCTCATCTCTTGCGGCAGCAATGAGATCTACCCATCGCTGCGTCGCAGAGTGACATTTGCTCCCCTGTAGAGTGGGACCAAGCGGCTGGGACTTGTTTCTCAGCAGGGAGGGGAGTATAGCCATGGCCTCTTGACCTCAGTTGTCTTACGGTAACAGCCCAGTGTAAAAAGCTTCAAGGCCTCCAAGATCCTCAAAAGAAAGGATTATACAGAGGCCGTCGACTCCTGTCATGAGGCGTCCCTTTTATCATGGAGCTTGTTCGTTCTGCGCTGCTCCAGCCTGGGATGGAGTTGAAGGTTAAAGGCAAAGCAAATGTACTCGGCTCCTCCGTTCAAAAGACGGCTGATCTTAGCACGCGTCTTTGCAGAAAGATCTCCCAGGAATTGCAGAGTTGGGAAAACATTATAAAAGCTGTGGGCAAAATGCAATGAAACCCACTGAATCCCCCCCAATGCTCATTATTTGTTTCCTACTAGAGGCCACAGAACGACGATCTAAATACATTTTTAAAAATTAAAGGTGGCTTCTTCAGCCCAGGACTGAGTTGCAGGCTAGACATATTTGATCGGGAAGGAAAGACTCGCCTCTGAGGGTCTGGCAGGGTGGCTTGGCTTTAGCGCCCGCTGCTCCGGTGCTGCCCTTTGCAAAAGGAGGGGGAGGACACACACTTGCTCTCACCATTTTTGCACCTTGCGGGGAAAACATACACGTTCCCCAACCAGCTTCCCATGTCGGGCTTCCTGGGGGAAACGCTGGGACAGGCTTGCAAAAGGAGGGGGAGGACACACGCTTGCTCTCACCATTTTTGCACCTTGCGGGGAAAACATACACGTTCCCCAACCAGCTTCCCATGTCGGGCTTCCTGGGGGAAACGCTGGGACAGGCTTGTTCATGTGCTACCGTTGGCACCCGAACAAAGAGGCATTTGCAGCACGCTCAAGCGTGCGCCGTAAGGGCCAGGACCGGCTTGCGGAGGCCGACTCGAATCGTTTCTATCCCTCGTCCCGCTGACGGGCTTTGCAGTGTTGCTAAGATACAGGGCTTTCCTGGACATGCCCCCTCCTTCCTCTGCTCTCTTCCCAGCCGGTCCCCGGGAGGTTTGGGGCACAGCTGGCCTAGACACGGCACCACGGACTCGACACCACATGAAGGAGCTTCCTCCACAAAGGTGATCCCCCTCGAGAGCCTGCACCTGCCCAGCAGCCCTGGCGTGCCAGCTGAAAGGGGCTGGCCATAATGATGGGGGTACGTCTGTGCCTGGAAGCGCAGCTGGTGAGCCTGCCGCAGGCCCGAATTGCCATCGAGTTATGGAAAGGTTTCTCAGCCAAAACCCCCCGTCGCCTTGGGAACACTTGAGACAAGCTTGTCAAAGGTAAGAATGAGTATTTCTTGCAGACGGCCGCCGCGTCCCGCCGGTAAACCCAGACGAGCATCACTCCTTCTACCCTTCAGTAACAGACTGAGACCGGGAGCACTGGGGGAGTCTTGCACAGGCGTCTCACCCTAATATTGGCACTGCGGGAGTCTCGCACACGAATCCCACACTAATATTGGCACCGGGGGAGTCTTGCACAGGCGTCTCACCCTAATATTGGCACTGCGGGAGTCTTGCACACGAATCCCACACTAATATTGGCACTACGGGAGTCTTGCACAGGCGTCTCACCCTAATATTGGCACTGCGGGAGTCTTGCACACGAATCCCACACTAATATTGGCAGTGGGGGAGTCTTGCACAGGCGTCTCACCCTAATATTGGCACTGCGGGAGTCTCGCACACGAATCCCACACTAATATTGGCACTACGGGAGTCTTGCACAGGCGTCTCACCCTAATATTGGCACTGCGGGAGTCTTGCCCACGAATCCCACACTAATATTGGCACCGGGGGAGTCTTGCACACGAATCCCACACTAATATTGGCACTGGGGGAGTCTTGCACACGAATCCCACACTAATATTGGCACTGGGGGAGTCTTGCACATGACTCTCACCTGAGTATTGGCATGAGTCCCACCCTGTTGGGACAGTCTCTTGCCCCCGTGATCATCCAATTAGCAGGGTTGTCGTTACTCCTGTGTGATTTCAGAGCCTTGGCAGGGCAGTGGGCCTCTCAGGCAGCACCTACTAGTTATGCCTTAATCTCTCTCTCCAGCATTATGAATTGCCTGGAGCAGGGTGTCAAACTCACCCCAGGCAGCAGGGCTGGGTCTGGACCCAGATCTGGTGGCAGGGCAAAAGGAGGCAGTGGTGTGAGCAGCAGCAGGCAAGAGGTGGTGGCACAAGCTTCACTGCGCTGGCACAGCTGTTGCTTGCCCTTCTGCCATTCAAGGCTATCCCCCATGGCCCCAAATTCTGTGCTAGGCCTCCCTGCCCCCAAAGTCCCAGCCTCTCCTAGAGCCCCACGGGCTGAAGGAAATAGCTTGGTCGGGCAGATCTGGCTCATGAACCAGATGGTTGACATCCCTGGCCTGGAGCGCTCCAGATCAATACTGATTTCATCCCGATCTCTAGGAAGAGTCCACTTCTGCCCTGTTCCTCTTTGGCAGTGGAGGGGTTTTTAGCTTCCTCATCACCCCTTACCGCCAGAAAGTCTTATCTTTCTGTTTGGATATACGCAACTTGTACCCACAGGTTATTGGGGCCCAAGCAACAGAGATTAAATCCCTTCACATAATCCGCACATCTCCCAACATTGGAGAGGTCCCAAACTTCAGCTCCAGCTTGCAATTTTTGCAGCACGGGCCCTTCTGTACCCAGGCCCTTGGTACCTGTAGCTACAGCTCGCCCATCGACCCACTGCTGCAGGCTGTGCAAAGGATTTTGGAAAGTCAAGTCTGACACAAGTGAGCAGCGAGTCGGGGAGCTGTGGAGTGAGGTGGCCCTTCCTCTCCTTTTGTCCATGTGGCCAAGATCCCGCTTTCAGCTCCCGAGGGGTAAATGCTGAGCAGCAAGGGAATCTATGATCTGCTGAGCCATGTGAGCTGGTGCAAGTCCAGAAGGCCAGTGGTGCCGCTCCCAAAGGACACAATGCACTTTGGAGCAGGCAAGGAGCTAGAGAGACTCTCAGCAGAGTCTGTTATCTCTTGAAGGCCACAGTGCTGCTCTTCGGGCCCCTCCGGGCCTGTGACTCAGTCCTCCGCACCTGCCGGGGAGGAATGCATCGCCTGTGCCAGGCTGGAAGCAAATCCCCCCCAGGCTGGCCCACACACACAAATGGTTAAATCAATTACAAATGCAAATCGGTAGGAAGGGGAGAAAAGAGGAGTTAATTTAAGTGAAAATTATATATGTGCTGAAGCATGCGAAGCAGGCAATTTCCACCAGAAGCCTTGCCGCACCAGCTAGACGACAGGCTTGGGCTGCCCGGTCCATTGCCGGGGAGCGGGAGATGCCAGGCCCTCTTGCACTCAGCATAAAGTTTTAATTGAACAGGCACAGGCCATTTCATCCTGGTTTTTCCTAAGCCCAATCAGTGAAGGGTCATAAAGTACTTGCAGGTGACAAAACAAATGAGCAGCCTGCTTCTTTAATGGCAGCTCTGGGAGCTGAGAGAGCCCCCGGCGCTCGCAGGCGGCTCAGCTCTCACATCTCCGAAACGCTGCAGACGCGCCTAGCCCCAAATGCCCGCTTGCACCTCGCCCGCCGCAGAGAGATCGGGGTGTCGTTTCACCCACCTGCCCTGAACTGAGTGGGACTTGTGCGTACGGTTTATTTGGTCTGGCTGGCAACATACTTGCTAACAGAGGAAGGGCTGCCCGGGATTTTTTTTTCTCCCTGCCTGCTCAGAGGTGTGAAGTTTACTAATAGCAGAGAGTTTCCACCGAGACGTCTCACAAGCTCGCCTGTGCCATCTAGCGGGAGAAAACCACTTCTGAGCCTTTGCTCAAGCAGTGCTGGACTCAAGCACCGCCTGGCACTCGTGCGACACTTGAAAACACAAGTTCGTTCACTGCGTGAGAACATCGGCACGGCCCTTCATCTGCAGGATGGGCCCAGTAACATTGTCCTGGCCAACCCTACCCCTGGGAAGTCTCTCAACAGGAATTCTGGGCAAACCGATGCAGGGAGAGCACAGTTTTAATCTGCGATCGGCGGTGTCGTGACTTACTGCTCACTAATTTCCTCTCCCGATCACCAGCAGAGCAGAGGAGAGTGGTGGCTGAAGGCTGTGACACTTGCTCTTCTGCAGCAGAAACGCCAAGTCCGTCGCCGCGCCTATAGCGAAACGCCCCTGGTGTCTGGTGGCCACGCATGGGCCAGACGTGACCCCGCAAATTCGGCAGCGTGGCGCGCAATGGGCCACATCGTCACCTGCCCCAAGCAAATATTCAATCTTCATCTAAGTGGAGGCCGCTTGTGGTTGTTAAAGTTTCCAGAGTATCTTTCCTAGAAGCAGGGTTTTGGCCAAATTCCAGCTCAGGTAATTGCATTCGGCTTGCTTAAATTTCCCCTGCAGATATAGCTTTCTTAATTTCCTGTCCCTACACCATAGGGTAGCGTTGTGGTGCGTTGTTAAACAGCTGCTGTGTTCTGCCCCAGAGGAGGTTGTGCTTCAGGGGTGGGGAGCTTGTTCTGCTCTGTTTTACACAGCGATTAAAAGGAGGGGAGAAAAAACACGCTGCATAAAATATATGGATGGTTTCTCCGTTCTGCACTGTGCAATTTGGGCGCAGCCATCGGTTTCCTGGCAAAATCCCAGGACATTGCTCATTTGCCCAAACCCTGGAACAGCGCGGTGCGGGGAGCCATTTCTCCCCTTGCAAAGCCGAGGTTTTCCACAAAATCCTGGTGCTCGGCACCCAAAGGGTTAATGACACAAGCGCTCTTTGCAAGCTCCTGTGTCTGTAAAGTGAGTGTTGCTCGTTTTATGGGAAGAGCTGGGGGGGGAGAAAGGGTGGGAATAGATTTTTTTTTTTTTTTTTTTTATGGCTTTGACAGGAACTCCCATCATGGTATAATTATGGAAGTGAGAAGCTTGTGTGTAACGAAGACCATATGCCACGTTAAAACACACACGCACAAATATTAGGCCCCGGTGAGGCCTGATGGGGAAGGGGTGTGGGGGAGGCAGGAAGGGCTCATGAAAGGGATCCTCTTTCAAACAGTCCTGTCACATTTTCCAGAGCGGTGATGGAGGCCAACGGGGACGGGGGGCGTCTGGGGCATCTTCCCGGCACCGGGGGGCTCGGGGAGGGTGCATCTGTGCATCACCCGGCGGCTTGAACCGGAGTCCCGTGCAAACCAGGCTGTTTTAAGAAATGGATGTCAATGGGAAGGACGGGGCTGGCTCTCTAAGCCGTATCTCACGTACGAGACTTTTCCAGTCTTGGCTTCCCAGTAAGCCGGCTTGAAGGAGGGGCTGGGAAGGGCTCTGGTCAATGCCGGACCTGCGGCCTGGGGGTTAGAGGGCTTTCCTCGACAGGATGCCCTCGACCACTAGGCTATGGAGCGAAAGATAGGAAGGTCTCCCTTGACCGCCCGCCCGCCTCTTCGCAGCTCTCCCCTGACTGTAGGGTTGTGACTTATCTGGGGTTTCACATGTGCCTGGTCAACTCTACTCTGCCCTGGCAGCAGTGTGGCCAGAGCGGGGCAATCGCAGGACGAGTGCAACCGCGGGCATGCAAACAGCATCCAACCCCTGCCTGGGTGGCACAAACTGCAGCCGCGTAAGTCTGCTCCAGGTGCAAGAAGGTGAAACAGGCTTGCACCCCTATAACCTGGCTTCGCTGGGGTTGCCCTGCCCTGCCTCTCGTGCAGCTCTCGAGGCGAGCAATGCTGCCGTGCGGAGTGGGTGGCACTTTGCCCTCGCTACCCGCTCACCGAGCAAGTGGAGGACTAGACCCACCGACTCCTGCATTTCCTTTCACCCTCTCTCGGAGCAAGCGAGGGCTGGTTTGGCACCTGGGGAAGATGGCAGCAGCCTTGAGAGCAGCTCTGATGTATGCTGGGGTGTCAGGGTATTTCCTGAGCGCCGAATAGCCACATCCCAGCTACACCCGGCTGCCTCCCTAGGACTTCCCTCAGCCCAGGCATTTGCGGGCACTTTCGGGGCAGGCTCCATAGTGGGGTTACTTCCTAGGCATCCCTCTGGCTGCTTTGCAGCCCTTCACTGCCGACGCAAAGGGGACAGGGTGAGACACAACACCCACTCCCCCCACAACTTTGCCCCTCACTGCTACCTGTTCTCTGGCAGGGATAAGGGAAGCGAAGCATCAGGTCCCCATCGCCTTTGCTCGACAAGATGCAGGACTGCAGCCAGGCAGGAGCAGCCTGGCACAGACCTGCTTTGCTCCTCCGAGTGTGTCGCCGCCGTGCGAAGCAGCTGTCGGTGTTACGTAGCGGCGATGGCTGGGGGTAGGGGGGAGCAGAGAGTTCAAGAGGACACTTCTGGCCCCGCGGCCAAGGGCTCCGAGTGCTGCGGGGGACGAGTGTGGCCAGCTGCCGCTCTGGCACGAGGGTCAGGTCCTGCACAGAGGGTTAAGCATCAAAGCGCTCGTTTGCTTAGCACAAGCTTTCCTTGCCCGGCGAGGACGAACAACACCTCCAGAGGCAACAAAAAGGGAGGAGCGGGCTTGCTTGTTCTCCCGGTGAACCACTTGCAAGCTATTAACTTTTCCCACCAGGATCCCGGTCGCACCCGCTGACTTCCCTCAAACCAACTGGTGGGAAAGGAAAGGAGCTCCAGTAGCCGAAAAGCTAAATCAACTCAACTCTGTACCAGTCCTTGGCTCCTGTCTCCTGCTTCCCATGGGCTTTGCGTGTTGTAAAAAGAAATTGTGTCTCTAGGCTGGATCTACAGCCAGAGTATAGGCATATAGGCTACGGTTTGATTTTGGAGAGGCTACTTAGAGCTGCAGGAAGCTGTTAAAAACCTGGCAGTGGCTGTTTCAAAGTCTCTCTATAGAGCCCACAAGCTTAAAGCGCTGCAGGGGAGGAGGCCAAGTGGATGAAAGCTCCTGCCAAAAAATACAGGGGCACTTCACCGTCTTTCTACCTCTGTGCAACTGGTGCACACGCTCGGTCACCCGGATTTGCCCGTGTCTGCAGATGGTGCAGCCACGGCCGCCGAGTGGGATAGCTGTTGCCTTTGCTTACAGACGACACGCAGAAGCCGGGGCCAACGCAGTGTAGCGCGGGCGATCGCGGTCCAACAGGTTAAATGTGGACGTAACGGCATAGCCCGATCGAGCTGATGCTTGCCCCGTTTACGGGCAGACCCTCTGAGCACATGCTGCAAGCATTAGCGGGGCCTGACTTTGCGCTCTGATGAGAAACAGAGCCGCCCCCCCCAGCCCAGACGGACAGATCGCCGAGGCAGAAGGAATGCAGGGAATTTTTCCAGGGCCCCTGCAAACTTTTTACAGGCCTCTTTTCAGGGAAGATAACTGTCACGCGGAGGTGAAACACAGGTGCAATGCAAGACGCCTTCCTCCGCCGGGTACGCTGCAGGGGAAGAGTGACCTCTTCCCTTCCTGATGTCTGCTACAATCCATGATTCCCATCATGCACAGTGTGTCATTTCCCATGAGGACCTGCCTGTTTCTGCCATCTGCCATGATTTATAGAAAATGGGCAGTGATTAATAGCCCAGTCAACAGCGAGTGAAGCCATTTTCTTTCATTTACCTGCTCCCTGACCTCCCTCCGCAGTCCCAGACAGGGGCTGGGAAAGTGTATTAATCATGCACTTAAAAAATATTTAAAAGGGTAGATTGGCTGGGAGCTCCGTCTTTTTTATGGACTCGTTTTCTACAGAGGGTGTATGCTAATTGCCAGATAAAACAAACGAGCTTTTTGAAATGTAAACGACTCACTGGAGGTACTTCTTATTTGGTCCTTAAACGATATTTTAAAGCCGGGCTCTCCTCGGGCCTCTCTGTCATCAGTATGGAACCGAAAATAACAGGCTGTCACATCGACGGGGGAAATAATTTGGCGAGTTTATTTTTGGGGGGAGGTTTTCCCCTTCAGGATGGAGTACTCAGCAATCTACTGGGATATCCAAATACTACCCAAAGCCAGGGCCCAAGACGAGAGCATATCCATGGATAAGCTTGGAAGCTTAATGGATAAGCCCTTTCACGCTGGGGATCAAGCAGAGCGTGACATTCAAACCAGGCCTGGTGGGATGGGGTTACCATTTGTTTAGCATCCACGTCTAACTCAGATTGCTAACTCAAATTCCCCTTTAGCACCAGGGGCAAAGGGCCATAGTTTGGAAATGCCATCACTCACTAGTGTCCAGAGGCCCTGCCGGAGACCAGGGCCGCACCGTGTACGAACACAGCAGGAGCCAGTCCCTGCTTTGAAGAGCTTGCTTCCTTCATAGCCAAGACCTGGAGGAAGAGCCGAAGTGGCGTGGCCAAGCCAAACAGGCTGCAGACAGAGCACCGGGTCCATGTCACCACTGGCCCATGTGCTCTCTATTTTGCTGACTTTGTCTGCAGCCTTGAAGCATTAGCACCCCCTCCACGCCACCATCGGGGGCCCTCCAGCCAGCTCCTGCTGCGCTGTACATGTTCACACAGCAGACGACGGAGCCACAGGTTGTACTTCTTCTTCCACATAAGCATCCTGATTTTTCCTTTGTTAAACGCGGCGCGATTTGACCCTTCCCCAGGAAGAGACCTGGGCCGGACCAGCCCACACAGCTAGCACTTGTCCACCCCATTAAGTGCTGCCATTCTAGCAGCGCCAGCAGACCTGGGTCAGCCAAATCCCAGAGCAGACATAGCGGATGCCGATAAAAGGAGCCGTTTGCTGGTATAGCTATCCCGCCTCCTCTTTTGTTGATACAATGGCCTTCACTCCAGGGGCTCGCTATGTCAGCTATGTGAGGGGAGGGAATTGATTTGGTTTCTTTACCAACACATCATATACCCTGGCAAAACATTTTAGTGTAGACCTGACTAATGTCAGCATGGAGGAGTGGGGAATTTCAGGCTACAGCCACCCAGCGAATATCTGGTTTGAAGATTAATAGAGGCTTTTGGATCTATGTTTTTTTTTTCCGTGACTGTTGCTTTTCTTTCAAGAAGGCTACAATTTAGTTATAGACTCCAAGACAAGTTTGCGAGAGGCTCTGTCTGCCAGGACTGGAGGATCTGCTTGTTGGAGGACAAACCAGCACGGTCTGAAAATGCCCCAGGGACTGTGTAGTTACTTGTACATGTGGGAAACACCTTGTTCAGTAGCTGTATAGAAGCTGGAGTGTCCACACAGCACAGTGAACAGGATCAAAAACTGTGCAAGTGCCCAAAAAATGGCAGCCGCATGGCTTGATAAAGGCCATTTGGACATGTACAGCAAGGTTGGGTTTTGCCCAAGCTCTGTACTTGTTCCTCATTAAAAGTATAGAACAACTACACATGTACACTACACGGGTGCAACGCTTCTGCCAGACACTAGACAATAGTAACAAGGGCCAGGTTCAAATGCAGGGTTTAAAGTGAGCCATTGCAAAGGGCAGGTGGAGCAGATTTTGCGTCTTCCTTCCAACTTTGTGAGTTTTGTAGGCTGACAAATGTTGTTACTGCAAAGTTATACGCAGTTACTGAAAGGTTAATGCTCACTAAGCCCTGCGGTGGGGCGACCCTCGGTTTTTTGTGCAAAGTTTTATGTGTGTGGAGTCAGACAGGAGTCACTCCCTGAATGGCCTTGTGGCTCATAAGCAACTCAAGAGAAAGTGCTAGTGAGCACAAGTCTCTATAGTGGGTTCAGGGAGAAACCTGACACTCAGTGTTGCTAAAAGAGCGGAAACCCCCGAGCCTGCTTTTGAAGTCAATCAGGGTCTGAAAGAATTGGAGTTGTATAGGCCACCAAAGACAACCATCATCAACAATCCCTCACAGACAAGGGTGATTGTCTTCCATGACTGCTTTAGCTGTGGGTCTGAAGATGGCTGATCCAGGATCAACAGACTCTGTTGCAACTTGGGCACATATTGGGGTGGCTCTGGATTCTTGTTTCAGTCCATGACACACTGTTTCTGCTCTTCCCACTTTTCCATCTCCTGTTGTCATCATAAGGTTTCCAAGCACTGAGATTCTTGCAGCAGTCTCTTCCTCCAGTTGGGGAAGTCCTGGGTGATAGTCTCCCATTAATTGATATTAATGTTACATATTTTTTTTAAGTTGGCTATGAGGATGTGCCTGAAGCACTTTCTCTGTGCTCCTCTTGAGTATACGCCTTGACTGAACTGGAAGAATAAAGCTTGCTTCAGGAATCTGGAGTCAGATATCCAGATGATGTGGCCGGTCCAGCGAAGTTGCTGTTGCATGATCGTTGCCTCAGTGCTCATGGTCTTTGCTTTTTGCCTTTCCAGTGGATTTGAAGGATCTTCCACAGGCAACATTGATGGGGCTTCTCCAGTGACTTGAGGCCAATGTCCATGTCCTGTCCATTGACTACATCTCAGCTCCATGCAGTAAGGTGGTGATCACGACTGCTTGATAAACCATGAGCATGGTTTCAGGTAAGGTGTTGTGATCTTTGAACACCTCTTTCCACAGGCGTCTGAAGGCTGGACATGCACTTTTAAGGTGATGTTGGATTTCTTTGTCCATGTCAGCCTTCTGCAAAACATGGCTTCCAAGGTATAAGAAATACTCAATGTTCTCGAGACTCTCACCATCAGTTTGAATTATTGGAGCTGGGGACTGCTCATTAAGAGCTTGCTGATGGATGATCTTAGTCTTCTGAATGTTAAGCCTCAGTTCCATTTTCTTGTCTGCTTCGGCAAAGACGTTGACGATTGCCTGAAGGTCAGCTTCCGAGTGAACACACGTTACCGCATCATCAGTGTACTGGAGCTCAGTGATTGAGGTTGGAGTGGTCTTGGTTTTGGCTCAGAGTCAGCTGAGATTAAATAGCTTGCAATCCATTTGGTAGTTTAGTTGCACTCCCGGCACTATAGCCGGGGAACGCACCACGACAGCGACATAGCAGGAGTTCATGTATAGATCATGAAACGCTTTTTCAGTCTATCCAGATCATTCTGGATCCTAGCCCTACCCAACTGAAGTATCTGTAGTTCCACCCAACTTGGTGTCATCTGCAAATTTGCTAATCATGCCCTCCATCCCATGATCCTGAACATAAATGAAGACATTAAACAAGACTAGTCCCAGGACAGATGCCTGGTGAATCTCACTTGATACCTCCTCCCAACTAGACATTGAGCCATTGATGACTTCTCATTGAGCACAGTGATCCAACCAATTATGTATCCACCTGACAGAACTTTAGCCTGTATTTTTTTAGCTTGTTAATGGGAAATAATGTCAAAAGCCTTTCTAAAGGAAAGGTAAAGCACTGTTCTCCTCCAATAATAGCCTTTCATCTTATCACAGAAGGAAATCACGTTGTTCAGACATGACTTGTTCTTGATGACTCCATGCTAGCTGTTCCCAATCACCTTGTTCTCCTCTAAGTGTTTCACATCAGAGTCCTTGAAGACCTGCTTTATGATCTTTCCGGCCACTGTGGTCAGACGAACTGGCCTGTGATTCCCCAGATCCTCCTTCTTCGCTTTCTTAAAGGATGTGTCTACACATGCATATTAATGCAACTGAATACATTCCAGTGCATATCACAGCAGAGTTTCTTGCTCCTATATGCTGTGTTTACACATGTGCTTAGGACCACAGCATGTTGAACTAGGTTGGAACAGGCCCTGCTGGCAAGGGATCCCTGGGGTCAGCCTGCCCGCCTGGGGCTGCTCTGACCTGGCTCAACGTGCTGTGGAGGGGCTGGCTGGGGCACGAGGGTGCTCCAATGTGGATTTAGCACCCACACTGAAGCAACCACGTGCCCCAGACATCCTTAGCGACATTTACATGTGTGGTCCTTCAAAGTAAAAAACTTTTATACTCATCTCTAGTACTGTGACAAATTTCCCTCCTTTTCTAGGATATTTTTAAAGTTTAAATTAATTTAAGAGATCACTATCTGGCCATGCTGACTTGCTGTTGCCATTCCCATTTTTCAATTGCATTAGGATAGATTTTTCCTGCACGCTTAAAAGGACCGTCTCAAAATACAGCCAGCTCTCCTGGACTCCTTTCCCCCACAGCTTGTCTCCCAGGGGCATAGCTGACCCTAGCGGGATGCAAGGCCTGGGGCATATCAGCCTGTGTGGGGCCCTCTTAACACTGCATGGGGCCATGGTACTCCCGCAAACGGGGGGTGAAGGTCCCTCTGCTTCTTCCGCGGCATGGGGCTGACCCGCCAGCTCCCGGCAGGCCCCGCGGGACGGGCAGTGGCTGCTCTTCACAGCTCTGTGAGGGACCCCCAAAGCGCGGGGCTTGGGGCGGTTGCCCTGATTCACCATACCCTAGGGATGGCTCTGCCCAGGGGATCCTGCTCACCAGTTCCCCAAGTTGGTTACAGTCTGCTTTCCTGAACCCCAGTGTCCTTATTCTGCCGCTCACCTGCTTGCCTCCCCTTAGGATCTTGAACTCTCTCATTTTGTGGTCACTGTCACCAAAGTTGCCTTCCACCTTCATTTTCTCAACCAATTCATCTCTGTTTGGGGGGCAGCAAGTCAAGAAGAGCTTTCCCTCTAGTTAGCCTCGCTACCATGTGTATCAAAACGTTATCCGCAGCACATCCCAAGAATTTGCTGGACTGCTTGCGCACTGCTGTGTTTCCCTCCCAGCGGATGTCCTGAGGATTGAAATCCCCCCACGAGAAACAGGTCCTGCAAACTGGAAGCTCCCATCGGCTGTTTGAAAAAGACGTGTCCACCGCTTCATCCCAGTTTGGTGGCCTGGAGCAGACACCCGCTATGACATCTCCCTGCTACTGTTACCTCTGACCTTTACCCAGAGGCTTGCAACAGGCCTACTTTCCACTTTGTACAAAACACATCCTTTTCTGATGGAGCAACACCTCCTCTGTTTTTCCCCTGCCTATCCTCCTGAGCAAGCTATACCCTTCCGTAACAGTACTCCAGTCACATGAGCTATCCCACCATGTCTCCGTAAGACCAATCACGTCATCATTTCTCAATGGTACTAGGACCTCCAATTCCTCCCCATGCGTCTCGCATTAGTATACAAACATTTCAGGTATCTAACTGGTTGTCCTATCTTCTCCCTGACAACATTGCTAAGGCATCCATACTATTGCTTCCCCTTACTAAGTTTTTATCCAGGTCCTCTGTCTGTACTTACCTCTGGGCTTTTGTTGCCATTCCCCCAGTGAATTTAGCAGGATTGCCCTTTCAGGCAAAAGTCGTAGCTCTTTCTCGTACCTACAGATGCCTCGTTCTTTTGCAGTGAATTGCAATGCTTATCCTTCCAGCTCCGGGCTCTCTACCCGGCTTTCTCTTCTGTATGTGTACCGCACTGAAAACAATAGGCCCCTACTCCCTGATGGAGGCTCTGAGTGACTTACCAAAGTAAAAACAATGCAGAATAACCTGTTGATCTGTCCTTGTAGCTGTACAGTCAAATATCTCTAATGGGAACTCTTACTTTAAAAATCCACCTTCAGCTACCATTTCCAAATACTCATCAAGTGGGGCGTTTGGATGGAAGGAGGCTTGTTCAAATGTCATTAAAAGGCAGAAGTGATTGCTAAAACATTCACTTAGATGCTGAACCCTACAATTTTGGTGTGTTCAGAGCTGGGTTTCCAGATCCATTTGAACAGGTACGTAGCCACTGGGACATGGACTCTGATGCATTTCATAAACGAGTTAATGGTCACCACGAGGATAGAAACTGCAGTCCTGGGCTGTTTGAAAAGTATATAGCGAATGAGTCCGCAAGAGCTGATTTTACAGTATTCCAGGCTGAGAGCAATCATTGTGTCAGATGGAAAATGGTGGCATGTTGACAGATAATTATATTTCTATAAAGGATAAAAATGGGTTAATTTTTTCAGGAGGAAAATCCTTGAAACTGCCACAGAGATGATCAGTGTGGGCTTTAAATTCTAAGGCAGAAGTTACCTTTGGAACATGAGAAATAACCGATCAAAGCGCAGGCCTCCATAAAGTTCAAGAATTATTGCTGCCGCAGGATGGGAGTTCAGGGTTTTAGAAGACGGCTGTACAGAGCAGCAGATGAAAATGTTCCAGCTAAAGCACACGGTGCCTAGACAGATGTCTCTAGGTTGAGAAATTGAGCTGTGCACTCAAATTCAATCTTCACAGAGTCTGAGAGGGCTTAAGTCCGCTGCGCTCGCTCTCTTCCAAAGGGACCCAGAGCAGAGCCCAACTGGAGGCACTGCATTGCTCAGCGTTGTTGCAGATGGGATGCAAAGACAAAAAAAAAAAACACATGGGATTTTGTCAAGTCAATCCCAGGCCCAGATGCAGCTGAGACCCATAAATGTATAATATCACAGGTCTGACTTTTGTAACACATCCCGAACCCAGAAGGTTTTGCCATGGGGTTTAGAAGAGCTCATTATATGTAGCTTTTCCCATAGTGCCTGCTTCTGCCCTGAGTTTCCTGATCCCCTGGCTGCACAGTTATGCACTAGTGCTCAATTACCTTCATGCGGGGGAGGATGAGCTTGTGATTAAGATACCAGATGGGAACTTGGTTCAGTTTGAACTGTGAACTCTTTAAAGTCATTTACTATGATCTTATTCAGCCCAGTGGAACCGTCTTCCTGTTCGGGGTCCTATATGCACTCCTCGGATGCTCCATTTGGCTCTTCACCATGAGCTGTGGGTTAGCATAGGGATAAAGTAGAGCAGAATTGGTCTCTACAAGGCCCCTAGTCAAAATGCAGACCTACCATTTCCTTTCCTTGTGCTAACTCTCTAGTGGTACCACATACGTGATGTTGTGTAGAGCTGTGTGTGTTCTCCAGAAAACCCCCCACAACTAATGCCTTTGTGATTTGGGTCTCTAAGCACACCTGAGGTTGATGGCAAACTCAATAAAACTACAATCCCTGTCAAGCCAAACAGAATTACTGAGTTACTCTCACCCACCAGAGACCAAAAGCTTTGTTGACAACTTAATTAACTGCATTTGTAATGAATTTTTGGCCACATGCAACAGACTAATTATCAAAGCAACCCTTAATCTCTTTCCAGGCACATCAAAGTATTGCAAGCACAAAATATTTGCATCATTCTCTGATAAAATTCTTTGCACTAATTCCAACATAATTAAAATGATGGTGGGGCTAAGGTAATTATGCAAGGTGCTTATAAGGCATAGCAATGTAATTGGAGCCTGGGCTTTTTTTAACCTGAGTAAAGTCAGTAAAGTTCTCAAATGTGTGTGAAATCTATAAAAGGCAATTTTAAAAGATATAAAGCAGAATGACTTGTATGCCAGCTTCACCTTTTTAAAGTGGACCTTTGCCTTGAAAAATGGAGTAAAGATTTGCTTCTAGGTCACTTTGTTATTTCCAGTATCCAAGTTTATGGCCTGCAGCGAGAAGAGAGAATACTAGGGGATCCTACAAAGGGATGTTAAGGTAAGATAAAAACAGTTGTCTTCCAACAGGCCACCACAAAGCACTTAACTGCCTTCCTGTTCCCAATTACTTTCTCTCAAAGTTTTGAATTTCAAGAGAAACAGTGTGTCCTGTTTCAGCAGGATACCTGTATAGATCTGGCCAATGGCCGTGTATCTACCTTGCATTCTCTTCACTAAAACCCTCCCTGCAAGATTGCCCATTGCACCTACACTGCACCTGTGTACTCAGGTGAGTTGATGTCCTGCTCTGTGCATCAAGAGCAGCATAAATAACTTGCCATATTGCCACTGGTGTCAGCAGTCAAGGGCTTGCCTCCTGTCTTGGGTAGATTAAACCATCTTTGGCACTGTTCTAACTTGTACCAGCTAAAACCATGTTCTGCCCCATCAGGCCAAGGTCCCTGGAGTGCATCCTGCTGTGGCTATTCACCGTGGTTTCTCTTGCTTCATTCACTATGCTAGGGGAAGAAGGAAGTAAAGGGAAGAAGTCATAGGGCCTGCCACACCACCTTTACACCAGCCAGTGATTCTCCTCTGCAAGAAGAAGCCCCAGCTGGCTCCCTAATGCAGCTCTCCCTTCCTTTGCACTGCTTCAGCTGCACAGGTGACCCAGAGCAGGGGGCTGGATCTCAGGAACCATCAATAGGCCAACATCGGGAACCATCAATGGCCATCAATAGACCAACCTCAGGAACCATCAATAGGCCAATGTCGGGAACCATCAATGGCCATCAATAGACCAACCTCAGGAACCATCAATAGGCCAATGTTGGGAACCATCAATGGTTATCAATAGGCCAACCTCAGGAACCATTAATGACCATCAATAGGCCAACCTCGGGAACCATCAATGACCATCAATAGGCCAACCTCGGGAACCATCAATGACCATCAATAGGCCAACCTCGGGAACCATCAATGGCCAGTCTATGTGGATACCTTATGGTAGGCAGCTCTCTCTGGCTCTTGCATGGACCAGTAGCGAAAGCTGTCACTGCACTCAAAGTTACACACACCCAAGCTAGCTTTAACCTGACTAACTGGAGTAGAGAGAACAGGGTAGCCCTGGTAACAGGGACCAACTTTTGGATGAACTACTCAAGCATTCACTCAGCTTCTAAGGCGGGTTTTGCTTGGATGCCTTTGAGGACCAGTGGGTGCGACCCATGGGCTCTGCTTGGTGTCCCTGTTAGGAGCACTTATTTTCACATTTTGACCCTTTGATCCACACAGCACTCTGACCTTGTTTTTGCCTTTGTTCTCATCCCCTCACAAAAAGTTGTATCATTCACCCTTTGGCCCCACACCGTAGTGGCTATTTATTAGCTGGGTGAGTGAGATGATACGGAACTAGTTTGGGTGCATCTCTACAGCACAGAAGAATGTGCTTTGGCTTTAGACTGAATATAGATGAATCTGACTGGCTAATTATAGACTTAACTCTTCAATCCGTACCAGCTGGTTTCTTCCAGTCTAATACCAACACTGGTGCATCTATACAAGACTCTTACTGCACAGTAGCCTAATAACACTGCACAGAAGCATGAGGGTCAAAAATCACACTACTGTGCAGTGTTATTAGACTACTGCACAGTAAGCATTAAAAAACCCCCTCATGCATCAGCACTACTGCGCAGTAGTGTGAGTTACTGTGCATTGAATTAGTACTTGGCTAACCAAGTATTGAACTTAATGCGCAGTAACTAGGGTGCATTAATGAACGAGTAGATGCGCCCTGGTAGAGTTACACTAGGAGTGAACCACCAGAACCACAGGCTTCACCTACCAGAAAATCCAGTGCCTTGCAAACTTGAGCCAAAGTCCACTGAAGTCATGAAGCACATCTTTGGGCTTCTCAGGCTCAGAAACTAGGTCACTTGCTGCCTTTATGAATGAAATAGAAATTATTCCTGTGTAATCACAGTAGCTGATATGGTGCTTGTTCCCAAAGGAATAAGCCATTTTCAATGATGACGGCTGGTTCTGCTTGCAGTGAAATCAAGTCAGCCCCTTTGTTACACTGAAATCACACTATGCAGAGTGGTCACAAAGCAGCTAGTAAAACAGCAGCCCCCACCGTGGGGGAAGTGCTATATGCAGGCATGGTGCTAAATATGTTTGAGTCTATGCAGTAAAGCAGGGAATGAAAAATGACTTAAACGGGGGGGTTTTTTCCCACAGGTGCTGCCCACCATTTGTGCCTTGAACCTGGTTCAGTAGTGCAGCAGGTGACCTAGTTTCACAGCCAGAGAAGCCCGAAGGTGTAGTCCATTAACAGAAAATCCTGCCCAACTGCCCACCTCCACACACCTGCATTGCTGCAGCCCGGGATCTCTCACCAGGCGGCGTCTGGCACAGGGGCCAAGATTACTCAGAAAGCCAGGAGATAGCCATTAAATTTATGAGCTTAGTAAGCAGAGACAGGGGGAAAAAAGACCCATTGGATCATCAGCATTGCAGCAAGTATCGGCTAGGGACAGAAGTGACACAGAGACCGGTTTAAGTGATCAGAAACTGGTTTAAGCTTGTAACAAAACAAATTCAGTGCCCATAAACCAGTTTGAAAATGGCTGAAAATGATTTAAGATCAAGCTGGTTGAATGTAGTATCAATTTAGGTCAAACTGGTTTATGAAACTTCTGTCCCAGACCATCAAGTGGAGCAGCATTCACCACTTCTCTTGGGAGACACCCATCCCACTGGCCAAAACCAGTCCTTCCTGTGGGACGGGACGGGATGGGATGGGATGGGATGGGAAGATAAGGCTCCCTTGGGGGTCCGTTCAGCTTGCTTTGGTCCAGCAAACCCCACAAAGGAAGCTCGTCCCTCCTTTCTTCCCCACAACTCCCTCCGCAACTAACCCTGCATTCTCCTACAAAATTGAAACGGCGCCTTTTCCGAAACTCAACTCTTCAGCCTGATCCTCCTCTGGCTTACAGCACTGTGCAAATCAGGAGCATCTCTGCTGAGCTCCGCGGAGTTGCACTGCTGTGCAGCCAGCGTGGGCGAGCGAAGAGAAGAGGCAGGCCCATTATGTCATCCCTTCCACAGATGTCAGGACATATGTTCGTTTTTTTCCCAGCTACTAAAATCAGCTCCTTGCCTTGGCCTTCAGAGACATTTGCCAATGGAAAAGCTACGTTCGAACAGATTTATGCCTAGGTTTGACACAATTAATCAAATCATTTCCTGACACAAAACACTTAGGACTCGCTGGAGGTGTGAGGCCAGGGAACCCGGGCTTTGCTGAATGGCTCCATGGGACATTTCAAAGGCAACGTCTTCAAAACTGTTGAGCTTTCATCTGCCTGTGCGGAGTTTGAACACCTTAAGTGGCAGCTTGAAAAATCCTTCCCCTCACAGGCTCAATGCCGAGACCATGGCAGAGCAGCGCGTAGGACAGTGACCACGAGCATCTCAGAGGACATCATTTGGTGCCAGCGATGAGCCCAGTTCATAAAGGCGGCATCAGGAACGATCAGACGCCAGGCTTTCCAAAAGCTCACAAGTTCCTGGGTGCAGTATGCATCGAGGGTCCTTTGGATAAAGAGATGTGCAAAATAGACTCAAAGGCACCCATGAAAAGCTCCCTGCTTTCCAGTTTCAGTCCAAGCTTGCAATTTGAATCTGGACCAGAAGGGCCGCTGAGGCTCCCTGAATTGCAGTGGGTTTGTACTGAAAGACTGACAAAGCAATAAAGGTGCAGTTGTGCCCCCCGGTGCATTGGGCTGCTTTCACCTTTCTCTAATGTGAACAGCATTAAACCAGAACCAATACCTGCTGCCCTGGGAATCGGGATCTAATCTCAAACCTGCCTTTGCAGCTCTGATCCATACGCCGTCATGGTGCTCCTGGACCTCTGTCTGAACTTCTTGTGTTGTACATGTACAAAACGGTTTCTGCTAAAATGACAGCCACGTTTTCACTTGGGATCCACGACACATGGCTCAATAGAAGCCTTTGAGCCTACATCTAAAGCCTGAATAAAGCTCTCTGATTGTATTTATTGTATTCCCAGAAGAAAGGTCCAGTATGATGAGTTAAACATCAGATACAATCTCATCTGCAGCAGGGTTTGCTTATACACTGATCACTGTTTGCTTATACACTGCTCTTAGAGCAATGCAGCTATTTCCATGGACTCGATAGTAAAACTTGGCACCATTTAAGCTTCTTGTATCTTGTGGGACTCATCTCCTACCACGCATGAAGCCTGTGTCCTAGCCAAAACGAAACCCACTTCCCGGCATCCCGTCCGTGAAGAAATGTTCACCTCTGTTGCAAACTTCCCTCTACTCTGAGCTGTTCCTGCTCTGAGAGTAGCTTACCTCCATGGAGGGAGTCCTGAACCAATGCTGCCAGGTTTGAAGAATGGAAATATCCTCCTGGAGCCTCAAGACTTAGTCAAATTTAATGGGAAATGATCCTACCCCACAAACACTTAAGAATGTACAAGTGTAAATGTTTGCATTTTTAGCATACAAGTATATTGTTGCAAACAGCAAATACTGTTCAGGTGCTGCCCCCTTCCAGAGCATGAATGTCTCCATCAAGGTCCATCTTGGGAGTTGTCCTCCACTGCTACCCACTAGCCTTTAGCCGCTTGGTCACGTGTGCAATGTGCCGCTGAGTGAGTCTGCATGTCCAAGAAAGTTAACGAATGGGGTTAATGAAGTTAATGACAGTCTTCTGGAGGTGGGAAATGGAGCAGCTTTGCAAACTTATTTTCAAATGTGCACACTCCTTGGATCTCCCCAGCCTAGCTAACTTGGGGTCACTGTCACAGTTATGCCTTGCTATGTGCAAGCTCCAAATTTACTGTAAATATTGCACCCCTGGCAGCATTATCCGTGCCCTGACTTGGGCTGAGCTCCACACTGAAAAAAGACATAGAATAAGAGCCCAGCTTGAGCAGGAGGCTTTCTGAGGCTGTCAGCTTTGCTATCATATTACTCATTGCTATATGGGGCTTATTTATGGATGAGAACGGTCAACCAGACACGAATGCTTTATTATTTCCCTGTCCAAAGGAGAGACGAGGGCTCTCTAGATCTCTTAATGAATAAAAAGGAAGAGATGGAAGGGCATCGCTCTCTCCCTTGCACCGATGTCAGCTAGTAGTAATGCAATTAAAATAAGTGGACTTACCCCTGGGTAAACAGAAATAAGAACATAAGAAGCTCCATACTGGATCAGACCAATGGTCCATCTCACCCAGTACCGTCGCTGTCAGTGGAGGGAATGGATGCTTTAGAGGGACAGCACTGAACTGGATGTATCTAGTGATCTATCACTTATTCAATACCCGCTCCAGCATCCACCATTGCTGATGCAAGAGAAAGCCTTGCCAGCCATTCAGCTGTTAATAGATCTGTCACACAACGAGCGCCCATAGACCTTCAAGGGGTGTGAATTTACATACAGGATTTCAAGAGCGATGCTTGCACCGCCTGGGGGTTATCCAGGATATAAGTCAGTGGGAGGGTATAAAGCAGTGAATTAGGGGGTGACATCACAAAGTCTGTTTGCATGGCAGAGTAACGAGAAGGAGGGAAAGAATCGAGTAGCAGGGTTCCCCTCACTTCTAGAAGGGCATTAGCAGGGACGCGATGATCTGTGTCTTCCAGCCCCTAACAGCTATGAAACTATAATGAGTCAGTCAATGAAAGCAATAAGATACATCCTGCTCCCTGCTGCATCTTGTGATTTGAAAGCTCAGTGGCCTGGAAGACAACTCCCACGTTCCTTGAATTTCTTCCCTGTTTGATTTTTTTTTTTTTACTTGCAAAGCTACTCCAGGATTAGGGCTGGGTTTAACCTTTAACCTCAGGATCTGGAAAGGGTTCAGGATTCCTAATCCCTGAATTGGCAGAAGCCAGCATCCTTCTTTAGCGGGTTGTTTTTTTCTGAAAGGACCCTGCACTGCCCTCCAGCAGCCTCCAGTGGTGGTTTGAAAGCAGAGAAGGACCATGGTCATGGTGCCAGGAAGCAGAGGTGAGACAGCCGGCAATAACATGGGAGTGGAAAGTTGCTCTGAAGCTTGAAAAAGTTTTGATATGAAGAAAAAGGAAAAGCATGTGTGTGGCTGTGGTTCTTTTCTCTCTCTCACCCAGGCTGGCTGCAACTGGAAGCCAGGGCTGTTCACTGGGCCTTGGGAGAGAGGATATTCGTGGCATCCCGTCCGTGAAGAAATGTTCACCTCTGTTGCAAAATCCCTTCCTACAATATCAACCCCTCGCAGTCTTTTAAGACTCTTTATCCCCGCGCAACCCATAGGGAAGGAGTATTTGCCCCCACTGTACAGATGAGGCAATAAGGAACAGCTGTTAAAAGGTATTTAGGTGCCTCAAGGCCAACTTGAAAAAGTGCACCGTCAACAGCAACTCGTCCAGGACCACCCCAAATGGAGGAAGAGCCTGCTGCAAGGATCTCACGACTTTGAAACCTTACATCAACAACGGGAGATGGGAAAGTAGGAACGGCAGGAACAGCGTGTGGAGGGTCGAATCCAGAATCAGGAGCCGCCCGCACTGCACGGAAACACATGCCTGAGTTGCAACAGAGTCTGTTGATCCTTGATTGGCCTCGTTAGCCATCTTCAAACCCACAGAAAAGACATTCATGGAAGACAATCATCCTCCACTGCGAGGGATTGCCGAAGGAGAAGAAGAGGTGCCTCGAGAAGTTAGTAAGTACCAAGTGGCATTTTCAAATCAATGGGCTTTTGGTGAGTAGGGCCTGAAGGCCTGTCAGGGCCCTCTCTGCATCATTAGGTGCTGAAATACTATTTAAAAATCTGGCCCAGAGAGATTAGAGACTGCCGTCTCAACTTCCATTTCAATCAGGAGGACTGGCTCGTCGCAGTGGAGGTCTTGTAAATGCTGAAGCAAAGCATTGCCCTAGCCCCTGCAATTGGGTGAACCCTGTTGATGGGCTCCTATACCTGCGAGGAGCCCCAGTGGGGCTACAACCAGAGCCAAGTAATCCCAGGTCTTCAACAATCATATGAACACCAAAAGCATGAGCTTTGCTCCACAAAATGGTAAGATTTGGCTCCCGGCTGCACGTGCAGGATCCCCGTGGGGGATTCTGTCTGCGCGTGCCGCCGGTGAAGGAGCCTGCCAACCACTGCCTAGCCACTGAAATGCATCACGTGCCATTTTAGTGAACGCCGTGCAAATCCCTCGTGCCAGCAGAAGGCACCTGGCTCTGGATGGAGGGAGCGGATGTGTGCAAATGGGTGAGCCAGCCGAAGGAGCTGGACACTGAATAACAGGATGGCCTGATAAGCAGGCTGAGCCTTCCTCCCGGGCTGCCAGGGGAAGTGACTTCAGTCACAGCCGGATAGCAGATGGCAGCGACCTGCAGCCCGGGGACTGACGGAGGGGGATGACCTCTTACCACTGGTGCTGAGCTGTTCCAGGGGGTTGGGCAGGAGCAGTGCACGAGGGCTTCCCGCAAGCTGGCAAAGAACATTTTTCCCAATTATTTAATCAGTCTGTCTAATGAAAGATGTCTAATAAAGATATCTAATAAAAGACACTTTTCAAACTATTTAATGGATATCTCATGTACCCAAAGAACCTTTGCCTACGACAGCTCTTAGGAACCCAATATGGGATGGGGCCTGGATGTGGCCTCCGGGCACAAGGTGAATAGCTAAGGGTCTGATGTCCTAAAGCACTCATGACCATGACTTGCAGCGGGGGATAATGCTGCTGCTGCTATTGTCCCCTCCTCCAGTCCTAGGAGGGACAGTGCCCTGCCCTGGTGCGGTGCACGTGCATACCCCTGCCCAGCTCAGCACCTGGGGGGCCCCTGCCCACCAAGCATGGCACGGTGGCCCCTAACGAGCCTGCAAGCAGCTGGCAAAACGCCTTGTACTTTTCAAGACAACAAACAGCAACCTCCCCCCCCAGATCCAGACCTTGGCAGTATTATGAGTGCCGGCAACATGGGGCTCCCCCTGTACAAAGAGGAGTAGGAGGGGAACATGATTAAAAGTTGCCGACGTGCTTTAGATGCCTTAACCCCCTTGAAAATGTTACCTGCCATCTTCACTGGCATGTATTTCCAAGGACAAATCGGTCCTTCTCTGAGACCCGCCAGCGCCCTCTTTGTGAGCAGCGATGCTGCTGCCTCCTTATCGCTTGGCCCTGTGTTGTAGAAGAGCCACGTCCTGGTGCAGCGAGACTGAAGAGGAACTTCAGGAGCTGAAGCAGCCTCGTGTATCATGGATGACTTTGTGAACCAATAAAATGAATCGTGTTCTGGTGTCAAGCAACGATACACAACTTTTCCCACCCCTCCCCAGGGCAATGGCCGGCACCCCAAATGAAAGGAGTGGTTCTCAGTGTTTTTAGACTCGAGGCACCCCTCCTGAGACTCAGACAAATGCCAGACCTTCATTTTTTGACTACAGAATAATACTGGAGCAATTCTCCTGTTGCAAATAACTCAGAAAGCCCACAGCAAGGCAGAATGGTTTTAACACCACGAATCCCTATTTGAAATCTCCGGGCTCATCTTGCGATTCATGTTTGCACACCTAATTGTGCGGCACCCTGCAGCACCTTTCAAAGGATCTCGGTCTCCCCTGGTTGCGAATGACTGATTTATAGAGTGGGCCTTGTCTCCTGGCTGTGAAGAGGGAAAGCTCCATCCATTTTTTTTTTGCAAAAGTCTAGTTGGTCTCATAAAAGATATCACCTCTACCACGAGTCCTTGAGTCCATTACAGTTGAGGCATTCTCCTTGCTCCATCCCTCACCAATGCTGAAAGCAAACAGGAGGTGGCAATGCAACATAAGAAACAGGAAGGCGGCACATACGATGCCGTTTCTCCCCAATAGGTAAGGAGCACTCGTTTCCAAGCAAAAGCCAAAAGCTGGCTAATGTTTTTCAAAGAAATACAAAACTAGGCATAAATGCCTGCTTCTCCCATGAGAGGAGGGAGGAAAATGCAGAGAGAAAAGGTGCAGAGTCCTCCTGTTTTAAAGGAAAGTTGCATTAGCTTGATGCCCTATTTAATTTCCTGCTCCGGCAAAGGCTTCCTATGTAACCTTGGGCAAGTCCCTTAGATGGCCTGTGCCTCAAAAGCCTTCTATACAATGGAGATAACAGCACCACCCCTTTCACACAGGGGTGCTGTCAAATCTCAGGCTCCACGATAAGGAGGGTCATAGAAGTAGCTAAGGTTCAGATCCTGCATCCTCCATTGCAGCTTGCCTTTTTGGTACTTCCAATGCATGAGGCTTTGAGATGAAAGCACTATCCCAGACTACACAGTATACCCCACTCCATTTTATTCCTTAATGTGATTGGCTCTCAGGATCTCAAATGAAGCGACGAGGAAAGGAGAGGAGACTCCACTGGCGCCTTGAACGCTTTATCCAGGTGTCTGCAGTGAGACTCTACTCACTTCATGTCTTTGCTAACCCCAGTCAGGATCTGTACGTGGCTTCTTACAGCCAGACAAAGTGTTTGCTTTGAACACTTTCACTCAGTACATTTGCAGCGATTTCTAAATTGCAGGGAGACGTAGCAGCTACACAATGAAGGACAACAAGCAGAAGACTGGGCCTCTTATTTCCCTCTCCTATGAGGTGGCCCTAATGGTATTTTGCCAGTCAAGTCCAATGAAGGCATTGGAAGGTTTACATGGGCCACGTTGGCATTGAACAGGCAGACTCCTATATGGCACATTGTATAATTTTATTTAGCTGAGCTATAAAACCTGGATGTGAAGCAGAGGATTGTGATTCAGTTTATTTTATAGGAGGGGATTTCTTCCCGAGGATCACGGGAGCATGGGAGAGTGGTAAATCTAATTCAAGGATCTCAACAGACCAGCTGGGAATAGGTGCCCTTTCAGTAGAGCCAGTCATTCTCCCACCCCCTCCTGACCACACATCACACGTGACTAACTCTGGACTTTCTATGAGATCTCATAAAAGACATCTGCAATAACTTTGACGTAACAAACTTGTGCATGATCCTTTTTGGTGTACGCTTTTAACAACGAGGGCCATTAACGCAGTGGTTCCCAACCTTTTTAGATGCAAAGCACCTCTGGTCAGATTCATGGCACCCCTCACTACCATCAAGGCACAACTCAGAAAATGCCAGCACTTAGCTGTCACTTGTTTTTTGATTACAGAAAAATACTAGAGCAACTCTTCTTGTCCAAAGAACTCAGGGGTTAGGGACAGAAGTTACACATAAACTGGTTTAAGTGGTTGAAACTGGTTTAAGTGGTTGAAACTGGTTTAAACCTGTAACAGAGCAGAAGCTCAGTGCACATAAACCAGTTTCAAAATGGCCAAAACTGGTTAACAGTAAACCTGGTTGAATGTAGTATCAGACTTAACTGATTTGGGTCAAACCGGTTTATGAAACTTCTGGCCCAGACCCCTTCCTTGTTCAAGTTAAATCACAGTCCCCCAGCATCCCAGCCTGCTTTGCAGCCCTGGACTGGGCTGTGCTGTCTGCTCCTAGCTGGAGCAGTGAGGGCTAGCTGACACTGAAGGGCAGAGGGGAGGCAAGCCCAGCTAGGGATACAGCCCAGTCTACGAAGGGGGGAAGGAATTGCCCCTCCCCCAACTAAATCCCAGCTCGGGCCTGGGTCCAGGCAGGGAGGTTAAATACCCCTTCCCCCACTCAAACTTACAAGTGTGGACTACAAATCCCAGAGGCACCTGGAAGCAGGAAAAGAAAGTGATAAGCAACCCTGCAGAATCCTGCTGCAGTGAGTCTGGACTTCAAATCCCAGCAACCTCAGAGGCAACAGGAAGAGGAAATGAACACACAGGCAGAGAGCTGTGCTCTGGCACCCGCCAGCTTCTGGCCTGAGCCACTGCAGGCATGGGGCTGCATTTCATGAATCAAAGGTAAATGTCTGTTCACTTCTGTTTCAATTTAATCTGTGCAATTTAGACTAACCTGCAGACTGAATCGATTCAGCCCCAGGCTTTCTGACTGTCTGCACCTAGCCAGGAAGACCACACAAGTCAGAATGGCTTTTGACACTGTGGGTTCCTACTGGAAACCTCTGGGTTTCTCTCGTGAATCTTCTGTATGTGTTTGCTCACCTAACAATGCTAATATTGCATGATACTCCATGGCCCCCTTAAAAGGATCTTAAACTGCATAAGAGTTACTGCATTAACTAGTAAAACATTTTCCCAAAGTACCTGGTGGATCTGCCATCTTCAAACCAGTCTCTCTTTTAAAGACAGGCTTTAGAAGTGGTGGGCTAGAACAATAAGTTACTGGATTGGCCTGAGTTATGCAGGTCAGACTCCATGGTTGGAAGAGCCCCTTCTGGTCCTGAAATCTCTGGTTCCTTCTACCTCTCTGCAGCAGAGGAAAAAGGAGTCATTCACAGCACAAAAGTGGCCACCGTTGAAGGCTACGTGAAACACTCCTGGGGAAAAGCAGGTCCTCATGGCATTTGAGCCACAGTTCCTCAGTGTATTTTTAATTTCCAAAGTCATTTCAGAGGGAGTTTACCCCTGTGGGGTTTCTTGCGTTTGGAAAATAAGAATATCAAAGGCAAAAAAAAAGAAGCCGTCAGCTTTGAATGTTCTCAATTCGCTCGTTGGCTTGTGACACTCTACCCTAGCAGGATCTCACAAGGCAAATGTGCATGTCAGGCCAAATCACAACTACCCTTCCCCAAGGAGCAGAGGGATGGTGGGAAGAGGACGGTCCAGTCATATCTATGGCATTAGGCCCTTCCACATGGCTTGGAAGATTCATTCCCCTTCTGCCCAAGCCCAGTAGTGCCTCTTATTTAGCACACAAAATATGTCTATCCCAATTCTAGGGCACCCCCCAGAGCCTTTTCCACCCACCTTCTCCTCAACTCTTCTCAGAATCAAAGACAAAACTTTCTTAGAGGCTTAAATGATTTCCTCATCTTCCTTTCCAGAGTAGGCGGTCCCATGGGGAGCTGGGATCCTCATGCTTTGTTGCAAGAGTTAAGAAGAGCTCCTTTTTGAAAGAACTAGGGTGCCGTTCCCGACTGACTGTGGTGTGAGGAAGAGGGGGCCTCCACCCCAGGGTAACTTGCTACCATATTTACTTGAAGCAAAGACAAGGAGGGGAGGGGAGGAGGGGAAGTCCCTTGTGTTGGATTCAAGTACAAGCCAAGGGAGAGGGGGGAAAGCAGGATGGCTCTAAATCCAATGCCAGGTCAGGGGTTGAAACTGCAGCTGATACCCCATCACTGCCACCTTCCCCCCACCACAGCCTCTGCTCCTGGCCACTGTTGGCCCCTCGCTGTGTCCCACCCCCCGCATTGCTGCCACTTACCTTCCTGTCATAGCTCCATCTCCACCTGGGGCCCTGGTCTGATCTGGGGCAAGGAGCATAACAGCCTCTGGCTCCCACCCAGCCATGCAGGTAGTGGGGACCAGGCACTGGGGGTACAGGTGTGTGGGGGGGAGCAGCCACCAGTAGGGGCAGGCAGAAGTAGAGAGCAAGCACAAGGAGGCAGGGGCTCGGGTTACTTGACTCCCCTGCTGCCTGCCCCCACCCCCACAGGCCAGACACAGGCATGGGCAAACTGGGCAACCACCCAGGGCCCAACAGAAAGGGGGCCTGAAAATGGTGTTTTGTATCATTATTATTATTATTATTATAATCATTGTCTCTGGTGAAGGGGGTCCTGATACTAAAAGTTTACCCGAGGCCGCCAGCAGTCTAGGTGTGGTGCTATACCTCTTCTCCCCTCCCCCCCCCCGCACCTGCCCCACTGCAGTGGTGGGGAACCCTGATTTAAGATGACCCTCCAAAATTAGATTCTAGACATGGAAAATGATATCGCATTTACAAATTTTCCGTGTCTAGAATACAATTATTGAGGTGGTCGTCTTAAATTCAGGGTGGTCTTGGATTTGGGGAAATACAGTAATATGAGGGTTACCCTGCAGAACCTCTGTTTCAGAATGTCACCTTCCCTGTCCCTTGCTCTCCCCCTCTGTTACCTGGCCGGGGTTTACCTGGACAGATTTTAAGAAGAGTTGAGGAGAAGGTGATTGCATCACTTGGCTCTTAGTCTCTAGAGCACAAATGTTCATACTTTGGGGGAGACTAAGACCTGGCTCAAAGCCACAGTGAAAGGCCCTCATCCAGGAGCTCAAGTCAGAGGCATAGCTAGTATTTTTGGCACCCTGGGCAGCAGAGGTACCTGGCAGGGGAGCTCTGGGCCCTGGTGGCTTCAGTTTCTGGTTGTTATGGAGCAGCAAGAAGTGGCTAGGATCTAACAGCCACAGGGTACAGGTTTGGGGGAAGGGGCTGGAGGGTGCTGATGACAACCATACTGAAAAATGATGCAAAATGCCTAATTTAGCAGCAGAATTAACCCTCTAGGTGCAGGATTCCCCCCACACAGGATGCCCTGCCTGCTGCTCCCTGGCCTTTTCTGTTTGTGCCATGCTGCCAGATCCTAGAGCTGCTGCAGCTTTAGTCCCCTTGCTCCTGTTCTGGTGCCTTTTAGTCAGTACCCAGGGCTCATGCCCCGCTTGCATCCAACTTTTTATGCTGCTAGCTTAAGAACAACTGAAGCTTTTGGGTATTCAGTTCTGTGCTACTTCATGAGCATGTGTTCTTGTCTAGCGGGGACCATGTCCTCATGTCCCTTATCCACCTCTCCCCATGTCCCCTATCTGCCTCTCCTTTAGGGAACTGTTGCTGAGAACCATTCTGCAGCATGAAGGGAAAGCTCTGCCCTCTCCTCTTCTGCTTCAGATCTGTCTGTCTGTGGGCATGTCTACATGTGCATTTACTCCGGCTTAAATTTAATATGCAGTAAGTTACTGTGCAGTAAGTGGGTATAGGCAGTGTATACACATGCAGGCAATAAAGTTCATTAACGTTGTACGTGGACTGACTTGGGACTAAAGTTAGTCCCAAGTCTGTCCACGCGCACTGTGTTACTGAGCAGTAAGGCATCTACACATGTGTTACTGCACAGTAACTAATCAGGTATCAAATTTACGTTCAAGT
Source organism: Crocodylus siamensis (assembly GCF_052110815.1). Taxonomy (NCBI): domain Eukaryota; kingdom Metazoa; phylum Chordata; order Crocodylia; family Crocodylidae; genus Crocodylus; species Crocodylus siamensis. The sequence goes on along the minus strand of NC_143398.1, from coordinate 240,489,679 downwards.
CAGCGTAAATCAAATTTACATTCAAGTCACCAAAGTCATTATATTTATTGTGCAGTACGGGCGTGAACATATAGATGCATGCTCATACTTGCCTTGTGAGTGTGTGTTGTGAGACCCTGCTAGGGTAGAGTGTGACAAGCCAGTGAACCAACTGGGAACATGCAGAGCTGGCTTTCATTTTTCTTTTTTGCCTTTGATCTTCTTATTTCCCAAATGCAAGAAACCCCAAAGGGGTAAACTCCCACTGAAATGACTTTGGAGATTAAAAATACACTGAGGAACTGTGGCTCAAATGTTGTGAGGACCTGCCTTTCCCCTGAAGTATTTCGTGTAGCATTCAACTGCGGTCACTTTTGCCCTGTAAATGTGCATGTGTAGGTGCGCCCTGTCTGTCTGCAACCTCAATCCATGAGTATATCAATCCAGGTAAAGGATGTGTTCCCGGGCTCCATAGCTGCACTCCAGCCCATGCTCGATACTCAGGTGTATTCATCTGCCTTGTTCCATATAACATGAAAGTCAAAAATGAAGTGACTCCATGTCATAAAGTGCGGCAGAAGAGCCTTTGCCTTTTTCAACAGAACTGCCCTGGCAAAAAAAGGTTGGCCTGCTCTTGTGTCATGGATGTATTGCCTTTCTTTCTTTGTCACTATTAATAGTGTCCATAGAGTACCACAACTGTACAGGATGCTTTATAGACTACATAGCATTCAGACCCCGCTCCGTCTGTCACTTCACAGGCAGAGACTGAGGGTTGGATAGCCTGACCTCTCACTGCGGGTCCGTAGCAAGCAAGTCAGCCCCATCTGGCATATAACACGAGTCCTGCCTCAGCCTACAAACTTGCCGCGTTTCCATCCATTTCAGGAAGGTCCAGAGAGCTGCTCACGCCGGCCATCCTACGAGCCACTGGCACAGGATGCGACGGGTTTCAAAAGTCACCCTGCGTCTGACCAGCTTGCTCACATCGGGTTTGAGGATCAGGCAGGGGTCCTGTTTGTTTCGTGATGGACCGTCGGGTATTTCCTGAGATCAACTCCACCAGGGACATTCCTCCAAGCCTAGCAGCAGCCTTTGCAAATGAAGAGGTCAGCTCCACTTCAAAAGAGCAGAGCAGGCTTTACGGGATCCAGACATCAGAGAGAAGGCTTGGCACATCAACGGATGTTTTTTGTGAAGCAAGCATGAAACAAATTAAATCAGGCGCTGGGAAAGTTACCGGGAAAACTGTTTCTAGGGGCCAGAACTGCTAATGTGAAACTAAAGCATTTGAAAAAACTATATACTGATCAAACTCCTCAGCTGGTGAAGAGGAGAACAGCTGCGCAGAAGCCTGTGGAGGGAGGCCCCGACACCTGCTGACTGTCCCTGGTTAAGCACAAATTTGAATTTTAAACAAACAGCCGATTGCTCCTCACCACCCCCCACCCCCAGTAGCTCATTGTTTGCAAATCACTTGGGTTTGGGACTGTGACAGCCCAAACACACGAGCAGAGAAAGATGGCCCTAGGAAGCCGGCGGTACCAGGGGTCCCTATTACAGAGATCAGAAGTCCAGGCAGCGGATGAAGCCAACTATGCCACAGTAGTGAGGTCAATGCAATGCTGATCTGCTGGAGGTGGAGAGACTTCTTCACTTCCTCCCACACTTCCATGGTTTTCTGACCCAAACGAGGGTGAGGTGTCAGAGGAGTTTGGGGGCTGACGCCTTGCTCAGACAGCAGCACTTACCAGTGGGATCGTCCCAAGCGCTCAGCGCCTGGCTGACTTTGCTCCTCTTTTACTAATAACATCAATGGCAAGCCATCCGTTCAGCTTTACAAAGGATCTGGGGGGTGTTCCCCCCATCTCCCAGTACGGAGGAAGTCGGCCTCCAGTGGGCCTCTGCCCTTGCAGGGGCCTGTCGGGGAGGGGCCGGATCACCACCACCAGTTCTTTGCTGCAGGGTAGGGAGTCCAGCCACCTCTTGCTTGGTCAGGGATCGATGCACGATTGTCAACACTTTAAAGGGAACGAACGCAGCAAGCGTGAGGGGCCGGGTGGCTTGTAGCAGCAGGAGGCCGCATGCACCTTCGGATGAACAACGAGAGGCGCAGAACCATGCTCAGCAAGGCTCCCCTGCGGGACCACTGCATGAGGACCCCCATTTTACAGAAGAGGAGGCAGAAGCAAAGAGTTTGATTTCCCCAAGGCCACAGGGGGATTCGGTGTCTGAAGTGGGACTTGTGCTGTCTCCTATGAAGCCAATTTGCCCACTCAAGACAGAAGATCTGCTTGGAACTGCCTTATCACCAATATCTGATCTGCTAACTCCAAAGCTACTACATACTGGACTGAGATCCTGCCTGAATTGACGGGTGTGCTAGTGTGGCTACACGGTGCATTTGTGAATGCTCAGGGCCAGGCCTGAGTGTGTGCAGTGATGCATCATGGCATAAGCTGACCTCCAACTGCCTGGGCTTTGGGACTTCCCTTATAGGCTCAGGGCAGCTTGGTTGTCCATGATGTGAGTTTTGTGCTTTCCTCTGGAAGAGCTAGCACTGGCCTCTGTCACAGCCACAACAGGGCACTGGAGGGTCTGCTCACTTCACCCAGCACAATTCACATGTTCCAACAAAGGACTGGTCAATTATTTGGACCCAAAAGCCACTTAGGCTGTCGGGCACTGCGTCATCACCTCTCCCCCATCAGCAAATCTTCCGAAGTGGATCTGCTCTGTGCCAGCCGCATGGTTGGGATGGGACTGCAGGCGGGCAAGGAGCAGCATCCAGGAGCAGGGCAGGGGTGGAGCTGGGATCAGGATTGCAAGGTGGTGACAATGCAGCGCCAGGGCCCGGGGCAGAGCTGCGATCTGCTCCCTGCATACCCTTAACCAAGGAGCTGGTGCCTGCTGCAGAGACATGCAGAGAGCACATCGTGGCTCTGCCCCAGGCCCCTACCCCCCACTCAGCAATCCTGATCCCAGCCATAGCCCCAACCCCACGCACCCATCCTGCCCCCGGATGCTGCTCCCTGCCCACGACCCTATCCCATCCACCCGACCGTCTCTGTCCACCCGCGCTGTCTGGCAACCCTTGTGCTGGGTGCAGTGTGGACAGGCCAGGGTGCCTGGGCAGCAGGGCTGGGGGTGGCAGCAGTATCTGCAAGGACCTGCCACCGCAAGGAAGTGAGTCTGGCCGCTGCACCGCCCCAACCCCACCGCATGCCCGGAGGCGGCAGGACTGGCTGCGGGTGCCATGGCCCAGGCTGCCTCCCACGCCTGGGCCAGGTGAAGCCAAGGGACCTGCTGCAGGCCGGATGAAATCCCTTGGAGGGTTGGATCTGGCGGGCTATATTTTGCCCACCTCTGTTCTAGGAGAGACTTACCTAGCATGTCCAATACCAACAAGACAAAGGTCTTGATCCAGGATCTGTACTAGTGGTGATGAAGCGAAGTGCCCAGCTTTCCCATCCCAGGTTCAGTTGCTGGGAACTGAAAGCCATTAATATAGAAGCCCTCCAGACATCAATCTTACACAGCGTAACAGTACCAAATGCTTCAGCATTGCTATCCATTTGGCACGCAACCAAACAGGTAAGCTGTACAGCAATTAGTTATCACATTGCTTGGGCCATATACAGGTACAATCGGCAATCAGTCACAGGTAGCTTTGCATGTTTTATTAGATTATTGTCTAAACTCACTCTATCACCTTTGTGATCACATCAGCTCAGTATTTTAATGGGAAACTTACTGCGTGCGCTACCAAAGTTGAGAACGAGTGAGTTGCTTATGCAAATAATGAGATCGTAATCCAAAGAGGACAATAAAACCAGGTTCACAAAGAGACGTCTATTTACACTGATAAATAAGGAAATGGAAAACCAGAACAAGGTGACAGATTTATTATTTTTCTAAGACTGGGCTCGCCGAAAGCAGTGACGGTTTCACAAGAGGTGAAACGGTCCGGGGAGCGTTGGGTTTAAGAACAACTGGAGTTCCCGTCTTGCACGGTTACATCTCTGTCTCGCCTTCCTACAGCCATCGTCTTGCGGGTTGTGAAGGTGTCAGCTCTCATGCGCTGCACAGAAATGGGCCAGTCCCAACAGAATTGGGACTGCTTAGATGCGTGAGAAAATGAATGAACAGGTATTACTGTAGGAGTTACCATTTCTAGAACAAGCATTGTGGCTCTATTATAACGGAGTCAAATCCACAATGCTGGTACATTTTTAGGGTAAAGAAAGCGTTGGCTGGAGGACCAGGATCTCCCTACTAGGCACAACAAAGTTCTCCATGGGGAACCCAGGTGCTACAGGAAGCAACCTCAACAATTGTGTACATGGCAACGTCCTCCGAGAGCCATCACTAGAACGACATCTTAGCACCGCATGAATAGATATTGCATCTTTGGGGTTACCCTCTTCTGACAAGGCTGAAAATGAGGATCTGGGCCCTGAGACGTCATCAGTAAAAATATGCCCCTTACCTATCATTCCTCCGGGCCTTTGTTTTAGAGAAGTTGTTATATTTTGCATTTCCTTTAAAAAACAAAATCCTCCCATCTTTTGCGGGCTCAGCAAGGATGACCACACATTCCACTACAGCTGTGGTTGCTTTTCAGGGGTGGACGAGTTGTGCTTATGTACAAGTCTAAAAATGATGGAGAACCCTTCAACGCAAAGGTCCAGGGGACATTACTGTTATTAAAGATCTTTAAAGCGCATCTAGAACTGCAACCCGTTACCACTGAACTTACTAACCCACCGCAAGACTTGACAGACTTTTCTTAGCCTGGAATAGAGGGATGATGTGGGATGATGCCATTACGTAAGTGTAAGTGTAAGACGTAAGTGTAAGATGTTTCTCAACCCACACAGGAACCAGGACTGGAATTGTGCATCTAGTCCCACCATGTTGGGAGAGGTGGAGGGTGGATTTGAATCCCTGACACCAAGTGCAAATAGTGGTTGAGGCAGATTGCAGCATCTTCATCTTTACAGGTGCAATTCTTAGCCTTTGGGTGCAACCTAGGAAGACAAGCTAAGGTGAGCCTCAACTACCTTTAAGGCACCTTTATCCCCCCTTGATCCTGGCTGGTCAAGGAGCTAGAGAGACTCACCAGTCACAAGCAGAAAACTTTGGGGAATTGTCTAGCGACTGCACTGCCCAAAATCCAACCCAGCCCCTACTCATCCCTCACCCCACCTCCCACACTACTGATCTCCAACTCGTAGACCAAAGACTTGGGAAAGGTCCTTGACGGGCAACCTCAGAGCTACGTTCTGCTGTACCTACAATGATGGCGTCCTGTTTCCATCCATATAAGAAAGGACGTTAGGGCCACATTTTCAGTTCTCTCTTGCTTATCCAGCATAAAGCAGCTAGGGCAGGGTTGTGATTTTTTTTTGGTCCACTTATGGCTGGAAGGGACCTCAGGAGGTCATCTACCCTAACCCCCTGCTCAAAGCAGGACCAGCCCCAGCTACATCATCCTGGCCAAGGCTTTGTCTAGCTGGGTCTTGAAAACCTCCACGACTGCTGTGGGTAGCCTGTTCCAGTGCTTTGCTACTCTCCTAGCGGGAGGTGTTGTCTAGGATTGTCAATGCAGTCGTCATTGCAAACCACAGCAGCTTTGGTATAGCTCAGGACAGGAATTATTTCTCATGGCACTGACAAGACACAAGCACCGCTTTTGTGAACTACAATTATCAGACTCTCTCTTTTTAATTCATAGCAACTTCAGAGTGCCAGTAAATTTACCATTTCTTCTCTTAGTTTGATGAATTTCCTTCATCCAAATTTTCCCTAACATCTTACTGAGATCTGCAATCTGAGTTTGATGGGTGGTAGTGGAGCCCCCACAGGTCTAGAGGCTGTGGACATTTGGATTCAGGTGGATGTTTAGAAGTCTGAATAGTCACTGGATTTACCAGTCTGCAAAATTGCTTTGGAAGTCACTATGATGTTTGTGTGTATATATATGTATACACATATATTGCACATGTGTGTACTTTTTGACGGCTACTGCAATATATGTATTGCTATTGCTCTGTATGCAGCAGAAGCAGAATGTGTGTGCGTGTGCGCACATGCGCTATTTCTGTATATATACCAATAGCAATATATGTATATTGCAATGGCAATCAAAAAGTGCTAAGAGCTACCCAGTCGTGTAGAAAGACAGCGCTACCCTGAGTTTACAACCTAAGGCCCTTCTCATACAGGCTGAAATCAGACACTTGCCCCCAGGCAGGCAGGGATTGATGCAGAACGCAGGTCTCAACAACCCACATGAGCAAGAGGGGAACCAGGCTAGCCTGACAGATGCACCTGCTGAAGTTAGGCTTGGCACTTGCACATCCCAGACTTTAGATGTTCTTTATAATGAGGCTTCTTTCGTGACTTGGTAACCAACCGACATCCCATAGCTGATTTTACAGAGGTGCAAAAAAACAGTCAGCAATGGGAAGGGATTTAAGCCAAACTTTTTTGAAAACTAAAAAACCATCTTTTGTTTTAACCTGGCAGAATGGAAAGGCAGATGCCCCAAGCCTCCGCAGGTCTCCCAGCCTTCAAGCAATATGTTACATCAATACTATTCACCCCAATACTGTTCAGGCCCTGCTCTGTGCTCCTTGGCCATGTTACCAGGAGCAGGAACATGGGCAAAATGCACGCAGCGCCCATGAATTGGTTCGTTGCGCTACACGTTTGCAGTGCGGTGCCAACATTAAATACCGGGTTTTTTTATCTAAAAAAACCAGGGCAAAGCAAAGCAGTGCAGTGCACATGGCAGCAGCATGCACCACCCAAAACCAGAGCCTGGCTAGCTAAAGCCATGCTCCGGCTGCCGGGCAGGCTCCATGCACCCAGATCGCCACTGCTGCAGCCCCACGAGGCCCCCTAGGACCAGTAAGGTTGCTGGGGCCCAGATGTTGGCCTCAGCCTTCCCTACCCCACCCAAGGCAATCTGCTGCAAGCCAGAACACGTGTGCAGGGGCATTCCCCGGGGACAACTGGCAGCAGCACAAATATGTGCCACTCCTAGTTGTCCCCAGGGAAACTCATGTTCCAGCTCTTGAGGACGTACTCCTTACGCATCCAGCCGAGCTCACCAAAGCACACGCTCCTGTGCATAACCTATGTCCATTCAGCAAAGCTCTTAACCATGTGCCTAATTCCCACCGAAGTCCGTGAAACTCCAGCACTGCACTTGGTTTAAAGTGAAGTTTACAAAGAAATGGGCCAGTGGTTACTTAATCTGTAAAATTATGACCCCTCTCCCCCCAAAAGTGAATAGGGTCGAATGCTTGGTTGGAAAGTTTGTCACTTGGCCCAAAAAAAAGAAAAAAAGGGATCCTATTTAGCCTACATGCATGCTCACAATCTGCAATTTAGATGCTGTACAGATGTCTAGAAGGAAGTGCAGGAGAGAATTTCCCAATTGTGCGTCCAGCCCTTTAGATTTTTGCCCTTCCAAGAAAACATTAGACCCGCTTCCTAAGTGTGGCACCTTTTCTGCAAACTCCATGGAGGAAACTGCGGTGGAATTATTTCTTAGTCCTCGATTTAAATAAAAACAAAATTTTTGCTCCAGGTCATGGATCATTAAGAAAGTTGCTCTCTATGACAAAAGAGGAAAAGCCACTAAATATTTTACTATTTATAAGTAATCTGTTACTGGAAAGTAACAAAGTACTAATAATGCCCTGAATTAATATATAACTTAAATGACAGCTTCCTTACACATACAGACTTTACTTAGAAAAAGAAAAAAAGCTAACCTAGCTGTGTTTGGTCGGCTTACAGCATAACGTGTGCGCTCGAGATCATTAAATATAAAAACGTCAAGGTGATACTAAGAGCGTACAGAAAGTAAGAGGCGGGAAAGGGGAGAGGATAACTTTCCTATAGCATTTTTAAGCCATGCTTAGCCAATGTATGCATTGGTTTATTGTTGTATGAACACATTCGCCTTCCAGAAAGGGACCTAAACCTCATTAGACTCAAGACGCTCCTAGGAAAACAACAGCTTTTAGTTTTCACTCATTTCTTGACTATGCAAAAAAAAATACAGTGGTTCTTCTGTTTTAAAGAACTCAAGACCACAATGGGTCAGCCTTCTTTTTCACACTCTGTATTTCTATTTGAAACCTCTTGTTTTATCTTGTGAATCATGCATAGGCTCTGGTACATCTAACAGGACTATCATTGCATGGTACCCCACAGAATCCTTAAAAAGACCACAGCGCCCTAGGTGAGAAACACTGGCCTAGACCATGCCACCAATTTACAGTTTAAAAGCAGACCACGACTATAGTCCCACTTCAAATATTAGCACAAAGGAGCAGATTTTAAAAAGTCTTGAATCTTTTGCAATGAGCATCCTGCCCTTCCTGTGTTAAATGGGAAAGTCTGAAATGTAGAACCTCAGCTGGTTATGTTCTGCAGCAGTATTTAAATAGCAAAGGGTGTACCTTTGGGGTCTGGGGCACGTGATTTATGATTGGAGGCTGAGGGAAGAGAGCTGATTCAGTCTGCAGAAGAGAAGACTGAGGGGGATTGAATAGCAGCTTCACCTCCCTGCAGGGGGGCTGCACAGAGGATGACGCTGGACTGGTCTCAGTGGGGGTAGATGACAGAACAAGGAGCAATGGGCTCCAGTTGCAGCAAGGAAAGTTTAGGTTGGATATTAGGAAAAACTCTCTCACTAGGAAGATGGTGAAGCACTGGAAGAGGTGACCCAGAAAGGTGGTGCAGTCTCCATCCTTGGAGGTGTTTAAGACCTGGCTAGACAAAGCCCTGGCTGGGATGATGTAGTTGGGGCTGGTCCTGCTTGGAGCAGGGGGCTGGACTATGAGGTCCCTTCCACCCCTCTTTTTTTATGATTCTACACATTCAACAACAAACAAAAAAGTAGCAAGTCTCACATTTAACAAAAGGAGGAGGAACGGGAAATCCTACATAATTATACAATGTGGCAGTTTACTTTGTTGATGGACCTACAGTTAAAAATCTTAATGCTGGGTGGGTAAAGTCATTATTTAGTCCCCTAAATAATCTTCCTGATTTTCAGAGGTGCAAAATAAAGCTAACAGTATTGTAGGGCTGAAGATATCAGGGCAACCATGTCCCCTTCCAAAAAGGCGCCATTCGAAAGGTGGCAAAATAAATGGGGGTCTCTGATCTTCTGGTCTCTTCCTAAAGAGCCTTACACACAGCAGCATGGCACTTAGGTGTTTCATAGATTCATAGATTATTAGGTTATCCAGAAGAGATGGATGAATAGGAGGGTGAGCTAGGTTGTGATGTAAATCTTTGGTATCAAGGAAACCCTGAAATATGCCCCGCGTAGCCACCCATTCTGCTTTTAAATCTTCACTTCTGAGCAGTAAAAGAGCTCATGAGTAGAGCTAATCACATATAGGTCCAAAGTCCAGTGGGGGAAAGAAATCTTCAACAAGCAATGCCTTATCGGAGCTGCCCTTGCAGGCAGTAACAGGGTATTGCTAATGTGGGGGTGAAACGGGAATGGTATGGTGTCCTGCAATATACTGGAAACCAGTAAGAAAAGAAGCAGCAGCTTAAGTCTGGAAAAGAGCTCAGTGATTTGCAATACAATCCTGGAAAAAGACTGGTTCGTAGAGAAGTTGGTCACGGCACTTACTGAGAGCCCATTCCCGTTCGCCTCTGAACCTTGGTCAAAGTGAGTTGGAGACGGGCTTCCTCTACCTCTTCGGGCCCTTTTTTGCTACTGCCTCCATGGCCACGGGGAACTGTCCAGCCAAATGCTTCCTGAAGAGCATCATACCTCGATGCCGCGAGTGAATAATAGCACCATCCATCTCTACCTCATAAATAACATGTGTCTGCTCTCTATACCACATAATACATCGTTATCCTGTAGTGCTTTACATCAGTCCACCTCAAAGCACTTTCCAAAATAAGCAAACATATTTCTACCCATTTTACAGACGGAGAAGCTGAGACCCAGATGGATGAAATGACTCATCTAGGGTCAAATACTGAACACAGATCTTCTACATGCCCGCCTACCGTTTTACCTTGGCTTGTCTACACCAAGAGGGAAATCAAGGGGTTTCACTACCTGTGTTGCAGACAGGTTAATCATTTGACTTCCATTCAGCTGGTGGAGGTGTACATGCCCCTGATATCTTTTCAAGTATAAATACCTTGAGTTTTTTGGATTAAGGACCAAGGAGAAGAATGCTGAGAAAAGGTCAATGTTGAGCCATGCTCAGCTGATGCACGCGGCCTAATCTGACCATCATCTCTGATGTGGGAGAAATATTTAAACACGTCTCCACTTGGGTCCCATTAGAAACCGAGTGAACTAATATACACCTGACAGGCAAACTACGAAGTGTCAGCAGTATTATTGTCAGGAAGACTGACAATCCTTCCATTTTTGGTTGCAAATGGCCCTGCCATAGTCACTGGAGAACTGTCAGGGTCACCAGAAGGAGCAGCTTTGGGTCATAAGTGAGATTTTTAGAAGGCCACAGCCAAGCACCTCCAGGCACAGCTAAGCTACTGAAGCACAAGTTATCCCTGATAACTTCCAGCAAAAAGCTCACAAATCACATCATCAACCTCCTATAAAGAAAGGCAGAGGGCCTCACAGAACTGGAAGTCATGGGTGGCGACGCAGTGGCACTGGCTCTAGTAATGGGCATATTTGTTCAGTGTGCACAGACAGGGAAGTGCTTTCAAGGAATCGCCATCCGTGGGTGAAGAATCCAGCGACAGAGCTCATGAAGACTGCCAGGGGCACCAGTGCAAAGCCCTTTGAAGGTTATGTTTGTCCTTCCACCCACTTCTGTGGACTTTTGATCTGGTCATAACACCCTATTTTAGTCACTGCTGCCCATGTAAAACCCCACTGATCCCAAAGCCCATGGCCTAATTATGATCAGGGGTGGATCCGGGGGCAAAAAGAAGTCTTTTTTAAATACAGAGGAGGCAAAAAGAAGGTACCAGGTAACGTGGGGCCCCTGCAAGACACACTAGGAAATTTGGTCGTCACAGCAGATGACAAAGCTAACCTGTTTAATGACTTCTTTTCCTCCATTTTCCTGAGCAGGGACCAGATCAGCCCCCCACCGGACCCCCCTCAGGGCCCAGGGGAGGCGCACCCAGGCCCAGGGTCAGGGAGGATCTAGTCAGGGAACTTCTGGAGGGACTGGATGTGTTTAAATCAGCGGGTCCGGATGATCTCCACCCCCGATTGCTGAGGGAATTGGATGAGGTCATTGCAGGACCCCTGGCGCGGCTGTACGAGCACCCGTGGTGCTCTGGTGTGGGGCCAGAGGACTGGAAGAGGGCCAGCGTTGTTCCCATCTTCAAAAAGGGGAGGAAGGAGGATCCAGGGAACTATAGGCCAGTTAGTCTTACCTCGATCCTGGGCAAGCTTTTTGAGAGAATTATGCTGGCACATGTCCACGAGGGGCCAGCAGGGGAGTTCATGCTTAGGGGCAACCAACATGGGTTCATCAGCGGCAGGTCCTGTCAGACCAACCTGGTGGCCTTCTACGACCAGGTCACCAAATCCTTAGAGATGGACATTGTCTTCCTGGACTTCCAGGAGGCCTTCGACACTGTCTCTCACCCCATTCTCATTAAGAAACTGGGGGGCTGTGGTGTCGACACCCACACAGTCAGCTGTGTCGCCAACTGGCTGGAGGGCCGCACCCAGAGAGCGGTGGTGGACAGGTCATTTTCAATCTGGAAGGACGCGGGCAGTGGGGTCCCCCAGGGCTCGGTCCTTGGGCCCGCACTGTTCAACATCTTCATGTGACTTGGACAAGGGGGTAAAAAGCACCCTGTCCAAATTTGCTGACAACACTAAGATGTGGGGGGAAGTGCGCACACTAGAAGGGAGGAACAGGCTACAATCAGACCTAGACAGGTTATGGGGGTGGGCGAATGAGAACAGGATGGGATTCAACACTGACAAGTGCAAGATGCTGCACCTGGGGAGGAACAACCGGCACCATACCTACAGGCTGGGGAACTCCCTTCTCGTCAGGGCAGAGGCAGAAAAGGATCTGGGGGTCATCATTGACTCCAAGATGAACACGGGCCGGCAGTGTGGGGATGCAGTCAGGAAGGCCAACCGCACCTTGTCCTGCATCCACAGATGCATCTCGAGCAGGTCCAGGAGGTGATACTGCTGCCCTGTTTAGCAAGAAGCCTGTTTCTCATAACTAGAGAAATATTTCTCGCTGCCTGATACTTAGCGCACTACAGCAGAACATGCGTCTCCCCTGTCCAATGGACGATGGAACGAGTAGCGATGCCCTTCATGTCTTTTAGCTTATCACAAGCAGCAGGACAGAATTTGGCCCTCCATGTTTAATTGCATGCTTGGGAGAGCCCACGTGGAGTACTGAGCCACGTCCAGATGAGCGCAGCCATTTGTATCCCCAGTGCCAAGCGGCAGAGGCACACTGCTACTTGTCCCCGGGGAACTCCCATACCACACGTGCTCTGCCATACGGCAGGATGCCCTGGGTGGGGTAGGGGAGGCTGAGGCCAGCAACTGTGCCGTACTGGCCCCAGTAGCCTTCCTTGGGACCTCAGGGAGCTACAGCTGTGGCATTCCTGCAGCTGGGAGGCTGGTCCACAGCTGGAGTGTGGCTCCAGCTGGCCTACGCTCCAGTTTTGGGCGGCACACGCTGCTGCCCCATGCACTACCCTGCTTTTTTCTGCCCTGGGTTTTTTGACCCTGGGGTCTCCTATCATCAAAAAAACCCCTGTGCTGAAAGGCAGCAGCATGGGGCCTGCCTGCATGTGTGGCGTATGGTGCTGCAGACCCATCTCCAATGCCACATATCACACCTCCACGCTCATCTGGATGCGGCCCTGCAGTGCAAACACGTTCTGCCCAGGCTGAAGGAAGTGGCAGGGTGGATCTCTGACAACCATGTCCTTGAGCTCTGAAATTCATGGATCAAGTTCCATAAAAAAGGCAACCTGGACAGTAAGGAGCTTCCCAGTTCATGAACATGACTTCAGCGGTTGCAAACCTAGCTGAGCGCAGAACAGAGCTGCCCCTTCCACGGCAAGGGCCGCATTGACTGCATCGCTCCCGCGTCCTGCAGCGGTTCCCTCAGACATGCCACACTCCTCCTCAGCCGGAAGCAGCGTGGTTCCCTCTGCACAGTGCTGCGGACGGACGTAGCCCTGTTGAGTGCCAGTCACAGACATTGAGGGTTGAAGGGACCTCAGGAGGTCACATCTAGTCCAACCCCCTGCTCCAAGCAGGACCAGCCCCAGCTACATCATCCCAGCCAGGGCTTTGTCCAGTTGGGTATTGAAGACCTCCAAGGATGGAGACTCTGCAACCTCTCTGGGTAGCCTGTTCCAGTGTTTTACTACCCCCCTCGTGAGAAAATTCTTCCTAATATCCAATCTCAACCTCCCTTGCTGAAACATGAGCCCGTTGCTCCTTGTCCTGTCTTCTGCCCCCACTGAGACCAGTCCAGCTCTGTCCTCTTTCAACCCCCACTCAGGTAGTTTAAGACTGCTTTTAAATCCCCCCTCGCTCTTCTCTTCTCCAGATTAAACAAGACCAGGTCCCTCAGCCTCCCCTCAGAAGTCATCTGCTGGGGCCCCTGAACCATTTTTATTACCCCCTGCTGGACTCTCTCTAATTTATCTTCATCCTTTCTGTATTGGGGGGCCCAAAACTGGACACAGTACTCCAGATGTGGCCTCCCCAGTACTGAATAAAAGGAAAGAATCACTTCCCTTGGCCTACTGGCAGTGCTCCTACAAACACAGCCCTGGATGCCATTAGCCTTCTTGGCAACAAGGGCACACCGCTGGCTCATATCCAGCTCCTTGTCCACTGTCACCCCCAGGTCCTTTCCTGCAGACCTTCTGCCCAGCCGGTCAGCCCCAGCCTGCACCAGTGCATGGGATTGCTCCATCCTAAGGGCAGGATTTTGCACTTGTTGAACCTCATGAGATTTTTTTTAGCCCAATTCTCCAATTTGTCTAGGTCACTCCGAATCCTAATCCTACCCTACAGTGCACCTGCCACTCCCCCCAGCTTGGTGTCACCTGCAGACCTGCTGAGGGTGTACTCCATCCCATCTTCAAGGTCACTGATGAAGATATTGAACAAAACTGGCCCCAGCACCAACCCCGTGGGCGCTCCCCTTGTTACCAGCTGCCAACTAGACACCGAGCCATTGATTATTACTTTGTGAACCCAATGCTCCAGCCAGTTTTCTATTCCCCTTACAGTCCAATCATCCATCCCGCACTTCCTTCGCTTGCCTGAGAGAATGCTGTGGGAAAACATATCGAAAGCCTTGCTAAAAATTAAGGTACTTCACATCCACCACTCTCCCCGCATCCATAGAGCCAATCACCTCATCATAGCAGACAAGCAGGTTGGTCAGGAATGACTTGCCCCATGTGAATCCATGCTGACTGCTCCTAATCACCTTCTTCTCCTTGAAATGCTCAGAAATGGATTCCTTGAGGGTCTGCTCCATGATTTTTCTGGGGACTGAGGTGAGGCTGACTGCTCTGTAGTTCCCTGGCTCCTCCTTTTCCCCTTTCTTATATATGGGCACTATGTTTTCCCTTTACCAATCATCCAGGACCTCTCCTGATCACCATGAGTTTTCAAAGATGATGGCCGGTGGTTCTGCCATCTCATCAACCAACTCCCTCACATCCCATCTGGCTCCATGGACTTGTACATGTCCAGCTTTTCTGAATAGTCCCTAGCTTGTTCTTCCTGGCTGCTCACCTCCTCCCTGAACTTGCGCTGCCTGCTGCAGTAGTCTGGGAGCTGACTTTGCCGGTGACAATTCGTGTGCTGTCATGATAATTTATCTGTCCTCCGTGCTGTACCAGCTCAGCTCTACTGCTTGGAGTTCAAGAGGAATGCCAGGCAGAGCCATTCTGCCTCTTGTAGGACACAAGAAGTTTGCATGGCTTGATATGACCTCTGAGACTTAGTGCTAGCTGGAAACACAAGTTGAGACTGTGAGTTTTGAACGTCTCGAAGACTTCACGTTGCTTGTATAGAGCAGGTTGTCTTGTTTGCTCTACAATTCCTTGTTTGCTCTACAAGTCCCATGTGTTTGCAGCCCGGAGATGGAAATCCCCGAAGCAGATGACTGGGGAACTCAACTGGCCACATGGAGATGCAACACCACCATTTCGGCTTTGCTCTCGAGCATACCCAAACCAATCCTGGCTGGTTTGGGGCCTAGATGCAAAGTTGTGGAGGAGTGGGGAAAGAGAATCACATACCAGTCAAACTGATTTATTCAGTATGGGGGGGAAATGGTTCATGCAAATGCAGGAAACTTGAAGCCAAGAAAATAAGTACCCAGAAGAGAAGGTCTAGCCCGAGGTCCTAGAAACACAATGTCTTTCCTCATGAAAGTCCAAAGAGCAGACATGGGCCAAATGAGTAACAGATACAAGACGAAGCATGCCCTAGAGAAAAGATTCAGGATTTGCTCCAAGATAAGAGCCTGCAACTTGGCAGTAGAGCAACTAAGGTGGGGTGACCGGGGTACCAGCCCTGGGCTCTGATTAAGGGGGTGGAGAGGTGCAAAAATCTCAGCTGCTGTGCTGCTGGCCCAACCAGTGCTGCCTCTGTCAGAAACCCAGCTTCTACCACCCTGAATGTACTGGTCTGGATGCTTTAACACCTGAAACATGCACAGGGCAGGGAGAAGCAAATTGAAACGGGCTTGCCTGGCTGCATAAAAGGCAAGTAATTAGTGAGCAAAAGCTAAAGGAAGTGGAGCATGTGGTGTCAAATATTTACCCAGTGTTTTCTGAGAATTGGCCACTGCCGGGGGCCAGGAGGAAGACCTGCACTGTGCCAAAAATGAAATAGTATGTTTGCATGCCATCAGGTCCCAAGGTTGGGGGTAGGGGGGGAATCTACTGCACTAAGCCACTTTTGCTTTCATTGAATCAGAGAAAAGGAGGGGGACCTTTGGAAGGGACATTTGGAGGTTATCTAATCAGACCCCCTGCCAGATCATTCCTACCCACCACCCCATGCAAATTTATCGTCTAACCTGTTAGCAAAATGACACAGTCAACTCTGACACAACCACAAGACATAACACCCTACTTCTTCCACCGTGCTAGTTATAATATGCTCAAAAGATCCCAGGGAGAGAGTCATGCTCCCTGCTGTAGAGGAAGGCAACCTCCCCCCCCCCGCCCCCCACTGTCTGTACCAATCTGACTACGGGGTATAATTGCTTCTGGACCCCAAATGTGGCAAGTAGCATGACCCTGAGTGGAGGCGCAAGACCCTCTGGGTTTAAGTCCCAGAAGAAGCACTGGTTCGTCCCAGTCAAAATCCCAGCCAACACCCTATGAGGAAAGTGAAGAAACCCTCCCGATGTGTAGACAAATCCCTGAGATGTCATTATTTTACCTCCGCTTAAAGGGCCGATTTTAAATCACTTGTTTTGACTGCAGGTGGCAATCCAAAAAAGAGCCTGGAACTGGTGAGCTAATAGCAAAAGACCAGTTTACGCCAGTAGGTCTTGGAAGTCACCATCCTCTGGGCATACCTTTCTCTCTGCCTCTGTCTCCCCTCTCATCATCTTTTGTCAGCCTCAGAAACACTTGGGGAAGCAAAAAATCTCTGATGCGCTTGCATAGCACTTGGCAAACGGACCTGGGTCTAGGATGAAACCCCCTGTGCAGTGTCTTGATTTAGATGATAGTGTTTAATATATACATTAGGGGGTGGCAACTTGATGCCTCAGTCATGGACCAGGTCTCCGTCGATGCACTAAGGACAGCGTGCTCCCTAGGGCCCTTGCAAGTCAAGGGACATGAGTGAGGTTGCTGGTTGCTACGGGGCAGGTGCTCACACCACAGGACTCCTTTAACTGCGGCTCTAGGACTGGTCTGTCCCGAGCAAGAGCTTAGCAGAAAGCAACATCTGGCCCAAAATAAAGCAGCAGTGCCCCCTCTCCCTGCAACACCAGCTCTCTCCGGCACCTGACCCCTTGTCCCAAGCGCTTCCATTCTGTGTTTTAATTGGGGAAAATCTAGAGGTAGCCCCAGGCTCCAGTTGTACCCAGCTCCAAAGCCATTTAGTTATACTTTAACTCCTGCCTGCAGACGGGGTCAAGAGGTGAAGTGTGCAGAGAGGAGAAGTCCTCCCGCAGGAATGCTGATCTTTGGGGCACTGCATAAAACGCCGCATTTTTGGCTAAGTTGGAGCCTATGACTCCTCACGTGCCGGGACCTTTGGAAACAGCACAACGTGACTAGCATCCCTGGAAATGCAAAGCCCTGGAGGGGGGAGCACATGGAGGCTTTTATATTAGGCGTTTCGCTTCGCATCGCAGGCAGGGAAACCCAAAGCAAGAGGCTGTGCGGCCTCCACTCCCAGGGACTTCAGTGGGACTTGAGGGCGCTCAGCCGTTTGCAGGTCACAGCCTTTAAGCAGTCCGAAAGTTCAGATAAAACAGAATAGGTTACAACCACCCTCTCCCTATTATAGATGGAGACGGGGCAGTCAGCCGACATTGCTCCATCTTGATCTGAGCAGGGGCTGCTGGACAGAAAGGGTGCAAGTAAAGGGGCACGAGGTCTTCCTGATTCACACATTCTTATTAAAAACCAAGTCGCTATAAGCCCTGCTGTAAAAATGTGTAGCCTACACAGAAAAAGTGATGCTATCTTTGGAAGAGAGGGAAGGGGGTGAGGCAGGGCCCACTCCAGAAAGGCTGGCTTGTCTCCCGATGGTGGGGGATCGCCGAGGTGCATTTTGCACGGCTGAGAAGGAGACTCGAAAACATCTGGAGTGAGCTTCCAGGCCTCATTTTCTATGTAATCTAAGTTACCTGTCACCTTGGTCTCTCAGCACCATCACGAGCCCATTGGCTCTTCTGAGCAAACACTTGTGCAGATTAGCAACGGTATGTACTGATGGTTTCCCCGCCGCCCTCTGTAATTCCTAGGCCTGCTTGTGGTTATTTGCTGGGCCAGATTTGTGGGGGCTTTGGCTGGGGGGTGGATTTTGCCTTCTTGAAAGAAGTGACCATCTGAGGAAGTAGCAAGTTTCCTCAAATCATTCTAGCCTCGCTCATAGCGATACTCTGGCCCTTTCCTTCACTCAGCCCAGGTAGACAAAGTAGACCATGTCAAGTCCAACCTCACAGTATTACCCTTTCCCCAAACACCTCACTTCAGCCTTTTCCATGGCGTGAAAAAAAATGCATCTTATGGCACAATTCTATTCCTTATCCACCTTTCCTCTGACAGCAGGTTGTGAGTTGGTTCACACTTCCCCATAAATTAGTGTGTTGTAACAGATGAACGTAAAGGTAAAGGTGTATCAGCCTCAACTAATATTATAGCAGAATTAATCTATCATTCTTCTCTTCAGAACGATGAGAAAATAGGTCCCTTTTTCCAGGACCAATTAGTAGATTTTTTTTTTCCCTTGGAAGATGTATATTTGGAAGGCTTACAAACTGCTTTTATAGCTCTTCTTCCCAAATTTGGAGACAGGAGTTTAGATTATGGGGAGCTAGACTCTTTCTTCCCCAAACCTCTGGGGTAGGTCTTCAACTGGTATGAATCAGCTCACCAATACTCATTTACATCAGCTGAGAATCGATCCTACAGCTTTTTCCAGTACTAAAACTCCCATTCTGTTTCTATCTGGTCTCAAACATTTCTGCAATGTTCCCTGGACTAGTTTATCTTATTTCCGCGTGTTATTTGCCTGAGCAGAGGTGAAAACGTGAGTTAAACGGCTGCAGATTTTTTTCCCCTTACACAATCGGTCGCTTCTGCTTTGCTGCAATCATCGTTCACATCATTGTTGTCAAAAAAATCAAACCAGGTGCATGAAGCCTTCACAGAAGTAACAATGCAGAGGAAAGGAGCTACGCGCTGAATAGCTTTGCTCGCTGGAGGCAGAACAGGATCCGCGGAAGTACCTGGAGTTACACCCATGTGAGGAGCAAAGCAGAATTCCTCCGTTTCTAAACCCTATGGGCCAAACCAGGCAATTGGCATACGCCTCTTCTGAGATCATTGGGTAGACTGTCTAAGTCTTCTAGGCCACCGGATTTAAGAGATACAGTTCAGTGAGGTGTCTGTCCTCCACTGAGCACGGCACGTGGGAACAATTTATCCTCGGCCCTGAAGCAAACCAGACGCTGGTTTTAGCCCATCTACTCTGCCAGCTGCGAATGGTCCTTTTCCCCGCAGGCAGCCTTTCTGCATCAGATCTCTTTTTCTGCTGATTTGCAGGGTCTTCTTGCATTATTTGAGAATTAAAATATACATGCTACATCTAACTGGGGCAAAAGTCTTGATCCCACTGCGTCACTAATAGCAGCTATACATTCTGTGCAGCAGGAGTCTTCTACTTTCTCCGAATAAAGGAATCTTGTTATAAGATTATAGGGTTTGTTTTTTTCCTTTGCATCAGTCAAACTAGTAGAGTCCTTAAAGACAGAGTGTTTGGAGGTGCATTTCCTGAACTCTAGTTCACTCGTGCCCAGCCAGCCGTAGAGACTGCTGTTCCTAACTCCCGCACATACCGCTCAAATCATCAGCAAATGGAGTTCAGAGCCCCAAAAAGTGATTGAGGACACTCACTAAAAGAAGAACCCGTGCAATTTGACTCCACAAACTAACCTCCACTGGATCCAGAAACAGGACCATGTTTCCACACATCTTTAAAACCAAAAAGCCCCCACAGTAAAGAAATAGGAAATTCCTGCTGGAAAATCTCTGTCCTGCCTCATATGCCTGGCTGGAATAAGCTGGATAAGAAACAAGATCTGCTTACTGGGGCTGCACAAAGCTTCGGGAGCCGATTCGATTTGGAGGAGATTTGGCCCGATTCAGCAGCCGAATCTCCAAATCCAACTCGAATCGGGGGACCAGTTAAAAGATCCAAATTGATTTGAAGCTCTCTGAATTGATTCGGAAAAGATTTGGAGAGCTTCGGCAATCTGGGCAGTCCTCACTCGCTGCAGCAGGAAAATGGACCTGGACTCTGTGCTGGTAAGTAGGGGGCGGGGAAGGTGGGGCTGGAGGAGTGGGGGGGCCCTGGCAGGCCCCATTCCCTGCCTGCTCCCTCAGCCCCCCCAACCTCCACCCGCCCCCCAGGCCCCCCCATGGCTGCCCCACCTGCCCCAACTCCCAGTTATTTAGAAAAAGCCCTACTCACTGGGTGCTGCCAAGTGGGGGGGTAATCCCCACTGCCCCATGCTATGGGGGGGACTCTGCCATAAGCCCCCTGACCCCCACGTGCTCTCCCAGCACCCCCCCCCCCATGGCGGCCCTGCTCACCCCAGCTCCCGGCCCTTTAAACAAAAAACCCTGAACTCACCAGCTGCTGCAGCGGCCTTGGGGCTTCTGGGGGCTTGTGGAAGAGCCCCCCCCATGCAGCACGGGGCAGTGGGGGGCAGCAGGAATCACCCCCGCTGGGCAGGAGCCAGTGAGTGCGGGCTTTTTTTCCCCAAAGAGCCGGGAGCTGGGGCAGGCGGGGCAGCCATTGAGAGCGGGCAGGGGATGGGGCCTGTGTGATTCAGAGATTCAGCTGATTCGGCAACAGCCTAATCTCTGAATCAGACTCATCCAGATCGATTCGGGACAGTGCCTTGAATCACCGAATCGAATCACTGTCCCCCAAATTGGCCCAATCTGAAGCAAATACTAGCCACTTTGCACAGGCCTGCTACTGCATCGCAACATCTGGAAGTCAGGCTGGTGCATCAGAGTAAATCAGATCTGGAGGGCAGCAAAAATCATGCATTAACATGTTTGTCTGATCTTCTGCAAGACTCCATCATCACAAGAAGGGATCCTAATAGGTCATTGTTGTTAATCCTGTTGCAAGCAAGAAATGACGTTGCTGGCAATGTGCTCTTTCCTCGTTTTCAGGGAAGTGTTACTAAGGAACGGCTTCAGCAGAGGAAGAAAGCTTTGTCAGACAAGAGGCAACACATGAAGGGAAAATCTGCTTTCCCCATATACCAGCAAGTGGGCCGCTGAATCAAAGTAAATTCCTTTGTGTTACTAACCATTAGTGGATGCAGTAACAATAGAGGTTATATTGTCTTGCTATGGCTCTAGGAAAGTGAGTTCAAGCCCTACTCTGGATTTATGCTAAAGGCTGCCCTTAGTTGACATGTCTATAAATACGTTCCTCAGCCCAAATGACCAAGAACCAAGGTGTCTGAACCTGATGCTAGCCACGTTGCTCTTTTGTGTGCTGTTGGCTATAAATACAGGTATGCTGCATTAGCCCAAGGGATTACTGTTGGAGGTTGCAGGAGCATCTGCTAAAGTTTATGCCAGTAAATGGATCAATTCACTTTTCAGTGAACCAGAAAAGAGTTGCTGCCCTAGTATCCATTATGTGTAACAGAATCATGGATATAATTTAAAGTAACCTTATATGTAGCTGCTATACTGGGGTTGAACGTTTTGCATACCCCAGCAGCCATCTCTCAAAGAAGGCCAACATCGACAAGGAGATCCAGTATATGATCTGATGCATCAGCTGTGCCTTCAGAAGACTGAATCATTGTGTGTTCAATGATCACGACATCAGGACTCAAAGCTCCTGTTATATAAGGCTGTGGTGAGCCCAACTTTTTTCTACAGCTGTGACATTTGGGTGACCTACAGGGACCACCTGAAAAGCCTGCAATGTCATCACCAGCGCTACCTGCAGAAGATCCTTGGCATAAAGTGGGAGGATTGTTGCACAAATGCCTGTGTCTTCGCTAACACCACCAGTATGGAAGCATTGACTATTCAACATCAGCGTTTGGACGGTTATCTTGCTGGGGTCATTTGACCCCAGCTGACTTCTTGCCTTTTGGGCAGGGGGCTGGACCCGATGACCTCACGAGGTCCCTTGCAGCCCTCATGTCTATGAAACTGCGGTGGACAGGGCGCTGTAAGCACATGATGTATATTTACCAAAACACCTCCTATACTCCCAACTTAGCCAAGGAAAAAGGACATGTGGCCAGAGGAAATGCTTCAAGGACACACTCAAGGCAAACATTAAGATATGGGAAAAGCTAACCTGGGACAGGGCTACATGGTGCTGTAGGTATGTCTTACTTTGAGGAAAACCGTCTCACCCGGGTGGCAGAAAAATGACAGAAATGGAAGGAAAGGAAACAAGGCCAAGAGCTGTGTGGTTACACCCTCCCTTTAACCACCACCTGTGGCATTTGCCAGAGAGTCTGTGGCTCTAGGATCAGCCTTCTTAGCCATCAATGGACTCATTTACAACCCTTGACTTGACCCAGGGGATTAATCATCCTTGACCATGAGGGCTTGCCACCACTGATGATACTGGGGCTTACGAAGGGCCTCGTCTTCAAACAAAATGGTGCTGGCCTGGTTCTGCAGGCTGATCTACAAACAGTTTTGTGCCTCTATGACAGTGCCAGAGAGAAGCAGCTAGACTTAAAAAGTCAGTAAAAGCACAAGTCAGTACAAGTACGGGCACACTAATAGCAACCTAAAGCTGCCAATACCTGCACAACTTACTCTCCTCAATTTGCTAACTACAGGATAATCTTCCCCACCCTGCGCATGGGAATTATACGTTGGCTTCATCAGACAAGAGGCAATGCATTGAGGGGAAATCTGCTTCCCCATGTGCCATCGTGTGGACCACTGAATCAAACTTCTTATTTAATGCTTGGTCACCAATCCCTCACTGAGTGTGATGGAGCAGATTGGGGTGTTAGCAATTCTATGTAAGGACGCCCATTGAGTATCCAAGGACAAATTCTTCCTTGAATTATACAGAGAAAAATCTGGAGATCTTGGGATTTCTCCATATTAATTCAGCAAAGAATAGGGCCCTCAGATGGAAACATCAGAACCTGTCTGTGGGACCCCGCACTCTTCTCTTCTCCACTCCAAGAGATCAGACGACCTTCCACTGACCCTGCACTTGTCATATTTGTTTTTGCTGTTTCCTAGGAAGATACCTGAACTACGAGCCAAAAGAATTACTTTCACTTTTCACCAAATACCTTCCAGCCACAATGAGACTCAAACGTGCATCATAATGCACATCCGCAAACCTACTGAGTTCATGTTGCTCAAGAGCAACTAACGTGGAAATCAGCCCTGATATAAACTGGGAAAACTCCAATTTCTATGGTTGCTACCGCCTTTTATGCAATGTGCCTTTGCCGATGAAAGAGCCTTGCCTGGGAGTATTGTAGAAATCAATGATAAGTGGAGGAGCTGAAAAAAAGTGTAACTTTAGATGCAATTTTCTGTGTCAAGTTGAACTACACCTGCAAGAATTAAGGATCTGATCCAAAGTCTATTGCAGTCTATTGATGGCTCATAGAGATGACCCTGCCTTTGGCAGGGGGCTGAACTAGATGACCTCCGGAGGTGCCTTCCAGCACCACGTGTCTATAATTCTATGATTCAATGGAAAGACCCCACCATTATCTCCAACAGGCATTGTATCAGACGGAAAAAAAGACAGAAAGGGAAATCGGAGCCTATTGGAATCCAAGGAAATTGCTCATGGAAAACGAACACATGTGAAAGTGGATAAAAACTGCATATATTATTCCCACGCAATTTAAATATACTTTTAATTGCTAAAATGAGCAAGGTCTTTAACATCTACATTTATTTTCATCAGGAAGTTTGGATAAAAAAGTTAAAATTTTAATCCCTGAAGGCTGCATTATTCCTAAACTTGCCCAGACAGAGGCCTAGGGTAAGATATACGGAGTATAGCAACTACAGATATATAAGTAAACATTGTCAGGCTCTCCATATAGGACCTTAGTGATGAGGATGTGTCAGGTGAAGCGACAGATGACAGGGATCAGAAGCAGAGCTCACAGCCCAGAAGGCAGAAGCCACACGGACCTGGAGTCATATTACCCCCATCATTTCCTTTTTGGTATCTGGTTTTCATGCTTTGTCTGAATACCTGGGAAACACAATTCTAGCACCACATGGGAAAGCTGATATTCAGAAAAAAAAGTCATGATGATCGTGATATGCTAGTCTTAAAAATTCTCACATATTTTGTGTGTATTATTTAAATACCTTTTTCCTCTAACCAAACCAAAGTTTAGAGCTTATGTTGTTTTGTGTTTCATAGTTTCATGGTTTCATAGTTTCTAGGGTCAGAAGGGACCTGAGCAGATCATCGAGTCCGACCCCCTGCCATGGCAGGAAAGAGTATTGGGGTCAAACGACCTCAGCAAGGTGTTGTTTTGAAAGGGACAAAAAGGATAAATAAAAATGATCCCTGCCTATAGCCTCTTTCTGTTCTTGACTGAGCTGATGGTATATAAACTTTAGGACCATGGGCCAAATTCTGCTATTCATTCTACCCATGCAACCTTTTTCCAACAGGAGTGGAGTCACCAAAGCACAACGGAGAGCAGCATTTGGGCTTCTCTAGCCAGCCCTTGAAGCAGCTCATGCAGGGGTTTTTTTGCAATCTTGTGACACTCATTTTAGCTCAGCTCCCTGAATTCACCTATTTGGATACAGAGCAAAAATAGTTGTGCAGTAGTACACACAAAAATATCTAAGTCAACTGTGTAAACTTCTCTGTAGGTCCAAGAGAAAGATTATCATTGTCACAGGCAATGCTCAAGGGACGTGCTGGGTTAGAAGTGCGGGCAGTGGGATTTTCTTCTCACCACCGGCCCCTTCTCATTGCAAGACTGAAGCACGGGTGAACAAGCTCACCCCGGGGCAAAGTGTGGAAATGGCTGTGACACGACAAAGCTGCAACGTTCACTTATTACCCAGGCAGGATCTTGCTGAATGTCCCATGTACTCAGGATGATTTCATCCCAACGTGGAGCCATCGCTCTCTTTTAGATTCCTCCTCTCCTAAACAATGGAGGAATGGTCTTAATGATCGACTTTGCCAGGTGAGACATCCCAAGTATGTCATGAAATGCCTTCCATCATGCAGCCCTACTATTTCACTGGGCATCAGTCGGGTCAACCATCTTACGGCACCTGCCTATTTCTAATGATGTCCTGGCAGTCTCACCTAGCTCAGGACAACACTTAAACACCTGCTTAAAGCTGAGTCAGACCTGACAAAATCACGGAGAAGTCGGGCTGGAAGGGAGCGCTCGAGGTTGCATCTAATCCAACCCCCTGCTGGAGACAGGATCAGCCCTATCCAAGCCATCCTACACAAAGCCACTGCCTAACCTATTATTTCAGACAATGTATTCAAGACTGTAGATCCAAGGGACGTCATCACGTGGTTTATACCGGTCCCTTTCCATAAATGAAAGGCATCTGCCCCTGACGGCCTGTGGGATGCTGGCCTTGATTTGACACAAATAATTGTAGCACCTTGTCGAAATCCATAACCCTGCAGGTATTTCATTTGCTGTTACCCTTGAATTTTATCATCAAGGAGGAGCTGGCTCAAACAGAACAGAGTCAGTTGGTTCCAGTCTAACCTTTCTTGGGGAGGGGAGGAAAGGTGGAAGAAAGCTCAGTATTTGCACTGCTAAGTAAAGCCAATCTCTATCAGCATCAGCTCTCCTCTTCTGCTAGATTGGTTGTGGGGGGGTGGAAAAAAAGGAGCATAGCTGGAAAAAAAATAAACCCACCCAACCTCACTCCAGTTTATATCTACCCTACATGAGACTCAAAGGTTAAAAGTGAACTCAAGCCAATGAGACGGAAATAGAGAATAAACATGCAGAAGCACCTTGAGATTTGCTACTCAGATAGGATTATTTTCCATAGGATTTAACGAAGAATGCATGGCAATATAATGGAAGGGAGATCCCCTTCTTGTTTGAAAGGAATGGGGATTTTCAGCTTTTTCTTGACATTGGTACAACCTTTTCTGGAGGGTTAATTAGAACTAAATCTCCCAGGTAGCTGTCAATGGTTCAGCAGAGTCTGTGTCCCTATCAAAGAACGAACTGGTCACAAAACCAGACCCATGCCAGTCAACAAGAAGACCCCTTGACTTTAAGGACCTAATCCAAAGGTAGTATAAGAGATGTTTTCATTTCCTTATACAGTTTGCAAGGAGCCGTGCAATAAAAGGTCTACATTTCAGTAAGCTCAGTGCCTCCAGGATTATCAGAAATCGATTCAAGTTTGACTTAATTTACTAATAGGTCTTTCTTTATAATTTCAACTCAACACATTCGGGATCTTTCATAACATTGGATAATAATCTAGTCCATCCTAATGAAGATAAAAGATTTTTATTCGTAGGTTTTGTCCTAATTAGAGTAGTTTTGTCATCCCTGGCACCTTAACACATTCATAGAATCACAGAAAAGGAGGGTTGGAAGATCATCTAGAGCAGCCCCCTGCTCAAAGCAGGACCATCCCCAGCTAGGTCATCCCAGCCAAGGCTTTGTCTAGCTGGGTCTTAACCCTCCATACTCAGTTTAAATCCAGTGACTAGCACTGTTGATTCAGATGCTGAAAACTCTTTCAAGTTCCAGGAGTTTAGCTTTCTTTTTCATAGTCTTTGTTTTTAATAACTCCACTCCTGGCAAACACAGTAATGGGTACAGAGTAGAAAGATAACAAGGGTGCTACTTGACCAAACTAATTTTAATCTTGATGCCCCTCAAAATGAAGTGGTTGATGCCTCTTTGAACTATGTAGTCTCTATAAGGTACTACCCTGCTTTACCATGTGTTAAAGCAGAGTGGAAACATCTTTGCTGCTTGACGTGGCTCTCCTAGAGGAACTACACTCAAATAAGTATATATGTATGGATATGTATGTATATATGTATATACACACATATATACATACACACACACACACACAAATACATACATACCTACATATATGTATGTATGCCAATATTGCTTCCAAGCCAACTGCTTTCAAGAATAAACTTGCAAGCAAGTTGAAAAATGATGAGAACACCTTCCATCTGGTGTCTTTGCCTTAGCTTTAAACAGCATCTGAGCCAAGCTAGTCTTCCAGGTGGAATTTCCCCATGTGCTCACGTCCCAATCCTCAAAGGTATTTAAGAGACTAATTCTTGCTCAGGGACAGACAGACCGCCCCAAAGACGTTACAGTCTAAATCAACAAATGTAAGGAAGAGAAACACAAGCAAGTGAAGTGGCAGGGTCAGATAAATGGACTAGACCCTACGTCTTTCAACTGCCAGATCAGTGTCCTAGCCAGCAGATCATAGTGGCCCACAGCTGGGAAGAGGAAGTCAGGAAACGATGATGAATCCGGATGCTCTTGATTAAAACATCCAGCCCCTTTTTGAATCTCACTAAGTTTTTGTAACTCTGCATCCTGTGGCACTACCTTGCACATTATAGTTGTACTTGGATGAAATGTTTTTTGCCACCTTAGAATCGCATGAACCTTGGCCGACATTTTCTAAAGCAGCCACTGACACCGGCAGGCTGAGTGTATCAGAAACAGCATCCTCCGTTTAAGTCAGAACTCAAAGGGCTTGTCAGTGCTTATCTTGCCTGACAAATGAATGCTGACATGCCCCCTGTGTGAGCAGCCCGAAGCTTTGAAAAAAATGAACTTAAGTAAAGTCACAAATCTAACGTCTAATGGTAAAATTAGGGCACTACGGCCTCGACAACCTTACGGTCCGATGGCTGGGGAACTGGCTCTGTGGTTGGACCCAGAGAGGGACAATCAATCAAACCGAGTCAACATGGTACATGGTGACCAGTGGCATCCCCCAGGGCTTCGTACTCGGACCAGCACTCTTTAATATATTCATAAATGATCTGGATTCAGGTATCAAAGGTGGACTGGCTAAGTTCGCAGATGACACCAAATTATGGGGAAGTGTGGTCACACTTAGGGCTGGTCACAAAGTGGGGCTGGCCATTCAGACTGGCCTGGACAGGCTTGTAAGGTGGATGGATCAAAACCTGATGATGTTCAACACAGAGAAATACAAGGTGCTCCACCTTGGGAGAAAAAACCCCATATCATATTTATAGGCTCAGCAGTGCTTCACTCACTAGTAGTCACTAGAAAAGAGACTTGGGGGTCATGACTGACCACAAGATGAACATGAGCCACCAGTGCAATGCTGCAGCTGGCAAAGCAAATAAAACTCTGGCTTGCATCTACTGATGCATCTCAAGCGAGACCCAAGAAGTCATCTTCCCACTTTATTTGGCCTTGGTGAGGCTGAAGCTGGAATATTGCATCCGATTCTGGGCTCCACACTTTAGAAAGGATGTGGAGAAGCTTGAGAGAGTCCAGATGAGAGCCATGCACATGATTAGAGGGCAAGAGAGCTGGCCTTATGAGGAGAGGCTGAGAGCCATGGGACTCTTCAGCCTGGAGAAGACAAGGATCAGGGTGACCTGGTGGCAGCCTATAAGTACATGAAGGGTGTGCATCAGGATCTGGGAGAACATCTGTTCACCAGAGCATCTCAAGGCAAGACAAGGTCTAATGGTCACAGACTGCTGGAAGACCGTTTTAGACTGGACATAAGGAAAAACTTCCTTCCCGCTCGAGGCTCCAGAGTCTGGAATAGACTCCTCCCAGAAGTGGTGCAAGCTCCTACTCTGGATACCTTTAAGAAACGCTTGGATGCCTATCTTGCTGAGGCGATCTGACCCCAGTTGACTTCCTGCCCCTGGGGCGTGGGGCTGGACCCGATGATCTCGCGAGGTCCCTCCCAGTCCTAGTGTCTATGAAATCTGTGAATCTATGAAAGTCCTTTTCTATTCTATATGCACCAATTGGGCAGCACCAATGGCTTTGCTGTTTCTATGGGTCCCGGGATCACAGACAAAGCCATCTTTGCTAGTGTTCTGGCTCTTGATTTTGATGGACCAAATCCAAGTCAATGATTTCCCTAAGGGGCCTATGTTCAAAGGGCTCACACATCCAGCCAGCCAGCCAGCTGCATCTCCCCGCAACGGGGCAGGAAAGAGATGTGCCAGCTTTTTGGTTTCCTACATAAGCATTCCCCAACAACAGCCATTTTAATTTGGGTTTTCACTAAGCTGAGAACAAGGGCCAGGTGCACCTGTAAGCAAAGGTGATGTGATAGACTGCCTCCCTTCCCAAAACCCCATTGCCAGCCTTGCCAGGCAGCTAATCCTTCTCTGGCACTGGTCCCTTTAAACTGAGGAAATCATAGGAAAGTAGCCTTGTTTTGCTTCCTCCCATCTTTGCAGTTGCATTAAGGACACACGCCGTGCGCAGAATACACACAGACCTCACCTCTCTTGTTTCACATGAGTGCTGGCATTCATACAGGGGAAGATTTATCTGTATACCAGTAAGCTTTATATTTCCTGTATCCTTCTCTTTTTTTTGTATTTACCAGGTGCAATTATCTGGGCAATCATCCTGTATTTGCATGGTAATAAGGAATGTGTGACAGGTAGGCTGAGAGATGGATGAAGAAGGCTGCTTCTGAAACCGCTGGATTTGACTTCTCAGTGGGCCATGGAAGATTGAGTGCTGGGGTGTATTGTGGCTCTCTCTTCTGGATGAGGTCTTGACCCTGACAAACACCTGATTCAGGTCCATCTCCAAGCTTATAGCCCCAGTCAAGTCCCTAGCTTGGATCTACAGCCCCTGTTTATCGTGGGCTGAATCCAGTCACCAGTTAGGAAACGTTCAAGTTAGAGTCCAGGTTTCAAACCCTGGCCATGTGGAAGTACCTTGGGTTAAGGCTGCCTGATTTTAGCAGGTTCAAGATATAAAGCAATGGTCCTCAACCTTTTAAAGCTCAACCTTGTCACACACAGGGCACCCCTCCGAAAGTGCCAGCTCCTAGTTTACACACACTTTTGGACTACAGAAAAAATACCTGAGCAACTCTTTTGTTGCAAAGAACTCAGAAAGCCCGAAGCAGAGCAGAATGGGTTTGACACTATAAAATCCTATTGGAAATCTCTTGCAAGTCACATGCAGGGGGTTGCACACCTGGCAGTGCTAATATCATGCGGCACCCTTGAGAGGATCCCATGACACACCAGATGAGAATACAGTCTGGATTTGGATCCAAAGGCAGAACTGAGACTTAGGCTTATGGTTCTGGACCACGTCTAGTTTCACATTCGGCCTTGTGACCTGACTTAAGAACTGACTGTCACTTGCCCTTTGGATCCCGTCTTACTATACCCAGCAGGTGAAGGAAGAGGAACCAAATGATGGCTTGTGGCAGCCAGAGTCTCTGTGAGGAACAGGGCTGAATGTGTTCATTTCCTGAGTGGGCAAAGTGCAGAAAGGTGCCAAGGGTGTAGGTTGCAGTCATGTTGGTCTGAGGACACAGGTAGACAAGGCTGTTTGCGTAAATCTGATTTTTTTTTATTAGACCAACTAACTAGTCAGGAAAAAATGTCTCATCAACTTTTGGAAGCATCTGAGGAAGCATCTGCAGTTGGCGTGTCCTCTTCCTGGATTGCACCGAAGACAAATTCCTCCTGCACCACTACAGCACAGACACTCACATCACGGACACCTCTTCCTGTCATCTGCAACCGGACCATGATTCAAACACCCAAAGTCAGTCCATTTTCCATGATCCCTTCTGTCCCTGGCTGCTTTGCCAAAGTACCCGATAGCTATTTTTGTTTTGCTTGAAAACAAGATGAACATGAGCCTGCAATGCGATGCTGCGGCTAGTAAAGTGACCAAAACACTGGCTTGCATCCATAGATGCTTCTCGAGCAAATCCCGGGACGTCATTCTCCCCTTGTACTCGGCCTTGGTGAGGCCGCAGCTGGAGTACTGCCTCCAGTTTTGGGCTCCACAATTCAAAAAGGATGTGGAGAAGCTTGAGAGAGTCCAGAGGAGAGCCACGCGCATGATCAGGTCAGGAAAACAGATCTTACGACGACAGGCTGAGAGCCATGGGACTCTTTAGCCTGGAAAAGCGTAGGCTCAGGAGTGATCTGATGGCCACCTATAAGTTTATCGGGGTGACCACCAGGATCTGGGGGAACGGTTGTTCACCAGAGCGCCCCAAGGGATGACGAGGTCGAACGGTCACAAATTCCTGCAAGACTGTTTCAGGCTGGACATAAGGAAGAATTTCTTTACTGTCCGAGCCCCCAAGGTCTGGAACAGTCTGCCAGCGGAGGTGGTTCAAGCACCTACATTGAACACCTTCAAGAGTAAATTGGATGCTTATCTTGCTGGGATCCTATGACCCCAGCTGACTTCCTGCCCCTGGGGCAGGGGGCTGGACTCGATGATCTCCCGAGGTCCCTTCCAGCCCTGATGTCTATGAAATCTATGAAATCTATGAATTAGTCCTCTTTCTGTTTACCCTCTTACATCCATCTACTCATCTCTAACCCCCTTTGAGACTGCGGTTTCTTTGCTCTTTCTTTCAGCTTTTGGGAGAGTCCCCCTCCTTTTGCCTTCCTTACTCAGGAAGTCTTATTTGCTTGTTGCAAACAATGACAATCTGCCCATCAATTAAAACCCTTGGCCCCCTTCCCCAACATTAAAAATATAACCAGTCCGATACAGAGGTGAACTGGAGCCAAACTGTATGTAGAATACAGCAGCTAGTTCATTATGGGGGGACATTGCACTGCACATGTGCCACGGGATGCTTTGGGACCTCTAAGTCTGTGCCCAGGGCTGGATCCCTGCTCCCCTGCCCCCTTACTCTACTGGGATCTCATCTGAGTACCCTGTGACTTTTAAGTGAGGGCCATCAAACATACTGCCCACAAACCAGATCCAACCCAAGGACCCTTATGTGGCCCACTGTGGGGGCCACCAGTAGTTGGGTGGTTTGGTCTGTTGGCTCTGTTGGCCATGGCCAACAGCGGCAAGCTTGTTTTTTTGCCACCACCCCCAGACCACTCCTATGTGGTTTCTTGGGCTGGATCCAGATCATGAGGAACCCCCAAGCCCTGATCTGGCCTAGGGCCCCAAGTGAGTTTGATATGCCTGCTTGGAGGCACTGGACATCTACATGGCCTGTACATGAATACACAAGTGAAACCAGCAGTCATTTCACCCCACCACTACCAAGCTGAGCCTATTTATGAATATTGCTCCCACTCCCTCTGTAGGCATCAAGCTGTATCCTCTCTGACCTGTGTCCTCTTCCCCTTAATGTCTCTATTTTTGCAGCCCACAGGGTAGGTAAGTAAGTCTTTGCTTTTCTCTGTGTCCGTTGTAACCCCTGCACAAGATTTGGTATTAACAGGTGCTATAAAAATAAACAGGAAAATGTGAAGATGAAAAACCCAAAGTCTGTAACTATTATGAAGAAGCAATAACCGAGAACGTATCTCTCTTTTGATATTCATTAAGTGGCACAGCCTGAACGTTTGCATGAATATGCAAATACTTTGCAAATAGCTCTTCCTTGCTGTAAATGCCTACAAAAAATATCACCAGCAAGCCAGCTAGCATGCTATGACCAGCACCCATCACGCTGACCTGCATTATTTCTACTCTCTTTACCCCCTGAAACCTCACCCCACAGCTTCACTTATGGCAGCCTGGGTGGCTTTGATGTCTGGGCCCGGTAGTTAAGTGAGAGAGTTGTTCATAAAGTTTTTAAGAACAAGTGAGACCAGTAGTGCTCAGCCCCCGGCCTGTGGAGCTTCCCATAGATCCAGACATTCGTTGGCAGAAGAATAGTGGCAATTAGCACTACCACCACTCTCCCGCTACCAAATTTCCATGCCCTACAGGCCAGATGACATGGCCCAGGCTGGCTGCAGGTGCAATCGGATGTGGGATCCAGTCTGGTGCGCAGGGCTGGAGCCAGAGCCAAGGCCCAATCTTGTGCACAGGGCTGGCACCACATACCAGGTCAGCCTGGCCTGGGCCAGGTCCACAGCCCAACTTATCCAGCCCAGAGGTCTAAAAGAGCCGGGATAGGAACTATCTGCATGCAACAGGGGCTAGACTAGATAACGTCCTGAGGGCCCTTTCAGGCCAACTTTTCTATGATTCTTGGTTTCGGTTTCTATGATAAGTTTCTGGGCAGGAATCAGCTTTCTGTTCCTTGTTTGCATGGTATTTATTTTGGGGGCTGTCGCAATCATAACTGGCACATGAGCCGGCCACCAAGTGCTCAATGAAGGAGGTCGGTATTCTGCAATGGCTGCAGTCTTATTACCATTTGACAAACCAGGATGCAGAGAGGTGAAGGGAGCCACTTGTAGGGACCCAAAGGCCAGGGGCAGAGCCACAACTTTAGTTCTCCAGAGTCTCAGCCTCTGTCCGCTAGTCAGCTGTGCTCTGTCCAGACAGAAACTTCTCTTGTCCTGCACTTTACAGCCAGCTGAAATCTCGTCTGGACAAGATGGGGCAGTGCATTTAAACCAGTAGCTCTTGTGGGCCAGATGAGTGGGGCAGGGCCAGTCTGTGGGTTGGATCCCATGCACAGAGGCCAGTCTTGGCAAGCCGGATCCAGTGTGCTAGGCTGTCATGCACTGGTCCCACTGCATACTGGTGTGATCTAGCATGCAGGGCTATGTTGTCCAGCCCCCGGGTTTCCTCACAGTTTGGTAGCAGAAGAATGGCAATTAATGCTGCTCTCTCACTATCAGATTTCTGGGCCTGTGGAGAAGACCCCAGGTCTAGATGACATGGCCTTACAGGCCAAATATAGCCCATGTGCCAGGGGTTGAGCCACAGCATCCAAGCACAAGCCATTTCTCTTTTCTCTCCTTTGCCAGGGTGTCCCTTCTCGTTATGTTGTTCCCCTAGAGCTCCAGCGTTTTATATTACTGTTGGGTGAACCTCCCAAGAGTCAGATTCAGCATGAAATACTTCCTGTAAACGTGAAAGAAGTAGAAGTCAAAAGGTCACTCTTTCATGGAAATAAAAATACCTGAACCGTTGATTAAGCTTTTCCATGACCAAGGCATCGGTGACATGATGGGGCTTCTCCGGGGCATTCGACCCTTTTCAGTCTGCCACAACTTGGCGGTTCTTGGGGTAATTGGCTACTTGCATTTCCAGCTGGAAAAGCAGTTTAAGATTATGCAAAACAAGGCTGAAGAGGGCACGCAATTAGTTTGTGATCCTCTGAAGCGTTTGCTGCAGACAGCGAGGATGAAAGCCCAAGGAGCACATTAAGAGTGGTGGGCTAGATTTCTAACCAAGTCCAAGGGCTTTTAGTTCCATTTCTGGTCCAGTTCTTCTTTCCAAGCCAATCGTCCTCCTATGAAATTGCTCACAGCTCTTTTCAAGCGATTCCTTTGGGAATAAAAGTTTTCTAAGCTTAGATTCAACCCAAAAGGTTTTAATTTTTCACAATCTGATTTGACCAGTTTTGAGCAGTGAAAACACGAAAAAAAAAATTCCTTTTCCTATAAGTGCTAGTCAGAAAGATTATGTTGGCATAGCCTCACCTCAACTTTGAGTAAAACTCTGTCATGAGACCAGGGGCAAGGATAAAATTGTTCCTAGATGGGCCTGCGAGCTAGAACGCAAGCTAGCATTGCCAAGAATTGAGCCATTGACCTCTACATTTACATCAGCCAAGAATCAGGCCCCATAAGAATAAACACCGAGCGCTTGTATGAAGACTTGAGCTGGGATTCATTACAAATAAAATAAAATGGAGAAGACAGCCAATGGCCCAGACCCTTCCAAGTGTTTCTCAAGAACTAATACAAAACACAGCAGGATGTGACACACAAGACAATTTGGCCTCTGACAATTTCCAACCCTGTGCTTGTTATGCTGTGTACTGGGCAAGGCATTTATGCCCAAAAGGAGGTAGATGTTTAAATACATTTCCAGATCTGGGCCTTATTACTCTGTATCTGTCTTCATGTGTAAAAAGATCCAGGAATAAAATATGTTATGTATGCAATGAATAATATCATCACTGGAGCTGGCTAAGGCATGGGGTTTCCAGGATGTAGGGAATACCAGCATGCTGCAGTGCAGATTCATTTTAACTTGGACACTGGAAATACTAGGATTGACGGCTCAGGACAAGCCATGTGGAAGAGCTACTCCCCAGGTGCAGATCCTGGAAGCCCAGCCCAGCCCCATGGAGGAGCTGTAATGGAGCTCAAATACAGACACAGCCCTAATAAAGAGGAGCAGGATCAATTGGTCTCTCCCACTACTAGAGGCAGGGCAAGAAGTCAAGGGCTTGGTGGGCCAACCCCTCAATGCTGATTGGTGGAGGGGGTGGAGCTGCATGACAAGCAGCCCTCTTAGCCAATCAACAGCAAGGGTTATGGGAGGCAGCCATCTTGACTACCCCCTCCTGCCTTCCCCTCCCCCACCCATTGAGTTGCTTGGCCATGAGGACTGCTGGCTTCCAGTGGGGAGCCAGCCTTTTATTTTTAGTCATTTTAATTTTTTTTGCACAGATTTTGCAGACAATGCCCACTTTCTCAGTTTCTGCAAAATCACGCTTTGAGTTGGTCCCTGTTTATAATTTGCCTTATGGAAACTTGGTTAGAGCGTGGCGTGAATAACACCAAGGTCTCGTTGGACTAGGTGATCTTGTGAGGTCCCTTCCAGCCTTACTTCTCCATGAGACTGTGTGCCCCCATCCAGTGTTGGGGAAAATGGCCCGAAACAAACAAAAGATGTGAATGCAGTGCAGCAATCCAGAATAATGAGAACAAAGAAGTGTGCATTCATCTTCCAGACACTGGCTGGCATTCAGGAGACCTGGATACCACCTCCCAACATAACTTTGTTCAAGTCACTTCAACCTTCAGTACCTTAGTAAAACGGAGAGGATTGTTCTTCCCTTCCCCCCAACTTGTGCCTCTTGCCTGTTCACCCTGTATGCTCTTCACAACAGTCTCGTTCTAGCTGCATGTGCCGTATTGAGCGCAATGGAGCCCCGATTTCAGATGGGCCCTTAAGCACAATTTTCAGTACGCTCGGTAACGCAGAGACATACCCAAGTGTCTCCTTTTATTCAATTTTTTACTGTAATTTTTATCCAAAATAAAACCAACGCACACACAAACAGAAAAATGCTAGGGGATGTACCTGGTTCAGTCTTGGCCTTTTAAATTTCCTCCTGACCTGCAGCAGGTCATTTGCCCTGCTGGTTGAATCTCACCGACCTGTTAAAAAATGCCCACCCTCCTTGACTGCAAGGCACATGTGGTTTTTAGAGAGCTGGGACTCTCCCTGGCTTCTAGGACTACTGCAGATGATACAGAAATGCAGCATAAAACAGATGGAGAGAAGAAACTGGCTATCCCAGGGCAAGAACCATGCCTTTTCGGCACATCAGCTGAAGAGCTCAAAAAACATTTTACAAAGCATCAGGTACTGTGATGCTTAGTGGGCTATCACCAGAAAGAAGAGGGATGAACTATAGCATGGAAAAGTTATTTTGCTCGCTAAAGTTCTTGCAACGAGTCTTGTCCCCCTGTGCCTACCGCTAGCCCACACTTCCTTGCTGAGCAACATCCTGCTCTAGCACTTCAGGGTCTTTCAGTGTAAAGTTATGAAATCCTAAAAGCAAACGGAGGAGGAGGAAAAGTCTGAACTGGTTCCAATTTCAAGGCTTCACCAGGGATCTGCAGAAGAGCTCAGAGGAAGAGAGCAGACGTGGTGTGCTCCTGCACTGCCTTGGCGTTTGCTTTGGGTGCTTGTGCTGTCTCAGTCCCAAAGTGCCTGGCATGGATACGAAGTTGGTATTGCCATGGGATTTGTAGCTGAGAAGTACAAGCCAAGAGATGTGCTGCTTTAATACTGACAGTGCTGGAATAAACCAGAGAGCTTGTTCCTGTACAAAAAAGGATCATTGGGAAGGCTAGAAGGGACGTCAGGAGGTCATTTAGTGAGTCCAGCTCCCTGGATCATCCCTGGCTAAACCATCCCAGCCAAGAGAATAAGAAACAGGTAGAGGGTGTGCTGGTACAACTGGATTGCTTTAAAGAAACAAGGAAACTGCTGACATGGGTGCACTGAGCTGTGGGCAGACGGGGCATTAGAAAGCAGAGGTCGTTATCACTGCGACGGGAACGAAAGACAGCTTTCCCTTTTGAGTTATTTCTCGTTTGAACACTTTTCATGAACCCACTTCATTATAGAGCTCTGGTGTCGTCTGTTCTGCTTCAAGCTTTCTCAGATCACAAAGCACAACTTTTAGAGAGCGCATCTGATAGTCAAGATCCCCGTGTCTGGTCAACGAAGCCCCAGCTCGTCTCCAGGATCCAATCACAGAAACAGTAACTCTTGCAACTGGGTCTGCGAAATATAGCATCAGGAAAGCATCCAGTGAAATTTTAATCCATGCTTAATGGCATGAAACAGCTGGAAACCAGGAGATCCAGCTTCATGTGACAACCAGCTTCCCACAATGCACCATCAAGTGCCGACTTGGCCACAAGGGAATTATTGGTTTACATTTGGCCTTTGAGATTTGCATTTGAGAAAAGCAGCCTAGTCCATATTGTCCCTTAAAGCCCTTTTTCCGTTCATGTGCACTAGACATTTTCTTGTGCATAATATTTATACATTTCATAGACATTAGGCCTGGAAGAGACCTCAGGAGATCACTGGGTCCAGCCCCCCTGCCCAAGAGGCAAGAAGTCAGCTAGGTTCAAAGGATCCTAGCAAGAAAAGTGTCCAAACGCTTCTTAAAGGAGCCCAGAGTAGGTGCTTGCACCGCCGCAGGAGGGAGTCTATTCAGTCCTTGGGAGCTCGGACAGTGAAGAAGTGTTTCCTTATGTCCTGCTGTATTTGGGGGCACTGCTAAGCAGTAGAGACATACCCAAAGACACATGCCCTGAACATCAGGCATTAGAGTTGACAAGATGAGAAGTATTGCCATTTATTTCTGTGCAGGTAGAGCAAAAGCACAGGTGCCTGCTATCTAAACCAGCTGTTAGTCTCCTGCAGCTCCACTAGCAAGTCTCTATGAGCGGTGGGGGGCAAGACTTAGGAATCCTGTCAAATCAAATGTTTGAATGCTCTCCTGCTGTTTCCAGCTTGCCCTAGATAAGCCGGATGTCTTATCTAGGGCCAGTCACATTCATTTACCACCCCCCCACCACACACACACACACAGAGTGACATCACTAAAATCAGCAGTGTGACATGGGTGTGGCTCAGGGCAAAATTGGACCAAATATTTGCATCTGTAACTTAAGTCCTTTGTCATTGTTTGCTCAGTAGTCTGGGTACATCATAAATTGCTTTTCCCTCCCTGCCCTGTTCTCGCTGCATCATAGATAGTAGGCTTCGCTTTCTGCCTCTGCTGCTGCCTTTCCCGCTTCCCCTCTCCATGCCTCGCATACTCCCACCTGGATAATGGGGGCAATGAATTAACCTTTATCTCCTTTGGAGCGCCCATAGAGGTCTGGCCGAACGCCCCATGTCAAAGCAAAGTGTTATCACCACCATCATCTATGCCTTTCAAAGAGCCCTGCATGAGAGTACTGTCAATATTGACTTTTCCAGCTAGAGCAGGGAACGCGGCCTAGTCAACAGGACACAGGAAAGGGCACGCGGGTGACCGGGCATCTACTCCCAGCCAGCCTCTAACCTGCAAAGTGACCTTGGCCACTTCACTTCTCTTTCCTTTATCTTGTCTTTTGCTATAAATCCTTCACTGCCGAGACAGTCTCCGTCTAAGGTTTTGTCCGATCCCTCATAAGGGGGTCACATCAGCCACATCCAACCAAGCCGCTGGCATAAATTTGAACTGTGTTACTTTAACTACCATTTTTTGCACTGTGCAGTCCTCCCAGGTAGGACTGCGCCACTCATCCCCGCCGGAAGCAGTGGCGTGTCCCTTTAAGCACAGGGAAGGAACAGCCCAGGTTCAGCTAAGTTCCAGCAATCTAAAAGCATTCCCTTCCCCAAATCCTCCTCCTCCGATCCCTGACATATGCTTGGTCTGATACAGCCAACCAGCTCATCTGTCATTTTTGTGTGGGTTTTCTTTTGGGTTTTTTGGGGGTTTTTTTGGTTTTTTTGGGGGGGGGAGGTTGTGGTTTGGTTGGGGGGTTTTTTTGGTTTTTTTTTAAATAGACAAAAATGTCCCAGTTACTGATTAAACTGGGAGAGTTGCACAAGATCCTTTGGAATGTCTATTTGCCATACGTTGTCATGCAGGAATGGTGGAAATAATCACAAAAGGGAAAGAGAGGATTGGCTGGTGAGTTCAGTAAAACCTCACAGAAAACACACCAACTTTTAACGACCAGCGTCCCCTGCTAAGCTCGCTGCCCCAAAACAGATAAGCCCTGAGTCTAGCCCCGATGCTCCGATGCTGTGCAGCGAGCCGGGGAGCTGCTGTTACTCCTCCGGACCGTGGGCGTGATGGGGACCATAACCACATTTTTTTTTTATAGTACCCATTCACCCATAGCCAGAGGCAAGTCAAGGGTAAATGCAAATGGCCTGCCTTAATGTACAGATATAAAAAACATTTAAAAGTACATCGTAGGCTCATAAAAAAGGTGGGACTCTTGAGTTGGCTTGTATGCTCTGTGCAAAAACCTATCACGAATGATGAATGATTTTTTATGGTATTCCACTCGGATGACAATACTCTGTAACCCTTTCAGAAAAAAACCAAGAAACAATAGTTTTATGGGAACAAAAGCAATAAAGGCTGAGAGCAAATAAAACTTTGATCGCCCCTGTTTTTATGGGGCATGTCCTGCACTTGGAAATGAGACAATCTTTAATAAGCTGCTAATGTTTCCAGGAATATGACTTTTAGAGACATGAACAGCTTCCTCTCAGATGAAGCCCCTTCCTGCCTATTTCAGGGTCATTACTGCCCATGCTGCTCGCACCTAAACATCTGTGGGGAGACAACACCTTGGTCAACATACACTTACGCAGTTAGAAATCTATTGCTACCAAGATCTTCACCTAGCCACCGACCATATCTGCTTATAACTTCAGAGTGACAGGAAGGATAAAACCCTGCTCTTCTTGCTCCAGATGGACTCAAGAGTCTCCATTAGCTCACACAGGGTTTACAACACACTGTCCAACACTTAATTTAGTCTACTGGAGGGCAATGGTGCACATCAGCGGCTCTCTGTAAAATACGGTGTCCACAGCTGACCAGCTTCAAAAAGCATGTGGACGCCCACCTTGCTGGGGTCATTTGACCCTGGCGGTCTTTCCTGCCCAAATGCGGGGGCGCTGGACCCGATGATCCCCTAACAACTATGACGCTATGAATCATCTCCTTCCTCTGAAGATGGGCTTGAATGCGATCTGCTTTTCAAGTCCTCGGTCCCAGCAAGCCTCTCTTGTGAAACAGCACATGTTCACAGATCTTATTATGTACAGTTATGCCATGTCTTCCTGGGTCTCCCCCTCTCTCTTTCCTACCTGCGACTCTCATAGCCTGAACTTTCTTCCCCATGCACTCTTCAGCTACGTGTCCAAACTGTTTCAGCCTCATCTAACGTAGATTCTCCTCTCCTGATACTGTCCTTGCCTATTACCCCAACTCTTCATTTCCTACAGAAGCTTCCTGCCGATGGCACAAATCCACCACAGCATCCTCCTCTCCGAACACCTGCCACTTCCAAATGACTTAAGTATTTTTTTGATAAAAGCCTACAAGCTATAGGGAAGGGAGCACTTGCTGCACTCGTATTCCAATAACCAGAACCTTCCTCTAAACTAGAGACGGCAAACTCACCTGGGGTCATGAACCACATCCGGACCGCAGGGTCCTGGTGGACTGGATGAAGCCCAGGGCATGGGGACCTCAGCAGCGGCAGTGGTGGCAGTGACAGTAGTGGTGGCCCCTGCAACAGCAGGCACCGAGGTAGCAGTGTACCACTGTGGAAGAAGTGGGGCAAGTCCCTGCGGGCAGGCAGCCACTTGCCGTAGCAAAGGCACAGAAGTGGCAGTGGGACAGGCAGCTGCAGAGTGACTGAAGACTGTTGCACAGCCCTAATTTGGTCCCCTGCTACTGGTAGCCCTGTCCACTGAGCCCCTAGGGCCTCAGACTCCACAGCAGACCACCCTTGTATGCCCCACAGGCCGACACTTCTGCTTTAAATAAGCTCACAGCTGACAGCAGGGCCCTTTCCTCAGAAGTTAGCCCTTCAGAGGAGGCTCATAGGTCTGTACTACTGGCTTCTGCCAGCAAAAACATGAGCGTATCTGGACTCATAGCTCTCCTCTGGTGGCAAAACCCCCTTGGCTCTGCTAGCCCAGCTCTGCAAAGGACAGCGGGCTTGTGCCATGGACACCGCCAGCAAACGTGTCAGTGCACCCACACTTCTTACCAGCTTGCCCTGGCTACCTTGAAAGCTCTGGGTGTCTCCCAGAGAGCATTGCACATGCTGCCACCCCAGCTTCTGCAACAGAGCCGCACGTGTTCCCCATCACGGCTGCTACCTGTGGGCAGAAGTTCTGCTGGTAGAAGGCTTATAATGC
This sequence comes from Crocodylus siamensis, assembly GCF_052110815.1. Taxonomy (NCBI): domain Eukaryota; kingdom Metazoa; phylum Chordata; order Crocodylia; family Crocodylidae; genus Crocodylus; species Crocodylus siamensis. Next base: position 240,448,325 of record NC_143398.1, on the reverse strand, counting down.
AGACAAGTCCATAATCGAGACCTAAATATTGTTATCTGGGAAATGTTTACGGTTGCCATTAGTGGCAAGTTGGCTTGAAGCTGCTGGGTGTGCTAACCACTTTGCACCCATGCTAAATGGAAGGAGAACTTAAGCCCATGGTCCCCAAGCCAACGGCCTGCTGCCCGCATGTCATTCTGGAGACGCTCCAATATTGCTTGTGGCCACAGGATGTCAAAAAAGTTAAAACTGAGGTGGACTGGGAGAGCCACATAGGCTGTTGCCCACAGTGCTTATGCACTCACGATCATTGCTTAGAGGCCCACAAAGGGTGGTAAAGACTGCATCAGGTGCCTTTATTTACTGGTGACTCGGAGCAAGAGGAAGCCAACGCTCAAGGCACCTGGGTGCTTATAGATTCATAGGTTCATAGACGTTAGGGTCAGAAGGGACCTCAGTAGGTCATTGAGTCCGACCCCCTGCCATGGACAGGAAAGAGCGCTGGGGCCAGACGACCCCGGCTAGGTGCTTGTCCAGTCTCCTCTTGAAGACCCCCAAGGTAGGGGAGAGCTTGGCAAATTCAAAGCCAAGCTAAGCCATGTGGTCTGATGCATTTCCTGGGAACTGTCTGCAAATGCAGGGACTTGACTGCTGACAACTGTGAATGCTAAGAGTTAGAAACTGGAGGAAGGGAGAGGCATTTGAGAGCACAGCAAGATGGATCTTCTTTTCGGCATGGCACTCGCTGTAGAGGCAGACACGGATTTCCGAGCAAGGAAAATACGAGCTGAGCTCAAGGAAACAGGACTGGGCATTCAGTCTCTGCAAATAAACAGGGCTGCACCCAAGAAAACACCTACCTCAGATCGACTTCTTCTCCAAACGGAAACAAACCAGCAAGGCCCTAAGTACTGGCCAACAGCTTGGGCCAAGATGGGACCGCAACATTGACATCTGAGAGCAAGGTGTGTATCTGAGTTTAAGAAGTGTTATTTCAGCACAGCACATACCTGCAAAAAAACCTGACCCTCTGCACTTCCTAGCTGAATGCTAGAAACTTCAAGCTCCCATCCAAAAAGGGTACGAACAATCAGGCGTTGAGCATTGAAGCACGCAGACAGGAGTGTGCAACACAGGAGTGAAGTGAAGTCACTGATCCTGTCTACATAGTCACTTTTCTCCCAGCAAAACTGTAGCTTTCCTAGCACAGACTCCCTTGAATGCACACATGAGAGAGTGCTTTAAAGTCTGCCTAGCATTTGAAGGCATGCCTATAGCATGACTGTAGACTGCTTCAACTGGAATATTCCCAAAAACAGCCTACCCCATCCCACATCCTGCACCCACTACCATGCTCCAAACCCAGATATAACCAGTAAGTCCATTTGCAAGCATGTCAGGGACCAACGTCTTGAGAGCAGCGGTGCAAAGACTCCTGGCATGATCTCCCTGGCATACATCTAGGTTTGGAGCATGCTAGTGGGGTATGCTTAAGGATGTCCCAGCTGGCTACCCAGAATCTACTGAGAATGATAGTCTGATTTCAGAACGAGTGATGCTAATGAACGGTCTGTGTGGATGGATCCTTGTTCCAAACTCACTTCATGGCATCAGGCAGTCCTTGTCCAGGTGTCTCATACTACACCACTTCACACCTGGACCAGTTCATCCATCGGCTGGGTGCCTCCACTGACCCTGGGTTATCTTCACCTAATGTATTCTTCTTGTCCAAATGCTGGCACATACCCTGGCACCCCCATCCCTTGTCATACCAGGTGGTCACAAGCTCCCATCCCTAGTGTCCTTCACAATGGTCATATCCTGTGTTTCCTCCTGGTCCTATCTAAAGCTTCTGTACTTCCTTGCCATCTGGAGAGAGAGAAGCATGTCCTGTCCCACTGGATACAGAGATCCATCAGCAGCTACTGAAGCAAATGCAGGGACAAGGCTGCTCCTCGGACACTGGCCAGTGCCACATCAATACCGGGGAGCCCAGGCAGGGTTTTAAAGCTGCCGAGGACAAACAAACAGGATCCCAAACAATTCTCCAAGACAAAAGGGGCTGTGAGGAGGATCTGACTTCTACCAGGGAGGCCATCGCAATACTCTGCTATGCAGTGAAGGCCAAGATGGCCCACCATTGACCTGAGCAAAGGTGAGATTCCCTCAGAAAACCAAAAGCATTGGAAGACCTCACCAGAAACCCAGGCAGAGATGGCATCAGAGATGGCCAATGAGGCCCAAATGGTGAGCCAACCTGTCGATGATGCAGAGGAGACCTCCATCAGCAACTGTGGCACACTGTATTACAGTTCAGGATAGTGACTGTATGAACTCACTTGAATAACTTTGTTTCAGGTGCCAACTGGTCATCACCATGCTGCCTGGAAGTAAGCGTGCAGACCGCCTATCTCTGCAAGTTTGGCTTTTATCGCTCCCCATCTCTATCCCTGCTCAAAATGCATCAGCATTCATGGTCATAGACAGATCTGGCTGGCCAACTGTACCATGTTGCCATAGTCCATGACATTCCCCCTCCATACTAGAGCCATAGGCTTACGCAACCTCTCTCCTGTTGCTCAAGATAGCATCATCACAGAGGTTAAATCCCCCCGCCCCCATATACATTGCACAGTGAATATGGTTACGGGTCCATCAAACAGAAAGAGGAATTGTAAGAGAAACAATTGGATCAGTGCCCCAAGATATTATCTACACTTGTATTTACATGGAGGAGGGAAATCATCCAGCTGAAATGAACCAGAAATTAGAAGGCATTGGTAGTTAGCCGTGCCAGCTAGGGCTTTTGGTTATTTTCAATCAAATCTCCAGCCCCATTAACACTCTTGAAGCAAAATAGGTTTAGGCCAATGATTGTAAACAACTATTTGGCTTGGCAGTCTGTGCTGGTCAGAAAACATCATTCAACAGAATAAAAAGGCTGATTAACGATGCCAGGCTTTAGCAGGTACGTTGCAAGGCACTGCCCTTCACACTGTTACATCAATAAAGGTAAATTATTTACAACTTAGCTGAAAACCATTGAGGAACAGCTCTTCTTAAATGGGGTATTCCCTCCTTTGAAGTTTAGTTCTCCTGGTTACAATACACTCATCCACTATGGCCTGAGGTCAAACTAGGAGACTGGTTCCCTGACTAGCGAGGCACTTCCAGAAGTATATTCTTTGGGGTTCATAAAGTTTTACAAGTCTCTACCTCTGCCTGTCAGGCCTTGCTGAAGGTCTCCACCAGCATGTTGTGCACACATCCATGAACTACAACATGAGGCGGTGTTTCTCAGACACATCCCGTCTTGCCATACAACCTCCCGTGCAGGTTTCCAGATACCAATGTCGCTGCTGTCCTGCAGCTACTCAGGGTCTGGATAACCAGCTCCTGTCTCCCAAGGGCTCATAACCCAGGGGAGCAGACAAGACCCTAGGACATCCAAAACATTGGAGGAATCAAAACCCCATTATGGAGTCCAAAGTGATCTGGGGAGCCACCGTTGCAGTCCGCACTCATGGAACAAGTGTATGTTCCTAAATATCTGGTCCTGTGGGCCTTTCCTGGTTACACCCCACGAATACTGATGAACCTTCAATAAGGATCAGACAGGCCCCACATCCCCATGGATAAGTAATCTTTGTTTGTGAACTAAGCTTCTGGCTTGGTGCGAGATCCCAAAAGATATATGCCCCCCTCCCCCTGACCAAAATGACCTTTATATAATTTAAGTAATTTTCATAGTTTCATAGTTCATAATTCCAACCACACAAATCCATCAGCTTGAAGACCGAGGCACCGACACCCAGCACCAGTATCACAATCTTCTCCAGAAGAGCAGCCCCAAAAGTGTGCCGATTAACACCAAACTGGTTAGCTCCTTACTGGTAGGAACTGGTTGCAGTTAGATGCATACTTTTCAGTGTGGAGGGGAGCATCCCTATGAGAGCTCAGTGGCTGCTGCTCTGGGATGAGCTCTCCACAGATCTCAGCCAAAATGGCCTTCTGTTCATGTCTTAAAGTCCTGTTACCTCTATGGGCTGTCCCAGATGTGAAGAACTACCCCGTCCCTCTGGTCCACGCCGACTGCTTGAATGGAGGCTGATAGTCCAAGTGAAGTTGCTTCAAGAAGGTCCCATGCAGAAGCAAATGCGCTGTCCTGTCTTCCTCCTGTGGCATTTTTACATCCCCATGTTAGCCATGCTGGTAACTCTCTCCCCTTTCACTCCAACCCATCCAGCTGTGTGACTCCCCGTGTAACTGGAATAGCCATGAATGAATGACAGTCAGACATCCAGTGCTCAGAGCATTTCCTCCACACCACCTAATAACCATTTGAAAGCAATGCTGGATTGCTAAAACCAGCTGAATTATAGGATGTTATAAAAGGAAATCATGGGAGAAGCTTCCATCCAAGGTCCCCAAATTCCTGCAGGTTCTGGTAGGTATCCCACTGGAAAAAAAAATCCCTGAATATCTACAGTCTAGTGGTGCAACTGCGTAGCATGGGACGTCTGTATAGGAGGTTGTGTGGTTATTTCAAAAAAGCACAATGCTGTGCGGATACAGCGTTTCACATGGGAAGTTGTGTAAGCCAGCACAGGCAAAGTAGCGTGAAAACTTTCATCACATTTATCCTGGAATAATTATATCAGGAAAAATATACACTAAAATCTTTTTCCATCTGTACAAGGGCTCAGCTGCTTACCTGGGAAACACTGTGATGTACCATATGACAAGACCTAGGTCATCTAGGTACAGTACTCCAGGGGACTGGAAGCTCCATCAATATGTGCTCATTCAGTAGGTTAAACTGTGCGCGTCTACACATTCATTAATGTGCAGTGGTTACTGCGCATTTAGTTTAGTACTTGCTTAATGAAGTGCTAACTAGGTGCACAGTGACTACAGTTACTGGCCAGTAGTGCCAGGACCCAGTTTTTTTGTGACCCTTACTGCACAGTAGCCTAATACTACTGCGCAGCAGCAGATTAGCACAGTTTTTGCCTGGCACACTACTGCACAGTGTTATTAGGTTACTGCACATTAAGCGTCTTGTGTAGATGCACTCACAGACTGCTGATTGAAGCACACTGAGGACCTAGCCCAAAACTCTGTACACACAGTCTATCTGCATGAACACTGACAAAAGTGAAGTGACGTCGGTCTTTCCCTTTCAAAGAGCAGTAAATACCAGTGCCCACTGAAACAAGTTGTAGTATCTCTTGCTCATAGTTTATCAAATAAAAAGATCATGCAGTTAAGTTTGATTTAATTTACTAATTTAAAAGACTTGGTGAAACTAGGGGTATGTGTGTTTAAAACAATTATATATTTCTGACATAACAGTTGGTGCATGGGTAGGATATAGTTAAAAATTACCTGATTCGTCCCAGGAATACCTGAAAATACTGATTCCTTGAATTGTGTAATGAAGTAATTGGACTGTTACTATCAGAGTTATGAAATGTTTTTATGCTAACAAGTTTGGAGTTTTGCCATGTTTTTTCAAAGAAATATTTCTGCTCTTTGGAAAAGATCCTGGTGTTCAGAAAGTGGTTGCCATCTTTTCCATTTCAATTAACTTTTTCCTAAATTCTGAAATTCTGCACATAAGTGAAAGATTATTTTCCTTTATTTATACCAAAAAAAGGATGTCCTAAGCCACTGCATTTCACCCAGTTATCCGTGTACTGAGCCCCAAAACTTGTCTGTCTAAAACAAAACTTTCTGAAAGGTGGTGTTTTCTTCGATCCTCCCAGTCTCAGGCTATGGGCTGAGGAGGGAGAGGAGGATCCACGCGGTGAACCAAAGACTGCGGCGCTGGTGTTATCAGGAAGGCTTTGGCTTCCATGACCACAGCCCGCTCTTTGGAGAGAGAGGCAGCGAGCTGCTGGGAAGAGATGGCCTCCACCTCTCTCCCCTGGGGAGGAGGCTCTTCTCAGCCAGGCTGGCTGACCTGCTCCCCCGGGCTTTAAACTAAGCACGCCGGGGGATGGGGGGACGACTGCCCCTGCTGGCCCGCTGAATGGCCCTTGCAAAGCCAGCGGACCAAGGCACTTAAGGGGGCACTTAAGGGAGCTCACCCCTGCCCCAGCCCTGGCACAATCTGCGGGCAAGGCAAGAGCCCCCAAGGGCACACTTGCCTGCCTGTACACTAATGCCAGGAGCCTGGGCAACAAGCAGGAGGAGCTTGTCCTCCTGCTCAGTGCAAAGAATTATGATGTCATTGGGATAACGGAGACCTGGTGGGACTCCACCCATGACTGGACCACGGGTATAGAGGGCTATACCCTGTACAGGAGGGATCGTGTTGACAAAAGGGGCGGGGGTGTAGCTCTCTATGTGAAGGAAAGCTACATGTCCCTGCAAGCTGATGTTGGCGACCGGCATGGACAGCTAGAGACCCTCTGGGTAAAAATTCGTGGGGAATTCGGCACAGGGGACACAACGGTGGGAGTCTACTACAGACCTCCCACTCAAAGTCCTGAGCTTGACCAGGAGTTTGCCCGGGAACTGGCTGAGGCCGCTTGCTCCAGGACCTTGGTTGTCATGGGTGACTTCAATTACCCGGACATCTCCTGGGAAGATCACTCAGCTAAATCTGAGCAGGCGCAAAGCTTTCTCTCATGCGTGGATGACCTCTACCTGACCCAAGAGGTCTATGGGCCAACGAGAGGCAAAGCGCTGCTTGACCTGGTACTGGCTACAGGGGACGACCTAATCGGCGACCTAGTGATTGATGGGAAGCTGGGTGACAGCGACCACGAGCTGATCACCTTCACCATCCGCCGAAAAGCTGGCAAGTCAGTCAGCAACACAGAAGTCCTTGACTTCAGAAAAGCCGACTTTGACAAGCTCGAGAGGCTAGTCGGTCAGGCCCTCAGGGACCGTGACCCCAGGGAGATGGGAGTTCAAGAAGAGTGGTTGCTTCTCAAGGAAGCGATCCTCAGTGCACAAGCTAAATCTATTCCAACACGGAGGAAAGGCAGCAAGAGGGCACAGCAGCCCCCCTAGCTCTCCAGGGACCTAGCGGACCTCCTGCGGCTAAAAAGGAAAGCCTACAAAGGATGGAGGACGGGATTCACCTCCAAGGAGGATTACTCCACTCTGGTCCGGTCCTGCAGGGAGCAAACCAGGAAAGCCAAGGCTGCAACTGAACTCCAACTAGCTTCAAGCATCAAGGCCAACAAAAAGTCCTTTTTCAGGTATGTGGGGAGCCAGAGGAAAAGCAAGGGCAATGTTGGACCCCTGCTAAACCAGATGGGGCAACTGACAACTGACGCCCAGGAAAAAGCCAACCTATTAAATAGGTACTTTGCATCAGTCTTTCATCAGTCACACGGGATGCCCATGCCTGCTAAGGGACAGGGAAATCTGGGTGAGGGGGATCCCCTACCCTCCATCAATGCTGACCTCGTGAAGGAACACCTTGAGAAGCTGGATACCTTCAAGTCAGCCCGCCCTGACAATCTGCACCCCAGGGTACTCACGGAGCTGGCGAGCGTCATAGCCCAGCCCCTGGCACAGGTCTTTGAAAACTCCTGGCGCTCTGGTGTAGTGCCCGAAGACTGGAAGAAGGCCAGTGTGGTGCCGATCTTCAAGAAAGGGAGGAGAGTGGATCCGGCTAACTACAGGCCCATTAGCCTGACTTCTATCTTGCGGAAGATCTTAGAAAAGTTTATTAAGGAGGCCATCCTTGAGGGACTGGCCCAGGCTAACATCCTGAGGGACAGCCAGCACGGGTCTGTTGCGGGTAGGTCTTGTTTGACCAATCTCATTTCCTTCTATGACCAGGTGACCTATCACCTGGACAAGGGAGAAGAGATTGATGTCATATATCTTGACTTCAAAAAAGCTTTTGATCTGGTATCCCATGATCACCTCTTGGCCAAACTGCCCAGTTGTGGCCTTGGCTCCACCATGATCCGCTGGCTGGGAAACTGGCTCCGTGGTCGGACCCAGAGGGTTGTGATTGATGGCAGTCACTCATCGTGGTGCCCTGTGACCAGTGGGGTCCCTCAAGGCTCTGTCCTGGGACCCATCGTGTTCAACATCTTCATTAATGATGTGGACATTGGAGTTAGGAGTGGACTGGCCAAGTTCGCCAATGACACCAAACTTTGGGGCAAAGCATCCACGCCAGAAGATAGGCGGGTGATCCAGGCTGACCTGGACAAGCTCAGCAAATGGGCAGACAAGAACCTGATGGTGTTTAACACCGAAAAATGCAAGGTTCTCCACCTTGGGAGGAAAAACCTGCAGCACCCTTATAGGCTCGGCAGTGCTACGTTGGTTAGCACTACAGAAGAAAAAGACTTGGGGGTCATCATTGACCACAAGATGAACATGAGCCTCCAATGCGATGCTGCGGCTAGTAAAGCGACCAAAATGCTGGCGTGCATCCATAGATGCTTCTCGAGCAAATCCCGGGACGTCATTCTCCCCTTGTGCTCGGCCTTGGTGAGGCCGCAGCTGGAGTACTGCATCCCGTTTTGGGCTCCACAATTCAAGCTTGAGAGAGTCCAGAGGAGAGCCACGCGCATGATCAGAGGTCAGGAAAACAGATCTTACGATGACAGGCTGAGAGCCACGGGACTCTTTAGCCTGGAAAAGTGCAGGCTCAGGGGTGATCTGATGGCCACCTATAAGTTTATCAGGGGTGACCACCAGAATCTGGGGGAACATCTGTTCACCAGAGCGCCCCAAGGGATGATGAGGTCGAACGGTCACAAACTCCTGCAAGACCGTTTCAGGCTGGACATAAGGAAGAATTTCTTTACTGTCCGAGCCCCCAAGGTCTGGAGCAGTCTGCCATTGGAGGTGGTTCAAGCACCTACACTGAACACCTTCAAGAGTAAATTGGATGCTTATCTTGCTGGGATCCTCTGACCCCAGCTGACTTCCTGCCCTTTGGGCAGGGGGCTGGACTCGATGATCTCCCGAGGTCCCTTCCAGCCCTAATGTCTATGACATCTATGAAATCTATGAAAGGCAACTAGTCTTGAATTCAAGACGAGAGATAAATATAGCACATTACTTTGTGATTTGTTTCAGTGGCCAATCACCTTCTCTATTGAAAATGTGTGCCTTATTTATCATTGGTTATTGCTCTTCTATTCTCCATGTGATTAAAGAGCCTGATATTTTCTCTCCATGCATATACTTTTACTGTAATCACTGCTCATGTCCAACTTAAGGCCACCATGTTTTCACCCCCAAGGATTCAATTACCCCTTTTGGTCACAATATCATATTGCATGCCTGTGGTGCGACTTCTAAGGGCCTTGTTACACAGTAATTTTAGGCAGCTGCAGGAGCTCTTAAACCCTGGACTGGCTACATGTTAACGCCTTTAAGTGGCTTAAAGCACTCGTTATTTGGTTTAAAGTTATGCCTCCCCCGGGCAGGATTATCTCTAATCCGCATAACCTTGCTTCTCTTCCATTAAGGTGTGGCCACTTCCCACTTCCTGCCCACGTCAACATCCTCCAGGATGCAGCGGCCCCTCCTGAGTCAGGGAAGCGGAAACGCTGGGGCGCAGCAAGGCTGGGCACAGCATGTCTGCTCCGCTGTTCCCTCTAGGAAAAGCGAGCGCCGCAGCTCTGGAGTGCCCAGCGGCACCAGGTGCCCACCACCGCAAGGCAGAGTAAGCAAACTCTAGGGCTGTGGTGCTTGCTGTGCCCAGCAGGAGTGGTGAGCCACTCCAGGTGATTGTGGGAGGCACCACAGCTACTGGGCACTTGAGGGCTGTGCTCTGCCTGGAGGCAGCAGCAAGCTGGTCCTACCCCCAGCTCAGGGTGGGTAAAATATGGCCCAGAGGCCACATCCTGCTCACCAATTGATTGTATCTGGCTTGTGGCTGCTCCCATGGTTCTCTACATTGGGAGCGCAGTGCAGGCTTCCCTGGAAGCAGTGAGTGGGGCTTGTCCCCATGCAGAGCATTGCAGGGGCAGCCATGGGCTGGACGGGCAGGGGCACTGATCGCACCTGCACTGCACCAAGCACCACCCGGGCAAGCTCTGCTGCATAAGCCCCTGCCTCTAGTATGCAGGTGGCCACCACATGCATGCACACACCCCTACACACACATATCCCCCCCCACACACACACAATATACAAGAGTAAGACTTTATTTTGAGCTATTATGCAATCACCTCTATATACACTACTCAAAAACACATAAATCAGGACAAAAATTATTTTTTGAAATAAAATTAAGATATGTTATAGTAGATGTTTGATTTTTCGTATATGATTTGGGGGTTTTTTATCTATAGTTTGTTAAGATGATATCTTTTGAAAGATTTTATGTGCACAGCCCTTGACAGCTCTCCCAAACTCATTAAATGGCCTGCCAGCCAAAATAATTGCCCACCCCTGCCCTAGCTCCTAATCCTACCCCTGCTCACCAAGCCTCTAGTGCAGTGGTTCCCAAAGTGTGGGTCAAAACCCCTCATGGGGTCGCAACATCAGCAGATGGGGTCATGGGGGTGAGAAGCTATGGAAGGGGCGGGCAATTATTTTGGGCAGAGGGCTGCTTACTGAGTTTTAGCAAGCCATTGAGGGCCATGTGACAGGCAGCCCAGGGCAGATTAATATTAATTTTCTAATTTTTTTAAGGGCCCCACGGGCCAGATAGAATGGCCTGGTGGGCCACATCTGGCCCCCCCAGGCTGCATTTTGCCCACTCCTGGGGTATGGGTTAGGAGTGAGGGGCCATGCTGAGGAAATGGAGCCAAAAATGGGGTCATGCTGAGGAAAAGTTTGGGAAGTACTGCTCTAGTGGCAAATCATAGCTGTGCAGGTGGAGGAGTCAGAGAAGGTTTTCCACCCTAAGGTGTGACTGCTGCACTAAGCCACTCAACACTAAGCTGATTAACATTTGTGCAGCTTACAGCATAAGGTGTAGCAAGGCCCTAAATCTTTTTTACAGTCACTGCTTTCCAGGAGGCCGTCCTCCACCCTGTGGGCACAGCCTACATTCCTTCTTCAATGACGTCGAAATTTATATGTGTTTGTATGAACACGTATCTTGTTTCTCCTTTCTAGTCACGGGCTTTTGTTAGAATTCACCAGAGCGGACTCCAAACTGAAACACAGACTTGGATTGAATTTTAGGACAGTACATCTGTTTCTGCCCCAGCTGCAAGGTGAAGCATATAAAAATAATCGTGCCGGTTTCACATTGAAGTTCCCTCGAGTACATCACACCACATGGCCCAGGCAGATGAGGGAAATAGTAAGAGGGGAAAAGGCAATAATAGATTGGTGAGCAAAGGAATAAGAAACAAATGCCACTGACCTTTTAGGCCCCATGAATGAAAGCATTCAACAGATATGCTAAGATAACAGATACTCTCACTGAAATCACTGTCTCACTTGATTGTTACAGCAGATGTTTAAGTTCCTGTTATGGCAAGGCAGAACCAACTGCTTATGCTCTACCTAAAACACGGGATATTTCAGGAGCAACAATGAAACACGTGATCTTTATTTGTTTCAAAAGAGAAATGGTACCACATGTGTGTATTGTAATACATTTAAGTGCTTTCTTAACACCTAATCGACTTTTATAGATGTTTTCTGGTAGGCCAGCTAATACTGAACTGCTAATAACGGAGTTACTAGTCAAATGGTTGACAATGTCCAGGCTAACAATAAGTCCCAATAATCTGAAAACCTTCTAATCACAAAAAACCCTTCCTAGAAAAGCTTTGTGTGTGTTATGAGTAAAAAAATAATAAAAATGACTGTTAGTTTTGTCCTCAAAAGCTTATAAAAATTCCTGAAGCGTCTCATAAAAGCTGTGTTTCACACACTTCTCTGGCAGGGTTTTGTATTTTGTATCCAGTTCATAAAACATTTTTATGGGAGGAAATTTGTAGGCTGCACGCGTTTTGTCCTCTAAGACACAGTAGATGACCTTACAGTATGCTACATCCATTTTTTTAGTTAATCCTTCAATATATGACACAAGCCAAAATCATTCACAGTACCAAGATAGCTCAGATATCGATGAAAGGGGAAGAGCAAACACACATACGAAGCAAGAAAATATAACTGAGTAAGGATGTTTCTCGAAAGGACTCAAACCATCTTGGCACCACAGGGTCAGCTGGTTTCCAGTGCAACCTGGGCTCAGGCACTTCTTAAAAACCTCCCTCTAAGACAGGAGCCTCCAGCTACTTGTGATCTTCACTATGCAAAAAGTGGTTGCATAAACCTACGTTACCAATGGGCCAAAGCCAACAACTCAGCGTCTAATTTAAAGCAGGCTTGGATGTCAATCCTCTACTCTGAGCCCAGCCTTATACTTTGGGTTCTTGGTCGGATCATAAGTGAGCAGGGATTGTCTTCTGGTTCTAATTCCGATGCAACGGAAAGATGTGGAAACACGGGATCTTGCCAGATTTCCACCCTTCCAGGCCAACGAGTAGCAAGATCTCAGCGCAGATAAATCTAAATCCGGATCAATCCTTAGACTTGATTCAAGTTTCTAACATGTTGCTGGTATAGGTAGGAGAATATACAGATATAAATACAAACACCACTACCATCTCCTTTGCAGGCCACTTCTGATGCTGCCAAAAAAGCAAAAACACCTGAAGCCTTAACTAATTCATAGATGTAGGCTTTGTATTATCCCAGTGCAACCCTTGTGTGTGCCAATGCCAGAGGCTGCCCAACTTATAATGCCACATCAAGCAAATCTAATGCAAAGCAAAACATCAAACGTCTAAAACAACTCCAAATCAACATCACGTTTTATTTTTTTGCCTTGCGGGAATTCACTGAACTTGGGTATCTTTCAAAACATGTCAGTTTTGATGAGTTAGGATTTTTTGTCGAGAAACCATTGACAATAAAAAAAAAGGTTCCAGCTTGCTTTAACCGTCACTGAAGGATGGCTGGTGAGTTTCCAGTGTCCATGAAAAATGCCATAAAATTAAATCACATTGCATGTTTTATGTCATATGGGTCAATGTGCTCAGACCAAGGTCAGAACTGAACTTGGTTTTCCCGGATGCAATCTGAAGCAACGTCCTGGCTGCATTTCAGTTCAGACAGGAATATTAGCTCTACCAAGTCGAGTAGACTATAAATGTGAATTAAAACAAAGTAAGTAGCAAGGAGATCCCTGCATGAGGACTATTTATAAGAACATGAGACTGGTCAGGAAATCATATAAAAAAGCCAATGGCATTCAGGTAGAGTGGTTGTACCTCTCCCATTCGGAGGCAGAAGGAAACTTGTAACGTATTTCTGTGTAAGCACAGAAATTAATACTGCACACCTTATTTTACTGGAGGTATAACCCAGCGACATTCTTGCATGAGTGGGCAGAGAAAGTACAAAGCTATTTTTGGCCGACAAGAGCCCCCGGAGGGTCCAGTTGAAACTGGGTTCCACCGTGGTAGGCACCGCCCCAGACATGGCGAGAGATGCCCCTAGAGCACCCCATTACGAGTTAGACCTGAAGATCAACAAGTCCGTAAGAAGAAAAAAAAATATTCTAAGCACAGTTTGAAAAAGAGCAGATGTTGTGATCTTCCCAAAAAAAACTCCTTCATTTTGCAAATTAACTTGAAAAGTAAATATTCACGTGGGTATTTTGGTAAGTCAACTTAGAAAGTAAATACACATGTGGGTACATACACACCCACACACACACACTGGTTTATCAGGCTCTGCATCCAAAACTTGCATCAAAAACATTTGCTTAATGAAAAAGGGAACTGCGTATCTTGAGACATCTGTAAAATCTGGGTGCAGGAATGCACAAGCTCTACTTATAAGCACGTCTGCATATGTGTGCATGCATCGCCTCCATTAAACACACAGTTCCTTCACTCTTTCCATCCTTTACTCCACTGAGTACGCCCCAGTGTCAAATTAATATGTTTTACAGAAAACTGGCTACCTCCAGCTGAAACAGGCTGAAAGTGATGCCTTGGCTATCAGCGCAATCAGTCTTTTGCAAGGTAAGTTAAAAGGAAACGACCCTTGAAAACGTTAGTCTGAGTCACTATGACAACCCACTTACTAGTGTCCAGCTCTTTCGTGACAGTAAGTAGAAATTACTTGCGAATAATTCTGTTCCACATAGTGCCGTTCTTCACTTGTCTGGAATGAATCACAACACATAAACACTGCTTGTGTTTAACTTTTGGCATCCTGTTACTAATTAAAGTGGTTTGACATTATGACAATTGCTGTGACTCACTCTAATTGGTCACTCAGGGTGATAGTCTGTTCTTTGCAGGTCATCTAAGTGGATATTTTTTGGAAGGGTCCAGGGGATTTTTGGCACCTGCATGTCAAGGGGAATTCCACTCCTGGGTGCACAGCCTTGTGCACGTGGGCGACTGTGTGTGGCTACCTAGTCATGCAGACTTAGTATATGCAGTAGGAGCCATAGCACCCCCCCTCTACCCCCCTACCCCACCCCAGTCCCTTGTGGATGTGTAACAGATGGACCAGAATATAGAATAAGCCAAAACCCATGACTACCAGACTTAGCCTCAGGAAAAAGGTAAGGGTTGTACAGGTATCGACCCCTCTTTTGCTCACAGTAGCTCGGTGGTAGAGGCGCTCACCTGGGAAGACAGAGACCCCAAGTTCTAGGTCCCTTGACCCAGAGGTTATTTGAACAAGGGCCTCTCACTTCCCAGCATAGTACTAGCCACTACCAAGGTTTGAATTACGGGGAAGTTTGGGGGCTGAGGCCCCCCCCATAAAAAACAAGTGCCCCCTCATAAGGGATGAGAGCCCCCGTGGGCTGGTCGGCCCCTCGGGCTGTCTCATGTCTTTCTAAGCAGCCCAGGTGGTGGTGGCTCCTTCCGGCTGCCATCGCGGCAGATCCACCCCCCAAGAGTTGAAGTATAATTCGAACTCTGGCCACTAAACCACAGGCAGACATTTCTAAGCTTCTTCTCCATCGCTCCTTTTGAAGCTGAGCCACTAACACAATCCTTGGGGAAAAAATGGGCTGAAGGCCCTTTGGAAGGGGTGGTTATTTCACCCATAACAGGGGAGCACAGAGGAAGAAGCAAAGTTGTAGAGAATTTAGGCAACGTCTTAGCTGCATTTACATCTTTTAACAATAGAAAATATGCTCACTCCCTCAGAAATTCCTCCTGGGAACAGTTGCAATGCTGCTCCAAGAAGCCTTCCAGAAAGCAAGGAGCCATGGCTACTTATAGCTCCATCACTCTTAGCTGAAATAGCCAAGCCAAACTCCTTGTGTTTGAGCCTTTGTACTTCATTGCTCCATCTTATAGCACCTTTCAGGGCAGCACAGCATGCATTCAAGTAGCTGGAATCAGGACTCGTGGTAGAAATGATAGCTTTTATTAGACCACCTTGATTTTTGCAAAAAAAAAATCTTTAATGGCAAGCTTTCAGGCACAAACACCCTTCTTCAAGCATAGGAGAAAAGATTGTAAAAGTTCTCCTAAGTTGAAATGAAAGTTCATATTTCCCACTTAACCCATGCATCGAGTTACTTTATCCTTATCCATATTATCTTTATCCTTATGCAAAAAATAATCTTGAATTGCAAGCTTTCGGACACAAGCACCCTTCTTCAGGCACTGGAGAAAAGATTGTCAAAGGTCTCCTGGGTTGAAATGAAAGTTCATATTTCCCACTTAACCTGCCTGTGCTGTAAGAAACAAAGGTTTTCGAAGCCCCCGCTGTTAGCCAAGCCTAGTAAATTAGGACAGCTTTACAACAGAACAAAGTTATGGAGGCACATTCTGTACCTGACTGTTGATTCTTGCTATAAACCGTCTTGACACAAAACCAGGTGTATAACTGGAGAATGTGTCCATTTATGAGGCAATAACAATTTCCTTGGCTAAAGAAGTTTGACTGCCATAAGCTCAGGAGATAAACAGCTTGGGATAATGTCATTGCTGAGTAAACAGGGAGCACCTCGGATTATTATTCACTCTGCCTGGCTACTAAAAATACCCATCTAACTTTCTTTGGCCCTCAGAATTAGCCATCCATATGGCCATAAAAAGGCGCTGACATCTCATGGTATTGGGAAATATACCTTTACGCAGTTTAACTTCACAGACACAGAAAGTCTAAGGGAGGAAACGTGTTCTGTTAAGCAAAGGTAGATGGAAGTGTCACCGCACAAAGAGAATCGCCTTCGGGCCCCCTGGGCCAAAGGTGCTTATTGAGCACAACAGGGTACTCCATGCAAAAGGAAAATACCCTGAGGGCAAGGATGGCTGTAAAAATGCCACCATACCTGACATTTTCTGGAAATATGAAGGACAATCAGAAGAGATTCAAACAGGACCATGCCCTGTGTTTGCAAACAATGGGTGCCGACAAAAAGGAAGACAATCAGAAGAGCGCTCCCTTTCTGACCACAGCAAGTTCAGCTGGACTTGATAAGCTCAATAGTTTTCTGCCAGAGGAAATTAATAATGAAAACATATGGGAGACATCTGAGGAGCACAGGACTCCATATACAAATGAAATGAGGAATGTTTTTAGCCGGCGAGAACACGACATGAAACTATAGGAGAGACTGGATGAACAGCCAAGCTGGCAATTTCTCTTGTCCCTGAACAGATTGCAGGGGCAGCCTGGACCTAAGAAAAGTCAAAAAAAAGAAATTACTGGGACACTTAAGGCAATTTGAATTTTGCAAACGATAAAAGTCACCCACCCAGCACGGGCTGACATTTCTAGTGTGTAGCATGACTGAGAAGTCAAACTGCCCCTGGAAAAGAGAGGAGAAGCAGAAAGGAGACGGTGCTCATAGCTTGAATAAAGTGAGACCAGCACGTGGGACTACACATGCTGTGACAACCAGCCCGGGCAAGGACAACACGCAGCATTTCGGATCAGATAAAAAGGAATGCAACATATTTTAATACTCTGCAGAAATGTGCAATGACCAGCATAGCTTGCACCATGTGAATACAGAGAAAGACTGATTAAAAAACACTAGCTCAGAGGAGTTTCTCATAGGAGCAACAGAAAAGATTTCAGCAGGAGGCAATTAGCTGTCAACATGACAGCACAAGGGATGCTTAATCATTTCAAGTTGGACTGGAGTAAAAAAAGAAAAAAGATGCCAATAGTGGACGCCCTCACTAGTGGGTAAAACCTAGGGCTTACCATGACATCTTCTCCTTATTAAAGCCATATGTAAGCTAGAAGCACAGAGGAAAAGGATGGGGCTTGTCATTCTGGGAAAGCACAGAACAAATCAAGAAAGCAACAGTGTGCATACTTGTTGGCCATCACAGAAAATTATTCAGCCAAGTCATTTTTCATGTTGGATGCATCAGGGGGGTTCCTGCAGACCACCTGAGAAAGCTCTGAACCCATTCAACCCTTGCAGAGACACCGTTTGTACAAACTCCTAGTATGGTGGCATTTGGCACTGGAGATGTCTCACTAGAAAGCTCCAGCAGGTTTTGAGGGTCCAAAGGTGATGCAGGTTACCTAGAACATGCGTTCATCTGCAGGAAAACAGGAGAAGACTATGACAAGAGATTTCAGACAGTTTTGGAAAAAGCAAGACCTGCTAGACCCAGAAAGAAACCCCAAAAATGGTAAATCCCATGGAAGGGAATTAACATTCAGAGTCCTGAAATGGTGAACTATAGGAGAAATGTGAGTAACTAAGCATCCCAAACCAGCAACCTGAGAAACGATTTTGCAATGCTGTTCAATGGGCATGGGATACAAATCATTAAAAAAAAAGCCTGAGAAACTGAAGTGAAAGAGGCATCGGTCCTGAGGTACTAGGACAGTAATCAAAAAACTAAGTCAACTTTAAATACTTTTGAGGATGACGCTGGTACAGTCTTCTTACGACAGAATGGTCAAAACAAGAGACCAGCAACTTATACATCATGAGCACTGACAAAAATAATGTCAATGTGCTCAAATAGAAAGCTTTAGTCCATGGGTCTAAAACATTTAATCTCATTACTTAACTTGAACCATTTGTTGCTGTTGCCAAAAAAGGCCTGACAAAAAAACCTTTACACACACTGCTTCAAAACTACAGGTTATTTTTTCAGCTATAAATGTATGATTGGGACACCGGCTACCAATCTGGGAGAGAATTAATGGTGGGAAACACACATGCTCCGGAGCCCTTGACAAAAGTGTCATGCAACAGAGTCCAAAGCTAGAGGATGTGGTTGTCAATACTTTTTCAAAAGCCTCTCCCATCTCAGAATCAACACAGACTCTGATTGACGAAGCTACTGCTGAGGATGAGATGCTGCAGAAAGTAATTAAAGCTATTAGCACAGCCTGGCCAGGACAGCACGTTCCCAGCACCTTCCATCCGTCTAATGGGGATTGCTCAGTATTAAATGGGATTTTGTTGAAAGGCACAGGATAATAAGCATAAGACATCATGGAAAAATATGTTCAAAAGATCATATGAAAATGGTTGGATTAAAAAATAAAGCAGGGATAACAGGATTTTATATTGGCCTCAGACAAACAACAACACTGAGAGCATAAATGAAAGCTAGAGCTCTGGATTTAGAGACCATTAAAAATGAATCTGAACATAGCAAGGACTTGGTTCTTGAAGGTAATCAATGGTGAAATGTTGGGCTCTATGGTAGAGTTAAAATGGCCATTAAATGTAGGTCTACACTGGAGCAATAGCCTGTCCCAGCCAGGATGGTACTCAGCATGCTCTGATAACCGCCATTTCTTTACAGTCTGGAAGAAGTCTGGTGCTCTGCTTTCTGGGTCACAAAGGGCATGTCTACATGAGATGCATTAATGCACGTTAGCCTAATTTAATGTACACTAAGGGCACATGTCTACACATGTGCGCCCTTAATGCACATTTAAAATGGTGAAATTAGGCTAATCACATCTAAATTTGATACCTGCAGCCACGCAGGTATCAAATTTAGGCACAATTAGTTAAAGCACATTAAAGCACATGTAGCTACAACCTGGCACAAACTTTAGTGCTGGGTCTGCCCAGCCACTAGGGGCATATGACAGGGCTGCAGGGACTTGGCACTAATGTTAGTGCACTAACTTTAGTGCCAAGTCTCTGCACATATAGACACCCACCAAAAATCACTTAAGGTACATTACCTTAATGTGCATTAAATTTAGTCATGTTTAAATGCACATGTTGACATGCCAAAGTCATAACTTTCAGAACCTCTCTGGTGAACAGTATCTATGAGGCATGAAAGTACTCAGCATCTCTTATGGTTATGTTATGATGACATTCCTCAGGATACTTTTAGAGTTGCTTGAGCAACAATTCATTCATACTTTCACCAGCACATAGATCTCTAGGACACACCCACTGCCATATGAGCACATTACATGTGATATTTCACATTACCCAAAATCTCCCCACTGCTATCTTCATTATCAACTATAGCGCATTAGCATTGCTCTGTGACATATGGTGCAGCACCGTTCACTAGCCCTCCCTTATCTTGGTTGTGAGAACATAATTAACAACATTTTAGTAACCCTTCTTGTTTTCTTCCAAAACTCCTTGCATTGATGCAAAGATAATTACATTAGTGCACTTAACGTTCCATTACAGAATAGCTTAATCTTCGGCCTCCTCTTGTGAGCTGGAATTGCAAAACAGATTAGTCTACTTTAACAGAGACTTCCTCTTACTCCCGTAGAAGCAGAATGCAAGATGACATAAACTCTCACAACTCCATTAAAGTCATTGGATGTGTACAGCTGAAGATCAGCCCCACAGATCTTTATGACCTGTCTATTGATAGGGAGATTGCCTAACAGAAGGTTGCTTCTCCTCACACAAGATACATGATTGCTCCATGAAGCCCAGATCTTCTTTCCACAAGCACTGTTCCTCAGTATTGCTCTTCGTGTGACCACCCCGTTTTCTTTCAAGGAAGAATATTTTTAGCAGTAGCAGTTCTTTCCCATGTCTTTGTCTATCTAAACTCCCATACCAGGCCTGGTCTTTGCTACAGATTTTGTTTTGATGTTACTTTACAGCAGGGGTGAGCAAAATGCAGCCCGGGGGCCAGATGTGGCCTGCCAGGCTATTCTATCCAGCCTGTGGGGCCCCTAAAAAATTTAGAAAATTATTATTTATCTGCCCTGGGCTGCCTGTCATGCAGCCCTCGATGGCTTGCCAAAACTCAGTAAGCGGCCCTCCGTCCAAAATAATTGCCTGCCCCTGCTTTACAGTCTATGACTACAGCCATGTTAAGGTTCCTTTCCAATTAGCTTAACTTGCTATAAACCTTTTATTTTATTGATGTATGCTGCAGGCAGATTTAACCTACATGACTGGGGGAGTAGGGGTCTAAGTCGGAAGAATAATACTAGTTTGCTTGAGAGACCCAAGGAAGGATACTTTATACCTGAAAGCTTGTCCATATCCCTTCCAACCATACAAATGGTCCAATAAAGAAGTCACCCACAAAAATCCTTGCTTCTCACTAGTGCATTTTTTACTAAAATATTAACAGCATTGTGATAACAGTGTAGAAAATCATGAAAAGAAGTAGTTTGGTGACTTTAAGCTGAAATTTATTCCTATCCCTCATGGTACAAAGATGAAAAAGGAATCAAAGGGGAAGGGAGATGTTCTGCTATGGAGTAAAGTGGCCAAACCTGCCACTCTCCTTCAAATAGGGACACATATCCTTGACTTTCCTTGAAGGAAGCTGGATTCAGCATCCAGGAGTCTTTCACCAAGGACATTGAGATCTTATCCGGCTGAGAAGTGTTTTGAGTTTGTGGAAACATCTATCAGTAGAAACTCCAGCCCTCAAATGGGTCTAAATAGATGCAATTATCTCAGCCTAACTCTGAACATGGCACTGAGGCCTTCTACTCGCTGAGCAAACTGGTCAGAGACCTCCAACTTGTCTAAGGACTTTACACGTATGCCGTATCTCAACTGGAAAGTTGTCTGCAGTCATCTGCCAGGGCCCAAACACAAAAATTTTAAAAAGGTTCATCTAGCTCAGTGTCCCATGATCAGGGTTGGATCTAGGAATTTGAAAAGGGGGATACAAATGCTGGGGTGCTTCATGACATATAACACAACACATATTTTTCTCCAGTTAAAAGAAAACTAGAATCTTTATTACAAGCTAGGGGCCCAGGGCTATATTATTCAGTTGAAGATTGAAACAGAAACAAATGTTATTGGAACATGAATCATGTTTGGTACTTAATGTTTCTGGAAACTTTAGAAAAAGAGCTCTTGCAATGTAGGGCTTGGTTTTGTCGGCATGCCCTGATGAAATGGACCGTGGCATCTCAAGAAGATCTTTGTATTACCTTTATGGGACCTTGCATTCCAGATGCAAATTAACCAGGTTCAAGTCGTTATTTTAACTAGCCATTCATGACAATGACCAAGTTGTCACAAAACTGAAGAGTTCTCCCCTCTTGTAGCTGACGTAGATGGAACATCTTGCTTCTCAGCGTGTAATTACCAAATTGGTAGCAGGCCCTTGATTCAGAAAAGACCCATTGTAATACATGGCTCGGCAACTGCCAATAGGAAAGAATCTGTTGTCAAATTATGCCATGAGGTCATCCTCTGAGTTAAAGAGATTTCCATTTCCTAATGGTGACTCCGGAGCCACCCTGTAAGTTTTGCCACATCTGCAAACATTATTGATTAGAAGCTAGGATCCCTGGGAGTCAGTGAGGACTGTATGAAAGGGACTCTTCTTTCCAGAGAGGGCTCATAGTAAGACATGCCGAAGATATAAAACCTGGCTAAATTTGAGATGCTAAATCCCTACAGTTTCCGTGACTCTTGTTCAGACTCATCTACACAGCATGATCATCTAACCCAGTAGGGCCCCACATTCTCATGCCTCATAAATAGTACGTCTAGGACAGTGGTTGTCAAACATTTTAGACTCAAGGTGCCCCTCTGAAAATGCCAGCTCTTAGTTTTCACTCAATTTTTGACTATAGAAAAATAATAGGGCAATTCTTCTATTGCCAGGAACTCAGAAAGGCCACAATGGGCCTATGGATTCCCACTTGAAAACTCTGGGTTTATTTTGTGAATCATGTTTGCATGCCAAACAGAGCTCACGTGGCCTGGCACCCTTTGACATTGATGAAAGGATCTCAAGGCACCCTAGGTGCAAATTACTGGGTTGGGTCCTCAACCCCTTTTGCCTGAAGACAACTAACATCCTGCTTGCTCCTACCGTGCATGCAGCTCTGCTCTCCTTGTGTGATAATCTTAGCATTGGGTCTCTAGGCTGCCTCAGTCTGCTGTTGTTGCCCACTTCATAAATGGTTTCATATGTTCTAGTCCACATTGATTCTTGGATGTCTTAAAAGTCTCAGGGTAGGACTCTCACCATGCAAGGGAAGCGGAGAGCAGGAGTACACCAGGGCTGGACTCATCATCAAGGTACTTTAGTGATGGGAGCCTGATGAACACATTAGGTACAAAAGGAATTGTGTACGGGAGGAGAATAGCCAGATATACCAATGGCAGGAGTCTACACCGCCTGCATGGGCACAGGGGATGTTTCATAAAAAGGATGCAGACATTAAATGGTGTAGCCCTTGCAGTCCCTGCTCACTAGGCAGACAGGCAAGCCTTAAGTCACCCTGCCTCACAAGTGGGGACATGGAGCCAGGGGTTAAATGATTTTTTCAAGGCTATGGAGACAAAGACTGTGTCACACCCTTGGTAAGCACTGAGGCCTCCTTGCCATGAGCTCATGCTACCTCCCTCAGCGCTTGACAGCTACAGCATGAAGCCAGCAGATCTCAAATAATCATTCCCACAAGCGTGTTCTGCGGTGTAATTTCAAAACAATACTGGGGAACATTCCACATTACATCGCGTTGTTCCAGTTTCCACATTATAGCCCTGAGGTAGCTCTGCACGCTCTGTCCCATCAAACCCAATGGCAATATATTTAATATCAGAACATTTGCCTCAGAAAGACAATGGACACTACTGATTCATCTGGCACCACCTCCTGGCAGCTAGCTTTTTTATGCCTGCATTTGAACTCTTCATTACCTAATATGCCAAAGGTGTCGAGGCTGCCAGGAGAGCTGTGAAAGAGTCCCATAGAGTTGGTGCTGTAGGGGAGACCCTTCATTTAAGAACTGATGGAATCAATCATCAGTGGGTGCAGAAGTGTCTAGATAAGGAGGTCACAGTCATCAACAATTTCATCAATGGGCTGCCTCTAGCCATACACACAAGACGCTTTATTCAAATCAGAGCTAATTACTGCAACATAAGCACCACCATCTATGCACGCTGACACTTACTGTGCAGTAATTTGCTCTAATTATGAGTAAATTTGCTGCCTGTAAATACAAGTGGCAAATTTGCTCTTGATTACTTACTGCATGGTACAGCATGTGTAGATGGCCAACTGGAGCAAATGTGCTCCCAGTCAGCTGGGCAGCAGGGGGCAGGACATTGCTCCCTCCCCCCAGGAGCTGCCTGTTGCAGGAGCAGCAGGGGGCAGGAGCTCTGCCTCCATAGTCCAGGCAGGGACATTGTCCCCCTGCCCTAGCAGCAGGGAGCTCCCAGCCCCTGCTCTGCGGTTGTGAACGGGGAGGTGGGGCTAGATTCTTATTTCCCAGCCATGCGGTTGTGGGACCAAGGCTGGGAGATTCTTACCCAGATTGTGGACTCTTCATCCTTGGAGGTTTTTAAGGCCCAGCTAGACAAAGCCTTGGCTGGGATTATCTAATTGGGAATGGTCCTGCTTTGATCAGGGGCTTGGACTAGATGACCTCCTGAGGTCCCTTTCAGCCCTCGTTTTCTATGATTCTGTGATTCTATAAGGAACTCCCAGTGCCAGCCCAGTGACTGTGGAGCTGGCACTAGAACATAAGAAGCCCTCAAGCCCCATCCCTTAATTGTGATCAATAGGGGCTGGGAGCTCCCAGCTGCTGGGGTAGAGGAACATTGTCCCCACCGCAGCTCTGGTGGCAGAGCCCATCCCGACAGCAGGTAGCTCCCAGGGACAGGGAGCAATGTCCCAGCCCTTGCCAGGGGACAACTGTCTCCTGCCTCCTGCCATTCCCTGGGCTAGCACCAAGGGGGAGCCTAAGGCTCCTCCTGGCTGCTGCAGAGCCACGCGGAGCAGGAGCAGTTTGCTGCTAGGAGCAACAAATCTGCTCCTGCATCCCTGCACATGTAGATGCATTCCTGGGAACGTTTACGCTAGCATAGTTTAGAGTAAACTGATTCTGTATTATTTGCATGTGTAGACACAGCCACTAACAAGAAGACTAAGATACTGTGATTCTCACTGGGCATGTCTACATGTGACAGCATTTGTGGGCATCTACATGTGACCAGCAGCTCCATCACCATAGTGACACACTTCCCCCCAGTATAGCATGCTGCTACAGTGAAGTAGCTACTAAAAAATAGCTACTAAAAAGAAATGTGTGCCGTGCATACAGCAAAGTACAGGCTGTTACTGCACCGTGATTTAGCACTTCCAAAAGGAAGTAACAGCACCATAGCAATATGTGCAGATCTACCCACTACCATTTCCTCTTATGGGAACTATTTTTGAGGCTATGCCACCTCTTCTTGCTAAACTCTCAAATTTCAAAACTCTAATCCTTCAAGTTCTTTACTTGAAAGGGAGTCCATCAGCCTCAGAGGCCCATTAAAGTCACTGGACACCTTACCTCTCCTTTTATTTGGGGGGAAATATGATAGAAAGCACATTTCTGGTACCTTAAAGCCCCCTCTTCAGCCCTGAGGTCCGATCCAAAGTCTGCTGGAGCCAAAAGCTTTCAATAATTTATTCCAGTGCAGGATTAATGTCACTGAACATCCATGAGAACAAGATGTTCCCTTCTGACAGGTTAGGTGGGATTAAATGAGGCTATGAGTTCCTCAAAGACCACAACTGATAGCTCCCTTAGCTACCCTTTGGGAATTACCACAATTTATAGCCACATACAGGGATTTCTCCAACTCAGATTCACAGATGTTAGGGTCAGAAAGGACCTCAATGGATTATCGAGTCCAACCCCCTGCCCCGGGCAGGAAAAAGTGCTGGGGTCATGTGACACCAGCCAGGTGCTTGTCCAGTCTCTTCTCAAAGACCTTCAAAGCAGGGAAGAGCACCACCTCCCTTGGAGCCCATTCCAGATTCTGGCAACCCTAACTGTGAAGAAGTTCTTTTTCATGTCCAACCCAAATCTAATTTCTATCAGCTTGTGGCCATTGTTCCTGGTTATTCCAAGGGGTGCTCTCGTAAACAGAGCATCTTCTATTCCCTCCCCCCCAGTGAATTTGTATACTGCCACAAGATCCCCCCTCAGCCTTCTCTTGTGGAGGCTGAAAAGGTCCAGATCCCTCAGACTTTCCTCATAGGGCCTTCCCTGCAGGCCTTTAAGCATACAAGTGGCCTCCTCTGAACCTTCTCAAGGTTGTTGACATCCCTCTTGAAGTGCGGCATCCAGAACTGGACGCAGTACTCCAGCTGCGGCCTGACCAGTGCCGCATAGAGGGGAAGCATCACCTCCCTTCCCCCAAGCACTACCAGGAGTGACCAGGAATAACGGTCACAAGCTGGCAGAGGGTAGGTTTAGATATCAGGAGGCGCGACTTCACGGTCAGGGCGGCTAGGGTCTGGAACCAGCTTCCAAGAGAAGTGGTGCAGGCTCCTGCCCTGGGGGTGTTTAAGAGGAGGTTAGATGCACATCTTGCTGGGGTCATTTGACCCCAGTACTCTTTCCTGCCATGGCAGGGGGTCGGACTAGATGATCTGCTCAGGTCCCTTCCGACCCTACAAACTATGAAACTATGAAACTATGAAACAGCCACACTCACCCCCGGGTAAGGTCATTCCAGAACATATGCAGTCGTCCACAGCCCTGAAACTGATGTACCTTTTCCTATGGATCAGTCTTCAACACAGGTCCAGTAGTCTGTTGCCTCTTCTGAGCATTAGATTCACCTAAGAGTCATAAAAGGAAAAACAGAAACATCAATACTCACAGCTTTCTCCACTGATGGACCTCAAAAGTACTGAGAGACAAATTACAGTACAACTGCATTCCAAAAACTCCATTAAAATGGCACTTCACTTTAAGGAATGTCACCCCCGTGCTTTTTCAGGGTTTTATCTAGCCATTAAAGTAAGTGTGCATTACTTCTAAGTCCTGTTAACTCCACAAGGTCAACACAACTGCTACAGGAGTGTGAGCTAATTTGGATTCTGGTTCACAAATCAGCAGATGCAAAACCAGATGTGTCCCTCATGTACATTTGTGTAAAACCACAGAGGTTGCCCAGGTCAGCATAACTGAAAAAGGGATTTGGCCCCCAAAAAATCTTTGCTCAGTGGAGGAAAGGTCATGGCTGAAGGAAGACTTAATAGGGATTCTCTATTAAGGGACTGAGCTAGGGAGGTGTTTGAGAACTCGCCAAAGGGCCTGAGAAGGACAAGGAAAGCCTTCGAACAACTCTGGGAAGAAGCTTGCAGGGGGTAGGGGGCCTTTGATAATGTAGGCAGTCCAAAAAGAGCACTACAGGCAACCCCCACTTAGCGCTATTTCGCTATAACTCTCATTTGAAATTGATACCTGATTTCACTTAGCGCTCAGCAAAATTCATTATAACGCTCGCAGTCACCATCTTGGGTCATTAAAAACAATTGCAGTCACCCTCTTGGGTCATCAAATACTTTTGGTTTCGCTTAATGCTCGTTTTGCTTAACGTTTGTTTCACTTAATGCTCGGTTTTTCAGGAACCCGTTAAGAGCGCTAAACGGGGTTGCCTGTATAGCAAATTACCCTATGATTCAGCATGGTTTAAATTGGCATGGAGACATCCCCTCTGAGGTGTCGGGTCCCTTACACTGCCACCTGAGAAACAATGAAGAAATCCCTGCAGGCCAAAGCTGGAAAAGATGAAGGGTGATAATTTGGAGGCCTACCTTGCACGGAAAACCAATGGAGAGTCAAAGATATAGCGTATTTTGCCTGAGGCTTTTTTTACTCCAGAAAGAGAGAACATTTGCTTTGCCTGGAGAATAAAAGCATTAAGCCTCGAACTCCTAATACACCAAGTCCACCCAATAGCTAGAGGGGAAACAGAGCCTGGTGCAACTTGGCACTCAGATGAAGTAAACCGTTTTAGTGCATATGACGTCAGCAGCAAATTGAATCATAATGATAAAGAAATAATAAAGAAAAGCCATGAGAAGAGAAACAGAGATGAAGCGCCATTATGGATTAGGACCTCAATGTACCATAGAAATGCAGAACAAAAAATCCCTGCCCCAGAAAGGTTAAAGCCTACAAATAAGAACGTGACTGGGAGGCCTTCAAATGCATCTGTTTCACAAGATACAGGCACACCATTTCTCTTGTATAAATACCTACAGGCGTGTCTACATGGTGGTGGCAGACTGTCTCAGCAGGGCCAACTCTGAACACATCCTACTGACCTGCTCCTCATCACATGCTCCAAGCCTGGAACCAGCTGTTGTAGGGCTCTCCATCGTAGCCATTCGCAAGGACCCCAGAGATCAAAAGTCTTGAGAATAGCCACAAGAGGATGTCCCAGAGGGTCTTCAAAGCTGTATTTCAGGGTCTGGAGAAACGGGTAGGTAGGAAGCAGACAGGATATGCTGCCACCGTGGCGTAGCCATGCCTCAAGACATTAAGGAACTGCCCTTGGCTGAACCAGCCTGCCCCCATTTCCCTCATACTCTTATCTTTATCCTCAGGACTAGGATAACTTCCAAAGTCAACCCCAGCTTCCTTGTGTATTCGTGTCTGAGAGGGAGACGAAGCCAAGCCAAGAGGAATTCCTTCTTCTTCAGAAAGAAACCAACCCCGGTCCAAACACATTACTCCTCTTCCGCAACCTCCGCCTCCCCTCGGTTTCAGTAAATGAATGGTGCTTATTTTGTTTCAAATCCTGGTTTGATACTTTACCCTAAAATAACCTTCCCAATATAGAAGAAGCGTGCTTCATATGTTACCACTATATCCCTCCATTCAAAAACTACATATTGTTGGGAAATAACATCTTACATTAAGCCTAGAGTTTCAATGGGTGGATCCTGCCTGGGGAAAAAAAAAGATGAAGTGACACCACGTGAGTGTACATCACTAGACTATGAGCAGATGAACGGCTACAGCACACAATCTTTCAAGGTACAGACACCGTATATACCACGCATTTCCTCCTACAGCCCGTAAAGCATTCACCTAACTAGGTCCAAAATGTTATTTCACCCACCCGCCACCCAGAAACCTCTGGGGCAACTCTTAACAGCTGTTGAAACACACTTTTAGGTGCCAGTGCTCTACAATAGCTCAAGACAGGAAAAAAATGCCTTCACCTAGGTTCATCTGGTTCCCTAGAGTTATTAACATATTGTTTGGAAAAACGTGCTGCTTTTTTGGTTCTCACTGGCCTTACACACTACAACACAAATATTCCCATCCTGGGCAGTAGCAAACATTGTCAATTGTGGCTTGCTAATATTTTTCTTAAATTGTTTGAGTCTTGTAAATCCTCAAAGTTTTGTTTTCATATAGGACAAGCTTTGACTCCCCTGTTTTCAAGAAAAAGTATGAAAAACTTGAGCCCAGAGGCCAAGGCCAGACACAGGCATGGGAGAACCAGACAGCCACCCAGGGTCCAGACAGAAAGGGGGCCTGAAAATGTTAATTTTTAAATTTTATTATCATAGAATCAATGAGTCGGAAGGGACCTAGACAGATCATCTAGTCCGACCCCCTAATCACTATCTCTGACAAAGGGGAGGCCGATACTAAAAGTTTGCCCGGGGCTACCAGGAGTCTGGGTACAGTGCTGCCAGTGGCAAAAACCATGTAGAATCTACGTTCTGTCCTGCATTTTTTTTTTTGTTTTAATCTTGTTATCTAAGACAATCTCATGCTGAAATTTTAAATGTCGGGGGGGGGAAATAGCAATATTTGGTTCATGAACCATGCTTATCTTGGCAACTTGTAACCCATACTTTGCTCATTGATGACCCCATGTGCAACTGTGTTTACAATCGGTATTACAATCCTCGGCTGGTCACAGTTAGATTCTCCAGCGGGTTACAGCTCCTCAGCCAGTCTTCAAGTAACACGGTTTTAGGCTACAAACAAGCCAATAAATAAAACAAAGAAAACCTGCTCTTCTGCCCCATCCCAGACCCTTTGGCAGCCAGGGCCAGAGGAAGACTGCCAAGCAGGGAAAGTAGGAGCCAGCCTGGTGAGGGGTAGGAAACCACTGTCCTATACTGCTTAATGGGCATGGTGCTAAAAGCACAGGATGGACTTGGGCTCCCCATCCATCCCACCATAACACAAGGGGAAGTGATGAACCTGGAGGTGAAAAGGCCAAGGAGAGCCCCAGCTTGGGGAGAGCCTGAAGGCTGGGCACATGATCCTTTGGACCTTGAATTTCCTGTCAGCTTAAGACAAGCAACCCCCTAATTTATTGAAGGGGTTGTGGATGACAAAAGGGCCGTTGCCCCAGAATTCACCAGAGGTCGATGTCATGAACATGGATGGAGGCCTTGCCAGACGGAGGGACCCAGCTCTGGTTTCTGAACAGCACAGGGCATTCAACATCTAGGCAGCCTTCCTTTGCACATTGCACTTCCACAACCTCTGTCACGCTGCATCTCAAACCACCTGCAACCTGTCTATCTGCTGCGTTTAGTCCTCCTGGGCTATGGTTTTTTCTGACTGACAGCTTAATCACAATAATAAGGCCCTTCATTAGCCTTTTCTGGGCTGTTGCATGTGGGGGTGTATAACCTACCGCAGCATCATCAAGAGGAAGGATCTACAAGACTTATATCTAGGTCTGGATCATAGTCACCAGCAACCGACTGGACTGTTTGCACGCAGGATTGTGATCCAGGCCCAACTCTGATTTTGAAGCATGGTTGCACCAATGTTAGCTGAACTGTGCTGTCAAGAGAAGGCCTAACTAACATAGGTGCAACCATGCTTCAAAATCAGAGTTGGGCCTGGACCACAATCCTGCACGCAAATAGTCTAGTCTTCCCACCCACAGTCTTGAAGAAAAATGGATGTTTGCGGCACCAATGCAGTTTTCTCTCCTTTTTTTTTTTTTTTTTTGCACCTTAATTTTAGGCCTTTATATGCTTAAATAGTTCCAGGCTTGGAAATGTCAAAGGAAGCTGTAATTACTTAAATATAACATGTATTTTAAGCATGTCAGGAATGTGGACAGTGAATCAAAAGGAAACATGATGAATTAGCTATTTTTATGACTGATGTCCTCAATATTACTCAGATTATGAGAAATAATTAAAATATGGTACAAATGGCGTTTTGCTATGTTTTGGCCCATCACTGAACTACATCAGGGGCTTGACTTTTCAGCTTGCCATATTTAGGTTCCTGCTAATTCTTATCTGAGTTATTGTTGAACATGAGTCAAAGCTCACTCTATTGGCCTTCTTACAAAATTTAAATCAAGAAAAATGCCAAGCATTTCGAGTAAGTTCTCACGGGGGGGAATGAAAAAGAAAGGTTATTCTTGCTTGCTCACAGAACAATTCTGCCCTGAATTATGTCCAGTTCTTGCTTTCATGATGACAAGGTCAAAAAAAGAGAAGAAAATGAACAGTTTTGCAGAAACACTGTGAGCAGAAGGGCACTAAGACTCTTTGTAATTTGAGGCTAAACTCCTATCTCCCCAACCAAAAGTCACTGAGCTGTATTCGAATACTAGTCCCCTGACACAGAAGTGTTCAATAAGCTTTTGCTGTTCCTTTGCTGACAAGCCATGTAGCAAGTTATCTTCGAGTGAAGAGGTGTCCCAGACCCAGGTCTCATTCATTACCCTGTCAAGAAAATATTGTTATATTCACCGAACAAATTCAGGAAATGTTCTTGTTTGTCAGCCATGGGGTCCAAGGGAATTTTCAATTAATTTTCTATGAGAAAATCTTCCAAGGATGAACTGATTAGTGATTTCCCTTTTCTCCCTCTCATACTGAACATTTCTTTTTTAATCATTCTTTTGTATTTTTTCATTAACATTAAAAGCTAGAGTTTTCTGATCCTGTAAACCCAGCATTCGGCTCACTGAGAGGCCCAAATAAGGCCGCAAAATAAATTATTCTTGACAACCACAACTCATCCGGAAAGCACTTAGTGAATTCTGGGGCGGGGGGCTGGACCCGATGATCTTCCAAGGTCCCTTCCAGCCTTGGTGTCTATGAATCTATGAAACTCCAAACTAGAAACTTTGGAAAACTTGCACCTCTCAACAGACTGTAGAGAGAGGAGCCAACATCTTGCTACACAACAGCCAGCAAAACCCTGAGTGAAGAAATGATCATTTCCTATTTTAATAACAAAAACTGGTGACAAGTGTGAGTTTAGTGTTCGCACTTTAATGGAATCAACCACCTCAAAGATCCTGATCCAAAATGGTATTCAAACTGAGAGGCATTTCTGGCAGCAGGTACCACATGATGGACTTTGGCATAAGGCTGCATTTACATTAAAACACCACCAGCTTTCCCTGCCCGCACTGGTGCTCCCTTACAGCACGTGCCCCGGCAGCTGTGATACACAGACTGAATGAGGCAGAAAACCGGGTAGAGTTGCACCTTATAGACCAGCTCAGTGGTGCCCACCCTTCTCACCCCACAGGCCAGTTGCCTGGTGCCAGGTCAGTCTGCCCACTGGATCTGATCCATGGGCCTTATCCCTCTGTGTGGTGCTGGCCTTACTGGGGCCCAATCCCTCTGCATGGGAATGGCCTGGCATGGCCCAATACACCTCCATGCATGCCAAGGGCCCAATCTAGCTGTGTAGGGCTTGAAAATTTGGCAGTGGAGGAGTGGCAGTGTTAAGTGTCCATGTCCCTGCCCCCTGGCAAAATTTCCAGCACCATAGGAAGCCACAGGGACTGGATGATATAGCTCAATGGACCAGGGGGTTCAGCACCCAAAGAGTAACTGGATCAGGGATACGTAAGGTTTTGTCACCAAAAGCTCACTTTCTGAGATGTTAAATTTAAACTGAGTGAGCTTAAACCTCTGCTGTCATGCATCTTGACAGAGATTCGCCCAGCTAGGACTCGTACCATTTTTGAGTCAGGCGTTGTATAAGGAAGGAGCAGAGCAAAATAACAGGCAGTCTAATCACGGTGAACATAATCTGTTTTACACGTCCTGCAAGCTTTTAACTCAAAACAAAAGACATCCTGACTTTGCATTCAGACCGTACTTTACGTGTAAAGATCCTAACAACATTTTTACTAATTTCATTGCATCTCTTGATCTTCCTGTGAGGTGGATATTCTTATTCCCATTGGGTGCAGCTGTACATGAATGTAAGCGGGCTTAAATTTAACGTGCATTAAACTAATGCAGATTAAGCAGGTTTTGGCGGGTGACTACACATGGTAGGATTTGGGACTAATTTTCGTTCCAGGTCACTTCAGCCCTGCCATTTGCCCCTGTAGCCACTGGGGAGAGCGCCAGCCTCTGTACACATGGATGCCAGCACTTGGCAGCCATACTGAAGCCAGAGCCAGCTGCCAGCATTTGGCAGCCATTTTAGAAACCGCCTGCCACCCTTTGATCCCTGGCCAGGAGCCATGTGCCCAACACAGGGGCAGCATACACAGGGGCTCTCTCCTTGCCCCCCCGCCTCCCTGCACCAGGGCTGCCCCTGCCCCTACCAGCAATGCCCAGTGCCCAGCCCAGCCCCTGCCAATGAAAGCCAGTGCCCCACACTACTACTGCCCTTGCTGACCCCAGTAGCCTCCCCTCCCACTCCCACCCAGACCCCAGGAGAGCCGCGCACCAGCCGGTGGGGGCCACGCACTGACTGTGGGAGACCCTGGCCAACCCCCTCCTCCAGTACTCCCCACTCCAGCTCCCCTGGCCCACTACCCACCCCCAGAACCACCCTCAGGATACGCACACGGTTGAAACAAAAACACTTCATTACCCTCACAACACCCACCCTCATCTCTCCCCCCTCCCTCCTCAACCAACAGAGCCCCTCCACTACCCTCCCCACCCACCAACAATAAAAAACCTGCTTACAAGTGGCAAACTATATAGAGAGCAGCCCAGCCCTGGGGAGGAGAGGTACCCAACCAGGAGCCCTGGGGCTGGGCTCCAGCCAACCCCCTAGTGACTGAGCAGACCCAGGACTCAATTCCCTGCATTGAAGCAAAGTAACATGTCTACAGACGCATTAATCTGCATTAACTAATCCCATTTAAATTTGAGACGTGGTTTTGGCAGGTATCGAACTTAAGCTTACATAGCCTAAAACTGCCATTTTTAAGCTGCAGTAAGGGCATACACATGTAGACATATGCCCCAATGCAGTTTAAATTGGGCTATTCCGCATTAAATGACCATGTATAGACACACCCATTGTAAACAGAGGGGGTAAGAGCTCCTAAGATCAGTACCTACTTCAGTTATACCCCCAATTATGTTTGCATGATCAGGGTTGAACTGATTGCTCCTGTATCCCAGAAGTGACCTCATTCACCACTTATAAGGCATGTGCAAATGCAGCTGCATGGGTTTACTCCACAGTAAATTACTGCAAAGTAAACCCACCCTGGGCAGGCATCTACGCATGCAGGCATTTGGGAGCAGATTTGCTCCCTATGGGAGCTGCCTAGGGAGGGCTCCTCCTACCCTGCTCTGCCCCACTGCACCTGGGTACTAGCCCAGTAGTTGGCAGGAGCACAGCTGTGGCCTGGCATGGGCTGGCAGATTGCCCCCTACCTCCAGGAGCTTTCTGCTGCTAGGGTGGGCTCTGATGGCAGAGTTGGGCTGGGACTATCTCCCTCTGCCCCAGCAGCATGGAGCTCGTGGCCCTGGCTCCCTGATGGGAGGAAGAGGGCTTGCAAAGAGCTGAAGGGGAGGGGCAGGTCCCAGCCTCCTGTCCTGATCTGCTGGTGGAGCAGCTAGCCACAGGTTGTGCAGGGAATCCTGCACATACAGCCCAGAGCTGACTGGGAACTGCCAGAAACCTGCCTGAGAATGATAGGTAGCAAATTAACTGCAGAGTAGAGCAAATTACTGCGCAGTAAAGCATCTCATGTAGATGAGCCCACAGAGCACTGCAGAGTGAATTTAGGAGGTGAATTTAGTAGACCTTTGCAACCATATTTACTGATGCTGCCTGCTCTGCTCAAGGATTTCATTATTTATCCCTTACACTCTATCGGTCTCTTGTAGCTGAACGGTATCCTGGGTCTACAGATGCCTGAATTCACTGTCTCTAGTCTTTTTCTTTTTGCACTGTGTTGTCACCTTAAGGCTGTTGATACTTTTAAGAAGTTGCTTAAATCTATACATAGCACCTCTCAAAACAAAACCTATAGAGCCAGATTTTGTTCTCAGCTGTGCCACAGTAGATCTAGAATAATGCCACAGACTCTTGGAGAAGTTACTCTGGTTTTCCTTGGGTGTGCCTAAGGGCCAAAACTGAACTATAAAACAATCATATCTGAACTACAGAACAAAATGTAGATCATTTAACACAATACCATAGCACCTGGCATGTTGTAAAACTGTAGATCTCAATGCATCTTTAAAAAGTGGGCTAATCTTTTTTCCTCCACTTAATATAACTGGAATCTGAAACAGAGAGTTGAGCAAGCTACCCAGGGTTTGAACTTGTCACAAAAGATGGGTGGACACTCGAAAATGAGAAGGCAAAAAAGCATACAGAATTTCCCATTTCCTTGGTATTATTATCGTTCCTGGGCTATTTGTTGTTATTCTCAAGGCCAGTTCCTGGAGTCCTGGGAATACACTAGGATCTCAGCTTTCATTCAGAAACAAAAATGCGTTTTGAGCCCTTGTAGTTGTGGTGTAAACCTCAAAAATGTGAACACCAAGGACTCAAAAGCAAATGGAAAATAAGAGGGATCACACCATCCTTACCAAGAAACACCATGATTTGGGGCATTCTGCTCTCCTCTAGAGGAATCCCTGCTCCATCAGCATTGCATCCATTGCAACTGGATTCATCTTCATCCAACTCAGTCTGCAACTGCTCCTAGTCTATCCAAGTTATGCTGAACTGCACTATTCTCTTGCTTTGCTGGTATAAGAACATGGTTTTTTTCTTAACAATTTTATCATCAGTAAAGGCCCTAGCATAGATAAATTAATAGTAATATTAAAGGGTGCTTATACATGAACAGTGAGGCTGCTCTGATGTGCTGTAATTACAGTTTGTTACTGCACTCCACCAGGCTCCACAGTCTTGTGTGTCATCGTCCCCATGGTTAAAAATGGTGGTGGGGGTACTTTAACTAAAGCTCATTCTGGACGAAGCCAGGACCAGACAGGATCTGCCTCTTCAGAAGTGTGCTTTGCCCTCTGTGCCGCCTCCCCTACTAATTTTAACATCAAGGTGTGGTGGATGAGACTACTGCAGAGGGAAGAGACAGGAGGGTGTAGGTGTTAGTAGGCCTGTAGAGGTGAGTATCCTATAGCAGCACTCATAGATGGCCCACACATATACATAGAGCGAGAAACTAATCAACGCCAATATTTATGGGGTAGGATATGGAAAAGAGTCTTCGCCTAGATTATTTTTTTTAGCAAAGTAGGCCTAGAGAGCCAACAAATGGAAGCTGAACTTAGACAAATTCATCCTACAAGAACACACCCATTTTTTTTTAATTATTTGGCATAGCGTATCGACATTAAGTTGGACTGATGTAAAGGCATCGGTGAAGCTTCAGTGGTGCAAATTTGTCAAACGTAGACAATTCATGTAATTGGGCCCTCCGGACTGAACTGAACATCTCGGTGAGGTGGATGGGAGGGAGCGGTCGCAACATTATGATTGCTCATAGGTAAAGAAAGCTAGGTATTCGTGAGGCTGTAAACTACTGGTGACCAGCTGAAACCTTATTGTAATTCATGGGCATGCTCACTGTCTTTCACTGGTGTCTCACCAGAAACACCCGTATTTTTGGCAGCATTTTTGAAGCTGTAGCCTTATTACTCCATTTGTGGCTTCTCTGGTCTCCTCTTCATTAGGATCAATAGTGTACTCTTAATCAACTTAACTAATAGGAAGTAAAATGCCAGTGCAGACCAAGCCGTTTTCAGGTGTAAAATGTGTTAGCAAGTTGAGTTAGGTACTATGAGGGTCTTAGCTTGACTTGGTAGCTTGTGTAGACGTACACTGTGCTTTGTCTTCACTAGGAGTTTACCGCAACTTACTTAACTCTAGTCAGGGACATGCTACATAGTCGTCTTTCGGCTGGCACAGTCTAGCTCTTCATATAAGCTCTTGTCACCACCCATACGACCCAGTGATCTAATCTGTATGAACCACCTTGCTGTTTAGCTCTGCCCTGCTTTGATTTGAGTAATAGTAGCAAACTGGATAAATAACTGCCATCAACTTCAATGGGCTGTGTATCAGGCCTTTGTATTTGAGATAATCAGCGATAATGTGAACCACTACAGTACTGGATCTCAGTTCTCCTGTCTCTGGGGCCTCCATTCACCATTATTCCCCACTTATTCTGTGCTTCAGTATTCTTTAAATATTTGGTACTGATCCAGTATTTGTAGGAGCTTTCTTCTGGGGCATTGAACAAAATACCTTGTGGTGATCCAAATTTTTCGGCTGTCTGCTGCATTTCTTTATCTACGAAATCAATAATTGCACCAAAGGGGGCTGCAAGATAGAAATCAGTACTAACACTTTTGTCCTCCCCCATCATTGTTCTTCAGGATCCAAATGGCTTCAGACGACAGCTTGGGAAAACAAAAAGTGCTTTTAATGTGTGGGAATGGAAAGTTCTGTACTGGCAGGTACTTATCAACCTGTGAAATTTCAAATCATCAGTTTAACCACAATAGACTCTGCCAGATTAAGGGGGAAGTACAGCACACAGAAAGATTGATGGCAAAACCTATCTAGTTTGGCCTCCGGTATAACCCAGACCATAGAATTGCATCCAGTGTTTCCTGCACTGGCAGGCAGGGGAGGGGTTTTCTTCCATAGCATGTCTCAGTTTTCTCCAACTTGCCCTTCAGAAATATGAACATGCAGCATTAATACCATCGCTGTTCCTATCACGAATTCCAAAAGTCAAGAATGACAAAAGCCATGGTGGGATGGTTGAGTCAAGTCCGGTGTATGTGGATGGGGCTGTGCAGGTTTGAGCTCTGTAAGTATTTTTAATCACACAATGCATAGTGCACTTGCTATGTAAGCTGATTTGGAGGGGCTGTTGATGCATCTTGCCCCCTACGCGCTTTTCCTACTCCAAGGAACGCTGCTGCTGTTCAAAAAAAGGTCTATCCCTTCTCTCCTCCTGGCTCCCCAAGGATATCTATGTACAGCTAAGATTTAGCCAGTGGTTTGCACTTGATCAAGGAAGAATTTCTTTACTGTCCGAGCCCCCAAGGTCTGGAGCAGTCTGCCAGCGGAGGTGGTTCAAGCACCTACATTGAACACCTTCATGAGTAAATTGGATGCTTATCTTGCTGGGATCCTATGACCCCAGCTGACTTCCTGCCCTTTGGGCGGGGGGCTGGACTCGATGATCTCCCGAGGTCCCTTCCAGCCCTGATGTCTATGAAATCTATGAAACCTAAGGATGATGTTAGGATGCCCTTAAATGGTTTGTTTCTTTGGACACTTCCTCCTCCCATGCTCCAGGTCACCACACTGGACCTGCTTGGGAATTTATGCATTTCC
This sequence comes from Crocodylus siamensis, assembly GCF_052110815.1. Classification (NCBI taxonomy): domain Eukaryota; kingdom Metazoa; phylum Chordata; order Crocodylia; family Crocodylidae; genus Crocodylus; species Crocodylus siamensis. Next base: position 240,410,606 of record NC_143398.1, on the reverse strand, counting down.
AAGGTAAGCAACCTCCTAAATGACCCAGAAGATCAGTAGATATGGAAGGGGCACTAATGGATATGGAAGGGGCACTATACTCTCCAGTAGGGCCTGAGTGACACAACCTTGGTTGCAGAGGCAGTAATATGGTTTATACCACAGCAGAAGACCAGCCACCAGCATACAAGAGTTCCTGTATAATCTGCTTCACAACCTTAGCCCCAGTTCACAGTCTGGGGACTCTTAAAATAACCTTCCTGCAGTTCAGAAGTTAATTCTGAGGTCCACACTAAGGTTTCAGGTTGCTTTGACTAGCTCCACTGCATAGAAATGCATGAACAAGACGGGTCCCCTCCCTCCCCCGAATGCATCCTTGTGATGCTACTTGTCAAAGAGGCAGAATTTGCTTTCAACATTTCTCCTGGATTTGCCAAATAGCAAAACCATGTCACCATTCTGCATTTTGCCTTAAACCCACATTGTGATTCTAGGAGCTTCCTTTCAACAAGGTACAGCAGCAGCTTTTTGAGGAGAATAAGAGAAGATCTTGCCAGCCAGCGCCAGGAAATGGGATCTCTCTAACATACATTTGGATTGCTCCCCTTTGCCAAGATCTATAATGGCAGTGATTGGCATGAGGACAATCCCCTGTTGCAGATCTGACAGAAAAGTCAGTACAGTCGTTCAGTCAAGAGCTTGCAACCACAACACTGCAGAACAATGCAACTATCTCCCCCAAGCTGTTACCAGGGACCCTGGGTTGTGATCCCTATATACAAGGAGGCTGCTGCTGTCTATCCACGGCTATTAAATAACTATTGAAAGAATGACTATTCAATCTAATGACTATTGAAACATGCAGAAATACCAATAAGAGCAGGAGCAGGGTTCAAACCTCCCTTCCTCCAGCACCTAGGGAGTGCCCATCTTATTATCCTGAGTTTGCTCTCCTTCTGCCCTCCCCATACCTTCTCTTTTTGGCTGCTTACTAGAAAGGGCTCCTGGCACTGCCCAGCCTGTAGCCTTGTTAAAATAACTTTCTGAGCAGTGAGAGATCATAGGATAGTAGGGCTGGAAGGGACCGCATGAAGTCCTCCTAACCAGCTTGAGGCAGGATCATTCCCGACTAAACCACCCCAGTCAAGTGTTTATGCAACACACCCTTGAAAACTGAGATCCCACAACCTCTCTAGGTAGCCGGTTCCAATGCCAACTACCCTTGTCCTCAGAAAGTCCTTCCTACTCTCCAACCTAAATGTCTTCTGCAGCAGTTAAAGCCATTGCTGCTAGTCCTGTGCCCTATAGCCACAAAGGACAGCCTCACTAGTACTCCGCCTCCATCCAGCCTGCAGAGCTGTTTCATCCAGCCTGTGGAATCCCTAGTAGGTCTGGGAGTTTGGCAGAAGGAGAGAGGTGGCAGCATTAATGACTCCAATTGAAAATGCTGCCAAAAGAGAAGCAGGGTTTCACCCCTGGGTTCTTGATCCCACCCAGTCGGGAACACGGTAGGCATCAAGTTATTCAGCCCTGCAAAACTGAGGTGGACGAGTATAAAACTTCCTGGAACACAGAGAACATTAAGGTCAAACCCTTCAGCCTCTGTGGACTTTAGGGGACTCCAAGTTTGACAGCAGCAGAGAAAGGGGTGTTGAGGGTAGAGGCTCAAGTGGATACTTAGGGCCAGCATCCAAAGTCCAACTAGATACCTAAGAGCTTGTCCATGTCATGGTGGGGATGTGTTCTGGCCAGGATGGGCCGTAGTATATCCATCTGTGCCCCTTTCACCAAATTGCTCCGTGCTGCAAACCAGGAGAAACACAAAGGAGACAGTCCTGTGCTCATCCTCAATGTGTACATCTAAACGTGCCATTAGGGGCCAGCAATAAAACTGCTCCACAGTTTATTGCTCCTGGGCATGCAGTTTACACATGTGCCCAGGATTGCAGCATATTAAGCCAGGCTGGAGCGGCCTCAGCTGGCAGGGAGTCTGGGGGGGTCAGCTTGCCAGCCCAGGGCTGCTCCAACTGGGCTCAGTGTGCTGCCAGGGCTGGAAGGGTGCTTCAGTGAGGGGCTAGGTAGCAGGCAGCCCTGGCACTGAAGCACCATCGTGCCCCAGTCAGCAGGCTCGGCGTCTACTTGTGCACTGCTGCACGTAACTCCGCAGCAGGGTAGGACTTGAATTTACAAGTCCTGCGCTGCTGTGGAGTTTATTAGTTTTGTGCGCCCCAATACGGGCACACTTCTAGATGATGAGACATTTACCGTGCAGCCAACTGGGAGTGAATGTCTTGTGTAGATGCGCCCAATTAGCCTCTCACACACTTTTCTCCTCAGCAAAGAGCGAAGAGAAAAGGGCTTGCTATAGCATGCTTATTAAAACAACCTTTGTAGCTTGAGGGATTATATGTCAAAGAATTCTTTTATACTAAATGTCACCTGCTTAAACCAATGAACAAAGAACGTACTATACAACAGTCATGTTGGGCTTTTTATTGTCTGTTCTAATAATCACCAATTAACAAACCTTGTAATCAATTGTGGGTGCATCTACACATGGAATTAATGCATTGAAGTGCTCCAAGCTGCATGTCTACATGCAGGAGCAAATTGCACCTGATAGGAGCAGCCCAGTCCAGGGCTGCTCTTGCCCTGCTCAGCCCACCTGCAGCACCAGTTCCAGGGCTGCCAGAGGGCAGGGCACGGGGGCTAGTCTCAATCCCCATGTGGCTGGCAGGCATCCACACATGTGCTACTGCACAGTAGCTAATGTGCTGTTAATCTAATACCTGTATTTCCTGGTACTAGCAAACAGTGCATTAGCCTAATTTACTGCACAGTAAGTTCCATGCACATGTAGACAGTGATGCTTAAGTGTGTATTAGATTAGTCTAATGCGTAGTAAAGCGCCTCATGTAGATGCACCTTGGGAATACTAGCTTCTAAAGCAAATTCAGTCCCAAATGTGACCACCAGCTCTTCCCCTCGAAGGTGCCTGCCTTCCTCCACCCTGCTTATGGCTCTAATCGGAGGGCAGAAGAAATTAAAGCTTCATCTGACTGAGCATAGGATCCCTGCACCAGGATATTTTGAAGAGATGAAGAGGATCAATTGAATTAACAAGCGCTGGCAAATCATGATTTTCCATTGACTTCCTTTGGACTTGAGTCAACTCACTCAAGTTCATCTGAGCTTGCCTATTGTTTTGTAATCAGATCATCTCACTGGTAATCAAGCAAGGTTTCTTCATAGTCATGCTGAACTTAGCGGCAAGAAACACCTGTTTTCCCTTGTAGATAACATGCTGAGATTCATCAGGTCACTTTTACGACTCAGGGGAACAAATCCTGAAATCCTCATGTAATATGTACTCAAGTCTTCCTGCGGTAAGCTCCCAAAGGAAGCTCTGGTTTGATCCACACTGCCAATCTATAGGAAATCCAACACGGTAAGGTTGGATAGACATACTCTGGCCTGGCAGTATTGTATTGTCATGTTGTGCTACAGGCTGATAGTCACATGTCATGATACAGGCGCTTAGTGGCTAGCTCCTTGCAGCTGTGCTAGCGGAGACCAGATTGATGGAGTCCCTTGGGGACTTGGGCAAGGAGAAGTCTTCATCTGGCTGTAAACTGCCCCAGAACAAAAAACATGGAGCTGCACTTGCAACCCTCTTCAATCTGAGCAGTCTCCATGGATGTACCAACAGCCACTGCCCATTGCATGCTCCCAGTGGTAGTCAGAAAGCATCCCTAGTTATATTCATTCCATCCAGGAAGAGCACACACCGACTGCAGAGGCTTCCTCAGCCTGACGAAGGGTATTTACACCCGAAAGCTGGCTAAAAAGAATTTTTCCAACTATTTGAGTTGGTCTAATAAAAGATATCAGATTTATCCAAAGAACCTTGTATGCCTACATCCTTCAGACCAGCACTGCCCTGCTCCTGTTTATACAGTATTCCTATTTATCCCGCATGCATTGCCTTTCACATTACACCTATAATTAAGGCCAATCTGTGCAAAGCTGAACTGCATAATCTGAGTTCTGGGCTTCTGCCCACCCCTGAGAAGCCCCTGAGATCATTTTCTGATTGTGACCACTTACAAAAAACGGTCCTTTTTGTTCATAGTAAATATAGTATATAGCTAGAATGGCTTAAACCCCAGCTGTACTTTTAAGGGGGAAGCAAATGCACGTGCACTAATGCTTAGATCTATAACCATGCAACTAGGAAATGCTGCTGTAGAAGAGCCTAGATTGAAGTTATGAGACAGCAAATCCAAGTCCAAATCCCTCTTCCATGAGATCAGACTTCCTGTGCAATCCTATGCAAGCCATTTAACCACAACCCCTCCAAGGTATTTACCAATAGGTTCCTAACTCACATTCAAACCAGTGCAAGCTCTTGCCTATATTCCTTTAAGGATCTCAGCCTTAGCCTCTCTGCCTCAAATCCCTTCATAAGATGGCAGATAACATCACCTTCTCACCCCGCAGGTGTGTTGTGAGGAAAAGTATATGAAGGATTGCAAGACAAGGTTCTTTGGGTAAATCTGATCTCTGTTATTCGACCAAATAAAAGAGTTGGAAAAATTCTTCTTTGCAAGCTTTTGGGTACAAACGCCCTTCTTCAGGCAGAGGGAGCTCCCCACAAATAGACTGGCATCTCATCAGTATTACCTCCTTCAGCCTGAAGACGGGTGTTTGTACCTGAAAGCTTGCAAAGAACCATTTTCCCAACTATTTGAGTTGGTCTAATAAAAGATACCAGATTTACCCATGTCTGCCTATGTCCTTAGACTAACACAGCTACAACCAACACCTCTGAAAGATTACAAAGCTCTCAAATATTGTGTAATGACAGGAACAACTCATTACCTAAGATAATTAATCACTGCTGCCAGCCAAGCAAGCAGCCAGACAGTACTCAAGCCAGCGGGTCTGCCTGAAAGCTTGAGGAAGACTCTTCTGTCAGGATGCTTGCAACCAGAGCTAGTCACGACGCAAAACCATGAGAACCAGCAATAAGGTTTATTTGAGCCAGACTTCAGGTGAAGGTAGGGGGGCTAGTTTGCTTGAGAAGCCATGTGTATAGGTAGATTGTTTCATCAAATCCTTTGTTGATAAAGCAATGAGTAGCTTGCCATCAACTTTGTTACAGAAAGGAAGGAGCACCCTTGCAATGATCCTGTGCACTTTTAGTTCACAAAGGCTTACAGTGCTACATCAGGCAAATAGGGTTACACTGGTTTAGTAGGTGGATATTATTCTCAGAAAGCCTGATTGAAAGAGTCCAATTAATTGCATTCGGTGTTTGCTCATTCCTGACTATTAGAAGCTTTTCATAGCTCTTTTACAGCTTTAGCAACCTGCTTTCCTTGCCGATTCCTGGAAGAGCTGGTTTTACTACCTTTCCAAGGACATGTGAGGGTCTTCTAATGCAAGGGAGGGGTGAACAGGTAGGTCACCGGTTTGTCAAACAAACCAGCCAAGAAGCAATTTATTTACAAGGGCCACAAGGGCTGGCTCCTCATGGGAAGAACAAGCCAAACCTGTTTGCCTAAAGTTCTTGAAATAGGAGCGATGCTCCTTGCTTTTTATAGCTCTTCCATGGCTGAAGGCAAAGGACCTCATACTCCCTCTGCCCAAAACTATGTCCTTGCCAAGCTGGAACTTGCTAGGGTTGTAAACTCCCTGTGTCAGGCACCCAGGCTGAGTCATTCAGTCAGCAGAGTTTTAAGATGGTACAGTTTACATATTGAAAGCCATGAGAACAAAATGTTTCGGTTAAATTATTTTATGAACAAAAATGTACCTTAGGCTATCTGTGTTCTACCTCCGCAGCTGCCCTTTATTTGTTGAGCAATGCATTAAATTATGTCTTGCCAAGAAAAGAGAAATCTGCTGCACCTCGATGCTGTAATATCCCATGTAGGAAACCAAACGATGGTAGGTTTGGATGGGAAAAAAATACGGTTGGGATGGTTATACCTTTTTTTTTTTTTCAAAGTACACCCTCGTTGTGAATTTAGCTTGCTCACAAAGGAGCTGCTACAAGGTGAAGCAGATTAGAAGATCTTGGGAAAGACTGCTAAAAACCCCTAATGGAAACAGGTGGATTCTTGGGTTTTTTTAAGTAACTAAATATTCCACTGAAGTTGTTTGTAACCGAAGCCGAGCAATCAATGCAAGAAAATTGATTTGCACGGTGCACAATTAAAATTATAGACTAAAAGTAAAGTAACTATAATGTTAGTGAAGCAAATATGCATCGATGGAGACGATTAAAAGGAAAGCACGAGAATGCTAAGTCCACGTGGAGAGTGCTTGGGAATCCAAAACAAGGTTACTTTTCTGAGATTGGTAAGCACGTCCTAATATATGCTCAAGAAAATAGAAAGAGGGACTGCCAATCACCTGCAAAGTGCTTTGACTCAAGGCATTAGAAACAGCAAAGAAATTGAACATTCCCCTTCAAAAATTCAAAGCAAGCAGTAGGTGGTGTATCTAAATGATGTGATATGGTGGCTTAGCCAGGAGACGAAGAACATCATTTGCACAAAAGTTGCCATCAGACTACAGCAAAAAACTTATTGAACTCCAGCAGTACATTATTGGGCTATGCAGAGCTCATGATTACGTGCTGGGTCAGACAGACTGGAATCTCATCAGTATTACCTATTTGGACATGCTAAGTAGCGTCACCATCCATAAGAAAGGTGCAAAATCTATAATTATGAGAGATACAGGAAATGAAAAGTCGAGAATTACAGTGATGTTAGCAGCATTGGCAGACGAGAAAACATTGCTACCCTATGTGATTTTGGAGCACAAAACTCTGCCAAAATAAAAACTGCCACCAGACGTAGTGGTTAGATGCCAGGAACAAGGATGGATGTCAAGTGAACTAACGAATCAATGGTTAGCTGTTGTGTGGAAATGGAGGCCTGGGGCACTGCTGAAGAAAAGAGGAACGTTAGTTTTATTAGATTCATTCAGAGGGCATTTAAGAACCAGATGTGAAAGGAAAAATCTGGTGAAGGAATTATGATCTTGTAGTCATACCTGCTGGTATGAAATCTCAATTCTGTGGCGAAATGCCGGGCTAGCGGCTCCGGCACCGCTTAGGGGAGCTGCGAGCTTTGCGGAGCTGTGCGAGCGCACGGCTTGTGGGGCGGGATTGAGGTAGCTCTTAGCCGCCCTCGAGGTTCGCCGAGTTGGCACAAGTAGACGGCTTAGAGTAGGTTGTTAGTGTCTCTTAATCTATAGGGTGTCCGCTGGTTCACGAGGTTCCAGAGCCAGCCCCTGCTCTCCAACAGTGGAGCTAGTCCAAAGCTAGGTGCGGCTGCTGGCTCCGTAGTCCCAGAACTGGTCAACGGCTCATTGAGATGGGATGTTAGTAATAAAAGTTATTACGGAGCAGATATAGAGTAAAATAAAAAGATTTATTCACTCACCTGGCCTCACCCTCTTACGAATAAGAGGGGAGGCCGGTTGGAACGAAGTTGCAGTAAATACAAGTATAGTGAGCGTAGGTATGCTGTCTAAGCTACGATGAGAGGCAGTCGAGAAGTGGAGTCTCCGATGTTTCTTCAGTTACAGTACAGTATGCCGGATACTAAAGGGGTCTGTTGGTTCACGGGGTTCCAGAGCCAGCAGCTGCCGGCTCCGTTGTCCCAGAACTGGTCAACGGCTCATGAATGGGATATACAAAGCAATACTGTAACACGGTGAATCGTTGTCTGTTGTCGGATTTCCGAGGCCTTTATCTTCGCTGGGATACGCCCAGGCGGGGAGGCTGAGAACCGGTCTGCGGGGTGATCAGGCCCGCAGAGTTTTCCAGTTGTCGTCTCTGCTGCTTTCTGCTTTTTTTGCCTCTTTTATAGATGTTCGTTGGACTGCCTCTATGACACTAACTATAATACATAGATAGGATAATTTTCTTTTACATAATAGTTACTAGGCAGATTTTCTACACAAGTTTTGTTTCTGTAATACTGACACTTTTTAGATAAGAGGTAAAATTTATAGAGTATAGGTGTGGGGTCTACTGCTAGCAGAGCATAGTACCAGGCACTTGTTTAGACTAACAGTAAAACTGCAAGGCAATAAAAAGTGGTACCAGGCCCTTGCTTTAGATAACAGCACAGGCCTCAAGGTTACATAAATGTGAGAGTGCCGCACGGCAGTTATACAAAAAAGGGAAAATAATATAAAGTCTTTGCTAAAAACTATAAGATAGTTACAAATGCCAAGTACTGGATATCTTAATGCATGAGCCCTTTAAGGACTATTTACGGTGTCAGTACTCAGATTGGCTCTTGGCAGGGAACCATGCGCTTACACCTGGTGGGAAGATTTAAGAAGCCAACCATAGCTCTGATTTGCCAATGGATTCTGACTTCTTGGGGAAAGATGTCTTCAGAATTGATTATTAAATGCTTCAAGAAGTGCTGTATGTCCAATGCCATGGATGGAACTAAAGATGATGTTTTGTGGGGAGACGATGGAGAAGAGAAGGGTGAAGAGTGTGAGAGGCGAGGATGCATGCAGAAGTGACCAGTCCTCAATTGCAGGATCTAAGAAAAGAGTAGCACTCACTAGGATCTGGAAAGAACGTAATATAGATTACATTAAACTAATGTTTCAATTGAATTGAAGTTAATGATGGACTTATGACTTACTGGTACTACTGTAGTTTTTGTCAGTAGGTGTGTTTATAAAAAAATAATACCCAAAACAAATTTTATTTTAAGGAATCTAATGGGGGGGAAGTAGTCTTAAATTCAGAGTCATCTTAGATTCAAGTAAATGGAGTATCCAAAGTCTCTTTGCCATACTGAGCAAAGTCTCAGCAAGGACAAGTATAAAGTCCTGCACTTAGGACAGAGCAGTCCCATGGACCAGGACAGGCTGGGGCTGGCTGCCTGGCAGCTCTCCAGAAAAAGACCTGGGGGTGACTGTGGACAATAAGCTGAACGGCATCCTGGGCTGCATTGGTAGGAGCATTGACAGCAGACCAAGGGAACTGATTCTTCCCCTCTATTCAGCACTGGGGAGGCCACATCTGGAGTGCTGTGGTCAGTTTTGGGCCCCCCACTACAGAAAGGTTGTGGACAAACTGGGGAGTCCAGCAGAAGGCAACAAAAATGGTTCGGGGACTGGGGCACATGATTTATGAGGCGAGGCTGAGGGAACTGGGCTTGTTTAGTCTGCAGAAGGGAAGAGTGAGGGGGGATTGAATAGCAGCCTTCAGCTCCCTGCAGGGGGGTTGCAAAGAGGATGGAGCTGGACTGGTCTCAGTGGGGGCTTCAAGCGGGGTTCAAATTAGGGGGGACCTTGGGGGAGCTGAGCCCCGCCCCATAAAAGGCGAGAGCCCCCCTCTAAGATTTGCAAATCATAACCTCGGATTTTATTAGGGCATCGTGATGGGCAACCCAGTTTTTTTTTTGCAGTCCCCCGCCCCCACCAAAAAAGTCAAAGTGTAATTCAAATCCTGGCTTCAAGTAAGATGATCTGCAGAGAAAACCAAGTTCAAATAATCTCATGCTTAATTATATACCACAAATAGACACTGGAGGCAACAATCATGCAAGGAGCAAGAGTGGCACTGAAGACTGATGTATACTTGGTAAGTCATTAGCTGAATGATACACACAATAATTATTTCTTATCCTCCTCCAGCTTAGGGGATGCTTGGTAAAACTTTTTTCTCTCCATTTATCTTACAGATGGTGTTTCTTATGGCAGGTTTTATATGCATGTACATTTTTGCACACATGAACACAATGTTAACATAGGACACTTGCTTTTCCCAAAAGCTCCAGCTCCTGGGCTCCTGTGTTTTAAAGTGAAATCCTCTTCACGTCCGAGCGCCACACCGCCAACCTCAAAATCCAGGGAAAAGCTTGAACATACGGACCGCTGAGATCCTAAAAGTAAAAGAACTCACAATGTACGTTTCTGGGGTTTCAAAATCTCATTATTTTTTAACCATTGGGGGGGTTAAATTTATGAGGCCAAATTATCATATGTGAATGCTTGGCAATGCTATCATGCATTCACACGCCAAATATTTTTATAATTTAGATTGCCAACAAGTTTTTCCAATTAATGCAGTCACTTGAAACCCTGGAAATCATCCTTTGTATTCACTGGGAAAGAATGGTGAAAATAAAAGACAGGAGAAGGAAAATGTCAGCAGGAAAGGAAGGCAGAAGAGAGAGAAATGAAGAAAGAAGGGCAAGGGAGAAAGAGAGAGTGGTCAAGAAGAAGAAGAGAGTTGAACTGAGTCTTGGAGATTTTTCTCCCTCCCCCCATACCACTTGGCCTGGGGGAAGCAGCTGAAGATTGGTGGCCCTGTAGGTCCCTTTTTATCCCCCTGGAAGGGCCAACAGCACGGGAAATGTCTGGGGGGAAGATACTGCTGGACCCCCTTCCTTCCCCTTGTAGTTTCTGTCCTCCTACCTCACCGCCCCAGGCACGAGTGGCAGCTGAAGAAAATGGGTCCCTATTGGAGAGAAAAACAAGGGACTTGCCTATATGTAAGCTAATAGGTGGAAAAACCATCAATAGCTCCGTTTTATGTATTGGATCAATGGTCTTCTCCATTGCTTTGTAGCTATTGAAGAAAACAGAGAAACCCGTCAAGCCATGACTTTACGCAGCAAGGTCCATAGGCCTGAGTGACTCAATTCAAAGAATAGTGGGCTGTGACTTGGCAGATGACATCTGGCAAAAACTTTAGCTGGCACTTGGGTAAAGGGAAAGTGATGGGCGATATACAGCTATGATTTATATGGATCCAACACCATGTAGCTCAGAGAGGTAATCACCAAGAGAAAAATCATGCCCAATGGTTGTGGTTAATTGGCCTGGAAATGTTATGGTTTGGATCAGGAGAGTATTGCACATGCTTTATTTTATTGCAAGAAAAAGTTTGGCAACTTTTTGTTCAGTTGTCGCAGAACTGCGTTTTGTAACCCTAGTCTGACAAATTGAATTTTCAGGCTTAAAATATTAGCGATACCAGGGAAGGGATCAAATGATGAATGAAAAGATTGTTGGAAAATGGATGTCGTTGGTGTTCACACTCTGCGTTAACTCCTAGCCAGCGCTAACATCTGCTAAACCTCATGGGAAGAGAAGAATTTTGTGTTAAGCCTTTAACAACTCCACCCCGTTCATTTAAGGCATTTATATCTCTGGCCTGTCAGATTGCAGGCAAAACACAAGGAAGATAAAAGTTAGTACTACTGATATTACTCAGGCAATGAGGATTTGTCTTGGCCGATTTGGTAGAGCCAGCTGTCAATCACTGACCATCAAGATGACAAGAATTGACATAGTTAGCATGACCTCCCAAATTCATTCCCACTCAACATAATTTTCCAATGAAAAGAAGTTAAAAACAAAACTGAGCCTCTCAGTTAAGAGCAAAACTGGAACCTTTATAAATACAAACTAAAAGGATCACGGGAGGTCACAGTTAATCTTTAATCCTGACACCATCTCAACTCAAGATACGTTGCAGCTTCCTCCTGTTCCTACAAAGATGGCTCCGAGAGGGAACCGCTGACTTTGTTCCCAAACTGGCACTAAACATCAAGACATGGCTACTTCTAAAAGGCTGCCCAAGTCCCCCAAGGAAAACTTCACATTTCTTCTCATGCAGGAATTCGTCATCATTCGGCACTTCTCCAGCTTCATCTTACATGTTGATATTTCTGCCATTCAGAAAAATCACATTCTGAACCTCATTATTTAATAACTGTGCTTCCTTGAAAAGGGGTATCTGAGTTACATTCTCCTCTGATTCTTGATTGTTGTGAATCTGCCTTTTGTCACCATCCTCTAGGTTTGCTGGTAACTGCTCTTAAGACCACCCTTCTCCTTTCCGACTGAGCTTCATATTATACCACCACGAGGTCAGTTATATCCACGAGGCCAATGTTGGTACAAGTTACACTGGTACAAATGAAATCAGAAACAAACCTTGTATGTGCTGAACAGTGGACACTGATACACACTATTCATGTCACAGACAGACAATCCAGTAAGAAGCTGGAAGGCAATGGAAGAGGATTAGTTTTGCCATTTTAATATCCATTTGTACTGCACAGCAGAGCTGGACTCAGGCATGGGTGAACCGGGCAGCTGCCCAGGGCCCAGACAGAAAGGGGGCCTAAAAATGGTAGTTTTTTTTCCTGTTGTTCTATTGTTATCATGATCTCTGATAAAGGCAGGCCCTGGTACTAAAAGTTTGCCTGGGGCTGCCAGGAGTCTGGGTATGGTACTGGTGCACCAGTACCATTTCACATCAACTTATTTTACCTTTGGAAAAGAGGGGTGGCACTGGCATTCTCCATACCTCCATTCCCACATTGGCATGGTAGAGATGGTCAGCAGTGGTAAAAAGCACTGTCCTGACCTCCGCAGACGATTGGCACTTCATTCCTCCTATCATTTTGTGCATTGCTCTTTGCATGGAGGATGTAATTCATCCCAGTGCAGAGAGCTGGAACAAGACTGGTGACTGCAAAGGTTCCAGTTTAGAGAAATAAGAGTCGCTTAAGGTCTGAGCTGGTCCTCCACATGAGCAATCTAACCATGAACACGCAAGGTCTGCCTTTTATTGGCTCGCTCTTTTTTCCCCACCCCCATATTAAGATTTCAGAAGACTCCTGTCCATGATTGCTTTATTCAATGTCTTCCCAGGTGGACTTCATATGTGCGTGTCACTTTTTCACCCCCTCCTCTTAACAAAATGTTTAAGGTTGCAGTATATAGCATCACATTTTTGACCATTTGGACTTACACGTTTGTAAAATGGAAGGACACCTGACCTTGTGTTTGGGAGGCTGGAATATCAGAGTGGCTAGAAACAGCCTAGTTTATCTGGGGGATGGTTGTCCTGGACTTTGACTTGCATCACAACAGTCTTTTACACATGCAGAGTGAATGGCAATTGCTTAAAATTAGCCCCAGTTATCCCAGGGAAGAACTGTTATCTTGGTTCTTCCTACATACTCAGGGTAGAGCCATGGGTTTGTAAATCTGTAGGGTCCCAGAATAAAAGGCTTTATCCCAGGAGAAATCCAAGGCACAGGTGTCCATGTGAACACATCAATGCTAGGAGTACTTTCAAAAGGGCAGCAGCAGGTATGGTCTAATTTAGAGGGGCTCACCCTTTTTGCCCCATGGGCCGGATCCAGCTGGTGGGCACAATTCAGTATGCAGGACCCAATCCAGCCGCACGGAGAAGGGGCTAGAGAGCAGCCTGCCCCCCGCCCAGCCACACCGGGGGAGGAGGCAAGGCCCAGCTCTAATCTGGCTACACAGAGCTTGGGAATCAGGCAGCGGGGAATCTGGGTGCCCCCCCAGACTCAGGAAAAAAGTCTAATGTGAAAGACATGGGAGCAGTCCTTAGCAGTCACCCATGTTCCCCACTGTCTTACTTGGGATGGTTTAGTCGGGGTTGATCCTGCCTTGAGAAGGGGCTGGATGAGATGACCTCCTGAGGTCCTTTCCAGCCCTATTGTCCTTTTGTCTTCAGCAGGCTTGGACACTGCGGTTGTGGACACACAAATGCTTCCAGAAGGGCACCAGCTAGTGTGTCTTACCAGTTGTATGTGAAGGAGTTGACAATAATTCAAATGCTGCAGACCTCTGCAACATTAATCTAGGGTAAAGGGGTGTTGAAGTTGGAGTGTGTGCTGCATTTTAATTGTTCTCAGCTCGTTTACACACACCAATTAGATCCCAGGTGCTGTGGCCCATAGAGCCACGACGGTGGGCTTCAGGTTTTCTTGTGGATCAGGAAATTTGTCAGCAGGGGAGCAGCAGCAATTCATACTGCCACATGCCCCCCCATGTGTCGCCTATGTTGGAGAAGTCATTTATGAACTGATTTGCAAGGGTGACTGACTTTGTTAGGGTCTGCAGATGTTCATCATCTTTGAAAACAGGGTCTCTGCCCCCTTGGAAAGTTAGTTCGCCACTTGTAAGAAGGGAATTGTACTTCCTCCTTCCCCTGTCCAGCCATTCCCCAACTTTATTTAGATTCTAATATTTTGGGAGGATAAAGACCACCTCAGATGTTTGTACAACACCGAGCACAACAGGGCACAGATTTGATTAGGACAACTGAGCACTAAAAAAAATGAAAGGAGGAAGATGTAGCCCTTTGCACAAGTCACTATAGAAGCCTGGAGTTTATTCATGGAAAGCGCGCACATGGCCGCCTGTTCCATAGCTGTACCAGTAATCCTTTGAACTGAAAGACAGCATTGTTTTGCAAGTTGGAAAATCAATAAAAATTGTTTGCTTGATGTGAGGGATTTACATCAGATTAGCCCAAAGCTTTGGCCAGGCAGCTCTAGCCTCAGCACTTGGCTTCACTCCCTCATGAAAGGATCTTTTCAACTCTTGTCCAGTCTTAATTACAACTACCGACTCCTGGTGAATTTCCAGGGGTCTTTTCTTTTCTAAATGTGCTCTTGTAGCTCAGTTAGCAAATAAATTTAACTTGCCAACGTTGACTCTTGCCTTATTTCTAAATCCCCCTTATTCAGCTAAAAGAGGGTTCAAAGGATGCATCGTTTGGCTTGGCCCTAGCAGAGAACAGAAATAGTTTGCTTCAGCTTGGTGACGTGAAATGTTAGTCCAAGGAGACACATTCACCTGGCCTTAATATCAAAGGTCATGCTTCAGTTGACTAATTACCTTGCTTTATCTAGGTCTTCCTTTGACCAGGTGGGTATCACATTATCAGTACACCTGCCTTGCAGGTCAGAACAATCCACAACCTTTGGGAAGACCTGACCGTATGTTACAAACTTTATAGGAACAAGGAGATGTTTTATTCATCACTAATGTGCAGCAATCTCTGGGCCATAAAATCATAAGGGTAGGAAGCAACCTCAAGGATCTAGTCCTGCACAATACAGGATTCAAAGCCATCCTGGGGAAAGGCCTATCTTGTCTTTTCTTAGAGAGCCTCGTTTCACCTGGACTCTTAACTGTAAAGACCCAGTAGCTACAGCAATGTACATCTGCTAAGGACTGCTCCCATGTCTTTTACATTAGACTTTTTTCCCAAATATTCCTCCCACTGGCCCCATGAGAAATAGCAACAGCAGGAGCACCAGTGCAGGAAGGCTATCATGCCATTTAAGCACGTCCCGCACTTACAGCAGATCCTTCACTTCACTGTCCATCAGCCGAGTCACAGACATGAGATTTCAATTTCGTTAGTGCCTCTGGAAAGACCACTTTATCCTTTAGCTCTGGCAAAGAGAGTTATGCTTTGAATTAGGGTTAATCCCTACAGCCACTCCAATCAAGCTGCAAACAGACTTTGCATTTCCCAGGGGATAAACTATTTTAACCCGGGGCAAAGTGGAATCATTCAGATGCCCGTGTCCATGTCCATTGTCCTGGGACAAGTCCTAAAAATGTCCATGGAATCTATAATAATAATAGGCTGAGTCTCTGTCCAGAGCGCTCCGACTGGTTGTCTGGACAGCGAATCACGAGGCTTACTGAAACAACAGATCAGAGTGCTCCGGCCAGACAGAATAAGCGTGTTATTATTATAGATCCTGCGGCATTTCAATCAGATATGCCGGCACGTCAGAGCTAGGATGAAGCGCCGGGCCCCCCGTCACAGAGTGGGCAGGCTCTGCCAAAGGAAAAATGGTGAGGGGCCAAATCCTTCCCCCTCTCCACTCCCCCCACCGAGCCTGCTCACCTCCTCTGCAGCCATGGTGGTGGCACGCCCCGGGGCCACATGGGCAGGGTGCTAGTGGGGGGCACCACTACCACAGAGGGAAGCGCCAGGGTCCCCTGCAGCTCAGGGGCTGCGTGACCCACCAGCAGCTCACTCCCTGGCCGCGGGAAACACAGGCAGGCTCCAGGAGCCTGCCACACAAGCTGCCACTGGGTTGCACAGCCCCTGAGCTGCAGGGCGGCCCGGTGCTTCTCTCTGTAGCAGCGGTGCCCGCCAGGGCCACCCAGGCAAGATGCATGGGTGCAGCCCCAGCTTGCAGGCAGCACCTGCCAGATCCAACGGTGCACGGGGCACTGGAAACCCAGCTGTGCCCAGGGAAGCTTAGGCTTGGTGGGTTTCCAGCCCCCTGTGCACCCTCTCTGCCACCTGCCTGCTGCCTGGGACCACCCAGGAATGGGCTGGCTGCCCCAGGAAGGTGGCAGGAGGGAAGCTGTGTGCACTGGGAGCCAGAGAAGGTGGTAGAGACGGTGCACAGGGCTTCCCTGTGCATGCCCGGGCTTCCAGCACCCCATGCACCATCCCTGCCACCTTCTCCTGATAGGGCCCCTGTACACATGAGGAATATTGCCATGATTTATGTAACAGACTAAAATACATGGGATGTATTCAAGTTTGCTACATTAAAAAGTCATTTAAATTGAAATACACCACCGAACATGTACACCGTTACACAAATGGTTAAAAAGGGCAATTAAACCACTAAAAGGGGTGATTTTCTCACTTGAACAAGGCCCCTCTTATTCTCTATGAACAAGTCACAAGGTCAGACTTTTGACAAAATAGGTATTTATATTCCTACGCCTGTATTTCTACATGGACAGCTTTATGTAGCCTTTTCCAGGGTGGGAAGTTTTGAGTCCATTAAAGTGTTCGGTCAATGGAGAACTAAAAAAATCTGTATTTAGAGAAATACTTTTGCAGTAAAAATTTAATCTCAAATGTTTTGCAGGTTTCAGCTAATAAGTACCACTAGCAGTTCATCCGAGGCCATTGTAAAGTGCTTCTGAATGGTTATTGGGATTGTATCATTGAATCAGTGCAGAAAAGCAGCAGTGCATTCAGCTGCTCACTAAACCTGGTGTGTACCCGACGTGTTTACATGCCAGTCCCAGGATATGATTCTGTTCTGGGACAAAAAAACGGCACAATTTGTCCAGGGACAAATGCAGCACCTGCTCCTAGCCATAAAAAAAGATATTACTAAAGAATCCTGTTTCAGATCACGAACACCTTGCAGTAGCAGTGGGAAGCCTAGCATATCCTGACTACACTCTCCAGTGGAGTACATGGGTAATATCAATAAAAGAGTTTAAAGCAAGAGCAAGGGAATGGTGGCTGCTGCCCACCTCTCACTGAAGAACTCATTGCTTTACAGCTTCCAGTTTCTGGTCCTTTTTGGAAGAACAATCCTTGATAAATGCTTGTGCCACCACATACATGCAGCTTTAGTTTTGTAATTCCCACCGGAAGCTCCTATCTGGTATGAATGTGACAGCTGGAAGGCTCTGTATTTTGCAGAAAACGTGCCTCCCACTCCCCAAAATCTCTGCAATCAATAGGGATAGAGAAGAAACACAGTTGACTGGTATCCCCATTCTTTATGTCCCCTTCCTCCCCCATTTCCCTTCTTCTCCATTTGCCTTGTTCTTGTTGCTGAGCTCGGCTGCTGCCAGGGACTTGTTTTACATAACTTAGAGATTTCTTTCTCCAAGAGATGGTTCATATGCTCGTGTTTCATGTTATTTGTGGTCATCATTGAGCCCGTAGGCTGCAGTTCTACATCTTTTTTTAAAAGGCTAAAAGTTTGACATCTGTTTGAACATCGTCTCTGTGGACATTACAGGCTGCTTTATCAACACGTTTCCACTACAGTAAAGCTCATAAACCAGTAAAACCTCTTGCTTGGACACTTGCGTTCTTGAGGACGGCCATTTTCAAGACGATTAAATCTCCTTTTCCTCTATTGCTCGTAGTGAAACTGAGGTCAACGTCTAATCCAGGACTGAAAGCAACTATTTGCTTTCTTTATTGAAGATTTTGGTGGCACCCACTCCAGCTAAAGCAACTGGACTGCAACCCATGAACACCCTTCTGTAACCAAGTAAGAAGAGAGGTCTGCATACCCAGCTCTGAAATGCCATGATGCTTCCCTTGGGGTTCAGTCTTTCAAGCCCTCAGTCCCAATGACTAATTGAAGTAAGGGCAGTCAATACTTTGCATGAGCAGGTTCTTCCCATCATGCTGTTGTTGGACACCCACCTCCCAATCACTGCCTTGTGCCTACTCTACATTTCAGCCCATCATGCCTCTTGACCAGATTCAGAGACGAGGGTGTAGTTCTTGGGCAGTTTGAGTAAAGTTGGTGGCCTTTGGTTGGGGAAAGGGGGTGAGTTAAGGATTTAGCTCCTCATTCTCCTGTCCCTCAAGCTACCTAAAACTAGAGGAAGTCACTGGTAGTCAACCAGTGAAGTGGAAGGAGATACAGCTGGCAGGCTCCCCCAGCAGAGAGGGACTATCCCATCATGGTGAGGGCCTCCCGTGGTGCTCTTCTTATACAGGAAGGGTACCTGTAAGGGCAAAATCAGCATACCTACCATTACCAGGAGTCTCCTGGCCCCAACGACATGTTGGATGAAAGGAGGGATGAAATGGAAGAGATGCATGACCAAAGTGTTCATATATCCTACTTAAATCCTTGATGCTGGGATGGCCTATAACCCTACGGTTGGATTATAGGCCATGCCACTGTTGGCAGTGACATGCAAGCGAAGCAACATCTTAAATCAGCCCCCAGCATGGGAGAGAGATGACAGGAAGACAAGCCTAACTGAGCCCAGTGATGTTGGAAGCACGCTAGCCCAAATCCAACACGGCACTTGCATGCTAGCGGTCTGCACCTGGCAGGGTCAAACTCTCAGAGTCTCTTCAGGGAGCTCAGCACAGGCATGGAGATTAAATTCAGCCGATGGACTGTCAAACCAATAGTGTAGCCTGTAAATGCTACCACGAGATACAGCCTTGTAAGACCAGAAGGTCAGGGATCGGCCATCTCTGGCCAAGCATGAAGACGTGGCACATTTCTTACAAACCAATTTATTTGCATTTTGACTGGAGCACAGATTTGAGAGACAGATTTCTTTTCTTCTGCACAACAGTTCAATAGCCAGTGCAAAATATGCTTTTTTTTTTAAATTTCATGTACAAAAACAAAACAAATGACAAAACAAAAAATAATCCCATAACAGTGTGGCAGCGTGACTTACAATTGGTATGCCCCAGCCTTCACTCCACCCACCTCTGCTATCCCCCTCCCATTGCCAACCACTCTTAATTGGTCAAATGTCATCTACTGTATCCCTAATGGCTGCATGGTTAGCAAAGAGAGGTAACCCCCACAGCCCTTTAGCAGAAACACCTACCCCAACCCAACTGGGATAACAACGATGTGCAACTAAATCAAATATTGGAGAAACATAAGCCTTTTAAGAAAGAAATATCAACGGAAAAAAAGGCTCATGGAGAGACTGGACAAATCTTAGAGAATTTAAAAAAAAAAAAAGAAGTTATGAATCTGAAATGCACAGAAAGTAAGGTATTCACTTAACCCACTTCTAAACCTAGACAAGTATATTCAACTATACATCCAGTCAGTCGCCTAGTATTCACCCATATTAAAAAGGCGTCAATCCCAGCAGGCTCTGCACTACTCTGAGTGAGATTAGATCATGATTTTTGCAAAGAAAAAAAAATCAAAAAAGAATTAGCAAATGAAGCAGAAAGTTAACCATTTCATAGGCTGGGGGGGGGGGGAAATAGGACCACAATTGTTTCTTTGAAAGCACAGTCAAATAATAAACCAGCACTCCAGCACAGTCATTCTCCGCAGGATTGCTAGAATTACAGCCAAACAGCAAAGCAATACAAATCAGCCTAGCATTGCTGCGACATGGCTATTCCATTTAGGAAATAGCTCATGTTTATAAAACACTGCCCGATTTAATGGTTTTAGATTGTGTTTAACTAAATCATCCAAAAGCTGCAATGTAGAGCTACAGCATTAGTGTCAAAAACGTGGATCGTCTTTAGCAAGGCATGGGGCTTGTATCTTAAGAAAGGCAAAGGTACACTAACCATTTCAAGTGTACCACGTTTCGAACTATGGCAAGTATATGATGCACTTGGAAAGATCTCTCCAAAAAGGAACCAGGTAGGTATTCAAGTTGGATCAACTAATTCCCGACTGTGACTGGAAATGAAACACAGCAGAGTACCAGTGAAAGCCCAAAGGACAACACACCCAGGACATATACATATATATACACAGACATGTTTCTGGAAGGTGTTTGATGCATGTATATATATGGTACCATATATGGTATAGTATACATGCAAACACCTTCCAGAAACCAAGAGGCAAAAATCCAGAAACCAAGAGGCAAAAATCCTTCTATGTGTGTACACTGAGATTTCATACACTCAGGTCTGGAAAACCTACCGCAGGGGCAAATCAACCTATTGAAGTCCTAGCCAGTTTACACAGCAAGGGGTGGGTACCCAGGGAGTTTAGTTCTATACTGCCAGCACTGCACCATCTTACAAGTAAGGCACTCATTTATAATCAGAAGATCAACTGACCCCCTTTTTTTCCTCCAGTTGTCTATACTTTCTATAGAGAATACAGTGAGATGCTTTCATTAATGTTCTGCCCATCACCACTTGAAAAAAAGAGGCATTTGTCCCCACTGACTTAATTCTGTAAGCCTGGGGACAACGTGACTTCTGAAATCGTTTTGAATATTTATCACGGATCGGGTTTTGGTATGGGCTTCCGCTTTTGTATCACACTGACTGTAATGCGATACAAAAGGGGAAGCCCATACCAAAACCCAATCCATGATAAATATTCAAAATGATTTCAGAAGTCATGTCATGTGCTGCATGGCTTTCATTCGTAGTTTTGATTCCATCCCCTTTCACGTGCGGTGGACTCACACATTGTACTGGGACAAAGTACCGGAGAAGTTCAGGATGCCATCTGTGAGCTCCAGATTTAAGGAGCTGAAGAGAGGCAAAATCATTTCCTCTGACAGTGAACTGGAGATTTGGTTAAGTTAAAAAAAAGAAACTGGAAAAAAAAAATAAAAGAGAACTGAGGACAAAAAGACTTTAGGCACTTTTACCCATTCCAAAAATATCAGAGTTATTGGACCATATTGGAGGATTACCCCCTTTGCATATTTACAATACATAAAAAGCTAAGAAATCTGTCTTTGTATAGGTAAACACACCTTTTTCTTGGCCCATGTCAGGATCCTGTATTTAACCTTAGGTCATTGGTTTGGGCCACTGTCTTTATGCAGAGTAGTGTTTCCTGCATGTGTTTCCTATACATACATGCAGTGCAGTCTGGGAACCGTATAGCAGAAAATACTTAGTAGGTGCAGGCTCACATGAGAACATGCTGCATGTTAATCGTTGGAGTGTGCAGGTTTGGCAAAGTCACGCAAACGTGTGACAACCAGCAGTAGCCCTGGAGTCAGAAGTAGGATAGTCTTAAAATGCCCCACGCTAGCTGCATGAGGTTTTATAAAGACTTGTACAAATGTGCTGATTCCTTGACTGCAGTTTCCGCAGCTATCTCACCGAGCCGTGACAAGTCACAAGTGAATCTCAGTTATTCCTTTAACAATTAAGTTAGGGCTTAATTGGGAGTAATTGGCTATACTCAAGAGTCATGTGGCTTTAGCTAAATCAAGGGTTAAACAATTCATTCCTGCCAGTTATAACAAGCGCAAGAGGGCTCATACTGGTATATCCTGTTCCAATATGGGAAGGGGAGCAAAACTTCCTGACACCCAAAGGCAGCTTTTTACCTCTATAAAGGAATTCAAGCTAGGAGGAGATATAGCATAAATATTCTACTTTAAAAGGAAAAAAACCCCCAGACACTTCTGATAGAGATCACTGTCTTGTTACAAAATCCACATAGGTCAGTATTTTGGTACCGGTCTCATGTACCTCCCTGCAAACAAAAATTGGTTGCTAAAATAACCAAGAGTCAATGAAACCGTCTGGGGCAAATATAGTTTGGTGCATGCTAAAATGTAATTATGAATAATGGTTTCCCAGAAAATTCAGAATAAATGCTCACAACGCTTTACTTCGACTGCAGGATGGCTCCAGTCACAGCATTTCAGCGGTAGCATGTTGCACAATACATTTGAGACTCAAAATTGGACCTGTCCAATGAACATCTGAAAAGCACACTTGTTGCATCAGATCTGTTTAATCAAGTGTGGTATAAAAGGAGAAGGGTCGTGAGAGATGGGTCAGCAATATAAAGTAGGACTGCAAAAAAAAAAAAATGCAGTCAGGATCCCAAAATGCAAGTGACTTCCTATTAACCACTTTTGAAACGAAACTAAATGAAAGCTACATGGACAAATGAAATGGTACGGAAATTACCCCAGTGCAAAACTTTGTATCAAACAGCCACCGAATTTGAGGTGGGGCGGAAAAAAGATTCGAGGCCCCATTTCAAACTTGGCTCAGATTACAACCAAAATGGCACTGGGTTTCCACAGGAACCAGTGGAAGTTGTATACCGCTAGCAAGGACACAAACCCAGCACAGCACATACAGTGTATGCATCTAAAGTATGATGGACAGAACAGCAAGTCCCTCCTCTTAATGACTTAGTTCAAGTCAGACCCTTAAGCTTGTTATTTATGTATTTAAACGTCTTAGACTGTAGCAAGGCAGCATCCATAACTGGAGAGGTGCCTAAATCCCTACTGGAAGTACTATCCTTTCCAATGCAAATCCTGAACCTGTGAGGCGGGGTAGAGGTGTTGAACTGGAACAGCTCGCCTCATACAACACAAATTGATTATAAGCATTAAGCCCAGTCATAAGTCTTTGCAGGATCTGAATTTTATCATTCGGGAGCTTTAGCAGCTCGCGAACAGTTTAGTTAAGATTTCCAAGCTGCCTGGCCTTTGCCTTGGCACCTGGGCTATCCCTCTGACTGCAGTGCATCATGGGAATTCAGCCCATAATTAAGAAGGGAGCACAGAGGCATGCAAATGACAACTCTGACCCATCCTCCATGCTGGCTCGAGCTCGCATCCTTTAACATCCAATTCAGCATTTCAGTTTGGAAACAGCCAAACACTTGGTTTTGGCATTCCTGGCCTGGCCTGGCCTATAATCAGCGCTTTTCTTTCCATGAAAAAAACCTGACATTTCAACTTTTAAGCCCACTTCAGGGCGAAAACAAAATCCGAAGCATCAAGGTCACGCACCATAGAAACGGGGATGTCCAGCAGACACTACAAGAAGGGCCCAGAGAGGCCAACGATAACCATGAGTTTTCGAACAAAAAGCAAGAATAATAGCAGCTGTGCGCAAAGAGCAGTACCCAAAATGCTGGTTTACCTGAACTTGGATTCAAATAAATGAATTGCATTTGCTATTGTGGACGGCTTAGAAAAATAAAAAAGATACAGCCAAAAATCTAATTCCCAGTTACAGCAAGTGCCAGTTAACATAAGCTTTGTCAAACAGAATTAAATCTATAGTGATAAAAAAGCATCTACAGTCTTAAAAATAAGCCCTCAAAAATCAGTTATTCAACAGAGGCTACTCTAAAGCTGAACGTATCAAGTGGTGTGAACCGCTTCCCCTCCAGCTGATTTTTCCCCTCATTTGAATCCCTAAAGTCATTGTAATGAATGCATTTTCTCTTTGTGCAAAGTTCTTCTGAATGGAGAGTGTTGCTGACAGTGCACTCAAATGATGAATAATCCCCTTTCACCTCGTGGGGTAACAATGGGATAGATCTACAAAAAGTTACAAAAATATTTTGAAAGCACATTTTAATCACTGAATGAGCAAACGGGAAGGGAAGGGGCCTGGGGAGACTTTGGCAGGGTACCAAGAAAAGAAGTGGATTAGCCCAGAACCTGCTCGGTTGGTGAAATGAATGGGAAGGTAAGAGGATAAGCCATTCATTCAGAAAACATGGGATTTTTTCTGGAAGGGAAAGGTGGAGGAGAAATGCAACATGAATCACAAACAGCTGCGACCGACTGGTTGGCACCTAGTGTCAGCCAACTACAGTGTCCAGCTACCGTGTGCAAGCCAACAGGAAAGGCTGAAGACGTGGGTTGGTCTTAAAACCAGATTCCCTCTCCCCAGTGCCTTGATGCTGATGCTGGTCATCTCTGTCCACCGCGGATCCACAACCTGGAGTCTGTCCCTGACAGCAGGTGCTTGCTCCCTTCCTTGCAAAAGGCTGAGGAGGTGATGGCAGTCGTGCCAATGCTCCCTCTTGCATAATAACTTCACGGTGACCAACCCTTGTCCAACTCCATTCTCTGCCTGAGATATTAGGACCTACATCTCTCCCTGCTCAGGGGAGTGGATTTAAACCCAGGTCTGTTGAGTGCAAGACAAGCAACCTTGGTAACAGGGACCTGAACTCCATCTCCTCCTCCACCGAGTATCCCAGTCACCAATCTCTCACCAGTCATGCATGCTGTCTAGCCCAGTGAGTTTCAGGTACTTTCCTGGACCATGAAACAGTTTCAATAGAAGGGTAAAAAAAGATGGATGTACCCCAACTCTGCACCAAGGTGACTAATCACCCTCCTAGGAGGTGAGAGATAGGAGTACAAACCTCCAAGGCCAAGAAGGGAATTAAACCTCAGGTCTCCGACAGCCTGGAGAAGTACTCCAAGCACTAGGTTAGTATGCAAAGAGGGGCATCAGCACCATCACCTCTTCTGGTAAAAGAAAGCAGTAGTAGTCACCACTACCTTTTGTGAGGAGCCCAGCAAATGACAGATATGGCCTAGCAAGGTTATGGTTGTGTCACAGATGGTTTCATATGGCATCAGAAACTATAACAGATCAATCTACCCATACCCAACTATGAAGGGGCTGGACAATTGTTTTGCATTTCCCTTTAGAATATGATAGGTGTTTCTGTGCAATTAACAGAGACCTCAATAACTCTAGGGTCTGAAGGTGGTGGGAAAAAATAGTATGTACAGACTCTGGGAGACACTCGTCTCCAGCCTACAAAAACTATTGGGCTATAGAGTTAGTTCTTCCTCAAGGACATCTGGTATCGTTTTGGTTCACGGGAGCACTATATCCAAAAGGTTCTTCACGTTTCCAGTCTGGGTGCTAGTAATCCTCAGTGAGGCACTGTCGTTATTAGGCTGCGAAAAGTCCCACTAGGCCAAGTGGTCATTTTAAAATGATGTGGTAGCCATCGTTGCTTTCAGCTGCAATGAAGAAATGAAAGCTTTTATTAAACAACATGCAGGAAGGCATCCTTCCCGATTTGGCTGTACTGCAGATTGTGCTCTGGTCTGGTAATGGGGATGAACACTGAATTTCCCACCAAAGCTAGTTATAGCTCAGTATAAAAAAAACAAAAACAAAAACAAAAAAAAAAATCAGTGGGGTCTTTTGTCATTTTAACAGAAACCCTGGAGGCCCAGTAGTGCCCATTTATTCTAGTGATGTCAATGGATTTTAGAGTATGGGCCAGATCCTCACCTCATGTACCTGATATCGGTCCATTGAGCTAAGCTCATCTCACACCAGGTAAGAGTCTTCCTCAGTGGAGCTCCACTCCACCTAACCCGGTGCAATCAAGAGCAGAGTTTAGCTGCTAGTGGGACAACGCCAGATTTATAGTGTTATAATGGAGAGCAGGATCTGGCCTGGGTATTTCTTCTCCAGCATGAGTTTTGTTGCCCTCTTTAGTTCTGTTGGATGCTCAAGATTCAATTCAGAAAAAGGTGCACAGGTAGCTCAGGTGTGACCCAGAGCTTCAGACAAATCAGAGAAACTAGCTGCCTTTCTTTACCACAAACTGTACTCCCAGATTCCTATGCCAGCATATCCAGGGGCTCTTCATAATGCAAACTCCTTGTTTAAAACGGATGATAAATTTATAAATGTTGATGAGCCATAAAGTGAAATTAGAACATGACTTAGACGTGTAGGTTAGAACAATTCAAGCCAATATACCTCCACAGTGCTATTTAAACTATAATTCTCGAACGGAGTCCACCAGCAATGAAGACCAAAGTCATACTTGAAGGGGGACTTTAGGCTATTCTCATCCCCTATATTCCATATTCACGTGCTACAATTCTTCTCCTCCTTGCAACTCTTTCCCTACTGTTTTCAGCAATTTCCACGCTTTTGGGAAAACAGTGGTGTTAGAAAACAAGCAGCATCAGAAGAGCTCACCTTTCAACGTGGTGATAACAAAACAAGATTCATCTTGGAAGTTTTGTACCATCTGTAACCAAAAAAAAAAAGTCTTGGTTTACATTGAACATGTTGAATGCAAGTTTCATTCAACATCCATTATTATTGCAAAGGGAAACAGTAATTCAAGAGACCTCTAATTCTACAAGGCAACGAGCATTCATGGTTCAATCCATAAAAGTATTTAAATGTGCAAGTAATCCATTAGTGTCAAGGTATTGCTTGTGCTTAAAAGCAAGCCCATGCTCAAGTGTTTTGCTGGATCATATCTGGCATATTCAGATCATTGCAAAATAGAGTCCATAGATATTTCCTTCATCCTACATGGTCACCCTTGTCCACCCCCACTTTAAGGGCTGGATCCTCACACAAAAATTGGCCTAGTTCCCCATGGCTTCAATAGAATTAAATTAGCTTCCACTAGCCTAAAATATGGTCTCATGCAGAATTATGCACTGCTGTTTTCTCCAGTCTAGTTTTGGAGTGTCCCAAGCAACAGGGCACCCATCATTTCCTTTGGGAGACTGTCCAACTCCAACAGGGTTTGATCCTACCCCTAAACTAGTCAGTGGCAAAGACACTTACTGAATTCAGTATGGACCCATTCAAACTACAGTTCCAATAGGAAGAAAGTGAAAAGAGCAGTCAATCCTTCAGAGCTGTGTGCCAGTGTAGCCTGATGGATGTCAGGGAAGCTCTGCCACTCTAGACAGTTAAAGGACAGTGGTCTTTTAAACCTAACAACAGATTCACTAATGAAAATTTCTTCTAGCATAAGCATGTGGCATTGTTTAACAAAGATCACTGGAATAATCATGCTTATGGCTGCGGGAAGGCTTCCAAGGGCCTTATTGCACGGTAATTTTAGGCAGCTTCTGGAGCTCTTAACCCCTGGACTGGCTGCACATTAACACCTTTTAAGTGGCTTAAAGCACTCGTTATTCATCCTAAGGTCATGCCCCTCCAGGGAAAGATTCTCTCTCCTGCCACTGCTCAGACCGGCTCGCTTTGCCCAGCGGGAGCAGCAATGTAGTTCTGCCCTTAGTTCGTAGTCCTGCCCTTGCTCACCAAGCCTGTAGTGGCAAGTCTCAGATATGCAGGTGAAGGACAGTCAGAGATGGTTTTTCGCTTTAAGGTGCGATTGCTCCACTAAGCAGATCAATATTAATCTGATTAACTTTTATGCGGCTTACAGCATAAGGTGTAACAAGGCCCTAAAGCTAAAGAGAATATATTCCTTAATGCCACATGCACCTTTTGCCCCTAAAAATCAGTCCTCCAGAATCAGGGTGCATCTTAAGCAAGGAAGCTAAGTTTTCTTTGCTGAAATATCAGCAGGGAATAGAAGCTGCAGATGCTGCTGGTTCTCAAAATGGCTGCCTCTTCTCAGGCCCCAGAGGGGCCAGCCCTCTGTGCCTTGTTTTTATCCTGCCATACCAAGAAGTTCCTGCTGCCCAAGTCGCAGTGTCTCCTGGGATGCCATGCAGTCAGCTGTGACTGGCAAAAACTCTCTCCCCATTCTGCCTTCTAAAAATAAGATATTTGGGGGCATTTGGTACATGAGAAAATATAAGAGTAATGTGCCTAAGAAAAATAAACTGATGATAATGTGCGCTTATTCAGAGGCTACACAGTAGTGCAGATGCTGCACTGATAACACTGTGTTATGCCTAGATGCCAAGACATAGAAACTTATAGGAATAGCCAAAGTAAAGATTGGTGTGGGGAAGGTCAGTAGCCAATCCAATTGGCATAACTGACTAAAAGAGAAGCAACTAGATATTCAAGACAAGGTAGACCCATAAACAAGGCCCTCAGTTGGCCAACCAGACACTGGGCATAAAGTTCTGAGAAACATGGCTGGATGTGTCATAACACGAGCAAATCCTTCTTAAAGTCCATTGCCGCTGGCTGTACCGAGCACCTGTTCCTAGCTTTTCAGCTTCAACCCCGGTCAACAATAATTCCACTTCCCTTCTCAAAAACTATACTCCCTTTCCCCTGCCAATTCACCTCAGACTAAGGTAATCCCCCTATTTGCTTTCACCCCCTTTCAATTGCTCCCGCCACAAATTGGGCTGCATTGGTCACCACCTGGGTTCACCTAATGAAGCATGAAGTGCATTCATACTGTGCCTCTCATTTAAATAACTTTTCCCCCACTCAGCTATAGCCGGAGCACAAGAGATGAAAAATAAAGCAATAGACGTGGTTAATAAGCAACTAAACCTTTTCATTAAGACCCCCTTTCACTAGAGCTAGTGGAGGCAATTCCCCCACTATAGGTTGCCTCAAAGCACTCCGTGACTTTTAAACTCTGAAGGTTGCAGATTTAAATCAGGGTTAAGCAGCAAGGAGACTTTTAAAACAAACATTAGAGGCTTAAATTTAGGCTTCATTTGAGTCCTGCTCTCTGCTTCATTTGCTTTAACTGTGTTCCTTTCTAGTCTAGTATCAGGCTATCTAAATGAAGCTCCTTAAGTAATTCTGGGGCATGAAGGAGTGGGTCATTTTACAAAAGGCAATTACATCATTCCCAATTAACATGAAAATTAACTTGATCCATTGTGTTAAGTCATTGTCCAAGGGGACACAAGTGGCCAGAAGTCAATGAAATCAAGTGAAAATGACGACAAAATATATGAAAAGACCATTCTGTTGGCCCAAACTTAATGGAAATGGACTGATTTGGGATGCCTCGACTTTTGGGACATAATAGGGCCCTATTTTCACAGACCAATGCTCTGAAAATTAGATCCCTTTAAAAGTACTTCAAGTTCACTGGGCAGCCAATCAAATG
The DNA here is from genome assembly GCF_052110815.1 of Crocodylus siamensis. Lineage (NCBI taxonomy): Eukaryota > Metazoa > Chordata > Crocodylia > Crocodylidae > Crocodylus > Crocodylus siamensis. The sequence continues at coordinate 240,381,741 of NC_143398.1, read as the reverse complement.
AAGAAAACTTAGGTTTTAGATGTGCTAATAGTTGGAAAATTGAAATACATTTTAGGTTAAAAACAAAAGTGCACACACCTTCCTTTAATAAGAAAAAAATATATATTATATATGAAGTAATTAATGGATTTAAGACCCAAAATAGTCTGGGATAAGTGTAAAAGAGCCAGGCACTTTTTCAGTGTTACTGGCCGTGAAAAAAATGTTTCCTTGAAGGCTCATTCCACAGTTTTAAAGGCCAGTCTAACTTAAAGAAAAAGGTCAGACAACAGGTCTTGAACTCATACTTTAAATACCAAGCATCAGATGATGAGTTTTGCTTTAGCTTCTTACCTCATTGCTCACTAACACATGGATCCCTGTTGGTCCCTGCCGATAGATCCGGTTGATCTGCTGTGTAGAAATGCTGTACAGGTTTGCAATCTTCTCCACTAACTCCAGGGTTGTCAACTCTTCTAAGAAGATTGCATGATACACTGAAATAATTATAAAAAAAAGACACTAGCTTTTAGCCATACGACTGCAAAACTAAATTCACTCCTTGAGAAAAATTAAAGGGCCTGAACTAGTTTAAGTCCTGAACTAGTTTAAGTCAGTCTGGGCATGCCCACACATTCAATTAAAGTGCTTTAGGTAATGTGCATTGTAAATCTAGTACCTCCATTGTGAGGTGCTGGAAAGATGCCTTTAGCCTATTTTAACAGTGCATTAGCTAAAGAGCACATTTTTTTGATGCTTTAATGCACATTAAAATAGGCTAAGATGCATTAATGCACACATGTATATGCGCTCTCTATCACCTTTGTACTATGACCAATTGATATCAACTGGAGGACCTAAACCAAAATGCCCAATGTTTGAATGTAGACAGTACAGCTGAATCAGCTTTGCCAAGAGAGAAAAAAATCCCTTGAGGACCTTTAACAAAACCAAAAGGGTTACATGACATGACAAAGTCACCTTAGTAAGAAGCAAGTTAAAACTCTGGGGCATGTGAGAACACCTTGTGACTGCCAACTCCATTCTGGCACTCTTGACTGCCCTCTGAAAAGGTTGGTGCTACAGGAAGGTAAATGAATTTCTATATTAAGAAAAGCTACCTAATATCACTTTATAGGCCATTTCATTCCTAGATCTCAAAACATGTGAGAATTTAATGCCATTATCCCCTTTTTCCAAGTGAGGCCTGGGGCAGTATGGCATTTGCCCAAGGTCACGCATTCAATTGGTGATGCAGCCACAATAGGCATGGAGAGACGTGGACTCTAGTCTTGTACCCTGTCCTCTACATTGTACCACTGTCAGGCATTTCTATGCATGCTCCATTCTCAGGTCACGTTTGTTTCCTTCAATCTGAACTAAAATGAGAATTGCCTGAGGTACAATGACCACCATTAAATCATCAATGTCTATTAAGTGGCGTTATACAAGATAAGCAAGTTACTTTGTTTTAAGCATAGGCAACAGATTCAATATCCCAGACGTAAATCAGTGGTAACTTGAAAATGCAAACTTTAAAATTGGATCCACTGTATCACTTCATTATGCATTTGTAGAAAAGCCAATACTTCATTTGCAAAGCCTTTTAAAGCATTTCCAGTATCAGTCCTTCACCTATGTGGAGAAGCATGTGTACAAAGATAATTGCAGCCTAGCCAGACGTCATAAGCTTTGACATTTGTGCTTATGAAAGCTGCCGCTTTTTCATCTCCCATAACATGACATGGTTTAGTTTTTCATTTAGAATTAGAATTAATCTAGTGAGTTTTCTACAACTGCTGTACAGTGGGTATGTCTACACATGTGCATCTACTGCGCAGTAACTGAAATGACTATGCAGTAAAGGTGTGCATGTCTACACATGCATGCCCATACTGCACAGTAAATATGACGACTTATGTTGATTTGAGTGTAAATTTTATACCTGCATGTTGCAGGTATCAAATTTATGCCTAATTATTTACTGCGCAGTAACACTGTGTGCGTGGACTGACTTGGGACCAAGTCAGTCCACATACTACGTTAATCTGCTTTAATGCCAGCACGTGTAGACACCAGCCTATTCCCACTTGCTCCACAGTAAATTTAAGCCAGTGTAAATGCATGTGTAAACACGCCTGGTATGTTTGATTTCTCAGTGAAAAAAAAGCAGCAAAATAAAAAGATAGCTCCCCTATCCAATACCTGGTTTTAGCTTCTGTATTAGAGTTTGAAAACTCTATTGCTTGAAAACTCTTAACACTTAAATGAATGAGATCTAGTCTTGGAGGCATCTCAAATGGCTTCAGACATTTTAAACTTCCTATGTTCAATCTATGAAATCCAGGAGACTGGACAAGCACCTGGCTGGAGCTGTCTGACCCCAGCACTCTTTCCTCCTCAGGGCAGGGGGTCAGACTCAGTGACTTACTCAGGTCCCTTCTGACCCCAGCGTGTATGAATCCATGAACCCTGGTATAAGGCTCTTGAAGCTACGTGTTATATCCAAGATACTTTAAACCTCCACCTGGTTCTTTCATGTGCATTGTCACTGAGAGTAAGCTAATGAGGATGGACTGTTATGCATCTCAACTTCGCTTGTGCAGACAAATGATTTTGTAGTCCTTGATTTGATGTGCTTCTGCTAGAAGGACAAGTCTTGCACTGAAATCCTACATGGATCCCTATACAGATTTTAAAATACAGCTTCCTCAGGAGTGATGAAGACTATTGCTCTTACTAGCTTTTTAATCTATGGTTCTAGGGAGTTCAGGTATTTCAAATCTCATGCTTGTACTGCATGGTAAACCGGGAAAACCAGCAAAAAGCAGCAACATTTGTAACCAAAAAAGGATGAAACAACATTAAAAAAAAACCACTCCATGCCAGTGAAGATGGAGAGCTAAATTCACTCTCAGTTTAGGGCAGCACTTAATGATAAAAAGAATGGAGCTAGCACCAATTTAAAAGGGGCCACAACCTCCTTGCCATCCAAGGGTTTTGCAGAAGTTTCAGTAGCTCTCCTAGCAAGTACAAAGCTGACTGGGAAGAAAACCCTGCAAGAATCATTGGGAAGAGAGAAGTTACATAGATTTCAAATCCCATCCCTATTGTAGCAGTCCCCAGTCATGGCTCTTACAGCAGCCAGAGGGTGGCACAATGCTGATACCACTGCCTACCCTGATCCCACTTTAAAAAGTGAGTTGCCTCCCAGGCAGGCAGCATTCAGTGTGGGCTTCCCTTGCAGGAGCCCAAGAGCTAAGTAGAACAGGGATGAATTGGGCCCATTATTTACAGGGAGCTTGGAAACAAGGCACCGTTCTCATTAGATGAGCAGGTGGGCCAACCCATGTGTGGCAACTTACCACACAGATTACTGTCCCCATTCTCCCGTTTGTGATGAGACCTGTTCTGCTCCGGTTCCTGACAGACATAAATTGTCATCTTAGGCCTTACATTCCTGTAGGCAAAAACAAAAATATATAGTGATAAGTCTTCATGACGAGTGCTGTGGTGTTGCTCTGAGCAGGTCCTCCTACTGAGAAAAGACACTCAGATGGCTCCTGGGACTGGTTTGGGTATCGCAGAAACAAACAGCTCCGAGGAATCTTAACACTACACTGCAGGGCACCCGATACCACAGAGCTGAGGGAAAGTCTGAGACTGCTAAGCATCCCCAGCTCCTATGATGCATTTAAGAGTTGACAGTGCCCAGTGACTTGTAGAAGGTTTGCTCTACCTTAGAAAAATGAGGCCTGCATTTACTGGCTTCAGTCCAGCCCATCTAAGTAATGTCACTGCTCCTGACAACGTTTTGGGGGATATTTGTGAGCTTGGTCCTTTTAAATCATTCCCCGTCTTAGCAGAAAGCTAGGGTGAAACATAGGTACAACGTGGCAGGTGGAGTAATGTCTTCCCAGAACCAGACTGGGGTCACCGATTCCAAATGGACTTCCGAAGAGTCATATTAGATTCATTTTTTACTTTTAACTCACATGAGCTGGGCAGTATTCAGACTGAAGCTTAGACTTGAATATGCAAACCATTAGGAACCGGTTTCCAAGATGACCTGCTTTGAACCAGTCCCTTTGAGTTCAGTGAGCTCTGGAAGAGCTAAAGGATGCTGCAGTAGTTCTATATGGAAGTGATGGGTACACACCTTCCTTTGATTGCATTAAAAAGCCGAATTCCATCAGCAGGGCCACAGATCTGAACAAAGTCTTCTTTGGACATCTTTAGTAAGTCAGCACCTGCACGTGGCAAGGGGAGGATTCAGACATTAACCTAAGAGCTTCCATCTACAGAGTAGAGTCAGACTGACTTGTAAAGAGATATCGGATGAATGGTTTATATTCAAGACATGCCCATCATGGGCAATCCCCGAGAAAACAAAATCTAAGCAGCAGTGATTCAGAGGACATAGCCATGTTGGTCTAATGCCTACAACCTACACCCCTGATCCAGAGGAAGCATTTAACTGATACAGCACAAGCTAGAATGGAGTCGCTGGTCAACAGGCTCAAGTCTGCTTGTGCTACAAATCAAAAAGCCCTTTAATGAGCAACTCCAAACACAGTTTGGCCATTGATCCCTTGTGGCCCTTGATGATGAATGCAGACAATGGCTAGAAAACATTCTGCTGCAAAGGAGTATTTAAAGAAATGTCATGTTGAATGTTCCTTCCCTCAAACAGCATGGGGGAAACAAGTTACAGCAAGTGAAATGGGAAGCAAGGGACTCGCTGGACATCACTGTCCACATGCTTCCCCGGAGTAGAGGGAAAGCTGAACCGTGATGGTTTACCCCTCAGTGGAAGAGGATAAATTGCCGTGGAATAGCTTTCCCTTACCGCAAGGGAAAAAGCAGGTACATTGCTTGTTATCATGGATCCCCTGACTGGCTGTAACTGTTCATACCTTAGAAGTATTCAGTTCCTCCAAGGCCAACTTTGATGGAAATAAACTTTTCATGTTTTAGGTCAGAAGCTAGGATTTCAGCAACCAAGATTTTCCAAATTAAAGCTGCCTGAAGTCAGATTCTCAGATCCATATTTCGGTGTAAATAAGCAGCCCAATTGCCAGAAGTACCAAGTATTCAGCTAATCCCACTAATAAAACTAGCCTCAGCCCTTCCGTTCTCCAAGCCTTAGTTACTCTAAAGATTCCTCCGGTCTCATGCTCACAATTTGCTTTGGTGAATGCCAGCAAAATGGAAAGCATGAGCCATGCTTGTAAACAGAAAAACAAAAACAACAAAAAAAACAACCAACCCCAAAAAACCATGATCATATGGAGCCTTTAAACACTCACCCGAAAAGCTGGAGAAGAGTCTACAGAATGGAGAGAACCTATTACGATGAAGCCACTGCTGGGCATCTTGAATAGAAGCAGAGGGAAGGAGATGCTACATTGCAAAAAGAATAAGAGGGTCTTGAAATGAACTGTTCACCAGTGTCCTAAAAAAAGAAAAGCACCACATTAACATGATCTCAAATACTTACATCATTGCTGGGAGGCAGGAACTCCACTTGGTGGGTTGGAGAACTGTTGCTAAACGTTGTATAAAAAAGTTGAGAGAGAAAAAAAATAGGATTTTAAATTTTACATTGAAAAATAGTATTAAAAAAAGTGCTGGTTGTCATCCCCCACTCTCCCTTGTCTTGCCCCGCAGTTTCTTATCCACTTGGCATCTTTTCTCCAGATAGAAAGCAGATACAGTTAACTTGAAACCAATTCTGTAGCAAATTGCTACTGGCTTTACCTTTCTTGCTGCTTTTCAAATGCATATGAAAAGCAAGCAGATGTCTTCTAACCCACCCAAACCAGTCATCTTTAGAGGGAAGAAATGGGCATATCAGATCCAATAACTGTGCTCCTATGAAATTAAGTCCCCAATAGCCTGGTAAAAATCTAATGATTTTGATCTTAGCATGACAGGCTAAACCCAAATCTTAACCCTGATCACATCTCCCTTTTTGGACACAAGATTTCTATTGGCTTTGGCAGGGCTGGCAACAGATGCCCCACCATTTTTCTGCACCAAAGTGATTTGATATCACAAAACACCAAAGTGCACTTCTGCAACTTTCTGCAGGCTACAGGTTCAAGCTGGTCCATCAGAGCGAGTCACTATTGTAAAGCCATTCACGAAGAGAGGATGATTTGCCATTGTGGGCCAGGGGCAAACATTTAACAAACTTCAATGACCGGTTGTGGGAATTTGCTTGAGCAAAAACAGAGCAACGATCTGATCTGATGTTAGTATTTTAAAGGAGGACAAACAGTGTTTGAACAGTGTTTAGTACAGACTAGTTTCCAAACATGCTTTATCCTCCAGTGTGGACAGTGCTTTAAAACAAACCAAGATTGGCCCACAGAGCTAACCATTTATCTCTGAATGAAAAAGGAGTTCTCAGAAGAGATATCCAAATCTCCCTTCTATCTACCCTAGGAGCTTAAGTTATTCGGGGAAAAGCTAATATAATGCTCACTTCCATACCATGAACTTTAGCTTTATCTAGTTCTACTAGATATTTATTATCCAGCCCTATGACCCAATCCTAACCTCCCTGCAGGAAAAAGCAGAGCTTTCATTGACTTCTTATGGGGCGGGAACTCCATGGATAATACAGTAAGCTGCCTGCTTTATTTAAAAGGCAGGTTCCAGAAACTGCGTATGAGGTTTTTCACCATGAGAGTTGCTCAACATTTGGGTACCAAACCGTGACGGTACTGACATGATGGGGGGGAGAGGGGAGAAATAAGAGAAGTACCGAAGGATACTGACCCACGAAATGCACAACCTTGAGAGTTAGGCATATTGCCATCTGAGCCACGTCTTTAGGATGGTTTAGCAGCTATACTCCCACCGTCGCCTCCACTCCGGGGCAGTTCATTAGAATCCTCATGGTGTTTTTATTCAAGATTCTGCTACCTTCAAACCTACTCAACTGGCACTGCAGCCCAAGTGGCTTGGGAGCCAGAAGGTGATGGAAAGCCACTCAAGAGGTCCTCAGCGCCTTTAGCTCCCATCAGTAAACACTCAGCCCTTGAAGTCAAGTCATAGTATATGACTTCGTATCCATTACTTCTACAGCATGTAGCACTTCCTATCCACAGTATACGAGTTGTTATCCATTGCTTCTATATAGTATATCAGCACTTCCTATCCATAGTACATGACTTCCTAACCATTACTTGTGTATAGCACTTTCCAGCCATTACCATCAGTCAAGAAGTTCACAGGGGCTGTAAAAGGGGTGCAAGGGCTGAAGAACTGCCCTGATGCACAAGCAGCTAACTTAAGAGGTCCCATGCTGCTCCCATTATATTCCCAAGCTGAAGGGAGATGTAAATATCCTGTTCTATGAGAGCTTCTGGGTTGAAATGAAAGGCAGCTCACAGGCAGGGCAGGTAAGGCTTAAAACTAGTGTCTACTGGTCAGCTAGCAAGAAAGTGGGAAGCAGGCTCCTTGTGACTAACGGACTTCAGTTGGGCTAAGTGCCTAGCTCCAGTGCAAGAGCCACATGACTCATTACGGAAAGGAAAGGTGCAAACACATGCATACACATGTGTGTGTGCACACCATATACATGTGTGTGTACCCATACAGGCTGTGTCAACCGAGAAGATAAAGAAGGCATTTGTTACGTACCCATCTCCAAGGCTGAAGCTGTTTGGAGAACTGTTGTAACTCGGAGATGGAGTATTGTTCATTTGGTAAGGCACATCTGGCCATGGAGAGCACTGTTTGAACAAAGCCAATGGGGACACTGAGCACAGAGCACTGCCACAGGATTCTCCTTTTACATCACTGATATGCTATTGCCACTCTATTCGCCCCTGCCGAGGAGAAGGATGTAGCCCACAGATGCTCCCCGCTGTGCTCAACAAATTCCTTCCCATTGTGCATTTCCCCTCCCTCCCATCTCCCTTCCCACAAAGCCTGTCTTGGCTTAACACCCAGCCAAACGGGGCTCTCTCAAGTCAACTCAGATCGAAGGCTGAAACTGTCTGACGATACAGAAATAACCCAGCTGGGAGACTCGAGTTTCAATTATAAATCCTCAAACTACAGCAACAAAAAGGAACCAGAAGCACTTTGCAATATTTGGCCTGATGCATTCAAAATGCAGGCCTGCGTTATCAGCAGAGGAAGTCAAGTTACAGAAGGAGGTTGTTACAAGAAAATCCCAGCTAGACACAAGCAAAGCTACTGAAGACCTTTGCAAACATACATGCAAACAAACAGATGAGTCAGGGGAACTACAGTTAGTTCCCGTGGACTGACACGGGTACAACTCCAATGAAGGCAGTTGCTTCATTCTGGATTTACACCACTGTAATCAGTAGCAGAATCTGGCCCTGTTTGATGTCTACTATGGAATACCCCTGTTTACAATGATAAAAAGGAGACTTTTTTTTTTGTGGCATTCCTGGGAGTTTTATCACCTCCACAAACAGCTTTGGCAAATATTTAACTGTTGAACAACCAGAGCCAGAGGATTTCCTGATTCAATGTGTCAAAGTACACTGGCACTAACGAAAAGAGCCCCAGGATGGGTCAACCCTGTAGGATTAAGTCTCTTTGCACAAAGATCTCACTGGAAAGGACTACTCAGCATTATAGGACAGGTTACTTAGAATACTACTTCCACCTGCCCTCTCCCTGCTTAATGAATGGGGAGAGGGTTGTTATTACTATTGGGAGGGAGAAAAGACCCAGCTCGGAAGCAAAATCCCCAGGCATCCCTTGAGCAGCGAGTTTGAAGCCCGCCACACGCTAATGTGCAGCATCTCGATTACAGGAAGATGAAAGCCTCCTTTAAGCTGTACCCCTGCAGGATGCAACTGGAGCATCCACCCCTTGCAGAACGAAGCTGATCAAAACCAAAATTCAGCGTCGTGGGTTGTGAAGTATATACATGCAAGAACAGAAATTGCCAGCTGGAGCAGGCAGGCTGTTTATCCATGCCAACACTGCATCTCTGATGCTGGCTGGTACCAGATGAGGCAGATGAAAGCATAAGCCATTTCTTAGGCAACTACAGAGGGTAGTAATAATGGTTGTGAAGGACAAAAGGGAAGGGATGGGGGGCAAAGGAAGATCATGCATCCCCAACTCAAGCAGTTTATGTCCTGAAATTTTAGTGTCCAATATCTCTCTTTTTTTCCCCAAATCCTTCTAGTGTAATTTTGCTAAGCTCTTGGTCTCCAATAAGTGCTCTGAGTGTCAGTCTCCATTAATTGAACACCATTTAAAAGCTAAGCTACTTGAGTCAAACATGTTTCCCAAATGCAACAGGATGGTGTCAGGTCATGCACGAACCATCTTACCTCCGTGAGAATGGTCGTTTCATAAGAAGGCTGATATTTCTCCTTCTCCTGTGCTGTCTTCTTCTCCATTTTCTCTCTGTCGGTCTTCTGTTTCCTGTCAGCCCCTTTAGGCTATAATCACAGAGCACAAGCATTTCCTTATGCCAAGTACTACAGGGCTGGTAACAGAGGGCCACAGGTTTTGTTTCATCTGTGTACAAAAGTCTTGTTGACATCTATGGGCTTTCTACACATGGAAGGAGAGCAGGACAAGGCCTGTATTTTTCAAGCAGCCATTTAAAACAGGACTCTCTTGTGCCTAACACATGCTTTGATCATTCCTGTAGCCCTTCCGACACATGCCAAGGATAAAAAGTAGCCCCTGTGATTGGACACCGGCCACTTTAAGGCGTGAATCTGAGTTAGGAGGGTCAGTAAACATTGGCGCAAATTCTCTGGGAAACCTCAAAGTACAACAGCCAAAGCTAAACTCCCTCCATCAAGGAGGGGATGCAGATTCAGTTTGGACCCCTACTTTAACGAGTCCCGCCATGGAAGGGTAACAGCTCATTCTAAGTTAGTTGCTCTGCTATGCAAGAAGGCAAGATCCTGGCTCTGCTCATTTTCCACTCCACTGGATAGGAAAGCAGAAGGCCACTTACTGAAGCATCAGTTTAGTGAAACCAGTTTGAGAAGCAGTCATGCTCCTAACCTCAGGGAGAAGCAAGACCCTCGGAAAGACTCCCCTCCCATTCTTGACTACCTAGTTGCAAATCTAGAGAACTCTACTGAACCCACTGGAAAATTGCTCTGGATCTATACAAGAACAAGTTCGTAGGTGCCTGGATGCTTAATAATATTTTATACACACACACCCATGGTACTGCCTTTTGAAGCATAGCAGAATTAGCAATAAAGATAGTGTTTATTCTAAGCCATATAATTATGTAAGTCTTATATCCTATACACACACACACCCCTCTAAAATTTAATATATAATCTATAATGTAATGTATATTATATATTTGTGTATGCACATGTGCACACACACACCTTAAATTATAGATGCTATAATATTATAAAGGATATAAGCCATATATAATTATATGGCTTAGAATAAAATACTATCTTTACAGCTAGTTCTGTTATGCTGCAAAAGGCAATACCTCTTGGGAGTTAAGCCACCTTCAATATAACAATTTCATTCTGCATATGGGCACCTTCTCATGGAGTTGTCATTCCCACCACCACAGCAAGAAGTTTTAAACAGCTTACAAAACAGCACCTAGCTGCAATCTTCTCTCTCACATTTCAGGGGTTATGGAATGATCCATCTCCAAGGTCATGAGTCTAATCAGGGTCATGCACCTAGATGCACAGCATGCTTTGTATTGCTATGGTACCAGGACGTTTGGCCCCTTCACTCCCAGTAAAGAGTTCCCTTGGAAGAGCTGGCGAGTCACCAGTTTAATGGCTTTCTTCCTGGCTCTATTCTTGTAACGTAAGCAACACTAGCACAAACATTTTGAAAACCTCGAGTCCTGCAAGATCAACATCCCACCCATCTTACCCCCGAGACAACTCAGGCAAGGCAGAACTAGCCCGTACCTTGAACACTTTGATTTGACAGCTTGCCGAATGCAAGTGCTCTGTATATTCGCCATTCTCGTTCTGTTTAAAGGTGTCAATTTGTACCCGGAAGGGCACTCCTTTCTCCCCGCCATGTTTCCGTGGCGTGAATTCTGTGCTGATACAATGTACCTGGAAAAACAGAGATTGTGTTTGTAATATATTGGGTTAAAGAAAGCCTGCACCACCCCGAAGTTTGGGGATCTAAGGCAGTGGTTCTCAACTGCACTCCTTAGATTTGAGGTACACCCCTCAGAAAGTGACAACTCTTAGGGTTTTTCGCTCATTTTTTTGACTACAGGAAAGCACTACAATCATGAATGCTGCATGCCCCCAGAAGCTGCCTGCAGCCAGTGGTGGTGGTGGTGGCAGTGGGAGCATGGCAGCAGCAAGTGGGGAGCTCCTGCAGGCGGTGGCGGGAGCGTGGCAGGGGGGAGCTCCCGCAGGTGGCCACAGCAGTGTCAGCAGTGGGGATGGGTGGGGGGGGATTATGGAGTCCTATTTGAAATCTCTGGGTTTATCTTGTGAATCATGTTTGCACATTCAACAGTGCTAACATTGCATGCCAAGTTGGGCTCCCCTGAAAAGCTATCCAGGCATCCTCACATGCCATAGCACTCTGGCTGAGAATCACTGGCTTAAGAGGACAGGGTTGCAAATGGATGAGACAATCACATGTCGACTCAGAGAAATCAAATTATTTCTCTTGCATGCACTTTGGCTCCTGTTTCAGTCTCCGCTTCTATCAAGCATCCCATATACAGACTGTCAGCACCACTATTTATTCCTTACCTGAATGAATGCTGACGCTCTCTTTGATGGATCCCACAGAAATTCAACAGTGTTCAGCTGCGTTGGGCTGGCTCTGGGATCCAAGATGCCAACTGACAGGGGAATATCTGTAGGAGAAAACCCCTAAAATGTTGTAAAAAATATCAAATTGAAGCAGAGAAGCAGAGTTTCAGACACGCAACGAGACCCATGTGAACAGCCAAGCCAACCAGTGATATCTCATTTTAAACCAATGCAGTTGGGGGTGGTTTCCAACCCCAGACATAGCGTTTTTTAAGCAATAATGAAAAATATGGCTTCTAAACACTGTACAGGAAACACAATGAAATAGTCTCACCTATGTCAAGGATGCGGTCCCCCGGACGACTCCATCGCCATCCTTCCAGCTGCTGGTGCTCCGTGTACTGCAGGCGCCGGTCGTGGAAAACTACACGAATGATGCTCTGTTAAGAAAGGAGGGCAGGAGGAATTAAGTAATCCAGAGGCTCTGGTTGGGAGGGGATTTTGGTTTCCCCACTGGGAAGTCTGATCTGTTCTTCCTACACGTGTCTGTTCTGGAGGAGAGCAGTGTCCCATGAAAGTCACCCAGCTCCACATCTGTCCGATTTCCAACAGGACCGCTGAGACTTGCTTCCACAAGGCAATGCTCTCTCTGCACTTCACAGAGACCTTGTCAATTGGAATTTGCCCTAATTCCGGCAACAGATGGTCCGTCATTGAGGCAGGGCTTCTCCAGTGCCGCTACTCAAGTATAGACTGGGAAAGCCTCTGTTTACAATCAGCAGAACTTTACCCCAGCATCACTTGAGGTGTGCACCAGCACGGCTACGTCAATGGTCGGCAACAAACCAATTACTGGAATCAGGACAAGTGCCCAGTGCGGACAAAGCCAAGAACAGCGGTAGCACCTAGCACTAAATCTCTTCCTTTGCATATTCAAAGTGATACACTAACATGAGCCAAGTACCCCTCACCTCCCAGTTTCCAAGGGAAGTCCATTTCCTCGCTTTGACCATCTATTCAGGATGGAAGCAAGAGATGCAGTTTTTCATATGATCTAGAGAAAGGCCCAAATCGGACCCTAAACCCAAGCACCACAATCTGAAAGAAGCCAGAAGTGCAAAATCTGAATCCAGATCCATATTTTGCAAGTTCTTCCTGTTTTTTATTCTGCTCATTACAGCACACCGAAATCTGCCTAAACTAGGGAAATGTTCTAAATCCAGATCTGGGTCCAAATTTTGCAAGCGTGCCCCCTCTCTTCCCCTCAGAAGAAAACCTGGATCACTCCAAACAAGAGTTCGGGTGAGGAAGGTTTGATATCATTACAAGACCTGGATCCAAGATTTTGAGTGGCCCTATTTTGTTCCCCCCACATCAAATCCCCAGGACCAGAACCAACTTCTGTATTTTGTGGGCCAGGCCCACACCAACGTGAACAAAGTCAGGTGAAAAATGGAGTTCCTTCTTCTGAGGGCACATCTCAGCACAAGTCTATTGCTCGTGGGGCCAATTTATAGCTTTGCATGGGTTAGACAGGAGACATTGCGACTCTTAAATGGTATTGACCCCCTTTAGGCTTGAATTCTGGGATTCATTTGAACCCAAAGCTCAATGAAACTCTAAGGACATGACCAGGGCCAAATGAAAAGCTTATAGGAAACCCCACAAAGCCAAAACTGCAGAGTCCCACACATCTCTATGGTTCAGGAGTCAGGCCTTCTGTCCCATTTTCATTAAACACAATGGCAAGATATCTCCCATTGTCTTCAATGTAAGCAAGGCCTTGCCTTTTATCAGTATCTGTATGTAGTAGCAGGAAGAAAAGAAATCTATATTTCTCCTTACCTTTACATATTTTGTGTTTAAATCTTGAAACTCTCCCACTTTCCTATTCTCAAGTAGACGGATTTCATAAGACTGACCTAGAGTTTAAGGAAACATTTCCAAGGTGTTTAGCATGTTGTAGCAATGAGAGAGAGTCATGCTGGCATTTATGTTGCTAATAAAGTATTAGATTGATCAGGGAAAGCTCATTCTTGGCAACGTAAGCTTGTTTGTCCCACTAATGAGTAGGCCTTAAAGCCAGGCAGATGGGGGGGGGGGTAGTCTCATGGTTAGGGCACTTGGGCTGGCAACGAATAGATCTGGGTTCATCTTCCAGCTCTTCCACAGACTTCCTGATGACTTTGGGAAAGGCACTTCATCTTCCCGTGCTTTCGTTCGCCTATGTAACATGGGAGCAAGGAGCACTTCCTTTGACTCGTCTATTTAGTCTAACCGTTCGCATTAGGGACTGAACAGTTAACGCAACAGGGCCTCTTCGTTCTACTACAGTGTGACTGGGGATAGTCTGGGTCTGATCTTGCGCCCCATCCACTTCAACAGGACTTGAACGTGGCCTTCTGCCACACAGTTCTTGGTTCTGACACATCCTGCAGGACCAGCGATGGACACTGCAACTTATACAGCAATGCCTTGCTATCCCCAGGAGGGATGCAGCCAAAGCATTTGTTTCTGCATGCATTAAAGAACTGCCAGTACATGCACAGTGGCAGCATATAGGACCGAGAGCAAGATACAGAAATTACAGGGAACCTAAAGATACCAGAACCTGGACCTGCAATGAACCTTTTGCATGCAACCCATCTGCACCGAACCAGTGCCTGGAACAAAGGCAGGGCAGTGTCAATACAGTAAAAGGAGGAAGTAGATACCCAATATAGCCAGTTTTTCCAGTTTGTCTTGCCATCCCCTTTTGCTGAAGAATGCTGCTGAAAGTGGAACAAGGCAGGCCCTCAAATGGTGATCGCTGCTGATTTTCCAGCTTAACCTGTGTTACCCTCCAAAGGAAAAAAAACAAACCCCTACGAACAGATGCATCTCTCTCAAAGCAGCTGTCACTCATCGGCGGGAAAAAATGCTACATGTCTGGATTTGAATCCGGGAAAAGCAGACGTGAGATAACAGGTACAGTATTTGAACAGAGAGCCTTGAGACTCGTGGCGGTTCCAGCTGGCATTGTGCAAAGGGGCAACATCAAAACATCACAGGAGCTCGGGGTAACGAAGCTTGTTCTACCGGCAAAATAGAAAGGCTGGCCACGTTCTAGCCCCAGTGTTTGCACCAGACACCCAAGGCTTAGAGTGAAGACCCATAACCCTGGCATCCAGCAAGTGGCTAGATGCGGGGAAAAATGGTAAAGATATAAGTGGCATATAGCGTTCCAAAGTTGTACCGTATTTACTTAAATCCAAGACGTGGTTTCTTCCCTCCCAACCAGCACAAGGGGGGGAGGATCCAAGCACCTTCCTGGGGCAGGTGGCACCTGACCTCCACCTTTGGCCCCAGACCCAAGCTGGAGGAGAGCTGCCACTTGTTCTGGGCTGCAATGGCTTATTTAGCAGGGAAGGGGGAGAAAGCTTGCAGCCTCCCCCACTACCTCCTCCTCCTCTCCCCTACACATCCCCCCACCTTGCCTTCTGCTTTGGCTCAGGTACTTCCAGCACCAATCCTGCCCAGCCAGGAGTTTCCATTACTTTTTCTGGCTAGGCAGAACAGGGCCATACTCCTGCTGATGTCGCACAGTGGGAGTAAAGTTGCAGCAGAAAATAAGGGTGGGGGGGAAGGCAGGCAGAGGCAGGGAGGAAGGGGAAGGGGACCAGCTGCAGGAGGGAACAGGGAGTGGGGGAGACAGCTGCCCTTTGCCCTGGAGGAGCAGAGCTGTTTCAGAAGAAAAAGGGGGGAAGGGACAGGCATGGGGAGGGGCAAGAGCAAGGGGCAGGGATCTAGACCCTCACCCTCCCCACCGCTTCAGTGGGGTTGGGGGGGAAGGGACATTTAAGACGCCCTACCACTAATTAGATTCTATACATGAAAAGTTATAACACATTTATAAAATTTTCCATGTACAGAAGCTAATTAGTGGAAGGTTGCCTTAAAATTGAAATGGGCTTGGATGTGGGTAAATATGGTACGTGCACCTTTTGGAAGATGTGGGCCAAAAGCACCTGGTTTACTTTCAATAGAAACTCGGTCTTGCCACGAGCGCAGGATGTTGGACATGGGGCGGCTGGCGTTTGTACAAAAGAAGATTAGTGTGTTCAGCAAGTTTACGAGTTCCCCGAAAAACAATGGCGAGCTAGATGCCTTTTATAAGAGTCTGGGCAGAAGTACCAAACACACACTTGATTTTAAGCAACAGAAACTCCACTGACTTTCAAGTTAAGCATGCATTTAACTGATTTGTGGGATTGGGACCTTTCCTGTCCTCCTTGTTTAACACACCTCAAATTCTCTCCATACAAAAACACCTCCCTCCTCCATGCTCAGGTTCATTTTCAGATACATTTGAGTAATTTAACAGAAGACAAGGGGGAGAAATTGCATATGGGAAGGAAAACGGGCAAAGGCCATCTCCCTATTAATACGCACGTTCTGGGGGATCACAAGCAGCCCAGCATGAAACGCCCAGCAAGTGCCAATGCAAAACCTGCAAGGGCACTTTCTACTGTAATTCACACCATCACTGAAACAACTGTGCAAGACCAAGCAGGAAATGCACTTCACCCACACACCTGGAAGCAGCCAATTCGTGCTATTTCTACCCCCATGTGCTGACTGAAACGCTGAAATAGAAAGGTTAAGGGATTTGTCCAAATCCATTCATAGGGAGTCAGTGGCAGAGTCAGGAAGAGCACCCAAGACTTTCCAGATCTGAGGCATTAAAAATGAGGGGTGGCAAGGACCTCAGGAGGGCACATCTTGTCCAACCCCCTACTCAAAGCAGCACCATCCCCAACTATATCATCCCACCCAGGGCTTTGTCAAGTGGGGTCTTAAAAACCTCCAAGGATGGAGAGTCCACCACCTCTCTGGATCACCTGTTCCAGTGCCTCCCCACCCTCCTAGTGAGAAAAGTTCTTCCTAATATCTAACCCAAACTTCCCTTGCTGCAACTTAAGACCGTTGCTCCTTGTTCCGTTATCAAATGCTCAGAGTCAAATGCTCAGTGCCCCATAAAAAACACTTGACACTTACTTAAATATGAGCCGTAGACGCTCTCATCAGCCCCTACTGCGTTGGCCTTGTTTGAACTAACCTAACTTGCCCATCATCAGCTTCCATAAGAGAAAAACTTAAGTGGGCCCTGTTCCCTCCAAGCCCGCTTTATATACCAGAACTTTGTACCACGAGTTTTATTGCCTACAGTCCCAGCCTGGTTACCAAACACCGGCCTGAACTTAAAGATCCCCCAAAATCAAAACGATTCTGTACAGATCCAGACTAAAACAAGGGGGAAAACAGACAGACATTCTCCCCACACGTAAATCCTTTCCCCACAAAGGCCTGCCACGTTACTATTAGTTGAAACCCAAGGGAAAATGCTCTGTGCAAAAACAAATGGGTTATCAGACTTGAATATCCAAAAACCATCATTCAAAAAGACTTTCCCACAGTAGTCGGTTGGGTTTCAGGCTCTAGACAATTCTTCCGCAGAATACTTGTCAGATAAGAACGCAGCCCGTTGAGTTTCACAAATGTTTCTATGGAAAATGCCATACTTCACATGCTTCCTAAATGTCCTTATGGGACGATTCCCTGCTGCCCCACCCTCATCCGAAAGCAGGTCTTACACAATCTTGACTACAGGCAAGGTTAGCATTCCTCCACACCCGCCACTATTGGCCTTGATGCTGTGACAGGGCGACTCATTCATATGTGCTGTCAAATCCTCTCCCTCCGATTCTCACAAAAAAACCTTTCCCTTTGTGTTGCAATTAAGGAAGATCTGCATTAGACTTAGTAAGTAGGGGTTAGAGTCTTTTCTCAGTTATGCAAATCTTTTATGTAAATAATAGGCAAAGTATGACAGCAGTAGAGGTCTTATGGTGGTCACCTGGTTTGCCCTCCCCTAAGAGAGGAGAGCTCCCCTGTAAGATTTGAAAACCATAACCTGGGGGAGTCTCCAATTTTATTACGGCATTGTGATGAGCAGCCCAATTTTATTTGCAGACGCTCACCAAGTGTCAAAGTGCAATTTGAACCCTGGATTCATCAGTCCATGGTCAATGCTACCCTATTATTCCCTGCTATGGATAGAAAAGATCAGATGGGGCTCAGGCACTTTTTACTACTCTTGTTCAGACCAGCTTCAAGGAAGGTTAGAGGATGCCTGGGGAAATGTGGATACTATTCCTACCAATGATACAGCCGCACCAGTGAGGGTATTACAATTGCCCACTGATTATTGTGGATGTAGCAAGAATTATTGTTGTGGAAATACTGGATCAAAAGTATTGTTTTATAGACTAGGAATGAAACCTGGCCCCAACTGAAACCAATGCCTACGTCCCCAGTGACTTCAGTGAGAGCCAGGACTTCAACCAAAATCCGAGGTAATCCCAGAGCCATATGAAGTCACTCAGGAATCAAACGGGTGCAGATTTGCAGCTTTCTATGCATGCTACATCAATCCCTCTGCTACAGATATGAAAAGAAAAACTCAGCTAAGAAACATGGGGGAACCAGAATACTGCACTCCAATTCCTAGAACAGACTGAGAGATCCAGGCTAGTCCTGCCACTGAACCCATCTCTAAGGTGAGCTGACTTTTACATGTGAGCACCTCCAGAAGCACAGGAAAGAGTTTTCCCTTAACTGAAGCTATTCATCCATTATCCCAAGGGCTACAGATAGGCCCAGAACCACGTAAATAGCCCAGAGGAGCGCATCCAGGGGCTGACTGCCTAGATCAAGGCCCCCTCCTAAAATAACTTGGCCACATGTTCTCGTTGTGGATGAGAACAGATGGACCATCTGGTCCCCCATTACATTTATGAGGAAGGACTAAAATAAATAAGGTTATTTAGTCCAGAGAAGAGGAGACTGAAGGGTGATTTGATGACAGTCTTCAAATACCTGAAGGACAGTTACAGAGTGGATGGAGATGGCCTTTTCTCTGTGGGCATAGGAGACGGGACTAGAAGCAATGGCCTCCAGCTGCACCAGAGGAAATTTAGTTGGAAAGTTCCTCCTCATCCCCAACCTACGAGGGTGGTCAAGCATTGGACCAGCTAGCTAGAAAGATGGTGGACTCTCCATCCTTGGACGTCTTCAAGAGCAGGTTGGACAGACACTTGGCCTACACACCAGTCGGGGATGATCCTGCCTTGAACAGACTAGATGACTTTGAGGTCTTTTCCAGCCCTGCTTTCCTATGATCCTACAAGTGGTCGACTTCAGCCAGGCTTTGCCTTGACCTGCAGAGCTCCCAAGAGGGAGAACACCAAGGGGCCATATAGGACACTTGGGGAAGTTGAAATACTGCAGTTACCCCAGGCTTGCCCTGTGGTCCCCATCTTCAACGGATTATCCAATCTTTCTCAGAGCAGCTCCAAACCCCAGTGTGAAGGGAAAGTGCTTGCTGAATCTTCTCCACACCCATGCTCACAGCACTCGTATTGCTGGTGGGACTGCACCAGTGTTGACAACGAGCCCAAATGTTCCCATATTAAGAGGCTTTCCAGGCACACAGCAGAACATCTCCGTTTGGCAGGGTGTTAAGAAGGGTGAACAGTAGGTTTTCCACAGTCTTGGACAGGTAGTAGAGAGCTTACTGGTCTCATCTGAACAATTTATACATGCTGACAGAACTGTGTTGCAATGCTGGGCATCTACTGGAGCACAATGCCCTTTATAACACTATTGAATTAAGGAAATATTTTTGCAAACAAGCTTCTCATATTTGTGCTCAAAATGAAAGAGATGGTTCCATCTCTAAATCTCATCCAAGGCTTCTCTTATGGAGACCCACCCTCCCTCTAATCTCAGCTTCCTTCATAGAGCAACACTAACGAATATCCAGGTAACAAGGTATTCCTAAAGAGACAATTCGGCTCTCCAGTGCACTAAAGGTTTCACTGGGAAGAGGTTATGTTGCCACTTTTCATTGGAAGAGGGCAATCCCAGAATAGCAAATACTCACATAAGTCCAGGAGTGAGCAAGGAGTTCATGCCATGTTGCTTGAGAAACAAGACTAGGCCAGGACAAAGTGAAGTGCCTGGATTCACTATGTTCCTAACTTGTCCTTTATGAAACAATTCCACCCATCTCCGAGACAGAGATTTACAAGCTGTTCACCAAGTAACTTCTTCCATCTTCGGCAATTAATGCAGGAAATAACAGTTGCTACGTTTGGGACAAAAGAACTGAAAGCCAGACATTTGCTAAAAAGTCACTTCTATTACATTTCCACCACTGGGACTGGGTCACATCTGCTGCACAAATTTCTAAATTTAAAAAGAGCCGCTGTTCTTTCAATATTCAAGGTTATCTAAGGTTCAAATACTCAACTATTTGTCGAATTAGAAATGCTACTTTAGTTATCAGTTTGGCTTTGCTACTTGCATAGTCTTTTTTTTTTAAATCTAAAACATTAATATGTAAAGCTGATTTCTGGTTAGGACTTTGGTGTCCCAGACAGTAGCATCCAGCCAGATAAGAAAGCCAGATCAACTAGCTAGACTCCCAATTCAAAAGCCAGCTTACACTGGACAAAATGAGCATCGAGTCAATGCAAGCCAGACCAAAAAACCCCCCAAATCCATACACATACACACACACACACACACACACACACACACACACACACACACACACAGAGCATACCATCTTCTTTAATGCAGATCCAAACACCATGGAAGGACCCAGATAGAAGCAGACTGGATGATTAAGCAGTGCCACGCGCCAATACAAATTCTATTTAGCAGCCTAAGAAGGATATCTAAAGATGTGGCACTGATAATGGCAAAAAAACATGGCCAGCTGAAGGCAACTAAAGGGGAGATGAGCAGCCGTGGAAGGAAGAGAAAAGTCATTTTCCTCCAAAATCCAAGAATGCATAAGGAAGATCAGTGTATGTTACCATTCAAAAAGAATTGGATCATTGTTTTTGATCATATCAGCAAAGAATTCACAAGCTAAGGAAGAGCTAGAGGAAGTGATAAGGATCAGGCCACAGTCATGCATACTTCATCCATCTGTTCTGGTTGACAAGCACAAGGTCCAAGCCTGGCCCCTGCACACAGCTTGAGAAACATCCTGCAGAACGACTTGCGGAGGCTAAGAAGGAGACAGAATAACTCCTCCCCTGGCCACACATGGCTTTGGCAGCTGCCATGGTTGCCCGTTATAGCTGCAGGGCTCAATAAGCTCAGTTAAATGCAACGTGGGATGCTAGGAAGCCAGTAGCCCACTATGGGCCACCCTCAAACCACCCTCTAGATCAATGATTCTCAACCAGAGCCACCAGGGCACCCTGGGGTGCCCTGAGGTCCTTCCAAGGGTACCGCACATAGCCAGCACTGTTGCGTGTACAAACATGATTCACAAGATAAACCCAGAGATTTCAAATAGGAACCCAGTGCCTTAAAAGCATTTTGAACGGGTGGGTCTTTCCGAGCTCTTTGAACAAAAGAGCTGCTCTAGTATTTTTCAGTCACCAAAAAAAAGAACAAAGAGCTAGCGTTTTCTGGGGGATGTTTCAAGTCTAACAAGGGGTATCTTGAGCCAAATGAATAGTGCCTTGGAGTCTAAAAATGTTGAGCGCCACTGCTCTCTACCATCAGGAGCCCCTTCAGGGCATAACTCCCGAATGCAGGGAGCAGTCCTACCCCTCTGCCTTCCCCTCACTGAAACCATGCATACTCTCTTCTCTTCAGGAGACTGCCATAGTCTTAGATTCATAGACACAAGGGCTGGAAGGGACCTCAAGAGATCAGAGTCCAGCCCCCTGCCCAAAGGGCAGGAAGTCACCTGGGGTCAGATAACCCCAGCAAGATAACCATCCAAATGCTTCTTGAACGTGTCCAGAGTAGGTGCTTGCACCATTTCTGGGAGAAGTCAATTCCAGACTCTGGAGACTCAGACAGTAAAGATATTTTTCCTTATCCCCAGTCTAAAATGGTCTTCCAGCAGTTTGTGACCATTAGACCAGGTCTTCCCTTGAGTTGCTCTCGTTCTCCCAGATCCTGATGCACACCCTGATGTACTTATAGGCTGCCACCAGAGCAGGTTTCCTGCTCTCTTGACCTCTAATTATGTGGGCAGCTCTCCTCTGGACTCTCTCAAACTTCTCCACATCCTTCCTAAAGCATGGAGCCCAGAACTGGATGCAGTACTCCAGATACAGCCTCACCAAGGCTGAATAATGGGGGAGGATAATATCCTGGGTCTTGCTTGAGATGCATCAGTAGGTGCAAGGCAGGGCTTTATTTGCTTTGCCGGCTGTGGCATTGCATTGGTGGCTCATATTCATCTTGTGGTCAATCACCCCAAGTCTCTTTTGGTCACGGTGCTAGCATTGCCGAGGCTATAGGCACGATGTGGGTTCTTTCTCCTGAGGTGGAGCACCTTGCACTTCTCAATGTTGAAAGTCATCAGGTTTCGATCTGCTCATTTTGCAAGCCTAAGTCAGCCTAAATCCCCAGCCTATCCTCTAATGTGACCACGCTTCCCCATAATTTGGTGTCACCTGCAAATTTAGCCAGTTTGGTTCCGACGCCTAAATCCAAGTCGTTTGTGAATAGGTGAAAGAGTAATGGTCTGAGTACTGAACCCTGAGGGATGCCAATAGCCACCATGCATCCTTACCTGAAGCAGAGGTTTTGGTTCATAGAGTGTTTCTGCCCTGCCTCCAGTGACAATCGAGACAGTGGGGTTGCAGGAACCAAACAGAGGTCAGTTCAATTAATATAGGTACTTTGTGTCTGTCTCCTTGTTCTACACCTCTGCCCCCTCTGGCATTTCTCCTTCTCCACCTCTTGGTCTTATCCCTCTTTCCATCTCTTGCCTCCTGAATGCTTAAGACACTCAAGAGCATGACGCATTAGAAGGAAGGCCCAGCACTCATTTACTGTGGCAGCACCCCACTCAATCCAAGTCGGCAAACCATTTATTTCAATCAAAATGGACATGCTGAGACATTTAGCAATCCTAAATTGGCATTCTCCCCCTTGCACTGTGCAGCACACATCTTTTATTGGCATTTAATTCCTTCAAGAGATCTTCAGTTTTGAACTAAGAGAATGTAATGGACCAAGAGACTCCAAATCACATCTCAACTTACTTGGTTCAGTCATGGCTAAGGACAGAAATTACACAAACTGGCTTAAGTGATCAGAAACTGTTTAAACCTGTAACAGAACATAAGCTCAGTATACATAAACCAGTTTCAAAAGGACTCAAACTGGTTTAAGACAAAACCTGGCTGACTGTGGTATTAGGCTTAACTGATTTGGGTCAAACTGGTTTATGGAATTTCTGTCCCAGACCCCTTCCTAGTTTAAGTTAAATCAGAGTCCCTCAGTATCCCAGCATGCTTTGCAGCCCTGGCCTGGGCCATGCCATCTGCTCCAGAAAGCAGGGCTGGCCTTGACCCTCTACTTCTTAGCTGGAGCAGTGAGGGCTGGCTGACAAGGGGGTAGGGGCGGGGCAAGCCCAACTGCAGATGCAGCCCAGTCTGCGGGGGTGGGGGGGGGACTGCCCCCTCCACAGCAAACCCTGGCTGGGGTCTGGGGCCAGGAAGGAGGGTTAAACACCCCTTCCTCTTCTCAGACTTACTGCTGACTGCAGCTGTGGACTGCAAATCCCAGAGACCTTGGGGGCAACAGGAAGAAGTGAACACACAACCAGACAGCCATGCTCTAGCACCCCCTGGCTTCTGGCCTGAACCACTGCAGGCATGTGGCTGCATTTCCTGAATCAAAGGTAAATGTCTGTCCACTTGTTTCAATTTAATCTGTGCAGTTTAGACTAAGCTGCAAACAGTGAATCGATTCAGCCCTGGGCTTTTTGACTGTCTGTATCTAGCCACGCAGTTCATTTCAGTCTTCTGTGTCCCTCATACATGTTGACTAAACATCCCACCCACTCTGAGCCAACTATCCAGTGGCTTTATCTGAGCATTGCTTGTACTACGGATTCCACTAGCAAGGGAAAGCAACTCTGCTCTATCTGCCTTCTGAGGAATAATTTTGGTGTCTAGTCTTGTACAAACAGGAATCTAACACGTCTCAGATGATTCAAGCACATCTTAATCACATCTGCAGTACCTCTGACTGTCCAGATCAGAATGTGCGATCACAAGGGACTGACTCTTGCTGCTTTTCTGCTGACATCATCCATGCAGAGTTGCATAACATCCTCACCACCAGTTTGGACAGTTGGATTTTTTTCCCCCCTTCTGTCATGGTTCTGCATTTGGTTGGGCTTCACAAGACAATTAAGGACCGTCAAGGAGCTGCACTACGACTTTGAATTGAGTTTGGTTCTTAAGATCAGCCATGGACTTCTTACTCGACTCTGAGCAGGTCACTTTGGCTAGGGACAAACATTACACATAAACCAATTTAAGTGATCAGGAACTGGGGTTAAATCTATAAACAGACCAGATGTTCAGTGTGCATAAACCAGTTTGAAAATGACTGAAACCAGCTTGAGATAAACCTGGTTGAATATAGTATCAGACTTAACTGATACAAGTCAAATGGTTTATGCAATGTCTGCCCCAGACCCTTTGCTCATTTAAAAGTTAAATCAGAGTCCCCCAGCATCCCGGCATGCCCTCTGGGCTGGGTAGAGCTGTCTGCTCCACAGTAGGGTTGGCCCCTCCCCTCTGCTCCCCGGCTGCAGATTGGCAGAGACTGCAGGTGTCTGCCTGCTCCCCCCCCACATCCCCTCTGCCTTACAGACACTGCTCAGCATTAACTAGCAGACCACATGCTGGCTACAGTCCAATGTCCTGCGTGGGCCTGGTCATGCCCCATTCAGCTCAGCTCTGTGGAACGGAAGGGAGGGCTACTCTAGCTCCCCCCCAGCTTCTAGCCGGAGCCACTTCAGGCACGTGCCTGCATTTCTGGGATGTCTTCACGGTTGCAAATTGATTTAGCCTAGCCAGGTTAGACTAACCTGCAAAGACTGAATCAATTCAGGCTCAGGCTTTTTGAATGTCTGTCTCTAGCCTTCATGTGTTTCTCACCTAGTTCTTCATCTATTAACTGGAGAGAACATATCCTTTCTTTCAAATCTACACCTTATCTTCTTAGATAAGCCCACCTGAAGTTGGTAGAGTCTAAGTTTACATAAGAACTTTTAGTTTCTCTCTGCTGGGGCCTTTATTAATTACTGCAAAGCAATAATGAGATCTAACAAAGAGGCAGGTCTGACAGTAGGACCTGTGCATGCAATTCAGATGAACTTGGGTCAATAGGACCTGCACTGAAGATGCCAACCCTTTTAATGGCCTCTTTTGAGGATATAATTGGGCAGAAGTTTGTGAACTCTAAACATAACAAATGTGCTCATCCTCAGACACAGTCACTCGCATTAAACTGAACAATAAGCCACAATGTATTAACAACCCAAACAAATTTAAAATATAGTGTTAAGTGTTGCCACAATGGAAAAAAAGGAAAGAAAAAAAAAAAAAAAGGATTGTCAAGTTGATATTTCTAATAATGCAAAGGACAGGTACAAAGCATGAAGGTTAGCAATGACAATCTTTATCTTACCTCATCAAGCTGGGGCCTGGAATTAAATGACCTTTGAGGTCTCTTCCGACCCTATGATTCTAACAGTTCATTTTAACCCTGCCCTGAAAATATTTCTGTATTTAGGACCTTTCATTCAATCCTTGCTTTGTCTCTTCAAGAACCATCAATTGAGCATGCCAGTCACTATTGTACGTGTTGGGGGAAGAGACTGTTTTGATCAACTGTCCACTCAACATTGACCAATGTCCTTAGCTCATTCCACACAAAGCATGGGCAACCCATGGGACACAAGTAAGGTGGCAGAGCAAAGGGAACCCCACTGATTAACTAGTAGCAGTCTTGTTTCAGGACGCAGCCAACCTAGAATAAAAGCAGGAAAGAGTGTTAGGTAAAGACCCACTCCCAAGAAAGGGGAAATTCTCAACAACATTTACACAGATCAGCTTTTGCTTATCCAAAAAGGCATCAGAAGAACAGCCTTGTTCTGCCAAAACTAACAATATCCCCATAACTATGTCTTTTCTACCTAGAAAAAGCTTTTCAAGACAATCCAAGGTAGGAAGCCAACTGGTACATAGATATTACCCCACCCCTCCCAGATTGATAGGTAAAAGGATTCAGAAACCAGAGACAAAAGTAGCATAGAAAAAAAACAAAACAAAAAAAAAATTCCTGGACTTTACAAAAATCAGGTCTGGGTTGTAGATCAAGCGACAAAGACTGGTGGCATGTTCTAAAAACCTCAGATTCTCATCCAAGAAAATTCAGTGCTGCACTCTACACTCAAGGGTCCCAATTTCAATGTCACACACACCAACGTAATCCCACCGAATCAAGTCATTAGCACTGATTTACAGTGCACACAGGCAGAATCTGGTCTAGAAGCTTTGCCTGGCCAAGGAACGCATGGAAAACTCATGGGATTGAATGTGTAATCACAGTGAAGTCAAGCTGGAAGGGACTTCCAGAAGTCATCTAAGTCCAACCTCCCACCTGAGGCAGGATCATCCCCATCTAAACCGAGACTAACAGGTAGCATGGAGAGTAAGCAGTCTCCTTAGTTAAAGGGCAACTGAGAGCCCTGCTCCCGAGGCATAGGAGTTTAAATGATCCATTTGGCTCAGAGCTCCTTGTCATCTGATGGAAAATGCATCGTGCCCTTAGGGATGGTGCTGAGGCAGGCTCAGGTGTCCTGGGAGGTCAAGTAGAGAGATAGCTATCATATGTGGGAGGCAAGAAACTGCTGCCAGCAAAATGAAGGGATTGGGCTGAGACATCTAGAACTTCTCTAGACCCCCCATCAAGTGAGAGACCAGGACAACTCCAACCCAAAGTTTCAGATGCCACTAGAAAGACGCCCCCCACCCAACAAATCCAAACTTTGGCAAGACATGAAAAGTGCTTTCATCCCCCTGCTTCATCTGTGGCAAGCTGGGGCATTTTTGATATTCTGGGCATTGTGCCTGGTAGCTGTATGAGAGGTTGGTTTGTAAAGCTTTCAAGAACAGGTTAGACAAATGCCAGTCTAGGATGAGTAAGTTAAAGATGATCCTAGCCTGAGTAGGGGGTTGAACTAGATGACCTCCCTTCCAGCTCTACTTTCTTATGGCTTATAGCAATTTAAAAAAAAAGGATGGTCCAGCTTTGCAAATGCTTCCTGGAAACGATGGGAAACTAGAATAAACTGGAAGTGCCACGATGGAATGATCCTAAGGCATCTTCAGAGCTCGTCATATGAGCAAAAGGTGTGCCAGAGGCGGGCCCGTT
Organism: Crocodylus siamensis; assembly: GCF_052110815.1. NCBI lineage: Eukaryota > Metazoa > Chordata > Crocodylia > Crocodylidae > Crocodylus > Crocodylus siamensis. The sequence goes on along the minus strand of NC_143398.1, from coordinate 240,354,706 downwards.
TATTACAAAACTCAAAGCCTTGTGAATAAGGGCAATGACAATTAGGAAGACCAAGACAGTTTCTCAGGGCGAGGCAAAACAAAAATATCCTTGCCATTACAGCTATAATTAGCACAGCAGCACGCCTGATCAGAGATGAATACCCAGCCTTCTGCACAGTTCATTCAGGCAAACAAAGGATCATCCCAGGACATCTACGGTCAGGAACTCAAGACATCAAGTTCTGTATGAGCTAATATCAACACAGAAACTGTTTCCATCAACTCTATGCCTCCAGGCATAGGAGCAGATTCTCCAGCTGTCAGAAAGTCACGGAGCCGGATTGCAAACTTCAACTCTAGTCATGGCAAAGGTTCCCCATTCTACTTCTTTCTGTAGACTTCATCTCCCTACATACTTTGCAGTTCAAGACATCTTTAGTCAACTCTCCCTGCTCTCTTCTTTACTTCTTTTCATTAGGAGAGGAAGCAAGGTACGCCATCTTCAACATCTTCATCAGTGATTTGGACGAGAGGGTAAAAAGCACCTGTTCAAATTTGCTGATGACACTAAGATGTGGGGGGACATGGGCACACTAGAAGGAAGCAACCGGCTACAATCAGACCTAGACAGGTTACAGGGGTGGGCGGATGAGAATAGGATGGGATTCAACACAGACAAGTGCAAGGTGATGCACCTGGGGAGGCACAACCGGCACCATACCCACAGGTTGGGGAACGCCCCTCTTGTCAGCACAGAGGCAGAAAAGGATCTTAGAGTCATCATTGACTCCAAGATGAACATGGGCCAGCAGCATGGGGAGGCGGTCAGGAAGGCCAACCGCACCTTGGCATGCATCCACAGACGCATCTCGAGCAGGTCCAAAGAGGTGATCCTCCCCCTCTATGCTGCGCTGGTCAGGCCGCAGCTGGAGTACTGTGTCCAGTTCTGGGCGCCGCACTTCAGGAGGGATGTGGACAGCATGGAGAGGGTCCAGAGGAGGCCACTCGCATGATCAGGGGACAGCAGGGCAGGCCCTATGAGGACAGGCTACAGGACCTGAACCTGTTCAGCCTCCACAAGAGAAGGCTGAGGGGGGATCTTGTGGCCTGTTATAAACTAGTCAGGGAGGATCAGCAGGCATTGGGGGAGTCACTGTTCCCCCGAGCACTGCCAGGAGTGACCAGGAATAACGGTCACAAGCTGGCAGAGGGTAGGTTTAGGTTAGATATCAGGAGGCGCGACTTCACGGTCAGGGTGGCTAGGGTCTGGAACCAGCTTCCAAGAGAAGTGGTGCTGGCTCCTACCCTGGGGGTGTTTAAGAGGAGGTTAGATGAACACCTTGCTGGGGTCGTTTGACCCCAGTACTCTTTCCTGCCAGGGCAGGGGGTCGGACTCGGTCCCTTCCGACCCTAGAAACTATGAAACTATGAATCTGGCAGGACAATGAGCAGTTGATGTCAAGTGCATTGATTTCGGCAAACCTGAATCCCAGACAAGCATGTTTCTATTAGTATGTTCAGATCTGTATGCCCAGCCACAAGATTTCAGCTTCCAGCCACTGACTGGGAACAGGATCTTACCTCCCACATCACCCATCAGGCATAATGCCTCTCTACAGCAATGTCAAATCTCTCAGCTTCATCACAGCTGTCATGTTCCTTAAAGCAATCATGTGCTTCCATGAGATTCATGGTTTTTACCTTTAAAGATACACTTCTAGTGGTTATTGGGGATTGTCTGAAGATATTTAAAAACAAAAGCAATTAAATAAACCCCAACAATTGTTCTCAGAAGTCTTGAATGGTTGGGTCTTTATTTATTTTATTTTTTTAGCAATATAGCTAACTCCAGGTTACTGAAGAAGTGACTTATGCCTCCTTAAAATGTCCCAAGATCTTCAAATGGAAGATATCAGGTATGGCAAGGGCACCGACACATTCACCCTATCACTACCCCTGAGATCTGATATAGATATTCTCCGTCCACTAGATCCTACCAGAGCAATTGCTATCTCCTCTGTGTTGAAAACAATAGCCCCATCTAAAGCTTGTCCAGCCAACTGCGCCCAAACTTGCTCGTGGAACAGTTTGCATCCACACAACATGGCCAAGAGCCACGAAAAATATACCCGTGTCAAGACACCTTGTTGAACTGGTGGTTTGGAGCATGGCTGCTCCAAGTTATTTATTGAAAAAGCTTTGTCCACAAGAAACAGTGAAATACTCGTTAAACCAGGCATGCCAGTTCCAATAATGCGAGGCCACATCTGTAATCGTTATGCTGGCAAGAGTTTCCATGTTGCACAAAGACATAGGGGGTGTGATCCCTGTATGACACAGGTGTCATGGGGCTCATAATATAAACACCATTATTTAAACACTTTTACCATATTGGTTATTGTGCTCTAGGTGAGCAGTGTTAATACATCAGTAGAAGCATTGCTTGCCATCCTCTGTTGATGAAGTGCCCCTAGCAGGGACCTGGTCTTTGCAAGCCAGTGACCTGAACTGTTGCTGAATCATACTCTAAAGCATAACCAGATTCTAGCTCTAGTTTCATAGTAAATACAGAAAGGAGAGAGAAAAGATAAGAGAGAGAGAGCAAGCAAGCATGAGCAGGATTCAACTCGTTAGCTATTTGATGTATAGGCTGGTTCTAGGCTTGCATTTTGAGGGTTTCAAGCTCCAGCCACCAAGCTTGTGAGCTTGCTCCCATGGACTCCAAGGTGTTCCCCATCAACTTAACATACAGGTAAACTCGACACCTTCTCTTCTTCCACAAACCATTTCCACCGCCCCCAGACTGCATGGGACACCATCTTCATCTCCCTTGCATCCTGGGGAAGGGTCACTATAACTATTTCCACCCCCACCTTCCCCTTCTACCTCTCAACCGTCCCCTCCAATCGGCACAGCTAAAAAATACAAAGCTCATTCACACCCCAAGCACCACACCCCATACTCTGTAACCTTCTTCCATGTGGCCTTCCTAGTACCCACAAGCTGCCGTTGAGCTGTACAAAGCTGTCATGACTCCCAAGATCTTCCTAGCCAGGCATTCAGCCCACATTGGTCCCCTCTTTTAATTTCGCCACTGCTTCCTTTTCCACACTTCAGTTCAAGCTTCCCATCACCACCTTCTCTTCCCCTCATCCTCTTTTTTTCATAATAGACCTCCTTTCATCATCGGTGGCGGCGATCCCTCACCGTCAAGGACGATCAAGAAACCTACACAACTTGTTTTATGGGAGGAGGCCGTTGGGCATCGGCAACCACATGGATCTTGGTGGAAGAGAAACCTATGCCTGATGGCAAGCAGATCCAAGGCAACTGGGGTTATTCTTCCACTGCAGACTTCATCTCCCTTTGCCGCTATTGAAGCCATATGCTTTCTGTGTCCATCTAGATTCATAGACGTTAGGGTTGGAAGGGACCTTAGCAGATCACCAAGTCCAACCCCTTGCCTTGGACAGGAAGCAGCGCTAGGATTAGACAATCCCAGCCAGGTGCTTATCCAGTCTCTTTTTGAAGACCCCCAAGATAAGGGAGGGCACCACCTGCTCCACCGTTGTGGTTTTTGCATTGTGTTGGATTGTTCTTTGTCTGATACCTCACCTTTGACCATACCGGGAGTGCCATAGGTGACCATACCAGGAGTGCAAGACTCCTAATGGTGTTGCTCTTAGGGTCATCGGTGCAAGCAAGCCTCTCCACCCTGTCAAAGTGGCAGTCCATGGAGAGGAGACCTCCTTTACCCAAATCAGTAGTGCCAACCTTAGAGTCCCCCATCAGCTTCCCGAGGCCACCTACATGCTGCCTCTGCACATGACATCCCTCCTGAGCTGGTTTAGACATCTTCTCCTTGCCCCTTTGCACGTCTCCCAACTCTGCCATATCTGAAGCCGGTTTCAGAATTCCTCAAGGCAGCTACTGTACCTTTTACCTGCCATCACATGCCAGCAAAATAAGAAAGTCCGAAGCATGTGCACGTGCCCATGCAGGGGGAATAGTTGGGGAAAAGAAGCTGGTTGTTAACTTGGGAAGGACAGCACAGAGTAGCAGCAATACAAGGAGCCGGGGAACGCTGTCTAAATTATAATCGTCAACTCCTACATGTAGGAATGCAACTTGCTTCCACTAGGACTAGGATAGGGGCAGCCACAGTAATGGGGAAACTGGGTAACAGAGGTTCAGATAAGAACTAGCCATAGTTTCCAGATACCCATTTCACCAAGCAAAATGAAGACTGGGCACAGAAGCAGGACTAAGAGGAAAACTGCTTCTGCTAGACAGACACTTTATCAGGGCTTTTTAAGAATATCCTAATGGGAGTGCATGGGCAGAAATGGTTTTGCTCAATGGTTGTGGCCAGGGCACAAAGCAGGTAGGCTGCAAAAAACCCTCTCCACCTTTGCTTGCTCAAGATGGCCATCTTGCATGAGGCATGGAGGTGCTATTTCTCCTGCCACAAGCTTCCCCACCCCAGCATCCGTAACATCCGGCACTGCACGCACTGTGCCCCACGCAGACGGCCTTGCTGGGGCACAACCCCCCTTCGTTCATGCCCTCAGGTCCGGCTTAAGTCTTCGAAACTTCCCCAGCCTTTATTAAGTTCACCTCAGCTTTATGGTGGCTTCGTACATGTCCTAAGGATCTGTACGTGAAAGGGAACCTTGTTATGCTCTGCAATAAAAGTCTGATCTAATAACACTCTTTGGGGACATGGTGAATTCTCAACTGTCTGAACCCCTTAAACCCAGAACAGATTCAGAAAGCGTGCTGTAGCTCAACCAAAAATTAAGGACTTCCCAGAGACTACACAGAAGTTCAGACTAGGTGAACACTCGCCGACTGGGAATATTCTGTTTATTCTCTATGAATAAATACTTGCGTGGCAATGTTACTAAAAACTCAAGAATTCCGCCCCCCCCATGAAAAAAGACAAGACATTTTTCAAAACACAAGGAGATTTGCCTAAAACTTCATTCTTCTTTCTTAATGAGAGACACGCATCCTATCTTTCTACATCAGGGAAGTCCCTGCTTCAAGAAGACGCTTTTGACACAGAAGCCATGAATGCGAGAGAAAGCATTTATAATGAAATACTCCATTTATCTGGGAGTTTCCAAACACAAGTGCCCTTTTAAAACCAGGGCTCTTCATCTGCCAGTTCAAAAAGGACTCTTTGTCCTGGGATTACAAGGCAAATTATGGATTTCTTTTTAAACATAAGGCAACTTCCTGGGTTAGAAACCCACCACCAACAGCAACAGACCAACTCGCATTTAAAGGGGAAGTTTAAAATTGCTTTGCTCCCTTGGGGAATTATTCCAGGAATATTACATTAAACATAACCCTTGGCCCAGTACAAGCATGGCCTTTTGCTCAAAAAAGGCTGCTGCTTTGAGTTAGGTGAGCTCTACAAGCAGAGCTCTAACAACTCTTCTCTAGGCTGGCATGAGCAAAGAATTTGTCTGAGATACAATACAAGACCATGCCGCAGGTCACCCAGTTGACTAGGGATAAATCAAGACCTTCCCGTTACAAAGGGGATTGTACTGGGAGAAGAAGAGAACCGCCTGCAAGTATGCACTCAGAAGCAACCAGCTGGAGGAAGGCTAGGTAGCTTTAAACAGGTGCTCGGGAAGAAATTCATCTACACGGAGATAAGCAGTCCCGGCAGAGAATGACAGCTGCAGCTAGCTCTCAGCACGGACCTGGCCAGAAGACCTTCTTGAGTCTAATCTTCAGTTCACTCACCTTCCCTTTTTGGCATGACCAAACCTGGTGCTGAAGACGCACCTCTATGGCCTCTGAGGATGGATATATGGTTTTGAAAAGAGCTCGAGACCCTCTTGAGGCAGTGAGTCCATGCCCTACATCCCGAGGCTGCCATGGAAGGCAGATCTCATCTGATACGGATGGATAATGCTCGCTGGAAATCCTGCCCCGCTGTGCACGCCTAGATGTCCAAGAAAGGAGAAAGTTCCTCTCACTTCCTTCTTCCAGGGACGTGTGCTCGACACAGAGCAGGATTAGGCCCTTCTGACATAATGGCCTGGAATGGCTCTCGAATAAAGGAATAACCACGATTTCATCCTGTTCACAATCTATTATGCATCAGCCCAGCTGCCCATAGCTGCAGCTAGCTTGCTTCACAATCTGAGGAGCAAAAGGGCCAAACCTGGGCTCACCCCCCTGCCCCTCCACCAACATACCCATCCCTTAAGAGCTATTGCTGGGCAACAGGTTGCAGGTCCAAGGCACAACCCAGTTACATCAGGAGACTTGAGCCCACTATGAGCAAAGGGACGTCTAAACTGCTTTATTTGCAGAAACCTGATGAGAGGCTTACAGAGCTCGGGGTTACCGCGTACAGAACAAGGAGCAAAACTCCTCCACCTCTCCCCAGGGACAGGGGCTGGATGCTTTAAGTGTCAGGGCACTCTGGCTGGTTGCTTTTCCCTGTAAAGGATCCTTCTCTCCCAGAAAGCTTCCCCAGCTCCTCAACCATCTCTTGGCTCACTTCCACATCAAAATCAGGCAGCCAAGAGTCATTGACAGTGGATCATCTTGGTCCCCTGAACTTGAGGAATCTGCACTGCACTGAAGCAGAAGAGGACATTAGGTGGACTTCTTACTAGCTCATCAGGCCAAAGGCATTTATTTTTTGCCAGGCCGTGAACAAAGTGATGACATGGTTTGCACTTCGAGAGGTGCTGCTATAAAGCCACCTTCTACAGAACTGGATCCAGGGAGTGCTACGTCCTGTGAAAAGCTGGCCGGAGGTGAATGCGAATCCCACGTGGGGGTGCACATCCAGGCTCAAAGTTAGCCGACATTGGCAGCCGAACACAACCGTACTAGGCTGCCAACCTGGTGGGTCAGTATGAACATCCCACTCTTCATGGGCCAGCGAAGGACCACTGTGCCTGCCGGTGCATCTTGCTGTTCTCTCATGCAGAGCTCAAGCACTTACAGCTGGCTTTGTGATAGCCAACTTCTCCCCCCTGCCCCTTCTCAGTGCTCAGCAGGCTGTATAACCCACCCACCTCTCGCTGCAGACTGAGATGCCACCATCCACCAAAAGCCAAATTTCAAAGGTGACCCGAGTGTAAGTCTATGCGCCTACCCATAGTCTTTGACTGCTGGAAGTCTGGTAGGACTCAACGCACCTTTACGCCAGCTGACAGCAGCTGAAGAGTTGGCCTGTTCCCATAAAAAGTGGAGACTCCCCCCACCAACTGCAGCACAGGAATGCAATTCAGTCCTTCCATCACGGGTCAACGATCCCTTCAGCCTTACCTTGATTGAGGTAGGTCAAGGTTTCTTCGTGCAGCTTCACGGCAGGGGATGTAGCTGTACAAAGAACATACTGAAATGGAGGCAGTTTGGTTTCATTCTCAGGAGACAACTGAGGTTCCTCCTGCTTGAAGATCGGCAGCGCCAAGACATCGCTGAAACATAACCAGCAACACACGCTTAGTAACAGCATCCGAAGAGGGACACGTGGTCAGAGCCCAGATGTGAACAATTCTCTTGCACCGGATTTAAGGAGCAATGAGTGACATGTACCAAGAGGTGAAAAAGGAGCAGGGGTCAGACAAAATGACTACAAACACACTTGCCCTACATTTTAATGCTAGCCAGCATTAGTAAAATGGAAGATCACCAACCACCTATTGACTTGGCAAACACCAGGTCTGAGGAGTGAGTGTACCCACAATGCCACCTTTTCCCAGTGAGAAATTAAATAATAAAAACCTCTTCAAACGTTTGGGTTCACATCTACAAGAAAGAAATGAAGACGGTTTTGTTTTTTAAATAGTTAAACCATTTTGAACGTAAGACGTAATGAGCTCTCTTCCAAACACCGGATTACGTTTTTACTAAAACTAAGTAAAATTGGCCACGTTTCTAAGTTCACTCTATTAGCTCACCACTCATGTCCGCAACACCTAATCCTCCCTCAAAGCAAATATCCATTTGCCTTTCCTCGCCACAGCCAAGGTCCTAGGCTCCTAGCCATACCCTTGCACCAATCTGAATACCCTCCCTGGAAACCACTGCCAGCACCCAGAACCAACAAGCTTGCTCTGAGCTAGTCACTCCCCACCCCAAAATTAAGCTCTATATCTAATAGTGCATCTGCCCAGGTCATTTCGATCTAGCCAAGATAAGTTAACATGTGGCAGCTTAACCAATGTTGGGTCCTTGGGAGGGACCCCCACTACACCCGTCACTGTACTTTGAAGGCAATCAGGTCATGTGTGCCTCATCCTGCCACGCTGAACAGGATTTGACCCCCACATCAGGCTGGGCTGGGACTTCAGGTCAAAATGCCATAGCCCATTGAGGGTTTCAGCCCATAATGGAGTAGCCGGCCACCACACCCCAGCTTTCCCCCAAACAGAACCGCCTTTTGCCCTAGCCCTTCTCCTGTACTAAATTAAAACCCTGCAACATGTCGACAGATTTGCTAGACAGCCCTCGGATGCACACACCCAGCTGCCAGGGCTGCTGCGACAGACCCAGCTCTGACTCCCTTGTACTTAAACGATATCCATCACGATCTACAGCAAGGGTGGGTAATTATTTGGGCTGGAGGGCCACTTAGGGAGTTTTGGTGCAGCCTAGGGGGTGGTGCTGTCCCAGGGCACAGACGGACAATTGATCCGGTCCACCCCAGATCCTATCCACTCCCAGAGGCACCAGACAGAGCAGGTGGCCGGTGGGGTCTTCACATAGAGACCAGCCCAGGACACCTGCAGGCATGGGATAGGGCCATGGATGGGTGAGGACCCACTCCCCGCATCGTGTTTCCTCCGCTGTCACTGCCCCACGATCCTGGCTCCGTCTCTGCCTGCCCATGCTGCTCCCAGGAGCTACTCCCCACAGCCCCATCCCAGCCGCTCGCAGGGGTCCTGGGCCAGTCTCCACAAAGAGCCCACCTACCAACCCGCGCTATTCAGAGCCCCCAGGCCAGGGTGCCTGGGCAGCAGAGCCAGGTCTGGCGGCGGTGGGGACACTGGTAGCGACAGCCACAGAGAGCTGACACCAGCAAGGATGTCAGGAAGCCCCAGCTGCCATGCCACCCCGGCCCCGCCGTGCACCCTGGGGCGATGGTAGTGGCCGCACGCACCACGGCCCGGGCTGAGGGACCCTCTGCGGCCCAGATAACATCCTTTGGCAGGCCATATCCCATGGGTTGTCTTTTGCCTCCCCCCAATCTACAAAAGGAGGGGTCAGAACAAAATCATTTATACCCAAGCATGAGAGTAAGGAACTAGGCACCAGTGCCAGCAGCCCTATTATTCTCTGCCGTAGGATAAAAAGCAACATTAGGCTTCCTCCCTTCTCTGACACCGAACTCTGCTCTATGCATGGTGTCCTATGCGCTTGTGTGTTTGACGCAAGAATTCTCCCAATCAGACCAATGCCAGAATAGAGCCAAAACTACCTGCTGCCTCTGAACAGAGGGCTAGGCTACTCTTTTCTAGGCAGCTCTTTTCTCCAGGCTTGTTCCTCCCCCATGGAGGCAGCAGCTCCCGAGGACCTCCGTGTGTATAAAGCAGCAGCAAAAACTAGCTGCAAAGAAACACAGAAATGGGGAAATGCTTGTTGGCACACTTGCTAGGAAGAGCATGAAGAAGTTTGCCTTGTTTGGGTGGGTTAATGATCCACTCGGTGTTAGCTCTAAAACACCCAGCACCTGCAACCTTGGGGAGCTTTCTCCAGGCCATTAAATAAAATGGTACAGGAGTTGACAGTAAAAACTTTAATGTTCCTGGGTCAAAAAAAGTCACTCTTATTTATGAGGAAATAAAGTCCCAGGCAGATCAGACAATGAGAAACAGCGGCGGAAAGAAGTAACGAGGTTTTTCCAAAGGGGTATAACCAATATTAAAATATTCAGTCTCTTTTCTTTTGCTGGTACTGCAGGCTCCAAAACATCTCCTGCTCGTCCCAACACATCTTTTCTTCTCATAGGAGGTTGATCTAGTATAGCAGCAACAGTAACTAAATCCCTGCAGACAGGTTTCCAATCTAGAGACCCTTTCTTCTACAAAGACCTTGTCTGGCTTTGCAAATTGGTATGGGAATCTTTTCACTCACCTGGGGAACCATGGACTTGGGCACTTATCGGCACAGAGCCACCAAAATGCAGGCTGCTTTACAGCAAAGCAAACCCTGTTCAAAGGCAGCCCAGGGCTGTAAAGCAGAGCTTCTCCCCCAGGTGCCGTTGCAGGGTGCAATATTAGCAGAGTGAGATGTGCAACATCTACACCCGATTCACAAGAGACGTCAAATCAGTGTCCAAGCCATTCTGACTTTTTGCGGTCTTTGAATTTTTTGCATCAGAAACTGTTACTTCTCGGTAGCCCCCAAAAAAACGAAAGCAAGCCAAGAGGTGCCTCGAGTCACTGCTGTCAGCACATGCAGAGCCAATGTTTGAAGCTATGTGCAAGCACTTTGTACCTTATCCGGCCAAAATAAAAGGGAAGTGCCTAAATGCCAAATGCCACTTTCCCATTGAAAGCAGTGATTAAAGAGGGTTTTTTTGTTCGTTTGTTTTTTGCAAAAATCTAGTTGGTCTAATAGAAGATATCACCTCCCCCAGCATTTGGAGTCCTTTTACCTCCAGACCAATATAGCTACAACCTGGATACCTGACACTGTCCAACTGAACCATCTGGAGGAGGTGCTGCGTGATCACCTGTGACCACGCTCTCTTAACATCACCTGAAATAGTCCTGGTCTGGACAACGCGAAATAACGGCGCAACTGCACAAAAAAAGGCAACTCATTCGTAGTCCCGATCCACAGCCACCGGGCTCTCGGGACTCCGGATCAGACCCACAGAAACACGGTCTCTTATTAGCATTTGCAGCACTCACACAGCTGGCATGGAGACCTGGTGTTCGTATAAAGCCGAGGATTCAGAGATCATAAGCTGTGGGTATACACTTTTCGACATTGCGAGAGCCTTGATAATCAAATCTGCACGATGCCTGCAGCGTATAGTTTGGGAAGTTTTCCTTGAAGTTCTCTAATAGTTCCCAAACTAAATCACACAGAACTTTTCTTTTTTTTTTTTTTTTTTTTTTTTTTTTTAAGGGAGAGCGATTCACCTTTACGCTAAAGTGTCCCACCATCGGTCTCTGACAAAGGGTGAATCCGGTCCCCTTTTCATCAGGAAATAAAGAAGCCCGAGGGCAGCTGGAAAATGAAGGAGAGTGAAACCCACTGGTCTCATAGAGAAGAGTCAAGGCTTGTTCCTCCCCAAACTCAAAAGGTCCCAGCGGGGAAAAAACCCCCTCACACCAATGCAAACGCCCGGGGCGGACACGAACCAGGGATCGGCACTAAGCTGCGGGCAGAGGCACTGCCAGACAAACCCCTGCGCCGCCCCGATGGACGTGGGTCTCTCCCGCGGAGACGCGCCTCACGCCCCAGGGCAGCAGGCACAAGCACCGGGGGCAGAAGGAGGGTTTTCCCGGACAGGGCAAGATTGCAGCTCTGCCCCGCAGAGAGGACCAGGCTTCAGCACCACGGCGGTGATTAAACACGGACAGACGCTTCAGCCGCCCGCCACCTTCTCGCTCGGCAACGGAGGTGCCCAAAACACCCGCTGGCGCCCAGCATCCTACGAGGGGGCACTGCCCGCCTCAGCCCCCGGGGGTCGGGCAGCCCGCAGCCTCCGTGCGGGAGACGGGCGAGAGGCCCGCCCGCTCGCTACGTGAGGAGAAACACCGGCCCGCCCGCCCGCTCACCGCAGGTAGCCGCCGCTCGGGTGCTGGTTGTAGTGCTCGGGCTGCGTGTGCCAGAACAGCATCGTGCCGCGCCCGCCCGCGCGCCCGCGCCGCCGCTTTTATCCCGCCTCGCCGGCCCCGCCCCCGCCCCGCCCCCGGCGGCCGCGGCCGTTAGGGGCACCCGTCGCCATGGGGACAGCAGAGGCCTCCGGCCAGCCAGGTGCAGCGGCCGCGAGCGCCCTTCCGGCTCCGGCCTCCCGCCGGCTCTGGGCCCGCGACGGCCCGGGGCGCCGAGCGCCGGCCTTGTCCCCTCGCTCGTCGTGCACGTGTCCCTGGCTCTGCCGCGCCCCAGAAGCAGCTGCATTTAAATGGCATTGAAATGCGTGAGGGCCCACTGAAGATGAGCGGCAGAGGAGCATGTAAGAGACGACCCCAAATTACCTGATCCAGAGAGCGGGGGTTTCCCGTCAGCAGGGAACGCCCGAGGCGGTAAGGCCTGGGGCTGTAATATCGCCCTGCTGCACCCAACACACCCATGACTTCCAACAGCTAACAGGATGGGGGCACCCACAGCTATAGAGACAGGACAATGGCACCCACATCTATAGGGACCCTAGAGGCAGGGTGGGGGCGTCCACATCTATAGGGACCCTAGAGGCAGGGTGGGGGACAGCCACTTCTATAGGGACCCTAGAGGCAGGGTAGGGGCATCCACATCTATAGGGACCCTAGAGTCAGGGTGGGGGACAGCCACTTCTATAGGGACCCTAGAGGCAGGGTGGGGGCATGCACATCTATAGGGACCCTAGAGGCTGGGTGGGGGACAGCCACTTCTATAGGGACCCTAGAGGCAGGGTGGGGGCATCCACTTCTATAGGGACCCTAGAGGCAGGGTGGGGGACAGCCACTTCTATAGGGACCCTAGAGGCAGGGTGGGGGCATCCACATCTATAGGGACCCTAGAGGCAGGGTGGGGGACGGCCACTTCTATAGGGACCCTAGAGGCAGGGTGGGGGACAGCCACTTCTATAGGGACCCTAGAGGCAGGGTGGGGGCATCCACATCTATAGGGACCCTAGAGGCAGGGTGGGGGACAGCCACTTCTATAGGGACCCTAGAGGCAGGGTGGGGGACAGCCACTTCTATAGGGACCCTAGAGGCAGGGTGGGGGCATCCACATCTATAGGGACCCTAGAGGCAGGGTGGGGGCATCCACTTCTATAGGGACCCTAGAGGCAGGGTGGGGGACGGCCACTTCTATAGGGACCCTAGAGGCAGGGTGGGGGCATCCACATCTATAGGGACCCTAGAGTCAGGGTGGGGGACAGCCACTTCTATAGGGACCCTAGAGGCAGGGTGGGGGCATGCACATCTATAGGGACCCTAGAGGCTGGGTGGGGGACAGCCACTTCTATAGGGACCCTAGAGGCAGGGTGGGGGCATCCACTTCTATAGGGACCCTAGAGGCAGGGTAATACACAGGCACCCTAGAGGCAGTGTGGGGGGACCCTGCCTCTAGGGTCCCTGTAGATGTGGGTGTCATTGTTCTGTCTCTCTTAAAATATCCTGATTTTAAATAAAGCACATGCTAAAAGCCTGGCAACCAGCATTAGAAAAGGTAACAGTTTTATGGTAATGATCTAATATTATAAAAATTTGGAGGAGCGCCTTCTAAAATACTAGGGTTTCTCATAGTTTCATAGTTTGTAGGGTCGGAAGGGACCTGAGCAGATCATCTAGTCCGACCCCCTGCCATGGCAGGAAAGAGTACTGGGGTCAAATGACCCCAGCTAGATGTTCATCTAACCTCCTCTTAAACACCCCCAGGGTAGGAGCCTGCACCACTTCTCTTGGCCCTAGCCGCCCTGACCGTGAAGTAGCGCCTCCTGATATCTAACCTAAACCTGCCCTCTGCCAGCTTGTGCCCGTTATTCCTGGTCGCTCCTGGCGGTGCTCGGGGGAACAGGGACTCCCCCAATGCCTGCTGATCCCCCCTGACTAGTTTATAACAGGCCAGATCCCCCCTCAGCCTTCTCTTTTGGAGGGTGAACAGGTTCAGGTCCCGCAGCCTGTCCTCATAGGGCCTGCCCTGTTGTCCCCTGATCATACGAGTGGCCTCCTCTGGACCCTCTCCATGTTGTCGACATCCCTCTTGAAGTGCGGTGCCCAGAACTGGACGCAGTACTCCAGCTGCGGCCTGACCAGTGCCGCATAGAGGGGGGAGGATCACCTCCCTGGACCTGCTCGAGATGCATCTGTGGATGCACGACAAGGTGCGGTTGGCCTTCCTGACTGCCTCCCCACACTGCCGGCCCATGTTCATCTTGGAGTCAGTGATCACCCCCAGATCCCTTTCCGCCTCCATGCTGACAAGAGGGGAGTTCCCCAACCTGTAGGTGTGGTGCCGGTTGTTCCTTCCGAGGTGCATCACCTTGCACTTGTCTGTGTTTGAAACCCATCCTATTCTCGTCCGCCCACCCTTGTAACCTGTCTAGGTCAGATTGTAGCCTGTTGCATCCTTGCAATGTTCCCACGTCCCCCCACATCTTAGTGTCAGCAGCAAATTTGAACAGGGTGCTTTTTACCCCCTCGTCCAAATCGCTGATGAAGATGTTGAACAGTGCGGGCCTGAGGACCGAGCCCTGGGGGACCCCCCTGCCCACGTCCTTCCAGGTTGAGAAGGACCCATCCACTACCACCCTCTGGGTGTGGCCCTCCAGCCAGTTGGCGACCCATTTGACTGTGTGGGTGTCTACGCCACAGCCCCCCAGTTTCTTAATGAGAACGGGGGAGAGACAGTGTCGAAGGCCTTCCGAAAGTCCAGGAAGACTATCCACTGCTACCCCTGCATCTAATGATCTGGTGATCTGATCGTAAAAGGCCACCAGGTTGGTCTGACAGGACCTGCCACTGATGAACCCGTGTTGGTTGCCCCTAAGCATGCAGTCCCCTGCTGGCCCCTCCTGGATGTGTGCCAGCATAATTTTCTCGAACAGCTTGCCTAGGATCGAGGTAAGACTAACCGGCCTATAGTTTCCCGGGTCTTCCTTCCTGCCTTTTTTGAAGATGGGGACCACGTTGGCCCTCTTCCAGTCCTCCGGTACCTCACCAGAGCACCACGAGTGCTCATAAAGCCGTGCCAGGGGACTTGCAATGACCTTGGCTGGTTCCTTTAGAACTCTAGGGTGGAGATCATCCGGTCCAGCTGACTTGAATACGTCCAACCCCTCCAGAAGCTCCCTAACTAAATCCTCGCTAACCCGTGCTTCAGTTTAAGAGAGATTTGGCAAGTGACTTACACTGCAAATTGTTTAAACCACCATAGGCAATGTGTCTTCCAAAAAGCCAAATATTTTTTAAAAGCCTCTCGCTTCACATTATGCCACAGGGTCGGTCCAGCAACACGATGTGATGCTGGTGAAGGCTGTATATGAGATCACACTTCACATTCATTGTCATATATCGCCTTATTTAACATCAATCAGATAAAGGTTACGTCATGTGGCTTTTCTCACGTGATCTGTCTCATGCACTAATGAATTCAGCATGAGGGCATCTAATAAGAAAGGGACCTTTAGACCCATTTTACAGATAGGGACTTGAGAGCCTGCCAAAATCACAGGGAAGGCTTATTGAGCCAGGAACTGAACTCAGATCTCCAAAACCTTTTTCCACTGCTTTCCCTCAAAACCACCCTGCCTGCCTACTGCTTATATACCCCTATTTCAGCCTATCCCAAATGCTGCTGCTCAGGTCATCTCCATTACTTCCCACCTGAATCTGGGTCCATTTCCTACCACCTGCAGTCCTCATCCTTACCTACAAGGCCTGAATTGTCTCTTCCCTATCTACATCTCTGCTTTCCTTTTTTACCTTGCTGCTCCTCTCCGTTTAATTCCCTTTATCCTCTCTCAGCTGCGTACTTCTCATCACACCTTCCTGAAGCTGAAACTTAAAACGGGAGCTCCTCAGGACTTGTAATCAGTAGAAAACTTCAGGAGCCATCCTGCAGGAATAGATCAGTTAACTTTGAGTATCCCAGGGCCCTGCTATATGTTTAATTTAAAGCTGGATAGAAACCAGCAATAGAGTGGCTACACATTTTCAAGCACTAATGTTGTGCTTGGGTTGCTCTTTCTATAGCTGGACTGTCATTTTTTCTGGTGTGAGAATTACTTTGCATGTGTGCCTGGTCTACATTTATTGCACAATTAACCAGTTAATTGTGGGATAATTATTTTGCACTTGTTGATGGCTACTTTGCAGGTATGTCCGGTCTACATTGATTGCGCAGTTGACCAGATAAGTACCTAATACGTGTAACGTGTAGCTGGGGCCCTAATCACATTTCAAGTGAGGATAATGTGACGTGCTTACCCAGTTTCCAGCCTGGGGTCTCAGGTACAGGTTGCTAATACGTGGTTGTGCTATACAGGCATGTAGCCAGGGTGGGGATGAGCACCAGAATTGCACCTCCTCCCCATAAATCTTTGCTGTGGCAGGCCCGGCCCAGCCAGGCAACCCTGTGCCCAGGAGCATATCAGGGAGGTGGATGAGGACTGAACATGGGACTAAAGGCAGCCAGCAGGGTGCATTTGGGGGCTGTTGCAGCTGGATGCCACACACCGGGGCAAGTGAGGGTTGCATTCTGGTGCCCCTGATGCACCCGGTGTGTGGCAGGCTTGCTCCTCAGCTGCCACCAGTGGGCAGAGAGAGCTGGACAGGTAAGACCCCTGCCCCAGCAGGCAGCACTCTCCCCATGCTTCGTCTCTGGTGCTGTATGCAGTTAAAAAGCTGCATTCATCCACAGAGACAGCTGCATTTCACTGTGGGTTGCTATTATTGAACACATCTATTGGCATCAACGGCCACAGCCAAGCAGAAGTCCATTGTGCTAAGTGCTGGAGAAACATGCAATAACAGACAGTCTCTTTTCCGAATACCATCCATCCAACCTGTACTTTCTCCGCTTGCTTGCAAGAATGCTGTGGGAGATGGTATAAACGAGACTGTCTGTTATTGCATGTTTCTCCAGCACTTAGCACAACAGACCTCTGCTTGGCTGCGGCCGTTAATGCCAAGGACAAGACAGTCTTCTAGAGAAATATTTCTGGTGTACTTATTACCAGCCTCGCTGAGCTGTTGTGAGGCATAGTTAGCTAATACAGGAATCTTCAGAAATACTTGTGTCTATCAGTGTTTCTGACCAAACTAAGCACTATTAGAATCAGACTCACAGACAATTAGGGTTGACGGGAGCTCAGGAGTCACATCTAGCCCAGCCCCCTGCTCAAAGCAGGACCAGCCCCAACTACATCATCCCAGCCAAGGCTTTGTCTAGCTGAGTCTTAAAAACCTCCAAGGATGGAGACTGCACCACCTCTCTAGGTTACTTGTTCCAGTGCTTCACTTGTTCCAGTGCTTCACCACCCTCCTAGTGAGAAAGTTTTCCCGAATGTCCAACTAAAGCCTTCCTTGCTGCAACTTCAGCCCATTGCTCCTTGTTCTCTCACCTGTCGCCGCTGAGAACAGTCCAACTCCATCCTCTTTGCAAACCCCCTGCAGATAGTTGAAGGCTGCTATTAAATCCCTCTCTATCTTCTCTCCTGCAGACTAAATAAGCCCAGTTCCCCCAGCTTCTCCTCACAAGTCCTGTGCCCCCAACCCCTGAACCATTTTTTTTGCTCTCCCCTGGACCCTCTCCAATTTATCCACACCCTTTCTGTAGTGGGGGGCCCAAAACTGGACACAGGACTCCAGATGTGGCCTCACCAGGGCTAAATAGAGGGAAATTATTACTTCCCTCGATCTGCTGGCCACACTCCTACTAATGCAGGCCAGGATGAACCTTCTTGGCAACAAGGGCACACTGTTGGCACACTGTAAGTCCTTTTTGGCAGAGCTGCTGCCCAGGCAGTCACCCCCAGCCTGCACCAGTGCATGGGATTGTTCCCTCCTTAATGCAGGACTTTGCACTTGTCCTTGTTGAACGTCATGAGATTTCTATTGGCTGAATCCTCCAATTTGTTGAGGTCACTCTGAATCCTAGCACTACCCTCCAGTGTATCTACTGCACCCCGCAGCTTGGTGTCATCCACAAACTTGCTGAGGGTGCTCCATCCCATCTTCCAGGTCATTGATGAAGATATAGAACAAAACCAGCCCCAGGACTGACCCCTGGGGCACTCTACTTGATACCGACTGCCAACTAGACATTGAGCCATTGATTACTACCTGTTGGGCCCAACAATACAGCCAGCTTTCTATCCACCTTACAGTCCATCCATCCAACCTGTACTTTCTCCACTTGCTTGCAAGAATGCTGTGGGAGATGGTATAAAAAGCCTTGCTAAAGTCGAGGTATATTATGTCCACTGCTTTCCCTGCATTCACAGAGCCAGTCACCTTATCACTGAAGGCAATCAGGTTGGTCAGGCATGACTTGCCCCTGGTGAATCCATGCTGACTGCTCCTAATCACCTTTTTCTCCTCCCAGTGCTTAGAAATGGATTCCTTGAGGTCCTGCTCCATGATTTTTCCGGGGACTGATGCAAGGCTGACCGATCTGTAGTTCCCTGGATCTCCTTCTTCCTTTTCTTAAAGATGGGCGCTATATTTGCCCTTTTCCATTCACCATGAGTTTCCACAGATAATGGCCAGCGGCTCTGCAATCACACCAGCCAACATTACAATTAAAAGTACTTGCATTAAAAGCACTTGATCAAATCCCTTTAAAACACCTCTTCTTCCTTATGTTTCTACCATGCTGTTAGGCTGCTTCTTTCCAAGCAAAACCATTCAGCATGGCCTGTCACTTTGCTACACTTTAAAAATATTTATTTAGCAAGAAATGCCCTACTCGGCTCACTCTGCTTCTGAGCAGCCATGGTCATTCAGGCCTTGATGGAGCAAAGTGGCTAAATATAGCACTTGGACTGAACAGCAGCAACACTAGGTTTGCTGAGGTGTCCAAGGACTTCAATAAACAGTAAATACCCTTCCGCGACTCTGGATGCATTGCCGCACCGGGGAAAGAAACGTGTGGTTTAGCCTTGGAGTAAATGGCCAGGCTGTATAAAACATAGCATCCCATCAGGTCTTGCGTGTCAATATTTTCTTTGCTCCTTTCTTAGAAGGTAAATAAGGAGGAGGTCAGTTGAGTTTTCCATAAGTCTTCTGATTTGTTTCCCGTTGTTGCAGGAGGCAGAAAACAAAGGTGTGTTTGGGGCTTGGTATTTCACATATCCCGTTTGAGATACAACTTGTCTGAAGGATTCCCTACAAAATCAGGGTCTAGCCTTGCAGAAGGCAGTTTACAACACAGATTATCTCTCAACGTCATCCCAGCTGCTGTGGGCAGATGTAGGAGTTCAGAAAGGGGTGACGGTGCCATCTGCCATGTGAAGGTTCGCAACAGAGAGCAAAAGGAATAGCTCCATCACTATTTGCCAGGTGCCGAGCTGTAGAAATACTCCCAGGCTCAATAACCTGAGAGTTACAAAACAGTTTGAGGAACCACAGGGATTTTGACCTTCAGAGAGTCAAGAAGATTTATCAGGACATTAATCCAAACACCAAACAGGCCTTAAGACTAATCAGCATGGTGCCCGGGTGTGAAGGGCACTGGCACTTGTAGCATGTGCATTCCTTGCATCCAGGCTCTGGCCAGTTGCAGACGCTGAATGGCATGCTGAGTAGGCATCTACCAAAAAGAGAAAAACGGAAATAGAAATGACAGCAGAGTTTGCTCCCCTTCAACTACAGAAAGCAACGGGTCACATTATTATACGTTACAAATAACTTGCTTTTACATAGTCTTCATCGTTTCAAAGGGTGCCAAAGTAGTGAAAAAAATCCTAGTCGCAATTCGGGAATTAGATGCAGGCTGGTACAGCAGGTAGCCCCACTGACTTCGACAGGTCTGCACAGATCAGCTTGTAGGACTGGCACTTTGGTCTGACTGCTCACGTAGGTTCCTAGCCCAAATGCAGGACCTCCATCTAACCCAGGAGATGCACAGCCCCACCAGGGGAGATGCCTTGTTGGACCTGGTGCTGGCCACGGGCGACAACCTGGTGAAGGGGCTGCGGGTGCTTGACCACCTGGGAGACAGTGATCATCGCCTGCTGGGATTCACCATCCAGCGCAAGGTGGCAAAGGCCTGCAGCAAGGCAGCAGCCCTAGATTTCAGGAGGGCGGACGTCAATGAGCTAAGGAGAACAGTCGGGGAAGCACTGAGGTCCTGGAGGGGAGGGGAGCCGGGTGTCCAGGAAGAGTGGTTGCTCCTTAAGGAGACGATCCTCCAAGCCCAAAGGGAGATAATCCCACACAGACCAAAGGGAGCAGGAGGGCGCACAAGCCCCCACAGCTCACCAAAAGCATCCGGGAATGTCTCCTAGCTAAAAGGGAGGCGTACACACAATGGCAGGAAGGGGCCATCCCCAGGGAGGACTACACTGCGGTTGCTTGGGGGTGCAGTGGGGGGCGGTCAGGAAGGCCAAGGCGGAGATGGGACTGGAACTAGCTTCCGGATCAAGGACCACAGGAAGTATTTTTTTAAATGCATAGGGGGCAAAAAGAAGGTACCGGGTAACATGCGGCCCCTGCAAGACACGCTAGGAAATTTGGTCATCACACCAGACGACAAAGCTAACATATTTAACGACTGCTTTGCCTCCATTTTCCTGAGCAGGGACCAGATCAGCCCCCCACCAGGCTCCCCTCAGGCCCTGGGGAGGCGCACCCAGGCCTAGGGTCAGGGAGGATCTAGTCAGGGACCTTCTGGAGGGACTGGATGTGTTTAAATCAGCTGGTCCGGACGATCTCCACCCCTGAGTGCTGAGGGAATTAGCTGAGGCCATAGCGGGCTCCCTGGCATGGCTTTACAAGCACTCGTGGTGCTCTGGTGTGGTGCCAGAGGACTGGAAGAGGGCCAACGTGGTTCCCATCTTCAAAAAGGGGAGGAAGGAGGACCCAGGGAACTATAGGCCAGTTAGTCGTACCTCCATCCTGGGCAAGCTTTTTGAGAGAATTATTCTGGCACATGTCCACGAGGGGCCAGCGGGGGAGATTATGCTTCGGGGCAACCAACACGGGTTCATCAGCGGCAGGTCCTGTCAGACCAACCTGGTGGCCTTCTACGACCAGGTCACCAAATCCTTAGACACAGGGGTAGCAGTGGACATCGTCTTCCTTGATTTTTGGAAGGCCTTCGACACTGTCTCTCACCCCGTTCTCATTAAAAAACTGGGGAGCTGTGGTGTCGACACCTACACAGTCAAATGGGTCGCCAACTGGCTGGAGGGCCGCACCCAGAGAGCAGTGGTGAACGGGTCACTTTCGACCTGGAGGGATGTGGGCAGTGTGGTCCCCCAGGGCTCGGTCCTCGGGCCCGCACTGTTCAACATCTTCATCAGCGACTTGGACGAGGGGGTAAAAAGCACCCTGTTCAAATTTGCTGATGACACTAAGATGTGGGGGGATGTGGGCACGCTAGAAGGGAGGAATAGGCTATAATCGGACCTAGACAGGTTACAGGGGTGGGCAGACAAGAATAGGATGGGATTTAGTCGTTTGATCAGGGGGCAGCAGGGCAGGCCCTACGAGGAGAGGCTACAGGACCTGAACCTGTTCAGCCTCCACAAGAGAAGGCTGAGGGGGGATCTTGTGGCCTGTTACAAACTAGTCAGGGGGGACCAGCAGGCAATGGGGGAGTCCCTGTCCCCCCAAGCACTACTAGGAGTGACCAGGAATAACGGTCACAAGCTGGCAGAGGGTAGGTTTAGGTTAGATATCAGGAGGCGCAACTTCACGGTCAGGGCGGCTAGGATCTGGAACCAACTTCCAAGAGAAGTGGTGCTGGCCCCTACCCTGGGGGGCTTTAAGAGGAGGCTGGATGAACACCTTTCCGGGGTCGTTTGACCCCAGTACTCTTTCCTGCCCAGGGCAGGGGGTCGGACTCGATCTGCTCAGGTCCCTTCCGACCCTAGGAACTTAGAAACTAGGAAACTTACATGAACGGGAAAGCGTCGCTGATCAATGAAATGAAGGGGAATGGAGTAGCTGCTTGGCAGTTCAGGGTAATATTACCGTGAGGGAAACTGCTGCATCTAGCTGAAACTGCAGGATGAATGTGGGCAGGCAACATATGATTACTGATGCTAGCATTTTACCAGGATGCCAATCAACCCACCATAAATAATCACCATCATTAGGTTTCTGAGTTAACAGCCACTGACCTAAAGCTCCTCATTTATCGCAGCAGAGCCTGCCGTCTCAGGTACCTAATGACAGCAGTCTCCACATTGCTTTTTTGGAGCACTGCAACTTGCATTACCTTTTTATTTGGTACCGATGTGACTCACCGGAATAATATTTCCAGTTATGTTCAGGATTCAAGACAGTTACAGGCAATCTGGAGAGGATTCAGAGAAGAGCCACAGATCTAATCAAAGGGTTGGGAGACATAGCTTGCGTTGAAAGATTCAAGGAGCTCAATCTGTTTGTTTAACCAAGACTCCATATATTTAAGCTCAGTGAAGAAAAGATAAAGCAGTAAAGGGCTCTTTAGTCTATCAGAGCTATAGTAAGAGCCAGTGGATAAAAGCTGAAGCCAGATAAATTCAGACTAGAAATACATTGCCATATTTTTAACAAAGAGGATATCACACCACTAGAACAGCTTACAAAGGGATTGAAGTGGATTTTCCATTCCTGGCAATTTTTAAATCAAGATGGGATCTTCTTTCTAAACGATAGGCTTAAGGTCAAACAGTCCTATGGGAAGTCTCATGATCTGTTTCACTGGAAGCTGAAGATGATGATCATGGCCTATGACAAAGGGCATTTATACCCAAAAGCTTGCAAAGAAGAATTTTTCCAACTATTTGAGCTGGTTTAATAAAAGATATTGGCTTTACCCAAAGAACCTTGTCTGATCGCGGCCTATGCAATCTCAGACCGTGTCCCACACCTCTTGGGTGTTCAAAGCCTGACCAACACCCAGAACATCTTCATTGCAGCTCAGCGCCACCTCTGCAAGCTGAATTCAAGGGCAGCAAACTTTACTATCAAACATGGCTTTTTATATTAAAACCAAACCACAAGGGATCCTGCATAGGCTGCTTTATTAACAATTTCATTCATCTCCCTAAAGCCACAACCATTTTCTCATGTATCTGAAGCTGCCACCAAACGCCTACCCCATCCCTCAGTCTCCAAATGCCAACATGCTGACGAGAGAGTTGTTTAGCTGTGTTGGTCTGAAGTCAGGCAAAAGGTATGGGTGGGTAGCACCTTGGAGACTAACTGGTTCAGAGAATCATGGATCTAGGATTTTGAAAAGGCGGGTGCTGATGGTAAAGCGCATCGTGATGGATAACAACATATTTTTCTCCCGTTAAAGAGAAACTACATGCTTTACTGATATGCTAAGGGGCTAGCACTATACAGTTCAGGGGAAGATCAAAGCACAAAACAAATATAACTACTGGAGCATGCAGTGTTTTGCTAGATTGTATATAAAATGTCAAAAACACAACAAACTAGGCAAAAAATAGTCAAAATGGTCAAAAGCTATGGTGTCATTAGTCCTGTAGTTGTTATAGTGACACGTACGTCTGTAATTCAGATTCAGAAAACAAAATCTAGCCTTCTTGAGAGTCTTGACACTGCCTCCAATACTTCACTGTTGGTCATTTCTACACCTGAGTTAATATTGCCACACCTGAGTTATGCTAGGGCTAAAAACAGTCTGCAGGGCTATGAAATAAAGCCAGGCATTACCTGGAATGGCTAACCCACAACACAGCTGCAGAAGGAAGGACAATTTTAATAGTGGAATATCAGGACAATGAAAAAGGAGAAGAGAGGGTCATTAACACCTGTGGAGTGGAGAGATGTTAGCCAGAACTAGGGAGTCAATAATGAGGGCTGAGGTCAATTAAGTCCCTCCCTCAGCACTGCCTGAATGGGAAAAGTTTGAGTGGAGCAGGAATCAAGTGGGCTGGGGTGAGACTGCACCCTCCCTGGAGCCACCCCCACAGCCGACCCAGGAGTCCTTACTGCAGGATTTAGGTCCAGTTTGCAAACTTTGATGTTCATTATGATATCTCCCCCAAAGCTATCAGCTGATTTTCAATGCTATTTTCTCCTCCTGAAGAACATTTCTTGCAGTCACACTGTGAAACACAATCCCGTTCATGCAACGGGGATGACAGAGGACTGGGTGGCAAAATCAGGGTTCTTCAAACACCAGTACTATGTCTTTTGGCACTGGATTTTGGATCAGGATACCAAGCTGCAGCCACCATGCCAACAAACTTTTTTTTCTGTTATTCCCAAGCAAACACCATGCTCACGTGCACGTTGCTGCAAGGCTGGAAACAGAAATCCCCAGAGCTGCTGTGACTGTGGAAACAAGAATTGATGAGATGGCTTAAAGACAGTATGGCTCCCTTTTGTTGATTTGGAAATCCCACGGAAGCTTGTTTTCATTCATCATGCTTACTCTGGTAGGGGACAAGCCAGGATTGGCAACTTGTTGCGCTAGGTGCTGTACATGCACATGGTTCCTAGGCAAAGCTACTAAAACCTCTGTGCTCCATTCATGGTTTTCATGCTGGGGAGATGGAAACATTTCCAAAACATCAAAAAATCAGAAGTCTCTCAAGGAACCTATTCCCATGGGGAGACAGCCAGAAACAATCCCAAACTAAAGCAATTGCTTAGTAATGCAATGAGCAAGATATAGGGCGAAAGGCTTTACCAACATGAAAGCCAGTGCTGCACCTTACTGTTATTATGGAGAGTTTACTATTATTACCTGGAATAGGAGATACTATTATTGTTGATTAACATGGAGCACTCCCATTTTCAGAGCATTTCAAGGCGTCTGAAAGGAAATGTAATCCTGGAAGCCTAGCTGAATGCCCAAGTCCCAGGGCTGCCGGTCTCCTCGTGGCTGAGCAGCTAGGCACCTTGTGAGCTGGGAAACCCGCTGATGTGACCCCACGTAGACTATGGAGCTCTTGAACTGTGAACAAGGAAACCCACCTGCTTGACAGGTGGGCAGCTTGACAGCTGAGCAGGTCGACAGCACGGGCCCAACCCAGTGGGTCTGTCCAGTGTCTTGGAAGTTTAGATGGACTTGCAGGTTCCCGCAGAACACCCCTATTCTACTAAATCAGCATTTTCTGCAGGAAAAACAGTGCCATGTGAGAACTGGCAGGCAATTGATAACCTGCTTTGACAACACGCATTTAACATTATTCCTTACAACAGGTGATCAATACAGTGTATTTCACCAGACCCCAAGCGCTTTGCAGAAGGAGGACTTACTGACACATGGAGATCACTTCTTTCAGGCACAGTCAAAATGAAGTATCCATCCCGTGCGGTTGCGCACGGAGGATTTAGTGCTCCATGAGAGCTCAGGAGCAGGAAATGCAGAACATCCTCATAGGGTTTTTGGTTGTAGCTGTGTTAGTCTAAGGACATAGGCAGACAAGGTTCTTTGGGTAGATGTGATATCTTTTATTAGACCAACTTGCTCTAATAAAAGATATCACATCTACCCAAAGAACATCATCACATCCATTGAAGGCAGCAAAGAAAATTAAATAGCAGAAACAAAAAAATAATGGACATTAGGATCTAGCCAAACAGCCTGGCTACTCTCAAGGAAAGGACCATGCTACTATGAACCATGTTTTCCCAACCCTGAAGCCCATGTGCATGCTCACCTAAAAAGTCTGCTCACAGTGGAATTTGTGCAAGCAAAGGCTGCTTTTGCATCAGTAAATTGCCCGGAAAATACTGTCAAATGTTTGCATTTCATCTCTTCAAACACAAACTGGCTTTGAGGCCCATGAGAGGCCTGATTTGGATCTTAGCAACATGTGCATAAATCTGGGATAGGCCCTTTGGAAGTAATACAGCTACTCCAGGTTTATGCTGGCAAAACTGAGATGG
The DNA here is from genome assembly GCF_052110815.1 of Crocodylus siamensis. NCBI lineage: Eukaryota > Metazoa > Chordata > Crocodylia > Crocodylidae > Crocodylus > Crocodylus siamensis. Next base: position 240,329,001 of record NC_143398.1, on the reverse strand, counting down.
GAATCAGGTAAAAAGTGCCTGTATCTCTTGAATGCAGACTTGTCCCTCCATGTTTTGGACAGCTTCAGCTTAAATAGTCCAATGTGAACAGGAGTCTGAATTTTTGTTGGATGTCCCACAGTTAGGGGAGGTCAAAAGCTGTCTTAGAAGAGTGTCATATATTAGGTAACTCAGGAGCATCAGTTCTCCCTGCCATGTAGCACCAAATTTGCAAGTTCAGAACAAAGCAAAGGCTTTCCCACTCAGCTTACTGTTAAGCTGGGAACACACTGCCCCATGATGTCCTCCAGGCTGAGAATTTAGCATGATCCGAAGTCAGATTGTACTTGTCTATCCATGGACATGGATATGGACACGGGCATGCACGGGCATGGATTTAGCATGATCCAAAGTCAGATTGGACCTGTACATCCATGGACATGGACATGGACATCTGTGGACATGGATTTAGCATGAACCAAAGCCAGATTGCACTTGTCCATCCATGGACATGGACATGGACATAGACATCCATAGGCATGGATTTAGCATGATCCAAAGTCATTGGACAATGAAACGGATAATAATATCCAGGGTTAGGAAGAAAGCAGGGTAGGGTGACACCTGAGATCCAGACTGATAATAGTCAATGCAAAACACGTTTTAGAAGGGATGTAAAGCCCTGTGATTCAAAGAGTCAGATGAAATCCAGGTGGTGGGTTGTCATATATCTGTCTGCTGCAGGGTTTGATTCACTTTCCTCTGACTTGTCCGATGCTGGCCGCTGTTGAGGACAGACAAGGGGAGAAGACAGAACTGATTTTATATGAACATGCGTCCCTAAGTACAACACAGAACAGTGATTGCAACAGTGCTAAGGTGAAGGGTTTCTCAAGAGCATAGAAACAGTCACTGAACACACAGCCCCAGTGCTGTCTCCAGATCCTCCATGCTGGTCATTATTGGTCAGTGCCGTACCCGCACGGTCCAGAGTAGAAGAGTTTGGTTCCAGGTGCGCTCTCATTAAGGTGAGGCAGAAAGCCCCAGAAGTTAGAAAATATTGATAATTTGAAAGTAGCAAAGCGGCAGTGACCCCAGTGCAGGACAGAGCAGGAAAAATTCCCTGGAAGTGGAAACTCACCAAGTGTGGAAGGAGTCCAGGACAATAATTCGACACAGCAGAGCCTGTACAAAGATCTGAAATGCTTGGCCCTAGGGCACGTGTCTCACTGCCGGGCGCATGAAGCATGACAAATTTCCATCATCAAGCCTTTCATCTTTTCTTAAACCCTTTACAGAGAGTTCAGCTCACTGAGAAGATAATGTTTTCAGCTGATTCAGGGACTTAAATTGCCTTTCAGTGTTTCCTTCAGGAGCCTTTTGTATCCTTATGATCACTGTTATTTATAGTCCTGTACAAACAAATAAGATGCCTTGTAAAGCACTTGGGCTGTGAATTTGAAGAGTGGTGGTCATTATTAATATTATTCATGGTCTCTGCTTCAAAGTCTAACCATGTTTTCCTAGAGAATTACCTCTGGTTAAATAATTCACACAACCTAGCCATAACAAAGGAGAAAATACACCAGGAAAAGGAGACTGATAAAGACAATTTGTTAATTTGTCCATGTATAACAGCAGACTAGGAACAACAGTAACTTCTACAAATTACAAGTTAGTCTGTAAGGTGCATCCCTATGGGCCTTGTTACATGTTGCAGTGTGAGCTGCAGAAATGTTGACTGGCTTAGTGGTAGCTTGCAGTCAAGTTGAACTTGAGTGGCACATCTATGGCAGTGGCTATGCCTTAATGGAACAGGAGCTTGGTTACACAAGAGATAATACTGTCCTGGAGTGGCGTAACTTTAAGCCACATAATGAGCGCTTTAAGCCATTTCAAAGTGTTAGCATGCAGACAATCCAGGAGCTGCCCAAAATTAACATGCAACAAAACCATACCTTGCTTTCGGCCAGACTTCAGACCAACACGGCTAACTACCTCTCATTCCACGAGTACATTACTCATATTACACTCTTCCTTCCTTTGATATACATACTTTAAAAAAAATAAACTGTTTAAAGTGGTTCTTTTGAAATGTCCCAATCCAAAAAATAATTGCATTTTGTAATGCAATGTACAGCTATTCATACATAAGGATTCACAACAATCCATCAAGGGAAGGGAGTGCAAAATAGTGATTGCTACTGACTGGATAAGAATTTGCTTCCCTATTTATATATACTTGATACTCTGTCCTCCTGACGCTGCTGCTTTGAATCGTTGTGTTACATCTGGTCTTTCAGGATGTGAGTTCTTTGAGCAGTAAAGGTCGTTTATTATGTTCACATAGCACCTAGTAGGATGGTGCTTGACTTGGATGTGCCCTCCAGTTCCTACCAATACATAAAGCTTAAGTAATAAGTAAGCAAGCAGCGTTATCTTTATTTTACAGATGAGGAAACTAAAGAAAAGACTGGCTCACTTTCCAACCAGGGATGCAGTGGTAGGGCTAGGGATATATCCTCAGAGTCCCAACTCCCAGTCTAGCCAGTAAACAAAATACTCGGGGTGCACCGATAAAGATTTTGTTGACTGATACCAATAGCTGATAGTTAACTAACTGTATCAGCCAATGCCAACCTGATAACTGATATTTAGTAATAGTGCAAGGCATTTTAAACTACTGACATCAATGCACCTTTTTTGTTTGTTTTGTATTTATAATGCACACGTGTGCACACACCTTCTGCCTGCTGTGGCCCTCGATGAGGAAGGCAGCAACCGCCTTATTTCCATGCACATTGCCCCCTCGCCCACAGCTCCTACCCACAGCTCTGCTCCCTGTGCAGCCCATGCTGCTGTCCCAGGCAGGGTGGAGCAGACCCTTGAGAGGACAGCGACACTGGGGTGTTTGGAGCCCCAGAGTACACCACTGCCTCAGCGCTGGCAGGCCCCATGCAACCGAACTCCCATGGCCACTGGGGAGAAACCAGTTTTGCAAAGTGCCCAGTGCCCAGCAGAGTGGAGTGTCCTTTGCATAGCACCTTACCCCACCTGCGCGCAGCCTAACATCTCCGTGGCAGCAGAGTCTGAAATGGTCCCTTTGTTGCTGAACACGGTGCCCTGTGATTGCTCCCTAGCACCCCTTCCCACCCCACTCCCCGCTGCTCACTGGGACCTGTAGTCCACTGCAGGCTTGGGCTGGCGGCAGGCAATGGGTACCAGATGATGCTCACCAGGATGCTCCAGGTATGTAGCCATAATTATCATCAGCTACAATGACCAAAAAAAGCTGACAGCCGATAATGTCATTTCTTCTTTTATTGGTGCTGATCCAATAGCCAACTGATGTATCGGTGCACCCCTACAAAATACTGCATCTCCTTACAAAGGTATATATGAGAACATTTATTTTAAGATGGGAAGCCAACCAGTAGGGAGAAGGAGGAGCTCAGTGAAGTTACACCATGGAAAACCTGGGTAAATGGAAGAAGAATCAGGTCCCTGGTCTTTCTGGAAAACACATGTCTACCCACTAGGACAGATGAAGTCAGTGGAAGTTCTCTTGAGTACAGCTTTTACACAGCCTAGCCTCTCACTATCTACCACTATCCTGTCTATACGCCAAATAAAGACTTGCAATAGTCAGTCTGTGGTGGACGCTGGCCTATAAAAATTCTTACCATACAGCAGCTAAATGAGCCAGAAAACACCACAGGCCACGTCTACACCACAGTGCCTGTAGCAGCAACCCTAGAGCAGGCACAAGGAGACCTGAGCCAATGACTGCACAGACAAGTGCAGGCTCAATATTAGGTGTAAGCTTCCAAACAGGAGGATATTTAATCATTGGACTAAGTTTGTGGTGACATGACGGGGGGCACGAAGTCAGAGGCGTAACAGAGAAGTTGGATCAGCGGACACTGGGCCCTGCCCTATTTTGCCATGTTGGCACGTACACAGCATTTGGATTTCCACTGATGCAGCTGAGCTTGTCCTGTGCTTGCCCTCCCAGCTTGCCCAGAAGACTCCCTGCAGGTCGGGGTGGAGTAGGATCCCCGGGTACAAACATCACTGGTTTAAGTCCCCGAAAGTGTAGTTGGAGGTAAACCACAAGCAGCAACTATTTGGAGGAGACGGGCAAGCTCCACCCCACCCTGCACCTTTTAGCCCTAGAGCCTAGTGGTTAGGGTACTTGCCTAGGGAACCCTACAACTCTCACTTCAGCAAAGTGCCCTAGCTATGCATTGCCTGGGTCACCCTCCAGCCCGTCTCTTGGAGCTGTCCCAGTGGGCAGCCATAAGGGGGTCAAGAGGGGAGCAATCATGAGGGAGTGTGGCCCTGTGAGAAGGGCACTGCCCAACAAGGGAGAGGACCATGAGATCTGGCTCTATCCCAGTGGTGAAGAAACTATCTCATCTATCCAATATATATTAAATGCAGGGTGAGGAACAGCCACTGGAGCAAGGGGCAGCTGGGGCACATGAATATGCAACAGGATTTGGCCCCAATCTCTCCTCTCTTTCCTTTGCTGCCTTCTGCCCACCTTACTTCAATTCGACCTTCTCCATAGCCATCCCTGCTATTTGAACACAGTATCTGCTGTGGCCCTCAATGAGGAAGGCAGCAACCGCCTTATTTCCATGCACATCGAACACGGTATCTGCCTCAGTAGCATGCCATCTTCCTCTGACTTTCACACAAGCTATGAGCTTTTCTTTTTCTTTTCTCCTGCCATCTCAGTCCCTGTTGCTAACTCCAGCTTGATGCTATGCCCTGTGTTACACAAGAAGCCGAGCCATGTAATCACAACGGTTCCTCCGGGCCCCAAACAGCCTGTGGATCAGGGCACACTATGGAGCTCGTGGCCTGCCACAGAAATTTTCAGCGTACAGCTTAATCTTCGCCATCTGACTCCTCAAGCAAATGGAAGAGACGCGATGACTCCGAAGGCAGGATGTCAAACCCACGTGGGGGCCCTGGGGCTGGGGACAAGAACACACCCAAAAGGGTTTAGACATGTAGTCTATAATAACACCAAGGGCCTTCACAGTGCTCAGCAGCCATAGATATCAAAGCTTTGGGCAATGCAAGGAAAATATGTTGGGAGAATCTAAGACAGGGAAGCAAGGGTCCCTTTAAGTTGTGCATGTGCACGGCCACATGCAAGAAAAAATCTTGCCGCGCAGTAACTTTTTGATGCCGCACACCTACCCCAACCCAGTCACAGGCTGCTTCAGGAAAGGGGAGAGACAGGCACAGAGATACCCACACACTCCCAGCCAGGATCGCAGCGGCAGGCAAGGACGTTTGACTGGGCTTGGTGCAGGGGAGTGGAGCAGATCAAGACCCCCGCAGAGCAGGAGGGGTAGGGCGCTGCCCCACTCCCTCCTGCACTGTGAGGATAGTCCCACAACCCAGCCCAGCTGGGGCAATTGGAGCCCAGCGCTTCGTCCAGACACGCGGCACTGTGCAAGTGAGGGCACGTGGCCTGGCCCAGCCCCCGATCTTTGCATGGGGCAAGGGCGGGCAGGATCAAGGTGCGCACGCTGAAAGAGGGAGGCAGGACCAATTTGGGATTGGACCGAAGTGGTGCACTCACGGACTGAAGCGGTGAGTTCACAGACTGAAGCAGCATGCTCACAGACCACTACACCTTAGAGGAAACATCACAGGGAAGATAAGTGACTTACCTAAGGTCCCACAGCAAGTGAGTGGCAGGGACAGGTGAGGCCTCAAGGCTCCTGCCTACAGCCGCGAATCCTGTCAAGTGGCCCACGCAATTATAATGCAACATGCCTATGGGCTTGGGACCCTCACATCCCCCAGCTGAGGATTTGGCTCTTGTACTTTGCAGCCAAAAGCCTAAGAAATGCTGTGGATCATTTCCCATGTGAAGGATCACAGTGTAGAAGTCATAGCCAGCAAGGTTGTGGCTTAAATCAAAGTCAAGGGCTCAGCCATGTCCATCAGTGATCCAAAAGCATCAAGCGGTGCAGTCCCCGCAGACAAATTTGGCAGAGAGAAACTATGATCTTCCAAATTAAAGCCCTTGAAAAAGCTGACAAACGGTTGTATAAATGTCTTCCCACTGCCAAAAACAGCCACTGGTCAAGGGTACCAAACACTAAGCAATTGCCTGTAATCTGATTGGGACGCGGCCAAGTCTTACACGTACATTGATAAGAGGGGTTTTTAAACATCATCGTGGCAGAGGTTTTTGGCCCATGGTATGAGACACTGTCCAGTTCTCTCTGTCCCAGAACAGTCTTTCATCGGGTCTGATATTGTGTGCCACTGCATCTGTGTTTGCTTTGGGGTGGGATCCTCAGCTGGAGCTACACCCGTTCATATCAGCTGGCAATCTGGCGCTATTTTCCATTAAAAAGCATTTCTTGTTAAGGGCTGATGAAAGGTGCCAGATGACCCTCCTTGGAGAAAGGAGTCCTCTGCTTATCAATAATGAACATATGCGGTGGCTGAGCAAAACAGAGGCAGGGACCATCATTCTCTTCTAAGTGTCTAGCACCTAACACAATTGGGTCGATTCACCCCACAGGACGAAATATAGCTCTGTCCTTTCCACATCTCTCCTGAACTGTAAATGTCAGGTCTTCATGGGTCATTAAACTGTTGGCCCCTTGGCTGAGAATGCCAGCAAGGGCTCCATGAGACCAACTCGATTGGTAGCTCTGGTCCACAAGGACTGGACTGAGATGGTCCACTCATTTCATATCAACTGCCATGACCTCTGTGTTGCATCAAGTTCAAGGTCTTGGACTTTATCTTCAAGGTGCTCACGGTCTGAACCTCAAATGAAGCTCTAAGATGAAGGGTGCGCTCCACAGCTCCACTCATCCAGAGCAGTGGACCTGTTCCCAATTCGAGCAAGGCTCATTTGTTGAGAAGACAGAGCTTTCTTGCAGGGGCTGGAGAAAAATGAGCCCTATAGGGACCATAGTTCATCATAATTGATCTTACAAGGACCATGGTCCATCATAAACCTCATGGTCTTTCACTTCAAGTGCTGGACACATTTCTGGAACACAAATGTAGACCAGTGGGATCATTATAAAAAAAACAGCACTCCCCCCATTGAAAACATGGCACGCACAACCCTCCCCTGCAGGGAGCATTTGTCAGCTATTAGTCATGTAGTATAGTGCATTAGTCGAAGGCACTCGGATGCGGTGGTGCAGGAGAGATGAATACCATCCATGTTCATGGAGACCAAAGGAGAGTCAGCTCCACACTGACCCAAAGAGAGAAAAATACAAAAAGCCAATGCAGAAGCCTGCTATGTTTCATAGCTCCCATACTCCTGCCCCAATCCTGACTCCTAATTGGTCGCACCATACCTTTAAAGGACCATGTGTGAGCCACTAGCTCCGTAATGGTGAGGACAGGGGTAATTAGTCTGTTCGTGCAGGGAGTTTGGATGGGAGCAGATGGGGTCAGGGAGTTGAACACTAACACCTGGTTTTCTGCTGCACAAGTGTGCATGTGTTTGAATAAAAGACCATTCATCAATCTGATTTGCCTTGAACTGTGTCCCTCACGCAAATTCAGCAGAATCTGATGAAATACATATGCAGCCTACAGAAGGCTGTTATGCCACCTCTCCAAAATGTGACTGGGGTCATTCCAGAACCCCTGGCCATGACCCATCTCCTGTTGGAGCTATTGGCAAATGTCCCTTTCCCCTGATGGAGCCAGGGCAGGGCTTCTGAGTGAACAGTGATGTGGTTTTGTTATGGAGGGGGACTACACTCTGCAATCCCACACCTAGATTTCAATTCTGAGCTGTACATAGGCATGTGCCTGGAAAGGACTGGCTAGTCCTGCACCCCACTTCCATCATGCCTTTGGAGCTCCCATGCTTTCTTTGTAGTGTATGTAGGTAGAACCTAGGGCACTGACAGATATGCAGCTCCTTACTGTAACTCATGGCACTTCACAGAAAGCACCATGAGTTACAGTGACCTCCCTGACCCGACAGACATTCACTGTTGGGTTGGAAAGGTGGGGGATTGAGGTCCACTTTGGAGCCAATCCAGCTGAGGAGCTGTATGTCTGTAGGTTGTCTCCCCTAGCCTAGACTTCACCCCACCCCAGCTCCAGTCTTAAAGAAAGGCAGGGGAGGATGAGGGATGGACATGAGGTGGAAAGTGAGGATGAAGGAACCTAGAGGCTAAATGGAGTAGACTCATGGGCAAGTCCATGGATAATTCTTCATTACCAGATGTGGTTTTGAATGCTTCAGCTTTAAAAGACTAGAGGGAACCCAGGCAACGAGGTCTAGAGGAGGCATTAGAAGTAAGAGAGGTTGGCTGGGGAAGTGCTATGGAACAGAGGTTTCGTGGCCATTAGGGGAAATCTTTTAGAGCATTTCCTAAAGGCACATGTGCAGCATATCCCACAGGAGTGAGGGTTTTTTTACTGACCCTGCCACTGGTACTTTGAGTGGGTGAGAGTCTTAATATGGCACCCTGTAATTGTGTCACATGGAGGTTATGCCAATCTCCCTGTGCCATGAAGGCAATAACCCTACCTACCTAGTAGTATTCACCTTCCTTGACCATCAGCTACTTCACTGTTCTGTGGTTCAGTTTCCACCTATACATGACAGGGATAAGCAAACTTTGTCAGAGGGCTGTTGAGAAGATGGATTTGCTAATGTTTGTACAGCATACTAGAGATACAGGTTGCTATATAACTATAATTACACATTACATCCTTATGTGATAAGGATGTCATCTTGGATTAGGGAGGATTAGTGGGTAATGCCATTCCTGCACATACTGGTTCCATTTCAGCTCTTCAATTCATGGGTTTTGCATTCTGTTTTCCAATCAGCAAAGGTCTGTAGAGACCCAGCAGTGAATGCAGGCTGTCCTTCATGGCTTCCAACAATGGCTTCCAGATGCCTAAATAGGTTTTGCAGCTAATGCACGTGCATATCTTCCTCGTTTCATTTGCTCTGAGCACATTAGGGTCCCGAAGGAATGTTACTACCAGTCAGTAATATCACCGTTATCTGACTTTGGCATTCATAAGCCTCTTACGGGTGTGGGGAGGGCTCTGTACAATTTGTTCTCCAACCCATATTTAATTCTTGGAGCAAAAGCCTGTTATTAAATACAGATCTAGGTTAATATTTAGCACTTGCACAAACACAAAGATGATGGAATTCCAAAGGAAGTGGAGTGAAAAAACACGCGCCAGTAATAATCAGAGGGGGTCTCCTTGCAGTCACACCTCCACCACCCCACTGGAGACTGCTCCACGGGGTGCTGGAGTCAGTGAAGTTGTAAAGGAGGACTTGGCTCCAGACCTGCACAATGAGACATAATCAAGCAACTAGGAATACGGTAGTGGGCTTTGTAAAGTTGTATTTGACCCAATGCAAACACTCTCAGTGCCGATGCCCACAAACTCCCTGTCTCTCTAGGGAGACAGCAAGGAGTCATTTGTTCTGCTCATTGTTATACCAAAGTATAATTGGTCCATTAGGAATAGGAAGAGACACCAACTCACACTGCAACATTCACCCGTTGCTACAACCAGTTAGCCTTCCCTAACACAGACTATGCAAGGCTAGGGACAGAAGTTACACATAAACCGATTTAAGTGATCAGAAACTGGTTTAAACCTGCAACAGAACAGAAGCTCTGTGCACATAGACCAGTTTCCAAATGGCTGAAACTGGTTTAATATAAAGCTGGTTGAATTGTAGTATCAGACTTAACTGATTTAGGTCAAACTGATTTATGAAACTTCTGTCCCAGACCCCTTCTTGGTTCAAGTAAAACCAGAGTCCTCCAGCACCCCAGCATGCTTTCCAGCCCTGGGCTAGGCTGTGCTGTCTGCTCCAGCAGAGAAAGGTGCTGCAGAAGGCAGGGACTGCCCTCTCTGCTCCCCGAAGCAAACCCCAACTGGGGTCTAGGGCCAGGGATGGGGGTAAAACCTCCCTTCCCTCAAGTACAGAGCTGTTCTGCCCTGCTAAACTTACTGAAAGTTACTGCTGACTGCAACTGTGCTCTACAAATCCCAGAAGCACCTGGAAGCAGGAAGAAGAAGTGATGAACAACCCTGCAGAGTCCTGCCTCTGTGATTCTGGACTGCAAATCCCAGAGATCTCAGAGGCAGAAGGAAGAGGAAATGAACACCCAGCCCATGCTGGCTATGTGCCAGAGAGCCGTGCTGTAGCACACAGCCTGCTGCCACCCCACTACTTCTGTCCTGAGCCATTGTAGGCATGTGGGTGCATTTTCTGAATCAAAAGTGAATGCCTGTGAAGTTGTTTCTCAGTTTGATCTCTGTATCTTAAACTAACCTGCAAATACTGAATCAATTTAGCTTGGGGCTTTTTGACTGTACTTAGCCCAAGAGACAGATGGCAGTCCAGTGCCTCCTGGTATTTTGATTAGTGCAGCTGTACCTGTCACCTAAAGCTCAGCCTGCAAGAAGAGCAGGGATCAGATTGAGACCCCCATATCCTTTGTCTCCAAAGCAAGCAGAGAAGAGTTATCATTGTCAATGGCATGAGGAAGCTTATTTGAAAGAACTCCTCTTTTTAGTAGCATCCGTGGACTGTTTTAATCCCATAACCCTCCATAATTCCTTCAGCCAGCATCTAAGCAACTTAGAATCACAGACAATGAGGGTTGAAGGGACCTCAGGAGGTCACATCTAGTCCAAGCCACTGCTCAAAGCAGGACCAGCCCCAACTAGATCATCCCAGCCAAGGCTTTGTCTAGTCAGGTCTTAAAAACCTCCAAGAGTCCACCACCTCTCTGGGTAACCTGTTCCAGTGCTTTACTACCCTCCTGGCCATCGGTACCCCAAACCTCCCAATCAACAAGCACATTGCCACACCCCCACTGGATAGGCTCAAGTCTAGAAAACCCTTCTGAAAATACACTGAGAAGCCCTATGATGATAACAAGAGCATGGAAGAACAATAGAGAGAAGCAAATATCAACCTGCTGCAGAAATACATTGTCAGTAACCCTAAAAGCCCCCAGTCAGGATTTGACCTACCGAGAAAGATTTGGTCCTCCCTGAATCGCATCTGGACACTTCATGGAAAATACGGGTACCTACCCTATAAATGGAGAACCAAGGAGAGTCTGGGTTGCAATTGTGGTGCAATTTTTCAGACAGAGCAACACATTGTGAATGATTGCCCAATTAGATCATTTAATGGCCATCTAAAATCAATCTATGCAGCTACCCCTGAAGCAGCTGAATGGTGATCAAATTTAGATATTAATCTATGAATGTCATAATCCTAAAATGTCACATTGAAGACGACAATGACTACCCTCCTAGTGAGAAAAGTTCTTCCTGATATCTAACTTAAACTTCTCTCGATGGATGCAAATAAAAGGCATCTAAACTGATCTACCAGGTTCATATAGGCCACTGGGAGCCACAAAACAATAGAGGAGATTTCAACAAATATTTGGTGAATGCCCTCAGGGTGATTCACCTTAGACTTAAGGTCTTCTGAGTTGTTTTGGAGGCTTATCGCTCCGCAATGCACGCTCAGGCTCCTGAACCAACGCTGATTAGGCACAAGCAATTTTCTCCAAGCTTGCTGTCATTTGGCCAGGTCAATTATAGGAGACTTAAATTAGCTTGTCAACAAGACAAGGACTTTACAGAGACAGTTCGGAGGGCTAAGATCCTGTTGCCTATCGTAGGAGCAGGGCAGTTTCTACCTGGCCCCCTCCATGGGGCATGTGTGTGCACTGCTACCCAGTTTATCTGCATGTCACATTTGTGTAGCAGTGGCCATCATGATTCAGGGAACATCTTTCTGAACACAGGCTGGAGCTCCTCCACGTGACCCTCCTCGAGTCCTGACCAGGACTGTGAAATACACAGACTGTCTTCCTCCCCAGCTGGAGAATCTGCAAAATGCCTGCAATAGAAATAGGTTGGTCTTGTTTAGTGATCCTCAATAGGTTTTAGTTTTGTTAAATTATACAAGAGAAATGAGAGCATCCATTTTAGGCACAGGTTAGGGGGTTGGAAAGTGAACTTTTGCAAGGGCTAGAGCATTACATGTGTGTGTTGTGGCCACACAGGGATGGCTTGTAGCTGTTTACTGGGTCTCCAGGAAGCTTTAGAAGAAAGAGGTTTGGACTGCCAGGATAAACAGATTTCTTCTGAAAAAAACAGAGACTTTGGGAAATCAAGGGGGGGGGGGGTCCAGGTATAATACATTCAGTGGACGGCCTACCACAATTTTTAGTTCTCTACCTAGCTGATGACACATAGTCGAGCAAACTGCAAAATGGCGGAGGTCAGCAACTCTCTGCCTGGGCCTGAAGCTCCCTGGACCTCCGAGCAAGGCAGGATTTCCTGCGACTGCTAAAGGACTGCAAATTACAGGACAGGATCAAATCAACGCAAGGGGTGGCAGCTGCAGAGGTCTGATCAGATGCATTCAGAGAATCTCTACAAGCATCCTGGGGAACGAGCCTGTATCCATACTTACGGATCTAAATGGGGGTTGAAGTGTTGTTGGTGATGATCCAGGAAATGTCTGAGAGGCAAGGAGTTTTGTGGTCAGTAGTGTAACTAGGAGTGGGCTAGACAGGCATCAGCCCTGGGTGCCAACTGAGGGGTGCCAAAATTGTTCCCCGTGCAGTCTGTGACTTGGCAGCGAGAGCATCCCCATGGTGTAGGTCTTGCAGCAACCCCTGGTGATGATACTGCACACTGCTGCTTTAACAGCAAGAGCTGGGGTGGGTTAAGCACATGGTGGCAGTGGCACCATGGGGACTGTTTTGGGTAAGACTGCACACCTACCCCCGGCTCTCAGGACTGCGCTACCCCAACTCTTGCGACCACATGCTCTCCCTGCCCCCCCTCCTTCAGGATTTACCCAAGGTGAAAACCCTGCTTGGTAGGCCACTGTTGGTGATATCTTTTACCAAACCAACTGTACAGTTAGAAGAGATGTTAGACAAGCTTTGGGGCATCAAGCGCCCTTGTTCAGGTCACGGGTCACTCTAGAAGCGGTCCAATAAAAGATGCCACCCAAACCCTTGCCTCTCTGGATCTAAGTGATCGGGTTCAAAGTCCGATTAGAAAAAGCAAGTCACACAGCTGATCATGGTATAGAAATCACAGCGTCGAAATTATAGCCAGCAAGAAATTGGAAGAGGAGCAAGAAATTGTCTGATAGGGAAAACGATGTGCAGAGCTAGAGCCAACTGCATCGAAGGAGCAGTCATGGTCCTATTTGCAAGAAAACGACACCTGCATTGAAAAGCTGGGTATTACTGAGCCCCTCTGTATAGCTCCCGAAAGGAAACTTCTCAGATTAATATAAGTATCCAGCATGTCACTAAACATGGTAGCCCCTTGAAGGGGAGAACGGTTATACGACAACTACAACTGGCCAATGCTACCTATCTGATGAAGTCACCGGAAAGGCCAGAAAGCAGACCTACCTTGAAAGGAAATGGGTATTACAGCACCAATAACCAGTCAATGGTGCTGGCTATGAATAAAGACACACCTCAAACTGTAGTGAAATCTGTCATCTTCCAACATCTCAAAGAGAAAGAACAGGGATGCACGAACAAAGCCTCGTATGCAAGGCACAAGAAGCAAGTACTCTACTCTTTTCGGCACTGGTGAGGCCTTACCCGGAGCAATTTGCAGCACCGCATTTTGAGACAGACATGAACAAATAGGGACGGGTCCAGAGAACGGCAGGGGAACAGATATTTAGACAATATGGCATGAGAAAAAGGTGGATGACTTAGGTACATTTAATCTAGAGAAGAGAAGAGTGAAGTGGAGATCTAATAATAGCCTTCATAAGCAAAAAGGTTGGATAGAAAGGGCCTGGTGCTCTCTGTGACCAAAGGGGACACGACAAGATGCCATGGGTTTAGACAGCAACCAGGGAGATTAGCGGTAGAAATGAGTGAGACCTTTCTAACGATGAGGGTGGCTAATCAAGGCAGTGAACAGACAGAGCTTATTTTGTCCGCAGGGGTTGGAAGGGAGTCCATATATATACCCCCCAAAAGCCCTGGGAGTGATGGCTGCCAAGTTCCCCACCAGGCAGGGTGCTCCAGAGAGAGACGGCCTTGAGGCCTGAGATGCCAAGAAGCTGCAGAGCAGCACCAGTTGCCAGGACGATTAATCCATTAGAAATTTCAGCTTCAATGAATGGGTATTTTCTGATGGAAAAATGCCCTGCTGGAAAATGCCCAACCCCTTGCAGCCAGAATCTAGCCCTGCGTATGCACAAGGACCTGACAAGGCGCATCCGACACGGTAAGATCTGTAGGCGGTTCAGGAGGAGCTACGACGAATAAATGCGACGGCAGGATTTCTTAGGATTCTTGCTAGCGCTGCTTCTTGGAAAGCGACTCTTCCCCCAAAACGCTGTATTGCAAACACGGCGTGGCACAGGGCTTTCTGTCTCAGCCATTTGGGTACGTGGAACAGGATCTGTCAGACGGGCTCACAATATTTAAGAAGTTGTTCTAGTTTTCTGTTAATAATCTTGTTCAATCTAATCCACAAATGCACAGGGCCTCCCATTAAAAGATCCCAAAGTCTGCAGGCATTTCAGAACAGACCGTCACCATGTGCCGGAGAGAGAAGTAACTTAATAAACTTGTTCTACAAAGGGGAAACGAGGCAACTAAAAGGTTTGGCCACAGTGAGGCGACAGAAAATGGAAAGAGCCCTTTATGCCCTAACTTTCAAATCTTCGCCTTCACAAAACCAGCCTCTCTTGCTTACGTGACATGGGGGTATTTGCACAAGTACTTGCATAAAATTTGCATGACGCTACTTTAGGGGAACCGGGACGAAACTGCAGGCTACATGGCAGGCCTGTTGAAACAGCACACAGGGTGGCTACGTGCAAGGTGTCAATCACTGCCCCAGTTGGCTTAATTAGGGTCATGCACAGACCGGGATCTCGGCTTTCTCTGCGATCAAAACCGGTTACGAGAATGCGGCCGGATGCCAAGCCCTGTCCAGCAGGAGTCAGCTCCTCCGCTCGCTCCCCAGCAATAATTTTCAAGTGTCAGGGTTGCAGACAGTTCTAGGCTGGAGATGCCTCTTTGCTGGAAAAAGCAGGAAAAAACTGGTAGAGGGTGGAAGCGAGTGACAAGCAGATTAGAAAACAGCCTCCTATTTATAGACTAGCAGCAGAATTGGCCGAGTAACTGCCCCTGCCACACATCAGGATGTTTAACTCATTCAAATCCATGCAGCCAAGCTCAAGGAAATCAGCAATGCTCAAGCAGGGGACCACCGTAGCTTCTGGTGTGAAAAACTGCTCTATTAGTTTTCTGCAGCCAAAAACAAGAGTGAAAACTAGGAGCTGGTGTTTTCTGACGGGGGCCTTAAGTCTATCCAAGGGTTCCTTGAATCTGCAAAGGTCAAGAACCACTGTGGCAAATGCAAGGGGAGGGGAAAAGAGCAGAAACAAGTATATTCACAGACGTACATGAGGGCATCCCTCTGTGGAAGCAGGCCAGGCAGTAGAGCTAGCTGTAAAGAAGCCACGAGCTGCAAACCAGAGGTGTAGTTGCTGCAGGATCCGCCCGTGTATGTGCCTTACAGGGTGTCACGGTGGAGAAAGAGAAGTCAAGAGACCTGACTCTGCTCCCAGCATTGCCACCGACTGGACGAGGGACCTGGGAAAGCCACTGGACCTTCGGGGTCCCGGTTTGCCCACAAGGATAACAGGAGTGCTACTGCCTGCAGGCCAGAGGGTCTGCCCATAGCTGAGCCTGGCAGGGAAACTGTGCCAACTCCAGTGAAACCAGTGCTGCTGGTCTTCCGACCATTACCACCACTCAGCATCACTTCCCAGCCAGTGAAACCTCAACGCTGCCCAGATTAGCTGCGTTTTGCTCTCCAGCTGCCTAGCATCACTGCAGTCCCTTGGACTGGCACTGTTCGCTTATGCTGCTGAGCCCTCCAGCTGAAAGCAGCCAGGTGAACAGCAGTGGGCATGATGAGGGGACAAACATAGCTGGCAGCAGGATCTGAATCTGGATGCAAATGCCCTCCAGTTGAGGTGAGGTCAGTCCAGGCCCATGGGATGAGCGAGTCAGAAAAAGGAGATCTTTGTGGAAAGGGCAGGCGCAACGGGCTCTTCCTTGGAGATGTCAAAGACTCGAGAAGAAACTTCCTAATCCCCTTGCAGAGAAGCCCTGAACAGAGCAGACAATCTGTAACTGGTGTGTTCAATTCCCAGCCAGCGGGCCAAATCCAGGGCCTCCCCATGGATCTGGAAATTTGTTGGCGATGGAGCGGTGGCAGTAATTGCCGCTTACCTGCTGCCGAATTTCCAGATCCACGGGGAGCTCGTGGAGGCCAGACAACATGGCCTTGTGCTCTGTATTGGGCACACGGCGCCTGGCAGAGGCATTGCAGGTGCACTGAGATGGCCAGAGGCAATGGGGCCCTATCTTGGCACGCAGAGCTGCGCAGAGGCCAAGCGGGACCGACTGGAGCACGCAGGGCCCGACCCAGGTGCCAGGAGGTGGGGAGGTGACATAGGGATGGGTGGAGGTGGCGCAGGCCCTGATCCTGGTGCCTGGGGCTTGATGTGGCCCGCAAAGCAGCCCTGTGCCATTCACCCAGCCCGCAGGGCCAGAAGGTAGAAGACCACTGACCTATGCACACCCACGCAGCAGCTGTTTCTGGTAACACGCACCATAGGGTTTATGAATCCCATACAAAGGTTGGCACCCTCTGGGGTTGCTTGCCCTGCAGACCAGTACCCCCAGACAGGAACGCACCTACCCATGCCAACACTGGAAATGTGGTGATGAAGTTGTGCTGGGGGTAACCCCCCCACCCTTGTCCGCTTAGGGTTTCAGGCAGCATTTGGGCCTCCTATGAGGCCCACGAATGAGCCACTCGTCAGAGGAACGCCTGATTTACGTCACAGCAATAACTCAGTGAACAAAACGTGCCTTGCCCAAGAGCCAAGGCGTTGGGGAAGCAGACATAGGGTTGTGGGACAGCATCCTCTTCTGCAGGCAAGGAGGGCAGATCAGACCCGACTGCTGCGGCATTGAATGGGGGTGGGATTGAGCCAACAGCCTCTATTACCCCCAGCCCTGGTCCCAACTCACACGCTTGGCAGCCGTCGCAGGATTTCCACACTGCCCGAGCAGGAAAGGTCGCATTCTCCAAGCTGTTTGCTCTTGGCGGTTTTCTGCCAGAAACCTGGTTGTTGATAAACACAGGGGCTCCCCCCAGAGTGAACTGCTTCACAAGGAACTACCATACTGGAAAAATCTGCAGTCACGGCCCTTAACACCCACAGCTACGGGGCCTAATAAGTTCATGCGAGCAATGGGGTCCACGGCTTTCAACCTCTTTTGTTGCCTTCTCAGCTGCAGCTCAGGTTGAAGGTGAGCCGAGCCGTAACCTCCTGTGGCTTCAGAGCCTGCATTAATGCAAGGAGTTTCATGCTGTCAGCCCACTTCTCAATCCACACCACTGAGGCCGCCACCACCACACAGGGCATCCTTGGGAGGAGGCATATTGTCGGCGTGCCTGGTCCGTGCAAGCTGCTCTAAGGCATTGCTTTGGGCCTCGGTGTCACCGTCACCTGTCACGCAGACGCCAGTCGAGAGCTACCCTGCTGATTCGCTCAGGTCTCTTCCTTGCCACAACTGCTTATTTTCTAAGGTAAAGCATGTCTGTATTTTCCAACAAGAGCTCCCTCTCGGCCTCCGCTTCTCCCGTGACCTTGAGAACAAAATCATGGTGCAAGCCATGCACGGGGACCCAAATGCAAGAAGCATGGAAAATGTGAAATAAAAGTTGCAAGTGTGCTGTTCTCCTGACGCCCCCATCAAGACGACAGTTTAATTCCCCGAGGCTGAAATACCAGGGAATCTCGGCTGACCGGAAGAGGCTGGACAGGCACCTGTCTGGGGTGGTGTGGGAGCGGCACATCCTGCACCTATGCAGGGGTTGGGCTCCCTGGCCCTTGCGGTCCCCTCAGCCCTAGGGTCCTCTGGGGAAGAGCGGCTCTAGCAATGAACAGGCCATCCTGGCACCTGTATTACAGCTGATGACAGGGAGCAAGAAGGTGTTAAGACCCATCACATCTTACTGCCAGGTCGCCCTCTCCTAGACAAGAACTGTTACTAATTAGGAGATCTGTGCCGTACCTGGACAAAGATGCAAGTGGGTGCTTCCCACGACAACCAAAGAAAGTGAGTATCACATCAACCCACAATCCATACAGGTAAATAATTCAACACAAACCCACCACCAGGATGCACCAAAACCTCCTTCCCCCAAACAATAACCCCCTGGATCCTGGGACATGAATGAGTGAGACCTGTGCATAAAGACCACTTTGAAGAAGCAGCATGCCAAGCCAGATTTAAAATAACCTCTAAAAACACCCCCGGTCCAGATGCCTTCTTCTTGGGTCAGATCCTCAACCCTGTTAATTGTTATAACTCAATTGCAGTGTTGGGCCAGTAATTTATAGATGCAAATATGGAGACTAGTGAGTGAAAGCCCAGCTCCTAAATGGCAAGGGGCTGGTATCTTATCTACACTCTCCCGTTGGTGTTGTATTTGAGCACCTCATTACCCTGTTCATCCTCGCACCTCACCAATGGCATGGGAACGTGCTGCTCCATTTTGCAGATGGGGAACCGAGACACAGAGACAAAGCAACTTGCCTGAAGTCATGCGGGAGGTCGGTGGTGCAGTCAGGCGCAGATGTACGACCAGCCCTCCCAAGCGTGGAGGCACTGCTATAAGCATGAGGGGCAAGGCACTGAGCACATGGCTATTCTGGAGTAGGAGGCAGACGCAAGGCCAGGACCGTCACTGCGACTTCCCCAGCGTGTAAGCGTTGTTCAGCATCTGAGGAGTAACTTCTCCCTGCAGTCGAGTGACTCACACCGGTGTAATGTGGTTGGCCATGTGCCCATTACACTGTGACTTCGAAGTACAACTCTTTTGCTCTAGGAAACATGTTGTGCGTCCACGCCCTTAGCTCCTTCCATGGGCCTCATGACTATGGTATCCAAGGACCTCGTGATCTTCAAGGACCTTATCCTTATGACACCCCTGAATGTCAGGCAGAGCTCTTGGCCCCAGCTGACAGGAGGGAAACAAAAAAAAGAGGCTAAATGCCTTGTCCCAGGTCACACCACACGTCTGGAGCACTACAGGATCTTGAACCCAAGTCTCCCTAACCACTAGACAATCCTTCCTTCTGCCAGACAGCAGAAATGCACGGTAGGCTGTCTGCTACAGTGGATTTGTACAGGGCCTGATGAGATCCATGTCTCAGCAAGGGCAGCCAGGTTCGGCTGTATTACCCCCAAACAGTCTGTGATCTCATTCCTTCGGCTTTGGGTCTGTTGTTGGGATCCTTGCGCAATCCTGGCCAGGGTCACTCCTGCTTTCTTTGCACGACCGACATTACACGTCACTCTCAGTCCTCCGGCTCGTCTGCTGAAAAGACAGCTGTGCACAGGTCCCAACCGTCGCACCTTCCCTTTGCTCCACCCAATTTACATTTCCAACAATTCCCTCGCTGGCTCTGTATCGATAGCTATTTTTGCATGATTTTCATTACTTCTTAATTGATCTAAATCCTTTCCCTTGCTCTTCTTGTTAAAGATGGATTTAAAGAGCAGCAGTTCATTATCTCAGCCATTATTAATTTCATCCCTCTCCTCCTTAATTACTCATTACTATTCTCTCTTTGGTGCTTCTTTTCCCCCTGATGTATTTGTAAACAACCTCCTTCTCACCCTTTAATCCCTTTACCACCATTAGCTTATTCTGGTTTTTGCTGCCCTTGAAGCCCTCAGCTGACTGCATCTCCCTGTCGGCTGCTGTCTCCTTCTTTGGTGCTTCCATAAGTTTTGCAGCTACCCAGAGTCCTCGGGGCGGCCACAGCGGCTGTCACTTATTCATTACATTGCTATTTTTCCACTTTTTTTCTGCAATTGGCAATAAGAGGCTCTGTCTCTCCTTAGAGGTGTAGCTCAGAGCTTGCAACCAAAGAAGACTGGTGAGGTTAAGCCTCCTTGGGACCTTCCTAACCCTGAGCTGCCCCAGGCCCTGGAGGGGCTGTCCTGCTCCCTCGTAATTTGGGCTGCCTGCCTCATTACCCAATTGCAAATATCCTGCTGTTGTTCCTGAAACCCTTCCTGATAGATGATTTCCACATCTATCTCAGGGACAGAGTTGTCCCGTCAAGTGCCACCAAACTGGGACTGATAAGATGTGGGCCTAACCTCTGCTATGACCTCGGGTCAGTCACTTCACTCCTGCTTCTATATCTATCCCGTCTATCGAGCCTGTAAAGCCCTGGAGACAGGGGCTGTCTCTTAGTATGTGCTTGTGTGACCTGCTAAGGACTTCACCTGAGTCAGGTCATCTTAATAGACACCTGTGGGTCCAGCCATAACTGGCTGTATGCCAGCTGAATCAGCGTGCTGCATGTGGCAATGAGCAGCAATTCAATCTTCCTCCGTGAGACAGGATAGCCACCCTCCCGCCCCGAGACTGGGGCACGTGCAGTGACGCTCCTTGTAGGTTAAGTGTCTTTCCGAACAAAGCTGATCTGAAAGAGGGCATCGTCAGGCCTGGGAGCAACCAGATGCTGCATCACCTTCAGAAGCAGGCGAGGACTCTTGAGCCTGCAGTGCTGCTACTGAAAGCACCCTGCGTTTGGCCATGGCCTTCAACAGGAGCAGGATTTGCAGGGTCCTCACAGCAGGCCTTCTCTAGAGTCTACCCACTGCACTAACTGCTAAAGCCAGCCTCTTGGCCATAGTCTGCACTACCCAGTTCTGCTGGCAGAGCTATGCCAAGTGTCCTAGTTAAAATGATAGGTATAGCCTCAGGCAGCTCTGAAGCAGATGCAGAAAAATGCCCACCTGACTTGCTCTTCATGCTGTGTGTGTGTGAGAACCAATAACTTCATGGGGCTGTGTAGTGTGTTGTCTGTGTAATAAAACTGTTATTTGGACCCCTAAGTTGGGTTTTGCTTTACTATGGTGTGGCCCTGCGCCAATCTCTGCTCTCCGCCCCTCTAACTTCTGCCTCATTTCTTCCTCTCCTGCTTCTGGCTCACTGCCGCCTCCAACACCTGTCCTGAACTCCTCTCTACCTCAGACTCTGTTTTAAGACCTTTCTAATTCTGGGCCCAAGTGTTGGCAAAGACATGGTATGATCATCACAAATGAGGGCTGGGGCTATGTGACAGACCTGAGGTAGCAGGGAGGGTCCCAGACTGCTTGGGCTGGTGCAACCAAAGAAAGAGGTGCAAATTTTCCTATAAAAACTCAAGCAGAGGTGAGGCCTGTGGTATCTCCTCCTCATCGCCTAACAAGACCTGTGGATCCCCTAGAAGGACTTTTTGAATACCTGGCTGCAAGGAGACACTCTGCCTTTAGGATTACATGAGATCTATGAGAAGTTTTCTATTGTCTTTTTGGCTAATTATGTTGCATTTTAAGCTAGATTAAGTTGTGTGTGTTGTCACTGCGTCTAACTGAGTGGTGTCTTGGCTTAGGCAGAGTTTTTCTGCTGTTCTTTGTTGCATGCTTGAAGTTGCAAATTGCTGTGCTCAATAAGTGCTGTCTTCAGGGAATGGACTATTCTTCTTCAAGCATTTATGACTTCAGTGTCACCACCTAAAGGATAATATTAAGTCTGAGAACACAAGAGATATTGAAGTTCAGACATACAAGAAGAAGAACGGGACCTTATCAAGCAGCGAGAGGAGCTGAGGTGAAAGCTGTCTGTATTCATCCAGCAGACCTGGTGCCAGCCCCCAATGGCACTAACCAAGACTTGTGTCCAGGCCCCAGTCAACACAGCTCCTGGTCATTCAGCCTCAGAAACAAAGGTGCATCATTCTCGTGTGCTATTGGCTACAGAAACTGGTGGGCTTTAACTAGTCTACTCCAATAAGCCATCAAGGCCTTGACCTTGACACAGTCAACTTACTAGAGGAGGGAACTGGGTGCCAGCAACCAGGAATAATTGCATCTCTGCCCCTAAAATGTCAAGAATTCCCTTTCCAAGAAACTCACACCCTCTCTGCAATGGAGGTAATACTTACCTGCCCCCCGGGGCAAAATGGTCTTGTCACAAAAGCTGGCTGTTCAGTTGCAAGCACTAGCTGTATCTTAGAGATGCCGTTCTGGTTTCTTCAATGCATTGCAGCTCTTCTGCCCAGTGAAGATGACACGCAGAACCATCGAGGTGTTGGAGGTGGTCAGGGGTGTGCTGCAGGGAGTGAAACTTTGGCCTGGGTGAAGGAGCAAAAACATTTTGGTGAGCTCTAGAGGCCTGCAGGAAGGTGCTGAGGTGTCCTGGCAGGTGGGACTCATTCTCAACCTCCTCCCTGAGTGCAGGTTCAGGTGAGCATCATGCCCCTGCTAAGCCTCCCTTTTTCTCAGGCTCTTTTGCATACAGAGTGGTGCATGCTGGGACTTTCAGCCTGTAGATGGTCTTGAAGGCCCAGTCAGCACAAGATTCTGTGGTGTCCAGATTCAGCAGCAGCAGAGTTAGTTGCAATGATGCTGCATGTAGCTTTAAGATCAGCATGTGAACTGTGAAAAACCATGCTCAGCACTGGACTGGATAATGGCAACCAAAATCTCTAGCAGCACCAGTGGAGATGCCAGTCTGCCAGCAGCGTCTGCCAAATGGGTTTTTCTGAGGGTGAAGGTGACACCTTGCTTGCCTCACCTTTCAGGGTTCATTGCTGAGGCCATGCTGCTTGGCTGACGTTAAGTGTTACCACCAAGTTGCACCCAGACAAAGGAGACGGAAGACCCGAGGAGGACTTGGCTCAGCAATTCATACCATAGCAACAAGAACAAGGACCATTGTGACATTATCTCAATGTCTTTGAAGACAGCAACCTCAGCACACAACAGCTCCACACTTCCCCACCAGGCTCCACTCTACCTCTGAAGCACTTCAAATTAATCCAGGGCCGGATCGATAACGCTGCTGGCTCTAGAGAGCTGAGCACTCCCATGTCTGGTCTGTGGTCCACCAAAAGGGTTGAATGTCTGGTGTTCCCAAGAGCTCTCCAAACTGCTCTCCTAGCATGGCTTGCTATACATGGAGATTAAAAAAGGAATAATTCTGCTTTTCCAAGAATTAGATGATTGCACCAGGCATCCATCTGGAAGGACTGCAGAAGTGTGGGAGCCCACAATCTGCTGTCACTTGGACCGTGGGGCAAGAATACAACTGCCCAGTGCCTGTTGCGCTCTGTTGAACTATGTAAATACTGCATATGTAAAAACTGCACAATTCTTTTCTTCATGAGACTAAGGCCTATGGCAGGCATTATATTTAAGATGCAGTTAACCAGTTAATTGTACTTTAAAGAGTAACACAGCCACATGTTCAGGCAATTAATGGTGCAGCAAAATGGGAAACAAGGCACAAAATTGTTCCACAAAATATGTGTAATTGTTTTGTGGCTGGTTTCCAGCATACCTTAAATTGAACATTTGGCATTCCTGTCATGTAGTGTGATGCCAGTTGCATAGAGAAGCATGACTGCTCTCCCATGCTGGCAGGCTGACAGCCACGCTGTTTTCAAGGTGCCGAGTCAGAGAGCTCATCAACTGGACCAGGAGCGCTGGGTCATGGGGATCTGCAGGGCTGCCCATGACTTGGCAGGTTGGCTGCCTTGCCTCGCAGCTCCCAGGGAGCTGTGTAGCAAGACACTTTGCATCACAGCCACAGGGTCCCTGGGATGGGGAGAGGTTCATTAATCTCTGGGTCCATGTACCAGGGACACGCATGATTTTCTGACATCCCCAGCACATGGGGAATCCGGGATTGGGGGGGAACCCTGGCATAGGGGGACATTGGCTGCACACAAGGTTTTCTGACACCCCAGTGTGTGGGTCCAGGAGCAAGCTGAGGACTTTTATGATCTCAGGCCTAAGACTGGCAATCAGGTGATTGTTGGTCCCAGCCATGGGACCCCACTGGAGTTTTGGGCTGCCTCCAGGGAAGTGTCAAGGGCGAGACCGACAATCAGCTGATCGTCTGTCCCAGTGCTGGGACTACACAGCTTCACTGGGCACCCAGCTTTCAACTTGCCTGTGGATGAGGCGCCTGGGATCATGAAGAGCTGCACTGGCAAGTAGCAATGGCACAACTGGGACCTGACCCTCCATCCCAAAATTGCCTGCGCTGCCAGTGCCAGGGGCCTAAGTTAGCTCCTTCTGAATCAGAGCGCAATACCCAACTCTGTACAACCAAACTTCCCCCCAGCAGGAGCTTAGACAGTGTTGGCAAAGACCTGGCACAGGCATAACAAGTGTGGGCCTTTAACTGATTCTGAAGCTATGTGACAGATGTCATGAAAGACATGGGATTCACAATGGACCCAGTGTGGAGAAGGGGGTATAGATTCACCTATAAAAACCCAAGTAAAGATGAGGCCCATGGGATCTCCTCCTTACCGCTTAAAATGACCTGCAGATCCCTCAGAAAGACCTTACCCCTAACCAAAAGGCCAAAGGAGCGAGCCAAAGAGAAAGCCTGAGAGCAATCTTCCATCACTGTAAACCATGTAGCAGAAATCCTCGCATTGGGAGGCATGTGCAGACTCTCACAGGGGGTCAGCCCGCTCGCAGTGCAAGGGACAGGCCTCCATCCCCTAACTACACTGAGTCATTCAAGGCCAAAGAAGGGTATCTCCTCTGCTGGGTAAGTAAAACCACCTGGGATGAAAACTGCTAGGTGCAAATGAGACTAGGAGGCATCTGAACTCCAAGGCCTCCAGGCTTGGGGCTTGAATGTAGGATGCCTGCCACGGCTTCGAGCATCTGAAGGCCCAGACTGTAGAGTCTGGGAGGGAGGAGACTTGCCGGTGCTAGCACGACTGATTGAACGATTGCCCTGTGCCCAGTTGATACAATTTGGAAATGAGTTGGCCCAAGACACAAAATTAAAAAAAAAAAAATCCTGCACTGTGTCTTATTTGGCGGCGTCTTACCTTAGGCGGAGTTCTTTGTTGTGTGCTTGAAGCTGTACATTGCTGTGCTCAATAAACACTCTCTTTAGAGAGAATGGACTATTCTTGTCTAAGTATTTTATGACTTCAGTGTCACCATCCACCACCTACAATTTAATATTGAGGCCAGTGAGATTTTCCTCATCAGATACCTTCTTCCACAGAAACATGAAGAGGGGAGAAAACAGCTCATAGCTAGACAGGAACTGCCTCTTTAAATCTGTTCTGTGACCACACGTGGATGCACCAGAAATGATTGATTAGACAGAGGGGTGAAATCCAGCCCAGTGGAGGGAGCAGGACAAGCGGATCCCCCATTTAAGTGATGCACAGACCTTGCAGACAGGCCGTTTGGGGAACGCAATGCCTCGCTGCCAGCTTCCCTCGTGCTCATCCAACTTCTCAAGAACCAATGTCTAAAAATCTGAATATCTTTCTCTCCCCAAATTAGCCAACACATGATGCCTATGCTGGTTAAAGGCATAGTGTGAAGATAAACATCAGGCATTAAAATGAACCTTTTACTTTTCCTCGTGGCAATTACCACTGATGGAAAGAAACATAGGCCGTGTGCAGATGTTACATTAGCGCTGTATATGCCCTTGTACTGCTACACAAATTGCATGCCCCAATGCACATGCCACCTGGAGCACTACAAAAGTGGCGAAAGTGCTACAGAAACAGTCTGGTTGGACCCTGAAATGTTGCTGCAGCGTTACAGAGGGTCTCAGTTCACCAGCATCCCACAGGCCTCTCTCTGCTCTCCTATTCCCCCTCCAAGAGGCAGGGACACGCATAACCACCGGACTGTTCCCAAATGTCCCTGCTTGAGAACCTGTTCATACTCGTGTGAGGTGCTGGGGGACGGGAGCGAGCACCTAATCCGGTGTGCCTCACAGCGCGCAGATTTGTGGAGGACGAAGTATTTGAAAGAGTGACCGCAGCCATGCTTTGTCCCATGATATTTTGGAACGGTTCAATGGTTGTGTGCATCTGCGCCCTTGTGCTCTTCTTTGGAAATGGTCACGCTGGCCTGTCTTCTCCTTCACGTACACTGGATTATGCCCTTTCCTTAAAAACCTTCTGCAGTCTATTACCGCAATATTTTGAAAAGCCATTTCCCATCTGATTTTTATCACCAACTTGCAATGCTTTGCATTTTTCTTTACTCCCTGGCGGCGTTGGATTCCCAGCCTTCGTTTCAAAAGAGCAAGTAAGCATTAGTCCTCGTGGCTGTGGGGGAGTTGAGGAATGAGATGCCCAAGGGCTCAAACCCCCGGAAGGCAAACGAGACATCCCAAGGGAGTATATTAATATCCTTGAATCTCATGAATTAGACTGGACACCCACTGGAGGAAGGACTCCCTTCTCAGGCCCCTCCGGGGGACACTCTTTGGGCTTGGTAAGCAAGACTACTCGCAAGCTTGCAGAAGGATGAGGAGCGGAAAGGAAAGGACCAAGCTTAAATTTCAGCTTCCTACTCTTGTGCGAGAATATCTGAGCCTCACGCAGGAAGGCGAGAGGGGCACAGACCAGCAGTAAGAGACTGTGCCTCGATGGGCCAGCTCCAGACCAGCATCTCCTGGGGCTCCATCCAGGGCAGTGCAGCTTCGTTACTGCCCTTTGCTTTGCTGCTACCGTCTGAAAAATCTATAAAGCGTGCAACTAAGGGCTTCGCTTTTCAGCGCGGGCATCTATCCCATACGTCTTCAATGCGACGAGCCTGTGCTCGAGTACTTCCCCGAATTAGGGCCCAAGTCCTTCAAGACATACGAGGCAGGAGCCTGCTATAAGCACTTGTAAAACCCCTGGAACGGTGGATACACGTGATCTCAATACACATTATCTTCAAAAAAGGACGCACGCATCAGATCTGTCCCTCTGACGCGTAAATTAGCCAATGATCTGCAAACATCTCCGCGGGAAAAATCAAACCAAAGGTTCACTGGTTCTAGGGCAAACTCAAAAGGTTTTATTTTAATTTTTTTTTTTTTTTTTTTTTTAGCAAATTCTATCACGTAAATGTTAACAAAAAAACCATCTGTACATTTGCCATGATACACTCAAAAGTGAAACAAATAAGATATAAATACAGATATGGATGTAACATGACAAAAGCCAAAAAAAAAAAAGAAAAAGGAAAAAAAAAATACATGCGCAATGAACACTGTGCCAACAAAACCAGGTCTTGGCTGGCCATTTTCAGAGCAGTTTTGACTTCCCATTGAAAACATTATTGTTAGCAAAGTCCTGCTGTATTCTACAAAGTTTTATGTCCTGTCCCTTAAGATGCAATAGTATGCTTGATAAATAAAGGGGTGGGGAGAAAAAGATTTCGATGACAAAGATGCAAGTTACATTACTTATACAGGTTATTGGTAAGCTAGTAGTAAGCAATAGAAAAGACAGTCTTGTATTGTATTGTAATCCAGGCAAGCACACATAGTGTACCTTAAAAAAGCCACATGCCTCAATAATTCTGCACTACAGGAGGGAACTACAGTACTTCAAACTGTGAGGGGGATGGATCCATTTATTTGCCCATGCCCAAGGAGCACTGGTGCAGCCAACGACAGAATGGAGATCCTTGGCCGAGGTAGAGGCAATGGCACAGCCAGGGGGAGCGGGTCCGGTCAGAGGGGCTCTGAGTCAGACTTTCTGAAGCACGGCGGGCAAAGAAAAGAGAGGTCTGTTCAGAGATACGAAAAACCGAAGCCCTGCGGCACGGGCAGCGAGAGAAAGGCAGCTGCAGGAGGTGCTTACTGCTGGGAGAGCGTGAAGGGGCGCGCCGCCCTCGGGGCAACATGCAGCTCCTTCTCCGCGAGCGCTCACGGCCCCGGTCGGGTGTGTAGCCAGAGACACCTTCACGCCTGCTAAATAGAGGAGAAGAAGGGGTGGGGGGCGGGAAATGATTGTACGGCTTTTGGAAATCAGAAGGCCGGAGACTGGAGAGGTGACACTGAGAACTAGCCCTTTGAGTACTTCAAAGGAAAAATCAGGTCAGAGCCAAAATACGAAACAGGAGGGAAACCAACCTTACTATGTACATTATACGCAAACGGTTTATAAATATCTAAGCAGAATGCCTCCTACTGTATACAGGTGGGACATACTCCGATAGTACTCAAAGGATGGACAGTCCTTGATTGACTTAACGAGCACATTCATGAGCATCCGTTGACGAACAAAACAGAATCTGATCAAGAAAGGAAGGCCTGGTTCTAGGATTTGCAGCCCCAAGTATGCCAATCGCGGCTGGAAATCGATGCAGCCACTGAAGTCCCGAAGCAGCAGCAACAGCAGCACGTTTCGCACGTATTTCTAAGAGACGAGCTGTAATGGCAGCGCACGCGCTAGGTCAGATCGGGGAGGTTACAGTGCATCCACTCACAGTGCATCCTAACAGTATTTTATAAAACGTATAAAATGGTTTCAGAAGGGATTCGATTCTCAAAGAGCTGCTGTCGTGTGCCGTTCAGACAAGCCATCAGTGGAAAAAGAAAAAAAAGCAGCAAAATAGCCGCTGAACACGGTTTGTCATACAGCCGGAAAGGACTATGCGTGTAACGCGGTCAACGCCACCATCTTCAGCCTTCGAAGACGCCGAGCTGAGACGGGACACGAGACTCTTAAAATAGGAACCACGAGGGAATCCGTTTAAAACAAAATACGCTAAAAGAATTAAGCAGCGCAGCCAAGGGCTGCCAGCAGGCTTGCTGAATATTTCCTCAAAAGGGAAAATAAATTCGCATCGAGCTAAAACGATTCAAATCATCACCAAAATATTAAAAAGAGAAAACAAAAGAAAAACTGCAGCAAGTGTCCTGAAAGCAAGTGAACGGGACTGGTCCCTGCGAGGGAAAGAGACTGGATTTTACTGGCCGCTCTGGGTTAGAACAGCATCCCTAATGGGGGGTGTCTTCACGAGTTTGCAGCAAGTCTTTGGGGAAATGCCCGGGAACGCACACCTCTCGCGACGTGGTTGCCTGGAGGGAAAAGCAGCCGCAAAGGGGACTGGCTCTGCAGCCAGTGAATGACTGAGCCCACCTTGATAAACTTGGAGCCAGCTCAGCCCTCCCACTCGGTCGGACAGGGGGCAAAAGAGGCTGAAAACCACTTCGGGGCCCAATCTGACATGGTCCTGAGAGGCCATGACGCCTACTGATGGCCATGACGCCATTAGCGCTGCACAGGCCGAGGTCTTCCATCGGGATGATGGAAGGAGGCAGATGTTGGACTGATCCAACGTGCCATTAGACTTCCTCTCTGGGGAACGGCGTGCGTCTACACGAACCCCATCCTGGACCGGGGTGGGGAAGGTGAAGAGCCTCGGGTGGGAGAAGTCCCTCTATGTCCCTATCTCCCTGCAGACAGTAAGGGTGTGCCTACTTCAAGACCATCCCGAGTGCACCGTGCTGCTGCTGGTCGGGCTCTGACTTTCCCCCTTGCTAACTGGATCTTTAAGGGATTCACCCTGTGACGCCCTTAACCGGCATGGACTGAGGCTTTGGGGGCACAAGATGACGGGTATGGCAGGAGACGGAGGCATCGTCCTTTTAAATGCTGGGGCCAAGCCCCGCACCTGGAGGTCTAGATTTACAGGATGACTTTGCCCAATTAAGACTTCCCAATGCATTTCTGGAGGTGAAGAGGATGCCTGGACACACGGTGGGGGCAGCCAGCTGGGATCATCGGGGCTATGTGTTATCTGAGCCCTGGAGGTGCCTCTCAGGTCTTCCAGAAAACAAGCTGAGACCAAAATAAGGATTGCTCAGCCAGTCTCTTGGACAGACACGACTGAGATGGCGTTGCCAGTCCTGACAACGAACCCACCCCACTTCCTTGGGCGAATGCTCCCAAATCTCAGTCCGAGGCCCATCGAGCCAACGGGACTGCAGCAGGAGTGGGATGTGGACTTCAGGCTCCAGACCCAGCGCTCAACCTCAGGCTTCTTGTTAGGACTTAAAACGACCCTTCCTTGTCCCTTGAGGTGAAGCTGCTTGAAGGCAGGGATCATGTAAACACTGTTAATTAAGGTAGTGAGAACCAAGCTGCTCTCTGCTTGATGATATGGTGGGTGGAGAAAAGCTCCAAAGAAATCAGTTCTTCTCAGCCCATGGAAATCTGGCACACGCTATATAAAACTTGGATGTTTAAAAAGAATCTCCTTTTTTTCCCCACCCCCCATTGCTACTCATGAGGGACCTCTCGCTATTAAAGCACTGACGGCTGGAACCATAGTGATATCTGCAAAGACTGCATGGTCCAGCTCTTGCGTTTCAAGGAAGGGAGTATAAAAACAGGAACCCATCGCAGAACGTGCGGGAGGTGGCACAGCCGTCCCAAACGGTTACGTCCAGAAGGAAAGGGTCGTTCCCACAGCAGGAAAGGAGCACATTAAAACCCCAAACTTGGTATCAAACTAAAACAGAGCAAACAAGGATTCGTTCAACTTTTCAGCACCTACACATTATGTCGGACTCTGTTTGGAAACACTATTCACTTAAACATATCTCA